>NC_141464.1:62602500-63230000 GCF_015680905.1 Coptis chinensis | reverse complement strand
TGCTAACCTCTCCATCCATAGATCTAATCGGGTAATCGCGGTCCTTGTTTTAAAAACATTGACTTCAACAAAGAAGATGGCCAAAAGACATGGACATTGAACCATCACGGCAATTAATGAGCATTGGCAGTTGCCGTGAAAGGACGCCCTAAAATAATCGACAGAGTCGCTAGCGTTAGCGACTTCAGATCGAGGACTACAAAATCAGCCGGATAGTAGAAATCCCGAACTTTTACCAAAGACATTTTTCGACTACACCCTTAGGATACTTAATAGACCGATCGCCTAATTGCAACGCCATTTTAGTGGGTTGCATCTTGTCTAGACCTATTTGTCTATACAAATAAAATGGGAGTAAGTTAACACTAGCCCCCGTGTCTAATAACGCCGGGTCGTCAGATAGAATCTCCTAAGGTGCATTGTACAAGAGGATCTACCAGTGGTCCTTGTACTTAACAATTCCATTATGTGCAAATAAGGTTGGGAATTGTTTCGTTAAAAAGGTGTCTTTGGTATATTTGTCTTCGCCTAGTAGTACACAATTCCTTAAGAAACTTAGCATGATGTGGTAGCTTTTAATAGCTTCGAGGAAGGGAAGGTTTATAGTTAGATTCTTGAAAACGCCCCTAATCTCCTCAGAATTTGTATCCCTAGTTAACATGGCTAATTTTGTGGAAACGGTGGTTTTCGTCTATATTTAGCAATGGTATCACCGGATGTTTAACCGTGGCTTTCTGCTTTTTAGGTTGTGTTGTAACGGGTACCTCTACGGTGGTAGGCTCTTCAGTTTCTATTTCGTATCTAGTAAAATAGTAGGTGTAGGGTTATGGTGGGTAACTATAGGCATAGTTACTTTTGTTATCAACCACTCTGCCGAACGGAGAGTGGTGATGGCATTTATCTCACCTACATTTTCAAATTCATTACTAGTATTATCCGCTACCTCAAAGGTCGTGGTTTGTTGTTTTAGGATTATGTATTGCGTGACTTGGCAACACACCTTTGGTTTGGGCTTTATCTTGAGCCAACCGTTGGGTTAAATTATTAACGGATTGTAGAAGTTGTTGGTTAGATTGAGCCATAGTTTGGAAAAGTTTTTGGCTCACTTGTATGAAAGGTGTCAAGGCGATCCGGTTGTGTGGGTGTAGTAGTCGGGTGGTGTGGATCGAACTATTTCACGGAATTATTTATAGGTGGATTCTCGATAATTATTATTGACCGAACGATACCTCTATTAGCATTATAATTATTATAATTACCTTGACCTTGTGCTTGACCTTGTCGAGGTTGCACTTGGTTGTTATAATTATTAAAATTACCCCGACTCGCCCTTGTCGAGTGGAGCTTGGTTAAAGCCGCGGCGCTGGCCTAACATATTGATTATTGTACCCTCGAGGTGTGACTTGTTGGTTATTTCTCCAACCGGTTGGGATTTTGTCTCCAAGGGCTTAGGTTCACTAATAATGGAAGAAGCCCCGTTCATAGGCTATAGGGACAATGGGAGTCGGGATGCTCGGGGACTCCAACAGAAACTACATGGGTTTGAATTTACATTCATGACGGGATAGGCTTTTGTTGTATTGAAATGGCCTCTACCTTTTAGTGAGTGATTCGATTAGAGTTTTAAGCTCGAATCGCGGTTTAATTTCAAACATACCCGCGCCTTAATCAGTATTAGTAGAACTAGCGAGCGGGGATATCATCACTACCCCAATTATTATTTCGCTTTAGTTTGGTCCCTAAAATTTTATAAGCCCCGAGAGGCTCCTTTACTTAAGAAACTACCCCCATTCATTATGTCAAGGACTTCTTTATGGTGATGTTGAAGTCCTTTGAAAAAGGCACTAACTAACATGTCTTTTGCTAGGTTATGGTGTGGACACTCTATAAGCAGATCGGTGAAACGATTCCAAGCCTCTCAAAATGATTCATGAGGATTTTGTCGAAAGAAATGAATCTTGGAAAGCATCTCATCCGCCTTTAGGGGTGGGTAAAAATGTTCCATAAACAATTTGAACAAGTTTAGCCCACGAAGTCCATTAATTAGGCTTTGGGCAGTTAACCAAGACGCCCTTTATCGCCTAAGGTGAAAGGGAATACCCTTTAATTTAATTTGTTCCGCACTCAACCGTAGGATGGTGGAATGTTGTTAAGACTTGTTCAATCCTACGATGTAGCCGATAAGGTTTTTCATGGTCTAAACCATGAAAACGGGTAACAAATTAAAAATATTTGGAGGATTCTCAAATCCCCTCACTGGGTCCGCTAGAACGATGCAAGATTTGGGGCTATCGTTCAAGGCTTTGTAGAAGTCCGAGAGAGGAGTCTCTTTCTTCCCCATTATATCGGGTGTGTAAAATAGTAGCTAGAGGTGTAGTGTGTGGTATACTAGATAGATTTGTTTGTTGTTGTTGTTGTGTATTTACGTTAGGTGTTTTGTTCTACCGGACCTTAATCTCATGCAAGACTAAGTCGAGCTTAACTAAACATGCAACACTCCAAACAATTCGATATACTAGTATAAAACCTCTAACAGAGATGCGAGGTTTGGAAGAAAGGAATAATTGACAAGGCCCTTGCTTCGGCGCTTTATGAATAGCGTCTTGTTTACGCTTTGTTCGGTGTATATAGAAGTTAGAACACCGAAAAATATGAAAGAGCAAAGTTCGAATCAAAACCGCGAAATCCAAAAATTTTTACGTGGCGCGGCCAAGGCAAGATAGAAGGCCATTTTCGCTCAGGTATTTTCAATTTACAGTGTTTTTAGGGCGGGTCGCGCTCCACATGGGGGGGCTCGGTATCGGTAACACAAGAACATAGGGCGGTCAATTGGCCAAGGAGGCTGCCGCCAAAGGTAAATTTTGCTCGGAATTTTTCAACTCTAAAATGGACAGCCACAGTATGATTCAAACAAGGGTGGGTGGGTGAAATGGGACTTTAAAAACAGTACTAACACTATGAAAACAATACGAAAGTGAAACTAAGATGGCAGCGGCGCCATTTGATAAACGTAAAATGTATAGTCTACCTACGAAATGAACGATGAATTCACAACGTAAGTAAACTAAACTATCTTTTGTTAGAGCGTTTATCAAAGTTTTCTTCTACTCTCAATCCTATGAGATAGAGTGGAGTAGGAAGTTCGTTCCACTCTTAGTCCTTCCGTATGCTTGTTTTCTAGTCTCAATACTCTACTTAAAGTCAATGAGAGCTTTACGAAGGGGCAACTAAACTACGGTGCAACTACCCACAAGATGCAACTAGTCGGTTATCAGAATATTAAGGGAATGCTACGTTGATTCGATGTTAAGGAGTTAGAGGGGGATTGATTCCACCTTAACTCAACTTAATCCACTAGCGACGAGTCGTCGTAATCCGAATTGAACTGCTACGCAGAACAATCGGTTCTTCCTAATCCCTAATTACACATGGCATTTCTACCAATTAATAACTAGCATGTGAACAATTAAACCCATTCTCATGGTGAACTAATTATTTCTGGCGTGGAATAGAAATTACGACGACTCTACGATAAACGGAATCAAGCTTTCATCAAGGCTTCTCAACCCCCTCTAATGGAGGTTTAGCCTTGAATCATTCCGCAATCATTTCCATTTAAATTAAAACTACACATAATAATAAGCATTAAAATTTACTAATTTAAGCAATAATGAAATCTAATTTAATGACTAAAATGAAATAAGAACAAGAATTGAAATTAGATCTAGAAATGGAAATGACAAAAATCGAAATTGATAAAGAATACTACTTTATTGATTTAATCAAATTGAAGAGCAAGATTCAAAGGTTTAATCTAATACCGGATTTGAAACTAATTAAATAAAACAATTAAATCTAGATCTAGAAGCTATTTTAATGGCTACTTTCTATTCTAAGCTATCTACCTAACCTAACTGCCCTCTGGCTGCCATTAACACTGAGTCAAGCTTTTGTTTTTATACATCCAGATCCAAAAATCGTGCATGGGCTTGGAGCCATGTTTTGGGCCAGAGAATCAGGCCCAAAACCCAATTCTTTCAGTCCAAAAAGGCCTCTTCAGCTGCAGTTGGCTTCCACAGACTTCTCGTCCACTTCTGCTCCTCTGATTGGGTCAAGACTTGGACCATTACAAAGCTCTTTCCGAGCCGGTCGTTTTGACATAAGGTAGGCCTCAATCCGAGGTCCGAGTCCAAAGATATGGCATTCGAAGTTCTTCTGGCGACTTTTGCTCATTTATCTCGCTAAAGTGGCACATTTTCGCACATAATGGACTTTGAAGCCCGAAATGCATAAAAACACGTAATCAGTATTAACTCTTACTTATTATTCACATAATTGGTCTAACAGTATGATTATTAAGGGGTTAAAACTACAGTTTTGGGCTCTTATCAATAAGCCCTCTCCCGATTACATTAACTGAGACCATTTGCTGGACACAACATCTACATGTATCTATTACCAAGTCTCACAACGACTTCTCAGAGACCCAATCGACTACCACAGTCTCAACTCTTACAATAAGTCCTAGAACAACTTTTCAAGGACTCGATCGATCATTCCTCAGCACACTGAGGGTTGCCACCCCTTCTTTTCCATTCGTTCAGTCGAACCATTCGACAACAAGTCCTAAACAACAACATGCAACAAGTCATAAGCAATATGCTAGCTACATCAATCACATACAAGCAAAAAATTTCTTCCAACAGATATCGAAGATAGCGGAATTTTTTTATTATTCACCACATCATACATTCTCATATTACATGGGTACAAGTCATCCTCTTAGATTACATTTCTCATATTACAAATCACTCCATCACTCTCTACATACACTGAGTGCTCGTATCGCCCTGATCAAAAGTTGAAGATTCCACTGGATCGTCGGCATCATCATCAGCTCTGTCGATGCATTGACACCACCAAAGTCTCTCGCAACACCAAGCGATGAGAACACTTCAGAAAAAGAGAAAGGCCAAGGCCTACGACTGCCTCTTCTCTATTTCTCTCGACTCACAAATGCCCCGACCAGCACCCAGCGACAATCGAGTGGTTCCAAGCCAGTATGAGACTAGCATCACCACCACCTGAGCATTGACGCCGCCAAAGAAGACCACTTGATTCACCTAGAACCAACAACCCAAGGCAAGCAGGAATGACAACCCAGTCAAAACACGCATAGCGAGCCCACACACCGTTACGTTGTCCCCATCGAAGGCGCCACAAACGCAAAAAGTATGGGGATTCACCACTACCAGAAGAATCACTTGTCCCAACATATGGTTAATCCCTTCATGTGGATCACCAATGCCATAGGACAAGCCAGACATCTAAGGCACTCGATCAAGGATGTTTTGCTCAAAGCATTCCTTCATCGACCAAGCAACCTGTCAAAATCTCTTCCTCGTGTATTCACGCCCCCTTCAGCGACATGACAACGCCACTCAACCTGGTGAAACATAAACTTCACATTTGTCCTTCTCCACCAGGTCCGAGTTCCCTTGGGCAATGCAATCACACCATCCACTAATGCGGCACATCATTTTTTGAGACCACCCATTCCTAAACACAACCCCCATAAGGGTCGAGCAGAATATTACCTACCAACACCACGAGTTTGCTACATATTAGCAACTCTCCCTCTACAACCACCACCTATATCAAGCCAAACAACTCCCTCCACCATCTCTCCCACCAAAAACCACCATCTCCAAGAAACCTAAAAAAACTCTCCACCACCTTATACAAACTACCACTGGCATAACCACAACGCCACTTCTTTTTCTTCCTCAGCTCTCAACAGTACTATAAATGACCTAAACCAATAACAACTCTACCAACACTTCAACACTTGCTACACTACAAGTCCAAGAATCCCAAACAAAAACTAGACAAAATGAAAAAACAGGAGGAACAACGAAGGACCACAGCAAAAATGGCAGCAATTTTTGGCAAAAACTCTCCAAGTACGCAAATGACAATGAATTTTGAAACACTTTTTATAGGCAAGCTCACTGCCTCCCAACCCTCTAATCTATATCATCTTTAAAGGCCACGATCTCAACAAAATCTGTGTAGAATCTCAACCGCATATGTCAAGTCCAACTTTCTTGATCTCCATATCTCAACATGCCATCTCTGACTCTCCTTTTTTTAAGAAGAGCTCACCACCCCTCAAGCGACACCTTACACACTTGGTTTGATAACTAACGTAACTTTCACATTTAACAACTACAAGTCTCAAAGTGACAGTTACACTTCCCAAAACAACAATTTCCAAGAAGTACTAGATACACTTCACCTACAAATATGGCAAACTTACAAGGTTACCTTTTCTACTCACATTCCTTATGTTTACAAGCTAACATGATATGTGATAAGAGCCCAAAACTCTAGTTTTAACCGCTTTAACAATATTGCTTTAGACCAATTATGTGATTAATAAGTAAGAGTTAGTACTGTTATCGTGTTTTTGTGTATTTCAGGCATTAGAGTCGAATATGTGCATAAATGCGCTCCTTTTGCGAGATAAAGGAGCAAGGGTTGGTTGCTAATTAAGAAGTTCTATTATAAAAGGCCAAGATTCAAGGAGAAAAGGCCTTTTTAAAGCCCGATCAAAGTCGAAAAGTCAAAGTCAATGCGGGCAGAAACAGCGCACAAAAGTCAACAGAACTTCCGAAGGCCGTATCTTTAGACTCAGACCTCGGAATTGGGCCTACCTTATATCAAAACGACCAGCTCGGAAAGCGCTTTCCAATGGTCTAAGTCTTGACCCAATCAGAGGAGCAGAAATGGATGAAAATGCTGTTGAAGTCAAATCCGGCTGAAAACCCCCTTGTGGACTGAAGTAATAAGGTTTTGGGCACGATTTTTTGGCCCAAAACATGGCTCCTCAGCCCATGCACGAATTTGTGGATCTTGTCTCTTTAATATCAAGAGACAAAGACTTAGCTCTTAAGCATCTAGCTTTTTACTTAGCATTTTTATCCAAGAACTTAGTTTAGATCTAGTTTTTACATTCAATTAATTAGTTTGTTTTAATTTGATAAGTAGTTATTCATAATCTTAGTTCTAAATTAGTTTTAATTTTAGTTTTAATTCATTTTAAATCATTATTGTTATTGTTCAAATAGATTAATATAGTTTAATACTTATTCAATAATGACTTGTTCTATTTGTATAATCAAGTTTAGTTTAATTTACATGATGTTTTCCTTTCATTATTTTAGTTTAATAAATTCAATGATATTAGGCTAATCCCCCCCCATTAGAGGGAGTGATTATGAAACCTAATGAGGAATAAATTGCTTAGTAGAATTATTTCATTGTGTATGTGTTTCAATGAGTTTAGTTTATTGTATAACTTCCAAAATAAGCATATGATAAATTAAACTAGGGATTGTTATAATTAAGTCGAGAGACTTGGTTGTAATGATCCTACATGCTACTAATAATGACTATAGAGATGTAGGTTGTTGCTAGGGACGATAAAGGCTGAGGCTTTAGGTTGAATCGTTGCGTGAAAACCTAAATATGATCTTTTTCAATGAATAATTTGATTCTTGCATGAAACTAGTTATTAGGTGGATTGATCACTCTTCTCTATAACTTTTTCTTCCATCGAAACGCTATTTTTATTAGTTTAGTTAATTTAGAGTTATTTGAATCCATAGTATAATCGTAGAATAGAAATTTCACATCACACATTACTCTCACCATTGTTCTTTGTGTTTGATTAGTTGAATTCGTTTAAGTCTAGATAGATTAAGAGTGGAACGATTCCGTACTCTATATATTGCATGAATATATATGTGAGAGTAGAAAATAAATAATTGATACCGTAAGAATGAAGTTAGAATAATCTAATTGAGTTTTTTTACAGGTTATCAATATGTAGATCACATGAAGACAAGACAACAAAAGGAAAGACAAGATGCAAACTCAAAGTAACAATCAATTAACAGGCATCCTATAACGAGCCCTACTGGGCCTCCCCCAGTGGAAAATGACTCGCTATTTCTACCATGGAAAAAGAAGTAAGAAAGACGAGAAACACAAGACACACTCTATTGTATCAGGTTACTTAGAGCCACATCAATCACAAATCCTCACCAAAACTCTATAAAAACAACAACATATTCAAGAAGACATGAGCACCGCCTCACCATCACCTACATCTTTCACTGCCTCCTTGCCAGTCACGAAAGTCGCTTCCATTGCTTTCGCTGACTGGACAACAACCACAGCCATGAAGCTCTAACACTCGTCCCCTTGAGTGGCACATTAGTATCTACCACAGCCTTCCCTTTCCACGTATCCGAACCCGCATCTGCCACAACTACAGAAGACACTTCCACTTCACCACAGTGCTCGTCTTCTTCATCATCATCATCATCACCACTCGCATCATCATCGTCACTCTGGGAAATAGCCGTTATCTCCGCACCATATGTCGTGGGCAAATATCGTCAACCCGATATTTCAGCTCGTAATTTCATAACTAACTTGAGATATTGACATGATTGTCGATATCTTGCTCTTAAGTTCATGTGCTATAGAGAAACGCGGGAAAGAAAAAGAAAGAAGGAAGAAGAAGAATAAAGGGAATGGACACGCGTCAAGACACAATTGGATAAGACTTCAGCTGGAGGACTATATAAAGTGATGATCAAGAGAGATTAAAGGATTCATTCGATCTTCCCCAAACAAAGTGTAACAGAGAGAGAGATAATGAGAGAGAGAATGAGCGATTGTATTTCCACCATTAGAGATCAATAAAAACCCTAGTTTAGTTCATTGCAAAAGCTTCATCTACATTCATTTGATACAAATTCTTTAGAGAAAGAGTTTCCATCTTACATTGGCGCCGTCCGTGAATCAAAGACAGGAAAAGTTTTTCTTTTCTTTTTCTTTGAGATCGAATCTGTTTTTAGACATTTGTGGTAAAGAGTAATCGTTCGTGTTCAAGGATGTTCTGTGAGATCAATGGAGTATTCATCTTCTTTTTACAATGCCTCCAAAGTGTGTCATAACAAGTAAGGCAGTAGCAGCAAATGAAGAAAGTACTTCTCAAGTGACATCTAAAATGAGTAACAAAGAACAAGACGTTCAGTAAGTAGATTATTGGAGGAAGTAGAAAAGATACATGAGGAAAAGATTTCTTTGCAAGTCTTGTTAAAAAAGTTTAAGGAGCATGTTAACAAAACAAGGCTCTGATAGCAGAAAACAAAGCAGTTAGGGAAGAGAACGAGAGGCGTGCAGTGGAAGTTTTATATGAGAAAGATGGGGCTGAGTCGAGTTCGGGCACTCCAGTAGCGAGGAAGAGCCATCTCGAGGAAGTGAGGAAAAACCATCTCGAAGAGGTACAATCAGTGGCAAAAACAACACCAAAGGTGGTATAAGAGGAAGAGGTTAAACAAGCACCCTAGCCGATCATGAAAGAAATGATGCAAAGACAATTCGGGGATTAGCTGCTGGAGAAAGTATCAGCCTCGGTTCGTAAATTAGTTGATGACGTAGGTCGAAACCCTCTGAAAAAGGAGATAGAAAGTGTGTCATTACCCCCAAAATTCAAAAATCCTAATTCACTCAATATGATGGGACTACAAACCCAATGGACCATCTTTTCAACTACTGACACCAGTTCTTGATATATTATGGAACTGAGTATTGGGATTAGGTGCTATGTCGATCATTTTCCTCAATCTTAAAAGGCAAAGCACTGAAATGGTTATGTAAGATACCTTAAGGGACCATTTCTTGCTTTCGTGAGATTTAGGAGAAACTCCTCACGAATTATGGTCATCAAAGGGTAAAACCGAAGTATGTGTCGGTTTTATTCCAATTGAAACAAGGAAAGAAGGAATTATTAAAAGATTTTTTGGCCTAGTTTAAGGCCAAAACTCAATCAGTGGAGAAGCTTGACGAGTCAGAGATGATGGCTATCATGGCTTTCCAAACGGGTTGGGTTCCAGGATCAGATGTGCACAAATATCTCTTGTGCAAGGAAGTTAAAAGTCTGGAGGAACTGTATGACAAAGATGACAGAGATATTCGGGTGGAAGAAGGTACACAAGCAACCACAGTGCAAACTGTACTGCAAGTATCAGAATCAGGAAAGAGAGACAGGGATAATCGAGATCGACATGAGAGTCGAGACTCCTTGAGATCATTGACACTACCTCTTTTTGTGTATGTAGATGTGGTATGGATGATGTAGATAGATGATGGTCGTTAAACAAAAGAGAAACGTATCAAAACCTAATTATCCCTCAATAAGTAAAGGATGAGTAAGGTATCGTTCCACTTTTAAGTGTATGTTTATATGAAGGACAGGATTGGAAAGGGGGTTTGAGGGATTAAAACTATTATTATAGATATTGTAGATTCTAATGTTAAACTAAACTAAACTAAACTAACTAACTAAACTTATACTAAAACTAAGAATTGGAAATAGCGAGAGAATATGAGAGAGATAGATTCAAGAGATTCAAATCCACCAATGCTTTTGATTCAATGACTTTTTGCTTCATGTTGTTCTCCAAGTAGACTACAATCGGCAATCGGCGAAAGTGCCGATGCCTTTTTGGGTGAAACATCGTTAAACAATTAACTCTACTTAAGATTGTTCCTATGTTCATGTTACTAGTATCTTCTTTCCTTTTATGTGAGCTTGGGCAGCTATTCAATGAATCACCATCTAAGGCAAACACAAGGAATACTTCCCTTACTCTAAAACACTACACAATTAGAAGAAAAGTAGAGAATAATAGTATAATATTCAATTACAATAAATAAAACTCTATTCTAGCATTATATTCAATTGCAATAAATAAAAGCATATTACTAGCAAATATTCAATTGCAATAAATAAAACCCTAAACTAGCATGATATTCAATTGTAATAAATAAAAATCTTAATCTATACTTCCATCCCCTGGTGTGGGCAATGGAACTAATAACTAAAAACATAAAAAGAACTAACCTAATGAAGAACACCATGAACCGGAAGAATCATTAAACCTTAAGCACCGGGCTTCATCTCCTCCCTTGAAGGAGAAGATTAGCCTTCCATATAGAAGGAAGAACACAAAGAACGAGAAGAAGAAGAAGAGTCGAAGAACATAAGACTAGAAAGACTAATTTATTAAGACTCAGCCTAGTTAAAACCGATCTTTTATTATTAATCTCTCTCTCGCCCTCAAGTTAAGGAGACAAGAATATAAGTGAATTGGCAAATTACATGAGGCACTTAGGTCCTCTATTTATAGGGGTTACAATGAGCTCTAGAAGCATTCCAAACCGTCATTTGTTTCCTAATACAAATAGACTTTTCCAGAGTCCGACTTCGTCTTCAAACCGAGGAAGGAATTGGCTACAAGAGTCGATTCATGCGCCCGACGCATTATTCATGCGCCCCGGACTTAATCAATGCCGGACGCTGATTTATCGCCCCAAACGCAATCAATGCGTCCTCGACGCTTCGATACATCGCCCCGCACGATAAGCCGATTTTTCTTCTTACGCTTCTATCCTTCTATCCTCTTTAAGGGCTTTGGTCCAAACAACGAATCTTTTGGCCTTGGGCTTCCAAATAGACTTTAAAATAGGTCCAAGTCACATCTTTAACAGCTCCAATTCCTTAGCTTTCTCCATGATTGTCCACGGGCCTCCCATGTGATCCTTAATGCTCTGAATTGCTTCGTTTTACCCCATTTTCTCTAATATTCTACAAAACTCTCTTTTTCACCTGTAGAATCTTAAAACACAACTTATAAACACTATTAGTCCACTAAGATGGCTAAACAAGAGGCATAATTGAGGGTTAAATAACACTTTTTGAGCACTTATCAATCATACAACAAAAGACCTCAGGAGAATTATACAAGTCGAGATAATCAACCACAACAAAGAAGGAGGTATGAAAGAACACTAAAAGAAGAGCTGGATCCTATAAATTTTATCACCATCAATACCATACTTGAAGATATTTTAAAGAGGGTGGCGAAAGAAGATTTGTAATATGGCCACAATACACTCTCAAGGAAATAAAGGGTAAGCCTTATTGCCACTTTCATAAGGTCAAGAATCATAAGACAAACAAATGTTTGCAACTGTTGAAAGAAATTGATAGATTAATGAAAGATGGCAGCTGATGTCAGACCAGAGAAGACTGCTGCCATACATGAAAAACCCCTTGGCGTAATCAATATGATCTATAAAGGGGAGATTCTTTAGAAAAAAATAATTCGTGATAAAATAAGAAAGATATCGACAGTAAAAGAAGTTCTCGAAGTCAATGTTGGGCCCATTCCCGTAAATCAAAGTTTAGTATCGACCAGTATACCTGGAGCGATAATGTTCGTACCTGACGACTTGTCAAAGGTTATGTTGCCACATGATAATGCCTTGTTAATCACGATACGAATATCCAATTATGACGTTCAGAAGGTCTTGGTGGATTACGGTAGCTTGGTTAACATTCTATTATGGATAGTTTTTACGAGCATTGGTCTCGATGAATCGCATCTAAAAGCACTAATTCAATCTGTATGGATTTAACGGAAGCTCCACCAAGCCAGTAGGGGAGATAAAATTGCCAATGCGAGCTAGACCTCAAATTGTGATGACAAAGTTCGTAGTCATCAAGCATCATTCCGATCACGTACAATGCAATCTTGGGAAGGAAGTGGATTCATGACATAAGTGCCATACCAAGTACTTTCTATTAAATCATCCGGTTCCCAACATCATACAGATTACACGAAATAAGGGGAATACCAATCAGAATCTGAGAAGTGTAATTTCGTAATTGTTAAAGGTATGATGAAAGAAAATAGTCAAGATACTGGGGGCGTGATAAGAGCCCAAAACTGTAGTTTTAACCCCTTAATAACATTATATATAGACCAATTATGTTTTTAATAAATAAGAGTTAGTATTATTTACGTATTTTTGTGTATTTCAGGTCTTGGAATCAATTATGTGAAGAAATATGTCACTTTTGCAAAAGAAAGGAGCAAAGGTTGCTTGCTAAGAAGTTCTATGGTTAAAGCCCAAGTTTCAAGGAGAAAAACTTTTTTAAAGCCTAGTCAAAGCTGAAAAATCAAAATCAACGCGGGTAGAAATAAAGCATAGAAGTCAATAGAATTTTCACAAGCCGTATCTTTGGACTCAGATCTCGGAATTGGACACATTATATGTCAAAACGACCGTCTCGGAAAGAGCTTTCTAATGGTTCAAGCCTTAATCTAATCAAAGGAGTAAAAATGAACAAAAAGGCTATTGAAGTAATTTCTATAAGAGAAATCCATTTTGAACTTAAGTAATTAGGTTTTGGGCTTGATTTAGTGGCCCAAAACATAGCTCCAAAGCCCATGCACGAAATTGTAAACCTAGCCCTCTCCTATATAAAGAGGAGTAAGGCAAAACTCTAACTATTCCCTCTCATATCTCAACCCTTAGTTAATTAATTTATCTCTCCCTCCCATTAGTTATTGAATTTAGTCTAAACCTAATTTTATGTTTTATTGGCCTAGCCACCATTAATACAATACAAGTAAATTTTCAATACAAGTGTTCTTTTAATTATTTCTTCTTCTTCTTATGTATTCCATGACAGTATAATGAACCATAGCTAAACCTCCATTAGAGGAGTTTGATTGAAGCTTTGATGAAGACTTGATGTGTTAATATAGAATAGTTGCATTAAAGAGCTTCAATTCTAGAGGGTAGTTTATTCACCATGAGAATGGGTTTCAACTTCCTCTCATGCTAATTATTAGTTGGTTAGAGATGCCATGAATAATTAGGGATAAAAAAAACATAACCTTTATGTTAAATCTTGTGTGAAAACATAAAGATTAGGATTTGCAACAAACTCCATACTAACATGTTAGAGATTAATCAAGGTGGATATCAAATCTCCTTAATTCCTTCTCATATTCAATCTTATTATTCAATTGTCATAATTTAAATTAGAATATCTTAAATCATAGTTTTTACCATATTAGTTATAGTCACAATAATTACTCTCATCATATTGGTTAATTGTTAAATTAGTGAAATTGTCATGTTTTAAGCAACTATGAGTGAAACGAATCTTTACTCAAGTTATTGCATGATAATCGAGAGTAGAACTTTGATCTAAACGTAGAATAATTTAGTTTTCTTATTCCTAGCAAAATCACTATTCGTTAGGATAAAAAGCTGCTATTAGAAGAATACCAGGGCGTCTTGGAAAGTTCTAGCTAGCAGTTACAGGATACTTTACCGCTCGATACCGATATGTTGCAGATACAGGAGCAGGTAAAGTTTACACAAGAGCTAAAACAAAATAAAGAGCTCTGGGTAAGAAAAACAATAAAGATAGTGGAAAAGGTTGATATTGGCATAATAAATAATGAACGTCATACATTCATTGGTACAGCTCATGTCCAATGAATATAAAAGATGCCTTTGGATATAAGGGATGAATTGATGATGTTCTTAAGAGAAAATCAAGATGTTTTTGCTTGGTCGATGGCGGATCTCACAGGCATCGACCTAGCTATTTGTGCACATAAGTTGAATATGGAAGAGAATGCAACTCATGTCCATCAAAAGCATTAGAAAGTTAGACCAATATATAAAGAAGCGGTGTAAGTTGAAATACAAAAAATATTGGACAATGGCATAATTAAATAGGTGGATCACTCTGAATGGCTTGCGAATATAGTCGTAGTGCCTAAAGAGGATGGTAGAGTAAGAATATGTGTCGACTTTACCAATGTAAATAAGAAGTGTCCCAAAGATCACTATCCAATGGCAAGGATAGATGAGTTGGTAGATCGGACAGTGGGGTTCGAATTAATTAGCTTCTGCTATGGATATTCAGGATATTTCCAGATTCTAATGGCTATTTTGGATCAACTCAAAACGGCGTTCGTCGTAAATAGAGGTATATATTGTTTCATTAGAATGTCATTTAGGTTGAAAAACGCAGGAGCTACTTATCAAAGGTTAGTGGAAAAAATGTTTAAAAAGCTCATTAAGCGAATCGTCGAAGTGTATATCGACGATATGGTTATAAAATCCATGAGAGCTAAAGACCATGTGAAAGATCTCGATATCG
This sequence comes from Coptis chinensis, assembly GCF_015680905.1. Lineage (NCBI taxonomy): Eukaryota > Viridiplantae > Streptophyta > Magnoliopsida > Ranunculales > Ranunculaceae > Coptis > Coptis chinensis. The sequence continues at coordinate 63,214,891 of NC_141464.1, read as the reverse complement.
TATTTCGGATATTGAGAGAATTTAACATGAAGCTTAACCCAGAGAAGTGTACTTTCGGTGTTAGTTCTAGAAAGTTCTTGGGATATATTGTTACCAAGCGAGGTATCGATGCTAATCTAGATCAGATATGAGCAATTCAACGGATGCCATTGCCAACAACGAGAAAGCAAATACAAAGGTTGACTGGAAAAATAGTTGCTCTCAACAAATTCATTTCCTGAACTTTAGATCAATGTAAGCCACTTTTCAAATTGCTTAAGAAAAATACTAAATTTTGTTGGAATGAAGAATATGAAGAGGAGTTTTCCAAGTTAAAGAAATATCTGCAAGAAATGTCGACACTTACAAAACCAAATGAGGGAGAAAGGTTGCTTCTCTATTTGGCTGTATCATAAATTGCTATAAGTTCAGTGTTGGTTAAAGTTGAAAACGGTGTTAAAAGACCAGTGTATTTTCAAAGCAAAATAATGCTCAAGGCAGAGACACGGTATTCGACACTGGAAAAGTACGCTTTAGCGCTTTTATTCTCGTCTCAGAGGTTGAAGCCATATTTTCAATCACACTCTGTGATTGTTATGACGAATCTCCCATTAAAGCAGACTTTGGCAAAAATGGCTAAGTCAAGAAAAATGTCCAAAACGTCGGTACTGATAAATGAATTTGGTGTCGAATACCAAAACAGGGTATCGGAGAAGAGTCAGATATTGGCAGACTTCCTTGCTGATTTTCCATGCGAAGATGCTAGTTGGGGCATGGAAGAAGAGGAATTCTCGAAGTTACAAGAGCCTGATGTTATTATCGATGTAGATGATCCATGGGCTGGAACAATTGGTTGGAGACTATTTTTTGATGGATCATCAGGGAGTAAGGGATGCGGTATCAGAGTGGTTTTAGTAACACTCGATAACCAAAGGCTCAAAACCACGCTGACATTAGGGTTCCATACATCAAATAACGAGGCCGGATATGAAGCTTTAATCGCAGTACTAGAGATGGTCAAGTCTCTCAAAGTGAAAGATTTGTCAATCTTTAGTGACTCACAGCAGGTCGTCAACCAAATTAATGGAGAATATTCAACAAAATGTGAAAACATGGTGGATTACTTGAGTTTTATAAAAACTAAGCTAAGAGATTTCAATAAGATAAGGCTTCTGTAGGAACCATTATGGTCGCAGTTTACAAACCGTGAAAACCATGTACAACGGAATAAAGATTCTCACGATTTTGGTTAGAAATTCATACCTTTAGATCAGCTGTGATATCTCTGAGAATCCAAGATCTACGAAATCAACAACCTCTTGATCTTCTGTTGTATTCATATCCTTAGAATGGACATTGTGTTGGCACCAATCTACCACCCTTTCTTTCTCTCTTTGCCTCTCTTTTTCCAATCAAGTGAATAGTGAAATCGGCAAAGAAGAAAAGGTTTCTTTTTATAGGCTACAACAGGGACCATGAGGAGAAATTAAGGTTGGGCCTCTTGACGGGCTTGGACTTCCCATGTTCGCCCAGAACACATGGCCCAAGTCCATCAACAAATGGCTTATTCCACTAAAGGTCATTGTTGCACTACCGCCCTAATCCCAAATTACATTTATGGGCTCCATATTATATGCTCGTTGATCTCCCCGTGTTTAAGATATTGAATGCCCGTTGATTAAGTCAAGTTACTGACAACTACATTAATCAACTTCTTATGTCCTTGAGTAGTACCACTCAACCTCATTGTCATGTCGGATTAAATCTACCTGCAGGATTTACATGACAATTCTTATGAGCTCCTCAAGGGGACATCATAAACCCGACTTTCTGCGGGTCACGGATTCTTTCTATAATCAACAACACACCTTACATACATTGTCATTACCCAATCCATCGAGTTTGTTGATTCACAAATGAATCTCACTCATTGACGATTTAAAACAATATACAATGCACGTAAGTGCCTGTTATTATATCCGGATTAAGAGGACAAACATCCATAATAACAGAGGTGTTTGTTCTCTTATATAGTCAGTATAAAGAGAAACAACCTCACTTGGTCATATTCAATACAAACAAAGTGTACTAGTGTAATCCTGTAGTCAAGATAGACTAATACCAGATTATACTACAACCGTACCAATGGTTTGTCCAAATCCATCTAGGTTGTGAACATTTACTTATACTTTATAAAGTACTAATGATATGATCTTCTACGTGTATATTATCTACAACATAAAGTATTAGACGCATGCATATAACTAATAACATATATAATATGCATAACATTTGCCCATATGATTCTCATTTAAAATATACATAATTAGAGTTAATACAAAAGTAATGTTTTTAGTATATAACCCTATCAGCTTCAATACCTCAATAGAAATGAAAACAGGCACGCCAATGCCTTAGCTTATGTTGCAGCAATGTTGGAAAATTCTTAGGGTCATACCTTGCACATCGGAGTTCAACAGAAGCCAAGCATCGATATCGATGAATCAGAGGTTATGAAAATTGACACGCTAGGGGCGTCATGGACGGAAGCATATATATCATTTTTATCCGATGGTAAATTACCTGAGGATAAAAATAAAGCTAGAAAGATTAAATCAAGTGCTCAAAGATATGTTTTGCTCGATAATGAATTATATTGGAAAAATCTAGGACGACCACATCTGAAATGTTTATCATCTGCAGATGTGCATTTAATCATTGCTAAACTTCACGAAGGAGAATGTAGAAATCATTCAGCTGGGAGATCATTAGCAAATACATGGAAAAGATATACATGTCCCAGCTAAAGAGTTGCACTGCGTATCGAATTCGTGACCTTTTGCCCTGTGGGGCATGGATATTATCGGTCCTTTAGTATCAGGAAGAGGTATAAGACAATTCATGCTCGCTGTCATAGACAATTTCACCAAATGGGTAGAAGCCATAGCGCTGCAACACATAAAAGAGAAAGATGTGATAAATTTTATCTTCGAAAGAGTAATATGTCGATACTGATTGCCTTATGATATCATATCGGATAACGGGCCCCAGTTTGAGGGTAGAAAAGTAAAAGCTTCCTTTAAATCATACAAGGTAAAGCACTTCACATCTGCACCATATTATGCTCAAGGTAATGGGCAAGCAGAGGCAACGAATAAAATAATCATGGATAATATAAAGAAAAAATTGGAAAAGAAGAAAAGTCTATGGGTTGATGAACTCAATAGTGTTCTCTAGGCTTATAGAACAACACCACGAACTGCGACAGGAGAATCTCTTTTCACTCTAGCATATGGCATGGAAGCAGTAACTCCATCAGAAATGGTGGTATCCACATCCAGAACCAAAGTCCTAATGAATGGCCAAAATGATGAAGTAATGGCTGTAGGAACCGTTATTTCAGAATGACTATTTCTACAAACCGCAAACACCACGCGCAGCGGAATTAATGGGTGTCCACGATTTGTGATTGGGAAACATATCTTTGAGAATCGGTTTAGATAACTCTAAGAATCCAAGCTTTATGAAATCCAAAATCAACTTCTTGATCTTCTGTTGTATTCGTTTAGAATAGATTGGACGTTGTGTGGACAACGATCTACCAACCCCCTTCTTTCTCTCAAGATCATAAACGAATTCAGATCCACTTTTCTTGCCTCTTTTTCAGAACAATGAATAGTGAATAGGTTAATTTCGGCCAGAGAGAAAGAGTATTCTATTTATAGGCTACAACAGGGACCATGAGGAGAAATTAGGGTTGGGCCTTCTGACGGGCTTGGGCTTTCCATGTTCGCCCCGAACACATAGCCCAAGTCCGTCAACAAATGGTTTATTCCACTAAAGGCCATTGTTGCACTACCACCCTAATCCCAAATTACGTGTCAGCATTTATGGGCTCCATATTATATGCTCATTGATCTCCCCGCGTTTAAGATATCGAATGTCCGTTGATTAAGTCAAGTTACTAACAACTACATTAATCAACTTCTTATGTCCTTGAGTAGTACCACTCAACCTCATTGTCATGTCGGAATAAATCCACCTGCAGGGTTTATATGACAATCTTTTTGAGCTCCTCAAGGGGACATCATCAACCCGACTTCTTGCGGGACACAGATTCCTTCTATAATCAACAACACACCTTACATACAATGTCATTACCCAATCAATCGAGTTTGTTGATTCACAAATGAATCTCACTCATTGATGATTTAAAGCAATGTACAATGCATGTAAGTGTCCGTTATTATATCCAGATTAGGAGGACAAGCATCCATAATAACAGAGGTGTTTATTCTCTTATATAATCAGTATAAAGATAAACAACCTCACTTGGTCCTATTCAATACACACAAAGTGTACTAGTATAATCCTATAGTCAAGATAGACTAATACCAAATTATACTACAACCGTACTAATGGTTTGTCCAAATCCATCTAGGTTGTGAACGATTACTTATACTTTATAAGGTACTGATGATATGATCTTCTGTTTGTCCACACCATATCATCTACAACATAAAGTATTAGACACATGCATATAACTAATAACATATATAATATGCATACATTTGCCCATATGATTCTCATTCAAAATATAAATAATTAGAGTTAATACAAAAGTAATGCTTTTAATATATAACCCTATCAATGGCAACAGAAGTCCTCAATCTAGGAAAAAAAAAGATCAAACAAGATTAAAGCTTGACACATACCATCAGCAGCTCAAAAAAACTTTCAACAAGAAAGTAAGAGAAAGACATTTTTAGGAAGGTAATTTGGTCTTGAAAGTGGTCACTTAAGAAACTAAAGAGAAAGGGGCAGGCAAACTAACGGCAAACTGGGAAGGTGAAGTATTAGCAAAGCCTCAAAATGTAAGCAATTTGAAAGTATTTTATCAATAAAAAAATATGATAATTTTCATGGTTTATTTTTCAAATTTATGCATTCAATAAAGGATTGAAATTTCCAAAGGCAGCATCGATACAAATATCATAAATCCTAGTATCTGTAGAATTATCTTGATAACAGGTCAAAGAAAGCAAAATCCTGGAATGGTGAGTCATCTTGGTACCAGGTCAATGAAGGAAAAATCATGTTCTTGGCAGCAATGGCGAGTTCAGGTAAAAGAAAATCCTGTTCTAGGCAGCAATGTCGGGTTCAAGTCAAAGAAAATCCTGTTCTTGGCAGCAATGTCGGGTTAAGGTCAAAGAAAATCTTGTTCTTGGTAGCAATGTTTGGTTCAAGTCAAAGAAAATCCTGTTCTTGGCAGCAATGTCTGGTTCAGGTGAAAGAAAAACCTATTCTTGGCAGCAGTGTCGAGTTTAGGTCAAAGGAAATCCTGTTCTTGGCAACAATGTCAAGTTTAGGTCAAAGAAAATCCTGTTCTTGGCAGCAATGTCGAGTTCAGGTCAAAGAAAATCCTGTTCTTGGCAGCAATGTCAAGTTTAGGTAAAAAAAAATCATGTTCTTGACAGTAATGTTGAGTTCAGGTCAAAGAAAATTCTGCTCTTGGCAGTAATGTCGAGTTCAGGTAAAAGAAAATCTTGTTCTTGGCAGCAATATCGAGTTCAGGTCAAAGAAAAATTATGTTCTTGGCAGCAATATTGAGTTCAGGTCAAAAATTTTGACACCAAATCAAAGAAGCTCACAGAACACTAGCATCTGTAGAGTCATCTATGATGTTTGTGATAGGGTTATATACTAAAAGCATTACTTTTGTATTAACTCTAATTCTTTATATTTTGAATGAGAATCATATGGGCAAATATTATACATACTATATAAGTTATTAGTTATATGCATGCGTCTAATACTTTATGTTGTAAATGATATGGTGTGTGGTGACACACAGAAGATTATATCATCAGTACCTTATAAAGTATAAGTAAACGTTTACAACCTAGATGGATTTGGACAAACCATTGGTATGGTTGAAGTATAATCTGGTATTAGTCTATCTTGACTACAGGATTACACTAGTACACTTTAATTTGTGTGTATTGAACAGGACCAAGTGAGGTTGTTTCTCTTTATACTGACTATATAAGAGAACAAACACCTCTGTTATTATGGATGATTGTCCTCTTAATCCGGATATAATAACGGGCACTTATGTGCATTGTACATTGCTTTAAATCATCAATGAGTGAGATTTATTTGTGAATCAACAGACTCGATGGATTGGGTAATGACATTGTATGTAAGGTGTGTTGTTGATTATAAAAGGAATCTGTGACCCGCAAGAAGTCGGGTTGATGATGTCCCCTTAAGGAGCTTATAAGGATTGTCATGTAAACCCTGTAGGTGGATTTAATCCGACATGACAATGAGGTTGAGTGGTACTACTCAAGGATATAAGAAGTTGATTAATGTAGTTGTCAGTAACTTGACTTAATTAACGGGCATTCGATATCTTAATACGGGGAGATCAACGAGCATATAATATGGAGCCCATAAACGTAATACACGTAATTTGGGATTAGGGCGGTAGTGTAACAATGACCTTTAGTGGAATAAGTCATTTGTTGACGGACTTGGGTCGTGTGTTCTGGGAGAACATGGGAAGCCCAAGCCCGTCAAGAGACCTAACCCTAATTTCTCTTCATGGTCCCTGTTGTAGTCTATATAAAGAAACCTTTTCTTCTTGGCCGAAAATATCAGTTCATTGATTGTAAAAAGAGAGGCAAAAGAAAGAAAGGGCTGGTAGATTGTTGCCCACACAACGTCCATTCCAAGGATAGGAATACAACAAAAGATCAAAGAGGTTGCTGATTCGTAGAGTTTGGATTCTCAGAGATATCACAGCTAATCTAAGGTATGATTCCTAACCAAAGTCGTGAACACCCTTATTCCGCTGCGCATGGGTTTTCACAGTTTGTAGTCGATGACATGAAACCATAACAGTTCCTATAGTTTATGGATTTTTCTCAATATCAAGTAAGAATAATCAAATGTATGTATTTCAATTGATACTACTTTTAAGTAGAGTAGTATAGAAATTTCAAATTTCTTTTCAAGTATTTCTAAGTATCAATTGATACTATTTTTAAGTGGAGTAGTATTGAAATTCCAAATTTCTTTTCAAGTATTTCTAAGTATCAATTGATACTACTTTTAAGTGGAGTAGTATTGAAATTCCAAATTTCTTTTCAAGTATTTCTAAGTATCAATTGTTACTACTTTTAAGTAGAGTAGTATCGAAATTATAAATTTCTTTTCAAGTATTTCTAAGTATCAATTGATACTACTTTTAAGTGGAGCAGTATCGAAATTCCAATTTTTTTTTCAAGTATTTCTAAGTATCAATTGATACTACTTTTAAGTGGAGTAGTATCGAAATTCCAAATTTCTTTTCAAGTATTTCTAAGTATCAATTGATACTAATTTTAAGTGGAGTAGTATCGAAATTCTAAATTTCTTTTCAAGTATTTTAAGTATCAATTGATACTACTTTTAAGTAGAATAGTATCAAAATTCCAAATGTCTTTTCAAGTATTTCTAAGTATCAATTGATACTACTTTTAAGTAGAGTAGTATCGAAATTCCTAGTTTCTTGACATATATTTCTAAATATCAATTGATACTATGTTCAATTGGAATAGTGTCTAAATTTCTTTTTTATATAAGTATAAACACCAAGAGATGTTAGATACATACAAATGGATGAGTATAGTTTTTAAGTGTCAAATGTTGTTAACAAGACATAGTATAAGTATAGATGAAGGATAAAAAGCAAACAGATGTATTTCATACTTCAAGAGAATTTTAAGTAATTGTTTCAAAGATAATCAAGCCATTGTATCGATATTACAAACTTTAACAAATCATAAAGAGAAATTTAATTCTGGCACGAGTCATTGGGCTGGTTTGGACCATTGGATTTGGCCTCAAGAGCCAAATCGATATTGGCAAGCATATTGACTGAAAAAATTATTGATTTGGGTACTAAACTATAGTGGATTTTACAAAATGGGTACTGTATTATTTTTTAAAAAAAATAGGGTACCGTAGATTTGAAATATTGCTAAATAGGGTATCGTCTATATATATTGTAAAGTATTTGGCAGACATAATGCGTACACATGGCAAGTCAGTGTCCACGTAAGCACAAAACACTAAAAGTTCGGCCCAGTTAGTGAATGCCCACGCCCACTAAGTCACTAGCCCAAGCCCACGTTTTTATGTTTTTTTTGCTTAAAACATTAAATGTTCGGCCCAGTCAGTAAAGCCCAACTAACTAAGCACTCCTCATTTCTCACTCATTCTCAACTTCTCCAAATTACAGAAACACCCTTCTCTCCGCATCAATATCACTCCAAGCCGGCATTTGAAGATCTTCTGCTGTTTATCACCCCCCCCCCCCCTAGATCAAACAGATAAAAATAGCTCTATCCCCACCAACCAAACCAATAGTCTACGGATCATATTTGCTGCTGGTGGGACAGGTGGTCATATCTACCATATTGTTGCCATTGCTGATGAGCTCAAGAACATAGACCCCAGCACTCAAATTCTCTTTCTTGGTACTCAAGATGGTACGAAAAGAACTGGAATTCCTGCTTCGGGTTACGATTTCGATACCATTCAAGCATTTCCATTAATTCGTCCCTTATACTCTCCTCAAAATCTTTTGTTTCCTTTCTATCTTATTAAATCTGTGATTTATAGTTGGGAAAAATTGCGTGATTTTGAACCCCATGTTGTAAATCTTGATCTTGGTGGTTATGTTTACGCTCCAGTTTGTCTTAGTGGCAAGTTTCTTAAAGGTGTAAAAATGGTTATTCAAGAACAGAATTCTAAACCTGGGGATTGCGAATTGGGTTCTTTCTTTTTTTGCTGATATGGTTTTTGTCGCGTTTCCTTCTTCGGTTAAGTATTTTCCTGAGGGGAAACGTGGGCTTGGGCTAGTGACTTAGTGGGCAGTGGGCATTCACTAACTGGGCTGAACTTTTAGTGTTTTGTGTTTACGTGGACATTGACTTGACATGTGTACGTATTATGTCTGCCAAATCATCAAATATGTATGCCAAATCATCAAATACGTATATATACTTTACAGTATATAAAGACGGTACCCTATTTAGCAATATTTCAAATCTACAGTACTCTATTTTGCAAAAAAAAAATAATAATACAGTACCCATTTTGTAAAATCCACTATAGTTCAGTACCCAAATCAATAATTTTTTCCATATTGACTCCCTCTAGAGAGGCGGGATCAAGAAGGCTTCAGGGTTGACAGGTAGTCGCGATATTGGTTGGATTAATTTATGTAACTTCATCATCACTAGCTTCTTTGTCAGTCTCAATAGCCTCTTTATTAGTCTCGACCACCTCTTTGTAAGTTTCAATGGCGGCCTCAGAAATAATTAGATTCTCATCACCAGCATTAAGGTTATACTGGTCAATAAGATGTTGAGGAAGATAAGGCCTGAAACTCTTCATGGTGGTGATGCAATACTCCACTTGTTCATCAGCTTCAGCCAGCTCGACATCAGTCTGGGTTATCTAGGCTATGAGATGTGTTCTTTCTTTCTGATATTTCGTTTCCATCTGTTCATACGAACTTTTCATTTGGTTCACCAACTTGGTATTCTCCTTAACAAAAAATTTCAAATCATCAATAACAGCCTTTCTAGATGTTTTTGAAGAACCAAGTTTTGTAATCGCGAGTGCATGGTTTTTCTTTTCTTCATCAAGGGTTCTCTAGAGAGTATCTTTCTCTTTAATTAGTTGTTCATTTTCTTTCTTGAAGTAACAGAATTTTTCCATGTCGGCCTCGAATTGGTTCACAGCAGCGGCTTTCATCTGAGTTTAAAATTACAGAAACGGGTATATGGAGGTAAGTGATAAGAAATTATAAGAAATAAGAGGTATGACATTAGCATATACCTTCTCAAATGAAGTACACATGATACTGAAGCAATCATAAGATGTCAGGCAAGCCATTGTTATTTTATCTCGAGGAAGAATAGTGTCCAAGAAAAGTGCTTCACCAAGTCTAGGTAGCGAGTTGTCAGCAGAAACGGAAGCAGAAACAGGAACAGGATCACCATTAGACAAAAGAAATGCAGGTACAAATTTTGTAGAAGAAGAGGAAGAGGCTAGAGATACTGGAGGAGCAGACAGGCGAGAATGTGATTGTAATGCTAGTATTTAAAATACGTATTTATCTATTGATTAATTAATTAATTTAATTATTTATTTAAAAATCGGCTGGATTGGATTTGGGATACGCGGGCCTGATTTCTAGGCCCGAGTCTGTGTTGGGCTTGGGTTTCGAACCCAAGTATATATTCGTATTGTTTTGGAGAATAGGGTTCAAAGAAAAATAAAATAATAAAAATGGAGGCTCGAGCGTTGGAGCGCGACGACTCGGACTCGGAGAAATTCGTGGAGCTTTGGGATTAAGGTGAGTAGTTTAATTTCATTTTTCTCGTCTATACCAAGAGACGACTTTACTGTAGTACCACGTTTACTATATGTTTTCGGTTCATTTTTCATTTTCGGCTCATTTTCTGTTCAGCAACGATTCTTCTCGTTAATGTTAAAACTTGTTAGAATTATAGAATTGTCAAAAACTCGTTAATGGTTGTTCATGGTGGCGGGAGCCCAGTGAACAGAGAAATCATCTCTGTACACTGTTGAAACTTTTATTTTGGTATTATCGGTTGGTTGATGTCGGTTGAAACTTTTATTTTGGTATTATCGGTTGGTTGATGTCGGGGGTTAAGAGGTTGACAGTGGGGTTGTTGTGTATGGAGAATAGGGTGGCTGTTGGAAGCCTCGCAGAAGCTCTGTCGAAGCTCTGTTAATGGCGGCGCCCAGTTCTATTTCGAACTTTGTTGTTGGTTGGTGGGTCTGGTTATGTATTTGCAGGGATTGATTGATGATTGGGGATGACTTGGTGGTGGAGAAAGGGCTGCCAAAGCTTGGTTAGAGGCATTAATGGCTCCGGTGGTTGGGCTGTTTTGGTTTAATTGGTTGTGGTGTTTTGTGGTGATGTGTTGTGATGTTGGTTAGTGGTGATTGAGTGGGTGAGGGCGGTTGAATATGGTGCTGTTGGAAGCTTGAAGGAAGCCATTAATGGCGGTCCAAATTTCTCGATAGAATTGAGAGTAGAGAAATCTTGATAAGCATATAGCATCAATAAAAGTTTAGTTTACTTACGTTTTGAGTTCATCGTTCATTTCGTAGGTAGACTATTCAAATTTATCGTTTATCAAATGGCGCCGCTGCCATCTTAGTTGCACTTTAGCATTGTTTTCATAGTAGAATTAGTCATTTTTAAGTCCCATTAAACTCACCCACCCTTGTTTGATTCATCGTGGTTGTCCATTTCAGCGTTGAAAAAGTTCAAAATATACACCGAAAGCGCGACGGCCTATAAAAGCACCTGCGCCCTATACTCTGGACCTCGAGCGACCGCCCCTCATACCGTCGCGACCAGCCCTCGATTCTTGGACCTCGGCGACCAGGGCCACTTATCGGACTAGGAGCGACCCGCACCTATCTTGGCCAGCACCCTAAAGCTGAAATATGCGGATTTCCACGAGGTTTGTTTGAATTTCGATTTTTCAAGTTTTTCCTTTGTTCTAACTTGTTATTTACGAACGAACACGCGTAAACAAGGCGCTTATTCATAAAGCGAAGCAAGGGCCAATCGGTATTCCTTTCTTCCACACCTCGCATCTCGGTTAGAGGTTTCTACTAGTATATCGAATTGTTTGGGTGTTGCATGTTTGTTGCATGTTTAGTCTTGCATGAGATTAAGGTCTGGTCGAAGAAAACAACTAACGTAATTACACGGCAACATCAACAAACAAGTCTATCTAGTTTCCCACCCACTACACCTCTAGCTGCTATTTCACACACACCAACTGATATTATGGCTGAAGAAAGAGAGACTCCTCTCTCTGACTTTTATAAAGCCTTGAGCGATATCCCCAAATCTTGCATCGTTCTAGCAGACCCAGTGGGGGATTTCCGCATCCTCCCAAATATATTTAATTTGTTACCCGTTTTTCATGGTTTAGACCATGAAAAACCTTATCAGCACATGCGTAGGATTGAACAAGTCCTTACAACATTCCACCATCCTACGGTTGGTGCGGAACAAATTAAATTGAGGGTATTCTCTTTCACCTTAGGCTGATAAAGGCGTCTTGGTTAACTGCCCAAAGAGCCTAATTACGTGGACTCGTGGGCCAAACTTGTTCAATTTGTTTATGGAACATTTTTACCCACCCCTAAAGGCGGATGAAATGCTTTCCAAGATTCACTTCTTTTCGACGAATTCTCATGAATCATTTTGAGGAGGCTTGGAATCGTTTCACCGATCTCCTTATAGAGTGTCCACACCATCAGCGATAAAAACACATATTTACACACGTTTATTGATTTTTAGTTACTTATTTCCTTAAGTCCGAGGTCCACGGTCAAAGTCCGAGGTCCACAGTCCAAGTCAAAGTCAAAGTCCAGCGTGTATAGTCTTAAATGCGTTTTAGTCAAGTTACCTTACTCGCGTGGGATTGGTAGGATAGGTCGAGTAAGGGATCGTCCAAACCTTGGGGCTCGGATAGGTTCTTTGGAATTACAACTTAAAGTGAGTAGGATTTTAGGTTTCTTTTTAGTTGGTTTTAATTAAATTAACGGTAATGTAAATTACTACGGTGATTAAATATAGGTAAACAAAATGTAGAAGCAGGGGAGAGTTAATCATGCTCATGCAAGAATCATTTTTCAACAGGTTTTTATTACTAAATCACTACATCTCTAGTTAGCTCGTTTAGGAGGCGACATCGATATTGATCCCTAGTGCATGCCCACATCTCTAGGTCGCATTTCACTAGCATAAGGAGTTTCGATAATACCTCATCTACGGTATATTATTTCGCTCACGGCACAAGTTCACATCAATTTGGGCCGAATTGGAGCTGTATCGACAGAGAGATCGCGAGACATTTTAAGGTCGTAGCGCTATCTGGAGCATCGGCACTCTAACTTTATGCAGATCTCGATCATTTTGGGACCGGATGTTAATTCTATGCCTAATTCTAAGTAGTGATTCTAGAATATTAACGAGTCAATCCGGATTTTTACACGAGCAAAGATAACCCTCCCCGAGGGGATTAGCTCATCATCATAGAAGGAATAATAAAACTTGTCGTATACATTAAGTAAATAAATGCGGGACATAAATTAACAAAAAAAGAAATAAGCGTTATTAAGGGTAAAATAACTTCTTGTATTAATTTCTTTGAAATAAAAATGGGTGAAATGTAAGTCTTGAAGAAGAAGAAAATTAAAGCGTAGCTAAAGCATTAATATCTTTGAAGACCTTCTAATGAAGGCCGAACCCCCATATATATAGGCGGATGTCCCTTCCGTGAATTCATTTGGTATCGAATCAGGTTTGGTTTTAGCTAATTGAAAAGTTCAAAACTTTGAGAATCAAAGTTTTGTTTTAAACGATATTAAAGTTTTGTCTTTTTTGCAGATTTTAAGTTTAGATCTTGTAGCTCATTTCAATTCAAACCACCGGTTTGAATTGGTGCGTGTCTTCTCTCTTGCCGGTGGTATCAAATTGAAGAAGAAACTTGCCACTGCCTATCTTGACTCATCATGCCTTCTCGGGCGAGAGTGTGTCCACTTAGTGTGTCCGATGGCGTATTTGATTTTGGCGTTTTTACGACTTTTTCCTTCTTGCAGAGTTAGATTTCGCGGGAAGTCGCTATGGCGGCTTCACTAGCCAACGCGTCGGCACCTAGATTTATCCGATTTGAGCCGAAGCTTCCCGCCTCTTTATATGTGGGCCCGTCTTGCGGACCGGTTTACGTTCTTTTGGAAACTTCGTCTCTAGTGGGGCTTTGTTGGGCTTTTACGGGGATTGGCGGGAATTCAATATTCAGTATTCTTGTATTTGGCGACTTCACTAGCCAACGTCGGCACCTAGATTTATCCGATTTGAGCATCGGAAGTTTCTGCTTCTTTATATGTGGGCCCATTCTGACTTGGTTACGTTCTTTTGGGAACCGACTTCCGCGGGGGTTGAGTGGGAAACTCCAAATATTCAGTATTCACGTACTTTGATGCATGTTTTATCACTATATTCATTTTAATCGCGGAAACCCGCAAAAATACGAAAATATAATTATTACATGATTATTAAACACATAATCGACCAAAATGCTATGTCTCTCGGGGTTTAATATTACAATTTTGGGTGCTTATCACACTACCCCCAAATAGCACTTTGCTTGTCCTCAAGCAAAGAAGAGACATTAAAGCGATAAGTGATCAAAATGTGTTGTCTAAAGCTAAATCTCATTTCGCGAGTCGCGGTTGCATTGCCCAGTATGCAACAAGAAGGCCTTGAACGCTAGGAATTCCTAGTGGTGGACAAGTTATAGCCTCGTGAGAGTTTTTCGAGAAGATACTCACAAACTTCATTTTATACTACAACGACTTAGTAACAAAGGCTTGTTTCTTTAATTAATCTCGGTATCTAGACATCTCACTAGTAAGGGGAAACAAGGATTTAATTCTTTGAAATTCAAGTTAATATACATACAATAATCGAAACATCTACGTATGAGCATGCATGCGGTGATCTAATAATGAAAAGTACTGGCGGGGCCGTTTACGGATCCTTTGGATGGCGTCCTTAAGTAGGTTCTCCGCGGGTATGTGTCGAAACACAATTTCTCTCTTATTTTTCCACTCAAGCTTTGCTATCTCCGGTGTGCGGTGGGCACACGTTTTCCTCACATACTCAATGAGCCGGTCGGAGGAGGAGGGGTCGAGAAGTCACAACTACTACTTATTATCACACTATCCTATTCCTAATTGAGCTAGAGGTCTTTATTAGGTGTTATGGGGCTTAGGTGGTAGTGTAGAAGAAAATGGAATGGAAAGTTCAAAAAAATGATAAGTATGAGAGAATAAGGTCTTCGAGATATTTATACTAGAGAAATCCTTTTTTTTTTCTTTCCTGCTTCTAACATGGTTTCCATACTTGGATTTTTCAAGCTTTTGTATTCCCTTTTGATTTGATCTTTGGGGGAAATTCTAACCTTGATATTTCTTTTGATTTTTGGAAACATATTTCTATTTTCTTTTTCTTCTCTTCTGAAACAGGTAACTGATTTTGATTTGTGACAAGGTTTTTCTCTTCATTTTTCTGCACTTCATCCTATTTCTCATACTCATCATCTAGGTAGGCTTATTTATTTGTGGTTACTAGATGGGTAATGATTTTTATTGGTGAAGTAGAAAGGATTAATGAAAGGTTCAGTGGGCGACTAGCGGTAAAAAAATTTTACAGGTGCGAATTTTTGGCTATATCGATCCAAAGGAGGCCTAAATTCTCGCCTAGGATTTGGGTAGTGATCAAGTAAGTAGACGTGTGAACTTCTCTATTCGGAAGAACTACTCCTCTGTGTCATTACTCATATATCATACATTTGAGGCTTTTGGTTAGATTCTTGGGATATGGAAACTAAGTTGTCTAACCTTGGGTCCCTTAAACTTCATCACTGCTGTATACATTTAATGATAGTCAGTGCATGAATGCTCATGAAAAGATGTAAAAACTATTGCATACGTATTAAATTAAGTTTCTAAGAACAAGTCCTAATTTTTATGCTAGTGTGAGATTTCTAAATATTTTTCATCGTAGAAAGAGAAACGAGAATTTGTCACTAAATACGTTTATTTAGATATTAAGTAAACAATGCATGCCTAATTTTTGCAAAAGGTTCTCACCACCCCCAAACAGTCGGACACTATGTCCTCAAAGTGTTTAGAGGAAGAAAGATTATACGAGAGTCTTTGGGCAAAATAAATCGACGTCATCCACGAAATTTATTGTACCACACTATATATTATACATCATAAAAGTAGAAGCACATTTGTTAGAGTAGCACTTTGTTAGGTCACTTATTTATTTCACATCAAAACATAAAACAAATATGTACAAGCATCAACTCACATTGCCCCAACCTTGAGGCGGGGGATAGTCCTTCCTTGCCTCGCGTCCTGTAGAAATGCCATTCCTTCGCATCCCGCCAATCTATCATAGCTTTCCGGACTTCACTCCACTTCCTTTTCTTTGCATTGTCTAGATGAGCTATCATTTTATCATCATTAGGAAAGAGCGAACTTTCTTGAGATACCTTGCGGGGCGTGTCCATGTCGAAATCGCGAAGGAGCGAATTATCTTGTTTCTTTGGACACATAGAGTCGACCTTTACCCAGTCTTGAAAGGTGGCTGCAAACTTGGAAATGCGTCCTCACTATCACGCATTATTGCGGGGGGGTGATATAGTCTTGCCGAAAAAGACCGAGCCTTCTTAAGATTCTCAATTACTAGTTCTCGTAATGTCGAAGGTGGTGCGTTCTTTGGGCCAATGCATGGAATGTCTTACACGCTTTCCTTTGATGCGTGGAAAAATGCCAATCTCCCATGATGTTGAGGAAGAATAAATAACATGGCAGTTCCACATTCATGGTCATCTTGGCTAGTGGAATAGTGAATTCGGCCATCGCCCCTTCAAAGACGCGTTCTTTGGCGTGGGCAAGGCCATCGCCATAGCGGGCGACAAAATCCTCCCTAGAGTAGTCATTAAGGTCATTCTCTATCATGTATTGGATGGGGAGGTGCGGTGAAGAGGAGGAAGGTCTAGAGCCATAGCCTTTGTTGGCTCATAAAAGCGTGTCGTGTGTTACCAATACGTAGTGTAAACCCATTCAAAGGGAAACCACGGGCCGGTGGTAGATCTTCCATGTTATCATAAAATAAAGCGCCAAACACGGGGAGTATGTGCGCTCCGGGTGTAGAATGAGAGAGTTCCACCTAACTTGAGTGATGTAGTCTCACGAAAAGATGTCCATATCTTGGGAGAATTCAACAATGAATGGAAGGATTGTTCTGGAATCATCTTTGGAGCTTCCATTGTGTGAAAAAAATGTGACCTGTTTAGACAAGGATAAACAAATATTAGAGCATGATGAGAATAATTACGTAAAAACAATTTACCATACGAAAATTAAAAACTAAAAAGAAAATGATAAATAATATAAAATTGCAAAATTTAAATGGTTTCATTGGCCCAAGTAACGGCGAGGATCCTGTTGTGGAAGGGATCCATTTATAAGATTTTCTATGCCGTCAATCCTTGCAATAGCCTGTTGCAACATTTTGCTTTCTGTCTGGTAAATCTTGGCGTGGTTTTCCATTATGAGAGTGTGATTTGCCAAGAACTGGTTGTGGCTGTGCAAAAATTGTGCTTGTTCCTCTTCGTTTATTGTCCGCAGAGGTCCCGAAATTCAAGAAGCTGGTGATAATAATGTTCGACGTTTGAATAATGTCAGCAGTCCTTGTTGAATTAAAGCGAAGCCCTTCCATTGGATTAAATACGTTGCATAATGCATTTTCAATAAAAATGTTGTCGGTGGAACAATCGTCGTTTGGTCTGTCTCTTGACATGGTTCTTTGCAGCGTCGGGGTTTCGAGAATCCGTTTCTACATCTTGAGTGAATGGTAAGAATGTTAGCTTTGTTGAAGAGGTGTATGAGGAGACTGCTAGAAAAACCCCAATGTATCATGATAAGTGTTACAATGGTTGGTAAAGAGGCGCCTTTTTCCCGCGCGATGCGATCGCATTCGAGAAATTTAATAATGCAAAAATCATTGCGGCTTAGTCGCAACACCGAGTAAAAATGGGAGTGGTTTGGTTATTTGGAAGTCTTAGATGTGCCTAGGACATTATGAGCTACCCATTGGATCACAGATAATTGGTTCTTTTGTAAAGATCGCTAATAAACAATACGGTTTTTCGGTTGTATTCGCCGTGAAGGATAGTTGCAAACATTAGATGCGGATATTATCGAAAGGTGAATCTCGAAGGTGTACTCCTTGGTTTGTAATAGGAATTTGAAGTACCTCGAGAGATGATTTCCATAGTTAATTCATGCTCGCATCCGTTAGCGGACAAAGAATTGTCCGTTTTGGAAATAACCGCTTTTATAAAATAACAAGACCAATTCTCACGGAATAAAATGTTTGCTTATGGTGTAAAGAGGGTACCATCCTCGGCGTAATATTCGGTGTCAAAAAAGGATGAAAAAGACCATTTTTGAAAATTTTCCATAAAATTTTGCTTTCGAGCCTGAAACTTCGGTGAGGGCCATTAAAGATGGAGTGGTGAAAAATTATTTTGGAAAAAGGAAAGTTAAATATTTTGAGGTGTCTATCCTTGGTATAAATAGCCACCCATCCGAAAATGTAAAAGATATGTTTCGAGGTGTCACGGGGGTAGTTAGACCGCGTGTATCTTCTAAGATGTGCATAAAAAGTGGATGAAGTGTAGATGAGAAGAATGGGGCATGTGACAAGGAGTGCCCCTTTTTTTTTTTTAAGGGTAAAATAGAAGGACAAGGAAAATGTAGATATACTATCACAATAGGATGTAAGAGCGTACAATGGTATGGAAACACAACATAATGATACGATGACTTAACTACAAACCTAAATATTAGATAGAATTATATGCCACATTAACAACATGACTATAACAAAACAACCGAGCATGAAGACTTGAGTAGCATATTCAAGTTGCTGCCGCTCAAACTTTTCTAGTGCATCCATGAATCTTGAACTTGGAGTGATCTAAAATGTTTTTAGAATAAGAAGTGTAGAGGAAGAATAAGAAATGAGTGAATAGGGAGGAAGAGTTGAACTTATTTATAGGAAGAAAATTTCCGTTTTTCGACCGACGACCGTTTTTAGATGTGGTTCATGACCGTTTTTTTTTATTTTTTTTTTAGATGTGGTTCATGACCGTTTTTGACCGTTTTTAGATGCGTTTTCATTATCGGTTTATGAGCGTTTTATAAAAGCGTTAGTTTACGATAAAATTTGTTGTTTAAGTATGACATTTAAAATATATTTATATATATAATTTATTATTACCAATATATGTTCCTACCTATATACTAAAATATTAGATATAGCTAATATGTTAAGATAGAAATATTTAGGAACCATGTACTATTAAGCTAGAAAATTCAAACCGTTAAAATAAAGTATCTAATAAAAATATTATACAAGACCAGAATAAAACTAGCTACTGATGATCCTCTGGTGCTGTAGCAGAGTCCTCGGGGGCTGCAGAAGAAGAACCAGGAGTCCTGCGACGTCGTGCAGTACGAGCTCCCGTGGAGGCTAAGCTCTCCCGGATATCACCGAGAGTATCCATCACGAGCCTGGCCCGATGTTGGCTTCGCCATGAACATTATTTGAAACTGGGTTACGGCGGTAAGCATACTATCTGAAATGTAGTCATGGAGGCTCTCATTTCTGTTGGAATTCACCCATCTTTGTCATCATCGACTTCGTGGCGAGTGGTCATATCGGTCCTTAACTTCGCCCAAGGTACGTCTCATCGATACCGGGCGAAAGTGTACATGTCTCGAACCAGCATTTCTTTGCCGCGTAGGGCCTCTATGGGTTGGGTGATCTTACTCATGGCGGTCTCTCATCAAAGTATGGTGGGTGAGAGGATCCTACGCTTAAGCGTGCTTTCGGCAGCCCCTAGGTCTTGCCGTGGGTTCCCAAGGGTCTTGTATGCATTTCTTAAAGACCGGCATATTCTCATATTGTGGTATAGGGAGTAGTGGGGTGGCATGGAAATCCCGGATTAATCATGACTTGCGTTACTAGAGCGGCAAGGGGGTTGACCTAAGAGTGGCATGTGTGATAATATCAAAAGAAAGGTAACGATGCGAAGTTACCCTTCGGCTCTGAAAAGGATCGAGAGAAGGTGGAGGAAGGTCTTGTTGATGTCGGAAGGCTCGAGGTGCCAATGGCGTTCGGTCCGACCATTGAGTCATCGCTAGGCTGGTTACGTCGCGATCGAATTTCGATGGCGCATTTCCGTCGATGTTGTACTCTCCCTCGATAAAGCGTGTTGAGCATTAGGTCGTAAGTCGTGGGTACACGGACTGCCAAGGCTGAATCGTCCGTGTGGTCGACCGATTGGAATGCCGTGATCGGAGGAGAGCAACACCGGTGTGACTTCGTGGCGCACACCCTCGACGGTGATCAAAAATGGTCGCCATTAAAGCTTCCATTGTCGTAGAATTTCATCACCAAATCCTTAGAATAAAAGCCCTCCATTGGCATATAACAAACTCTCCCATCCTCTAGAGTGAATTTCGTGATCAAAGAATGGAGCAAACATCCCGTTTTCAAACAAATTTCTAAAAAATTTCCACACAAATCCATTTTCCAGCCATTGCTGATCTAAGAGGGAGGATGGCTATGGATTATTGATGAGGGGAGAATTGGGATGATCGACGGAAGGAAATTTTGATCGGCTGTGAGGGTCTCGCTGAGACCTCGGTTTTAGTGTGGGGCTTTGTCGTCGCGAGGCCCCGATCTGAGAAGGGGCAAGATCCGGTTTTAGGAGGCGAATCGTGGAATAGTGACGCGTGTTATCGGGTTGTTTGGGTTTAAATGGGCGAAATCGATATTTGGGTTGGGCCAAAAATTTCTCGAAGCCCAAATCAAGCCTAAAGCCCGATTTAAACCTAAAAATCTAAATCATTACCCATGACTTCGTTTGGGCTCGAATTGGACGAATGAGATATCGAAACGATCGGCACGAAAAATTCTATCAATTGTATGAGTCATTCTTGAAAGTCACAATTTTATTTTTTTTTTTTTTTAGAAGAAAAGTGTGAGTGTTTTATTTACATACAAGGGAGATATACATGAAAAACACGGATGTCGGGGAGTCACCATCTTAAATCATAGACAAGCTGTCATGTGCATTTCTCGGGCGAATCCAATCCAGCCCGGTCGTGGGTTCACCTCTATGTATTATGGGGTTAGGGAGGGGGGTACCACCATCCGGGACCGTCGGCGCCTCACTGATGCCTAATAAAATTGCCCTTTTACATACGGCTATCCTCAAACCGCCCCATGGGACTCAAAGTAACCAATTCTAGGGTTGGTGCGGTGGAATCCATTGCCCGTTTGTGTTCCAAGTATGCAACATCCGAGGTTTGACACGAATCCCTTGTGCAAAACTTAATGCAAAGGGAAAAGGTAACAAAATAAACATATTTACAAGGCAAGTCTTTTAACGTCAGATCCTCAACACGAATCGAGTCTTTTATCGCCGATTCTCAAGGCGAATCGATTGTGGGAGAAACGGCGGCGACGAAGATTATCTGCGGCAGTTGGTGTTAGACAAAAGTATACCTTAAACCGGCTAGTATCGGATAGGAAGTCGGGCCTAGATGAAGGGTGTTTGGCAATGCATACACCAGCCCATCCGCCGGCATCGCGTCGTTTCACGAGCAAAAGAACTACGACCATTCCCTATTCGTGATGAGTGAGACTTACACCAAATGATTAGCTGAAGTTCGCGAGGTAGAGAGTAGAAAAAGGGAAGAGAAGGAAGGAGTTGAAATTTTTAGGTACCCATCGTTTACGAAAATGCGTTTGCTGGTACGTGCAGAATACATTTATACTCCGTTCACGTAAAAGAGTTTTCGTGGACTAAGGTTAAATTTGCAACCACACACTTCAAAGAACTTTGGAGATCATAAGATAGAAGATGGCCCGCTACCAAAATGGCGTACCCTCTATAGAAAACAAGATCGAGCACGCCAAACAAAACATCTAGTCGATGTAAAGCGGATTACGAAGAAGAGTCCATTCAACATCTGGTGGCGTAATTCGTGGTAATGTTTTGAAGCGTTGTCCATTGACTTGAAATTATTTGTTATCTTTTGGATTAAGCAAAGAGATTGCCCCATAATGTTTCACGGTGACACAATGAAAGGACCGGACCATCGTGTTTTCAATTTACGGGGAAAGATGTGTAATGTCTGGAGTTAGACAATAAAACTTTTTGGCCAATTTTGAAACCCTTACGCCAAAATGTGCTTGTCGTGCACTCTTTTCATATTAGCCTTGTAGGATTTGAGAGATCATAAGCATCACTCGAATCTCCTCCAGCTCATTTTTAATTGGGTTTTAAGGCTTCTCACCTGCCTCGATGATATTGTAATTGAGGGCTTTTGATGGCCCAAAAGGCACGATTGCTCAAGTTCATTTGGCAGATGACAAGGTTTTCCAAAACAATGAGGTAAGGAGACATCCCCATAGGTGTCTTAAATCTTTGTTCGGTATGCCCACAAGGCATCCGATGCGGAGAGACCGATCCTTTCTTGATGGGTTGACAATTTTCTCGAATAGACTTTATCTCTCTGTTGGAGACTTCCACTTGGCCACTTCGTTTGTGGGTGGTATGGAGTAGCAACCTTGTGAGTAACTCCATATTTTTCATTAAAAACCAAAAATTTTGTTACAAAATGTGTACCCCATCAGCGATGATAGCTTTGGGAACACCAAAACGACATTGGCCAAGGGCGTTGCCGAAAGGACGCCCCAAGATGATAGGGATGTCCCAAGCTACTTGATATCTAGAATGACAAAATCAACTGGATAGTAAAAAATCTTGACCTTTACTATAACGTTCTCTACTATGCCTTTTGGGTACTTGATGGAGCCGATCGCTGAGTCAGCAGAGTCATATTGGTAGGTTCGCCAATTCATGAAGACCCCATTTGCTTAAATAAGTAGTAGGGAAGTAGGTTAACACCGCACCTAGGTCTAAAAGTGCGATGGCGGTATACTTGTGCGTGCATGGTGCATTTGGTACGGTTGGTCGGTCCGGGTGTAATTTTACCACACCATTTAGTAGTGGTAATCAAGGGAAACCGTTCGAGGAGCGCTTTGTTGAGAGGTACATTAGATGCGCCGTTTGGTGCAATGCACATCCTTCAAAAACTTGGCATGCTTTGGGCAAATGCTTTAGCGATCTAGGAAAGGTAAGTTTATGGTCAAATTTTTGAAGGTTTCACGGATCTCATCAAAATGTTTCGCCATGTTTGTTCTTTACCAAACGGCAGGAACGGAGCTTTTGACTAATCGCGATAAGGATCGGTGGTATCTTTCCTAGGGACGAGGTGTAGATTTTGATGGTACAACTTCGTCCGTTATAGGTTGGCGGGGTTGGATGGGCGTCGGTCGTGACGGCCGATTCTGGATCGCGGCCGCATAATGCATTATTGTCAATGGTTAGGCGAAACGAAGAGTGGTAATGGCATTTACCTCACCCTGGCTTGGATTACTAGGTCTTTGGTGCATTGTTGAGCTCAAAGGTGTTTGCAGGCTTAGGGGTTTGGAACTCCTTGGCGAGGGCGGAACACGCTTTGACTTTATCTGAGCCAATAACAAGAGACCGCGTTGGATAGAAGCTAGATTTGATTCTGTTGATTCATGTATGTCGGGAAAGTTTCAGCCGTTTTATCGGTACCGTGGATTATCTAAAGGGAGCGGCCGGGAACTAGTTCACGGTTATTATTCACGGGTTGATTTTGGTAGCCATATCCCTTGGTTGCGGGAACAAGGTTTCGGTTGTTTTGGTATCCCATATTTGCGTTGTTGGGAAAATTACTTTGCCCTTGCTGAAATTGTGGAGGATTTCCTTATAGGAATTGTAGTTCAAGGGTGGTGGTATTGACAGAACGTTGTTGCCACCTGAAGGAGCTTGTTGTTGGGCCGAGGTGCCCAAGCTAAATTCGGATGTTGTCGCAAGGTGCATTAGGGATGTTGAAAGCACAAACCTCTTCAGCAGGTTGGGGAGGACACTCAGATATCAAAGGACAATAAGAATCGGGCGGTTTCAGGACTTAAGCAAAGAGGGGCATGGGGCAAAGCATTGGCAGCCATGACCGCTTGGGTTTTATTCATTTACTTGTACCGAAAGAGCATCGACCTTTTGTTTAGGGACTCGAGAGTTTTTAATTCGGATGGGTTTTGACCTCTAACATAGACGTAAACTGGTAGGAGTGTCTTTAGAAGATCTAGAAGAATCGGTGTTTCCCCAATGGGTGCTTCGTGGGAGGCCCTGTTTCAAGAAAAGTGTATGCTTCAAAGAGCTTTTGTCCATGAAACAACCGCCGCTCATGATATCTAATGTTTCCTTTGATGGTCAGAGAGACCATTAAAGAATGAACGGACTAATACAGCCGTGTCGAGTTGATGATGGGGACATTCGAGAAGTCCGGTAAATCTGCTCCACTTTCGAAAAGGATTCCTCGGGGTGCCGGGCGAAGAATTGAATCTTTTGAAGCATTTCAGTAGTTTTCTTTTCGAGTATAAAACTTTATCATGAATGCTTTAACAAGTTTGGCCCATGTGTCAATGGATTACATTGTCCGGGCGAGCCAAACCGGCTTTATCCTAAGGTGAAGGGAAACAACCTAAGCAAGACTTGTTCGTTGGTAGCGGTCGGATGGCTAAAAAGTGGTGACTACTTGTTGCATCCCAAGATGATTGTATGGTTTTCATGGTCTAAACCATGGTAAACAGGTAACAACCCTAAAAATATTTGGCGGAATACTAAAAATCACCTACAATCGCGATCGAGTTTAATGCAGGAAGCGTGTCCTTCTGTGAAGGCGTTATAGAAACCGAAGGGGTTTCGGCGGAGATTTTCTTCGACCATAATTAAAGGGGATAATGGAAACGGAGATCTTTGACTTAGGTTGATTTATCGAGGAGGAACTATGCCTAGGAGATAACATAAACAATTTGTTTCTTTGTATTTTCGACGATGATATGTAAGTTCTAATTCCTTATGTTTTACCGGACCGTGAAGTCTCAAATACAAATATGAATTTTAATTTAGTGCTCATAAGGAACGAATAATGACCGGTTTTTTAGAGTTAGAAGGAGGAAGAAGCACGCCTTCCTTCCGCTGCTTAACTTTCGAAAGCAGGAAGCTAGGATAGCGATGAATATTCAGCCAGGGTTACCCCGAGAGAATGAGGGAGGTTGTTCGCGGCTAGCACGTTCCTTTAATTAGGCAACCTCAATTTTTTTCAAGTTTCTCTAGCACCGATGGAATAGGATGATGATTTATGATGGTGTATTATGCGGGTGTTATTAAGATGATTTAGATGAAATTTTTAATTACTATGATTTTTTTAATTTTTAATTTTTTTTTTTAATTTAACGGATTAGTGTATTATGGAGCCTTGATTACTTAAATATGCAATTAAAAACGATAGATGCCAAAAATAGAAACTAACTAACATATACTAGTTTACGCAGAAAAGTTTACCCATGCAAATCTATATTACCTATAATGCAACTATGTGTAAGTTATCGCGGAGTTAGGGGAATGTCAAGAATGAACTCATGCGATTGAATACCGCGTGATGTGAATTGATGTAACATACACATACAAAAATATTCTAAGCAAGTGGTTTTTGGCGCTACTCATATATCAAAATATATACGAATCATATTAATTATTATTAGCGTGTGAATATGTGATGACGAACCACCTTTACATGCCACAGAAGTTCTCATTCCAACATACAAATATACGAGGTAAAACAGGTTATAGCAAATAATATCCTCGACAAAGTTTGAGGAGTTTAAGAGTTTGAAACCTCAAGGCCCCGCGATTCCTCGTATAGCGATCGACTACCCCAAGCTTATGCTTAAAAAAAAGGACCAAAGTGCCCAAAAGAGTATCGAAAAGGAAAGTGGCTCAGACTAAAACCGGAGTGTTGATACTCCGGGTTAGTTTTCAAGGTGCTTACTAATTCACCGGTCGCGTCGAGACTCTTTGTCTGTTTTAGTACTTCAAATTCCTACGGAGTACTTGATCGTGCTAATGAAAATAAACAAAACTTGGCTCCACGGTTATTTGTTAGTAGAAAAAAAAATTACGTAAAGAGTTAGTATTGTAAATGTAAATGAAAATTAAAAAGATGATGAGGTAAGGGAGGGTTTTATGGATGTATTCCAGTTATTACGTTAAGTCCAGTCCGCCGGGCGGCGCCATTTGATAAAAACACATATTTACACATTTTATTGATTTTAGTTACTTA
Source organism: Coptis chinensis (assembly GCF_015680905.1). NCBI lineage: Eukaryota > Viridiplantae > Streptophyta > Magnoliopsida > Ranunculales > Ranunculaceae > Coptis > Coptis chinensis. The sequence continues at coordinate 63,188,926 of NC_141464.1, read as the reverse complement.
TTTCCTTAAGTCCGAGGTCCACAAATTCAAAGTCCGAGGTCCATAGTCCAAGTCCAAAGTCCGAAAGTCCAACGTCCGTAGATAGTAAATGACGTTTTTAGTCAAGTTACCTTTACTCGCGTGGGATTGGTAGGATAGGTCGAAAGTAAAGGATCGCCCAAACCTTTTATTCGGATAGGTTCACAATCGAATTACAACTAAAGCTAGTAGGATTTTAGGTTTCTTTTAGTTGGTTTCTAAACTAAATTAACGTAATGTAAAGGCCCCGCCAGAGCGAGTCACAAGCGGTTTGGGGCCCCCCGAGGGCGTCAGCCTCGGTAGCCGCTCTCGCTTAGTTGATCCCTAGGTGCTTTTACGCAGTCCTCAACTTAGCGACCGAGAGGCGCTTGAGCCCGCGGGCTCCTCGAGAGCGGCCCCGCTGCCATTTCGCGCCGCGTTTGCCCCCGAGATGCTTCCTTCGAGATCCTAGAAGCATATGCCCTCAACTTAGCGACTCGGAGAGGCGCTGAGCCCCGCTCCTCGAGAGCCCCGCTGCATGAGCTGCTGTTTAGCCCCCGGCTTGCTCTGCGGGAGGGTGTGTGGTTTGGAGATGTGAGTAGGTCCGCCATTTATGATACCATCTTGACTTTCTTTCATTTGAACTTTGTTGTGCTCGAAACAGAATTACAATGCGTATTACAACTATTGGAAAAATTGCTTTAACAAGTATGTGTTCCATGGTCGTGGGCAAAGATCTTTCCTTCTTGGGTTTTAATCCAATACGCTGCGCCATTGCAACGACCGCTCCACGATGTAAGGGCCTTCCCATGTTGGTGCTAGCTTAGCATCATCTTGAGTTTTCTTCAACACGAGATCGCCTCGTTGAAAAGATCGTGGATGTACTCGCTTGTTGTAAGATCTCTTGAGGACCTTGGTGAATTTCTTCTACTCGGACGGCTGCTGGTCGCCACCGCTTCTCGAGGAGGTCGATCTCGAGCTTCGGAACCGAAGTCATTAAGGCCTGTTTCGACAAGTTCAGATCGGGTTGTCGGATTGTCACCGCGTGGTATGACGGCTTCGCGCCATAGCATAGGGAGAATGGTGACTCTTCCGGTGCTTCGAGCGAAATAGAGCGATGAGCCCGTGAGTATGTTCTCCAAATTGATTGGGCCACCGGCTTTGTTCTTTCAATTTTCTTTTCAAATTCTCCGGATCGGCCTTATTGCGGCCTCTCGCTTTGTCCATTGCTTTGAGCGCATCGTGGGTGTAGAGAATGCATGAACGATCTTCCATTTGGCCGTAAACTCTTTGACCGCTTTGCCCTTTGAACTCGAGCCATTATCCATCACCAGTGTATGTGGTAGGCCAAACCGGGTGATGAGATGAGTCCAAATGAAATTTCTGACATGTGATTCTTTGACGTGTGCTAACGGAATTGCTTCAACCCACTTAGTGAAGTAGTCTGTGGCAGCTAGGACAAAGCGGAAGCCGGTGCTCTTCTGAGGGATGAATGGTCCCATAATGTCCATGCCCCACATGTGGAACGGCCAAGGACTCGCAATGTTAATCGGGCCAAGGAAATGGTTGCATGATGTTGTGACCAAATGTTTGGCATTTGATACATTTGAGGACATACGCTTTAGCATCGATCCGCATAATGAGGCCGGCAGCACCTTGGGAGATCGCCATTGGGGCTAGTGACCGACTCGGCATGGTTGCCGCATTCTCCTTCGTGGAATTTCAGCAAAAATTAGCCGGCCTTGCTCGGGCCGATACATCTCGATGAGGTCCGCCCGCTGGATTTGCGGAATAATTTGTCGCTCACCAAACAATAGCTTTACGTTTTCGGGGTGTGGAACCTTCTTGGCCTTGGTGCGCTCCTCGGGAGTGCCGCGGCCGATGATATCCGTATAATAGGTCGCATCCATGAGTGACTTCGCCCGATCTTCGAGAGTGGGACCAGTCGCTAATTGTCAAGACTTGGTCCGCTTTGGTAAGCAGTGTCGGTCGACTTACTTCGATAATCGGTTGTCGAGGGACACAGCTCGCGTCCGGTAGCTAGATATGCCAGCTATCTCGCGACGGTTCTCGCCACGCAAAAATGGTGTATCGACGCTTCCGCTAAATGACGGAAGCAAATTGTTAACAACCCGGGTATTTAGAGAGGTTACCTTCGGCCGGTAGTGTACTCTTTTGCAACTGGCGAGGCGAATCCACTTCGCGCGAAGTCACTAAAGATTTGATCTCCTTTACTCCCAAATTGGATCGCCGCGATTCCCATTATTAGTGCTTCGTGACTCGCTTCGTTGTTTGACGCTATAAGTCTATCCGAACTCGCCTTCTACCATAGCTCCCTCGGAGACTAAGACGATTCCCATACCACTCTCCGGGTGGTTGCCGGAACCATCGACGAGGGGACCCGACCGTTTTTTCGTGCTCCCCTTCTTGCGCGCGACTCTCCGCTTCGGCCTCCCCCATTAGGTCGCCAACCGGAAATCTGCTAGGAAGTCCGCGAACGACCGACCCTTCCGCGATATGCGCGGACGGTCCATATGGTGTTCGCCCTCTTACGCCCATATTGCCATCCCGGTAGTCTTGTTGTCTTTGTGAAGAATCCTCTTCAAAGGGAGATCGCTTCGGACTTTGATTGATGAGCCCGAAATACGGTCCGAATTTTTCTTGCCGAAAGTATAACAAAGCAAGGACCGCTTCTTTCTATATAAGAGTAGTTCTTCTCGGCCGAGATGAGTGTCTTGTTTGTGGAAGTAGATCGGCCTTTTCGACCGTGGTTCGCCCTGAACAGACCGAACCCGATGGCGAAATCGATACCGCCGGATAGAGCCCCCTGAGTTTCTCCGTCGGTTGGTTTCATGCGAGGACGGAGGTGTTGTGGAGGTACTCTTTGAGGGTGGCTAATGCTTGGTGGCATTGATCGTTCCATGAGAATTGCTCGCCTTTCTTGAGTATTTGTAAGAATGGTCGCACTTGTCCGATGCTCGATATGAATCGGTTGAGTCAACACCATACCGACAACTTTTGTATCCGCTTTTTGTTTGAGGGTCGGGCATGTCGATGAACGCCCGAATTTGGTCTGGATTTGCTTCGATACCTCGTTTGCGACCCGATATCCGGAGAAATTTTCCGGAGGACGCACTCAAAAAGACACTTCTCCGGGTTCGGGTTCATTCCGGTTCGTCAGAATCCGGAGAACGCTTTGCTCGAGGTGGGTGAGGTGGTCGGCTTTTTTTTTTGCTTTTGACAACCATGTCGCCAATGTAGACCTCCATGGTATCACCTAACATGTCCCGAACATGTTAGTTACTAGTCACCGATAGGTCGCCCCGCCGCTTCTTTAGTCCGAATGGGAGAACGTTGTAACAGTAAGTTCCTTGTTCGGTGATGAATGATGTCTTCTCCTGATCTTCTTCAGCTAGTGGTATCTGATTGTACCCACTATACGCGTCCATGAATGATAGCAGCTCGTGCCCACAAGTCTGGTCGACTAGCTGGTCGATTCTTGGTAGGGGAAGCTGTCTTTGAGTTTCTTGATTGACGCCAGTGAAGTCGACGACAAACGGATCGCGCCATTCTTTTCGGACCGCCACTATGTTGGCGATCCACTCGTAGTCGACCTTTGGATGAAACCGACTTGTTTGAGCTTATCTACCCGCCGCTTGATTGCTTTTGAAAAGCGTAGTGACAATCGCTAGGACGCTGTCGAACCGGTTTGGCACCGTGGTTGACGCTTAACCGGTGGCATGCGACACTAGGGTCTATACCGGCACATCAATATCGACCAAGCGAACACATCTTTATTCATGGACGTAAACTTTACAAGTTGAGCCTTAAGTGTGGGGTCGAGGTTGGCTCCCACATAGACGAAGTTTAGGTCGCCTTTCGGTTCCCGTGTTCACTTGTCGCTTGTCTTGAGTCGGTGCTTGGCTCAGGCGCTTCGCGCTCTCGGGAGGATTGTTCTTTGTAGAGTCCGTATTTAGTGCTTGGTTGGTTGTCAGTCGCCGAGGAACCGGGCGCCCTTCGTGGGTTACGAACAATATATCGACGTGATCGCTGCGTGAGGCGGACAACAGGGATCGGGCGCAGTTCCCCGCCTTTCTTCCGGTTGGAGAGGAGGCGTGGTGGTGGTGTCACGAGAGACTTTGCTTGTTCGCGGATGCTTTCCAATGGGGCCACCTCCATGATTCGCGGTCTTTGTTAGTGCGCTACACGCTTTGCTTTGGTAGTGGTCGAGATCGGGTCACCGAAAGTGGAAACTCTTGTTGATCCCCCAAATCGCTTTTTTGTGGGCCAGCTCTCACCTTCGACCACTAAATCTTTAGCCATTGTATAACTTGTGGGTTCGTAGAGTGATGGTGATGGGAGGTTCAAATGACCTTTGCTTTCGCGATGATCCGTTACAATGATGGGCCTCGAAATGATTGCTTCGGTTCCATCATTCCCTGGGGTAGAAAACGGATGACCTCGATGTAAGCGGGAAGGTACGGGCTGCATTTGATGTATCCAACGCCGCCCTAGAATTGCGTTGTAGGACGACTTGGTATCCAGACGCTTAAAGCGCGTGGTTGAAGCCGACTTTGTCTTCCGGATCCCACCGAGACCGGGAGGATGATATCTCCTATTGGGTCGGCTCGAGCCGTTGAATCCGGGAGGGGTGCAATGGGGTCTATGAAGACCGACTTTGGTAAGTTCATCTCTTGGATTGTGTGGTAGAAACGTAATATCGCAAGAGCTGCGAGGTCGATCGAACTCGCTTTGACGGTCCAAATAATCGATTTTGACGTGGACCACGAGAGCATCGTTATGGAGGAGGCGCTTTGTTGAGGTCGGCCTCGGGAAGGTGATGTCTCCCCGTTCTCTACTCTGCGTGGCACGGCTGCAGCTCGTGAGGAGAAATTGTATACTTCATGGAGGGCACCTACGCGCCTTCTTTTTTCCCGTGAACTTGAGACGGAATCATCTTGGATGGTGATCGTGTGGATGGTTCTCGTCTTTGGTCGCGACCTCGATGGTTGGCGGCGATCCCCGATAAACGTTCTCTCCGAACGCCCTTCGGCTGTGAGGCGGCTTTGAGGCCTCGATGGCTCCTTCGTGGTGGGGACCTGCTTCGTGTTCGGCGGGCCATCACTTTTTGTGGCGCAGTCGCCCGTCGGGTATACTAGTGTATCGCTTTTGATGTGGCCGGCTTCGACCAGATCTTGTAAGTAATGCTTGAGCCCCCAAAGATACGCCGGTCTCGTCGGCAATTGGCGCGGTGGAAAGCGATAGGGGCCCGGTCCGGGCGATCTGGCCGGTCAGTCTTATCTCCTCGGTCTCAGAATGCAAAGCACGCTTTGATCTTTTCTAGTATGTAACCGGGAGATCCGTGGCGAAAAGCATGAATTCCCGATCATTTCTTGGTTTGGGTCGAGGGTTGCCCCTTGTTGTTTCGGGTCGTTTCCTGAGAGGGTGCCGCTACTTCAAAACTCTCCTCTTCTGGCCGCTTCTTCTTCTTCTTTTCTCTTTTAGCAAAGCCTCTTGCAGCTTTGATGTACTTATCCACGCGAAATGCATACCGCCAACGCTTCGGGCCGGTCTTTCAAGAGGCGACACTGGTTAGGGTCGGTTTTACGCGTTGCGCGGTTGTGGTTGTGAAAGCCACCGGCGCGAATGATTCCTTGAGCCGCTTTCCATGTCCAAGAGTTCTTTTTTGAACCGGCTTAAGAAGAGAGCATGGGTTTCCTCCCCGCCAGAGTGAGTTGGAAGAGTGAATTGAGATCACCCTTCTTAAGCCTGCGTTGTTATCGTCTTGATCGGCTCGCGAACACAGTCGGTAAGTAAGCCGCTCAAGCTTCTTATGGAGTCCGTTCGAGGGAGAAAACCAATCGAGTGGGCCGCCCTTCAAGCTTTGCCGGAAAGAGCCCGCGTGATCGTAGATGGTCGAACTCGGGGCCAGATAGTGCAAGGCTTTGAGCATATCGTGCTATATGTTGGCCCCGCATGTCGCGACCGTCATATAGTGGGAACCGTGGTTGGACAAAGTCTGGAGGGGAGACCTTGTGAAGTACTTCGGCAGCAAATGGAGATGCGCGATAGGTTTTCAACATTTTCTGCACTATCATGGTGGAATCCTTCTTGACCGCATTCTTGTCGAGCCTTTGGTTTAGCTCGGTGATCTGTTGACTGACGTTGATGACGTCGTCATCTGCGGTGCCAGCGAGTGGGCTTTGTGTATCTACTTGTGCACGTAACGTGACGTTTTCTTGCCTGAGTTGGGCAATTTGTTCGTTCATTGTTCCTAGCTGGCCGGCCAAAGTGTTGAATTGAGCTTCGAGGCTTACCATGCTTCGTGGGCTTGAGAATCTTTTTGGTTTGGTTTTTTGTTACTGATTAGTGTGAAAGTGGTTTGGTTTCTCAAATCGGTGACCACGACGGCCAATGTAAAGGTGTGATGTGTTATTCCTCTACAAACGGTCTCGGGGACCGATATGAATAGATGGGTGAGACCGAAGTTCGCTTTTGGAGCCGAAACCGCCCACGATCTTTCTCCGGGGGGCCTCGAGTAGAAATCAGTCCGGCGTAGTTCATAGGAGTGGTATTTATAGAGATTGAAAGTGTATCCTCACCCTCCACGCAGTAAAGGATGTCACCAACGGGGGTGTGGATCATGGGAGCACGTGAGAAATATCTACATAGGTCTGCTGTGATGATGAGGAGTGGCAGTCTGTGCGAGTAGCTTGCGGCCGTGACCAGTGACTGACAGTTAGGATGAGTGCAAGTACACCTTTGGTCATGATTGCTTATGGATAGGGTCCAGTACCGCCTTTGGGCGTGGTCGCATGATGTTGCGATCTGTCTTGTGGCGCGATGTTGGCTAATGGATGCGACCTGGGACCATAGGTCGGTGCATTAGTTTCACCATGTTAAGCGCGTGCTGGATAGAGAATATCACTCCCCTACAGTATAGTTTCGTCATCTTCTTGTGACACTGACCCGCATAACTTTCTTGGCAACCTCTGTGGGCTAAAACAAACTATTGAGCAGTCAAGCAAGAAGTTTCAAAGAAGAAAGGTAAATGGTAACTGGACGTGAAAAGTCCGTTGATGTAAAGCTAGAAAGGGAAAGATATATGAAGCCTCGTGTAAGTTGGAAAAGAGTACGTGTGATTAGAAGACTAAGACAGGGTGCGAAAATTGTAGGTTATATCAACATTGACTAGTGAGACTTTGAAAGTTGGATTCTGTACATTAAAGGTTTAAATTTTTGTTGTCTGAATACAGAAGTTGTGATTCTGCAATGGTGGTTTGTACTCTTACATAGATGGTTAAAGCTGAAAGTTTCATCTGGAATATGACGAAATTGATGTTGTACTGTTATAAGCATGTTTATATGCATAATTTTTGTATAGAACTTGGTCGTACATTGAAAGTCTGTTGGGTCTTCATCTGCTGCTCTTCTTCTATTGCTCGCTATCTATAATTTTTTTAGAGCTGAACTCTTGCTTGTCCTTTGAGGAAATTAAACCCACCTCAGAAAGAATAGTTCTGCATGATCAACGGGGGAAAAAAGGAAATGATCAGTTTGATTTGAATTGACTGCTAACAAAAGCAATCTGCTTTGGGGAAAATAATTAGGAACCAAAGCAATGCATTATTCACAGAAATATATGATATGTAATACAGTTGTATGCAATTTGAATGTAGTTACGTACTATTCAACTTCTCCCGGGAAGAAAAAAGAAGGATTTGAATCACTGATTTATCTGCCATGGTATTGACCAATTGTGAAGAATTTGAATCACAGATTTATCTGCCAACCAATTGCTGCGTTCAGGGAGTACTATGGCTGGAGATTCGACAAGTCTGTAACTATGTCATGTGATAATTTGCATATTTAAAGTTGACACTGCTCTTTTAGTGATCTGGTACTGTAAATTTTTCTGGAGATTTTATAGCTGCAGGCGGGAAGAACATTTGCACCCTACATGAATAGTGAGCTTACCAAATAAGATCATGTCTTTGAACTGTAAGAACTCGGAATACCTTTTATGACGTGAATTTATTAACATGTATGCTTTATACTTGATCGGATTACTGTGATTTACCCCCCACTAGATGAGCCAAATTAGGATTCACCCCCAGTAGATCTTAGGACTAGTTTTTTGCTAATTCTGAATTTATGATAGATTTTTCAAAGCATTTAAAAAAATCCGAATTGGTCTTCAAAAACTAATGGACTTTGATTAGTTGTTATGCAAAAGACATGCAAATTCCGTCTTCAACTCTGTTAGTAAAAGAATTTTCTTCAAAATGACTAGCAAATTCCATGAGTCCGCTCTTAGGGTCGTTTGTTTTTCTGAGACTCTGAATGCTGGATGCTAAATTGCCCATCCTCTAAATGCTAAATGCTTAATTCTGAAAAACATGTTTGTTTTTTGTTAGAATAACCTGGCTCTGAAGGCTGAATATAAATCATTCGGACAATTTTACTCATGCTATCTATTTTAAACACTAACTTTATTTCTTGTAAAACAAAAGGGAGGGGGTTCTAGGGACATATTTTATCTTAACACGTAAACAAACTCAAAATCGTTAGGGCATTTATAAGTTTTGGATTAGACTAATTTTTTGTTGATATGATCTCTTACCTATTCTAAACATTGTCACAAATAATCAAAAAAATCAAAAAATTCCAAACTTGCCAAATGTAGTTAACAATTTACAAAATTTGGCTAATTGTAGACCGTTCATTTTCACCATTTTGGATACTATATTTGGAAAGTTTAGAAATTTTTGATTTTTTTTATTATTTGTGATAATGTTTAGAATAGTTAGGAAATTATATCTACAAAAAAATTAGCCTAATCCAAAACTTATAAATGCCCTAACAATTTTGAGTTTGTTTACGTGTTAAGATAAGATATGTCCTAGAACCCTCCCAAAACAAAAATATATATTATATTTGAGGAGGGAGATGGATTATCGAAGAAAAAAGAAATGATAAATAAATTTATTTAAAATATGCTTCCACAAATATATTTTAACGATTTATTTTCATATTTTGTTTATTTTCAAAAAAATATATGTAATTCTATTTTTAACAAAGTGGATATCATTCATCCAAAAATGAAAAAACCAGACGCCAACATCAAATTTTGAAGAACCTATTTTGAAGCCATAAAAGGTCAAGGTAAGAAAGTAGGTCAAAGTAAGAAAGTAGATGGATTAGGTCAAAGTAAGAAAGTAGATGGGTTCTTGAGATTGGGTTCTTAAGAAAGGGCAAGAAGGAACTTTCTCGTTTCAAGTATTAGAATTCAATATTTAAGATAAATTTTGGTGCTGAATGCTGAAAATACCACTTAATGCTTAAACTACTTAAAAAAAAACAAACAAGTTTTGAGCCTCTAAATGCTGAATTCATAAAAAACAAACGACCCCTTAGTCTTGTTTGTCCACAACTCCACATTGATTCTATAATCTGATCCTCACTTTGTCATGTGTCAAAGAACCTCTCTGATAATAGATGAAATCAAAATGCCAAACATTTTTGTTTCTCTTAGTTATGTTCTTCTGCTCATCTATCCAAACTCATTTCTGCTTTGCAGCTGATACCATTCTTCAGGTCAATCACTCACTTCAAATCAAACTCTGATATCTAAAGGCGGAAAATTCGAACTTGGTTTCTTCACACCAAGTACTTCTCTTAACTACTACATAGGAATATGGTAAGAAAGTTTCTATTGAAAACAAAACTGTTGTTTGGGTGGCTAATAGAGATACTTGATAAAAGCCCAAAACTGTAGTTTTAACCCCTTAACAATAATACTTTTAGACCAATTATGCGAGTAATAAATAAGAGTTAATGTTGATTACGTGCTTTTATATATTTCAGGCATAAGAGTCAATTATGTGTAGAAATGTGTCACTTTTGCGAGATAAAGGAGCAAGGGTTGGTTGCTAAGAAGTTCTGTGATTATAGGCCAAAATTCAAGGAGAAAAAGCCTTTTTAAAGCCCGGTCAAAGCTGAAAAGTCAAAGTCATCGCGGGCAGAAACAGTGCACAAAAGTCAGCAGAACTTCCGAAGACCGTATCTTTGGACTTAGACCTCGGCATTGGGCCTACCTTATGTCAAAACGACCGGCTTGGAAAGAGATTTCCAATGGTCTAACCCTTGACCCAATCAGAGGAGCAAAAGTGGACAAAAAGTCTGTTGAAGTCAAATCTAGCTGAAAAGGCCTCTGTGGACTGAAGAAATTGGGTTTTGGGCTCGATTTTCCGGCCCAAAACATGGCTCCTCAGCCCATGCACGAAAAAGTGGATCTTGTCTCCTCCATTTGAAGACACAAGACTTAGCTCTTAAGCAGCTAGTTTTTTTTACTTAGAAAATTATCCAATAACTTAGTTTTAGATCTAGTTTTAGACTCCATTAATTAGTTTTATTTACTTGTTTTTAATTAAGTTGTTGAATCAATACTCTTTTATTTCATTAGATCAATAAAGTTAGTTTGTTACTCATAATCTAGTTTTAATTATTAAATCACTTAGATCTAATTTCAATCATTTAGTTATTAATCAATTCTTAGTTGTTAATTTAGTTTTGAATTCTTGATTAGATCAATATAGTAAAGTTATAATCTTTATATCATGTCTTGCTTAAATTAATATAGAAATGATAGGTTAATGACTCAAGGCTAAAACCTCCATTAGAGGGGTTTGAGGAAGCCTTGATGAAAACTTGATTTTGTTAGCTTAGAAATCGTCGTGATAATCTATTCAAATCTAGAAAGTAATTAGTTCACCATGAGAATGGGTTTGATTGCTTCACATGCTAGTTATTATTTGGTAGAGATTGCCATGAATAATTAGGGATTAGAAATACTAGTTTGTTATGCGAAAGCATTGAAATTTGGATTACAACATTTCTTTGTTAGTTGATTAAGTCAAATCAAGGTGGAATCGAATTCCCCTAATTCATTCTCTATTGTCAAGTTAGTATTTGAATTCTCATCATTTTAGTTATTAGCATATGGATTAGTAGTTTCCCATCGTAGTATAATTTCATAGTTACTCTCATTAACTTTGATAGACTGATAATCGTAGTTAACTTAGAATTCTAAAGAACTAGGAGTGGAACGAATCTTCTATTCCAACTATATTGCAATAACATCGAGAGTAGAAAACTTTGATAAAATTAGAATCGAGTTAAGTTTTAGTTTTACTTGTGTTTGAGTTTCATCATTTATTCGTAGGTAAAACTATCGTTTTCCCATTTATCAATACTCCTTTAACTGACCTGGCTTCTCCAGAGTTGAAACTCTAAAGATTGTAATTTAGTTATGTTAGGGCATCACCAATGGGGCTTGGATCTGAGCCTCTATCTCCAAATTTAACGGACCTTAAAAAAAATGCTTCAACGCCTGCCCTTAAATGGGCCTCCAATTTAACCATCCTGGTTCATGGATATATGTCTTCATTTCTATGGATGTTTATAAAGGACCTGAAGCCCAAAGCCTAATTGAAACTTTGCACATGACTTCACTTAAGTGTGACTTCACTTTTTGATTTTTCGGTCTTGTTTCACATGTTATAAAGGAGGAGTCATCTTCTCTGTTGGAACACCAATTGATATAGAGTTTTAGCTCCTCCTTATTGCCCTCCAAAATGCTAACAAGGCCCTCCAAAATGCTGACGTGGCCCTAGGTTTTAAAGGCCTGCATTGGTGATGCCCTTAAACCAGGTAAAAACTGCGGTACAAGTAGTGCTTGGGGATGATGAAAATCTTGTATTGAGAAGTGGGGTGCATCTGATTTTTTTGGTAGAGTTTCGATTACTACTGATACATGGTTGCCTGGTGGAAAGATTAGATATGATAATAGAACGAATAAAGCACAGTCACTCACTTCTTGGAAAAATATAAATGATCCTGCGACAGGGTTATTTTCGTCAGAGTCAGATCCATATGAAGATCAATATCTTAATTGTGGACTCTGACTAGAAGGTATTGGACTAGTGGGCCATGGAACAAACAGACAACTCAATTATTCTGTTATTCATCACAAAATTAGGCCCACTCTCACGCCCACAAATTGAAAAATAATTATGGTTGTAGTACTGTTACTTTTATTTATGGTTCAAGGACAAATCAATGTGGCAGTGCTAGTATGTAGAACCTCAAATTTTGAAATATGTTTGGGTCTTAGGTTGAGTTGGGCTTTTACTTCCCATAGTGGGCCTACAATGGATTAATGCTTGGCAAATAAGAGAACACATGGGATATTGTGCTGAAAAGAGAACACACATTTGTTTTTCTCTCTCTCAAACTCTCTGTTAGTTTCTATCTCTTTCGCGAAAACCAATCGGATAAGAACAATAAGGAGAAAACATATAAGACTCGACCACTTCTTCTTGTTGGGGTTATGGGGGTTCAATAAAGCCACCAGCAGACTTTACTCTTGTTCTAATTTGAAGGGAGTGGGGAAATTTGAAATACAAATCAGATTCGTCACATATTATTAAAAAGGGCATGTCTTTTGCTACATAAATCGCTTTTGTATGCGGTTTGGTGCGTTGGAAAGAAAATTCCCGTAGCTTTCCAATGATATATGGTTATTTAGTAGTAGGTTCATGGTAAGATGCGTCAGAAATTCAGTTCGTTGGAGGGTTTGAAACATGGACAATAACTGACGAGTTTTGGAGGAAGTTGGAGGAATTCATTAAGGTCATTGGAGACACTAAAATATATGGTTTTGCTGATGACAGAAAAGAATGAATATATTGCTGATTTGGAGCTACTAGCTAAGGTGGAGGAAGAACCAATCATCACAGATGGGTCGATGAGATCTAATACCGAGTACCGAGATGTTTAAGTTATGTCGGTAAGAAGGCAAGTACATCTACATGTTTTTCTTTTTATTTCAAATAAATTAATAATAAGTATAAGTATGGTGGTTTTGAAATCACTCGAATATGGTGTTTGATTATTTTAGTATCTTAGTGATTGATGTTTTGAATTAGAAGTTGATCCTATTAATATTCGAATCGTAATAGGTTGCACGCATGACTAAGTTAATTATTATGTGATGCTTGATTGTTGAGTTTGAGTTGTCGAGTTGTTATGTTGTATTCCGACTTTGATTAGTCTGTCTTGTGTGTGCGGCTATTTCACCTGTTCTTATTGATGGTTGGATTATTATGTTTGATGCAAATATATTTACATGGTATGTAGTAATTATTCGCTAAATATTTGGTAATATATGTCGATCATGTCTAACAATATAGAATATGGTTGGCTTGCTAATTTGTGTTAACTGGATGTTAGGTTTGTCTGTTATGTGAAGTGCTATGAAATATAGAGATTTTATTATGCTATGTTGTGTAACTCTTTTTATTTGTAGGTGATACTTGCTGGGTGTGTGGTTTTTACGCCCTTCCAGATTTTTGCAGGTGTTTGATTCTTGACCACGTGGAGAGAGAAGTTGGGATATTATTTGGGTTAGAACTTGGACACTTTGTTTTTGTTTTATATTTGCTAGTTATCACCCGTATTTGACTTATTGTAATGGTTTCATTTTGTAAACCGGTTACTTGACTGCTCTAGCACTTGTCGAGACGGTTAAGTAACTGGGTTCTCCGACTCATTATATCTTGGGCTGGTTAGCTAAGATATATTGAGTTTGGGGCGTTATATAGTAATTATAGTTCCATGACAAAATTTTCTATTTTTGTTTTATTTTCTTTCTAATAATAACATTTTCCTCCTATACATAATAGAAATTGAAAATTTTCAGACTCAACCCAATTTTCATGTGAGCAGACTCTTATTCCGCAAATCTCTATTCTTTTATTGATCAATTCCTTATTCTCTTATTACAAACACTTTATGCTCTCATGACAAACATCTATCTTCTTCTCCATCTTAAAAAAAAAAAAACTTCAATTACAAACTTATAATTTTTTTTGAGATCGATCTAGTTGTTTCTATGTTTGAGCTAGTTGATTTGTGTGTTGTGATTAGAGATTTAAGAAGTGAGAAAACATCTGATTTTTCTCATGACAAACACTCTTATCACTTTGCAATCTACTCTTTCACTTTTTAATTTTAGGTTATTGTTGATTGAAGAATAAATTGGTCGATTTCGACACCGGTTCGACAAACAATTGAACAACAATTGAATTTTCTCTTTAAAATTTTGAATCTTATGTTAATCAATTGTGTGATTTATCTCGATTTCAATATTGTTATCGTCAATAATATTTTTAAGTTGGGACTTAAAAACAGTAGTCTGATACACATGCAAACACCACTATGCATGTACATCTATGGACTGCTGCGGTTTTTGGAGGCATGACCGGCTTATGGAAACATGGGAACAAGATTTTCTTTCAAGACAAAGTACTATCAAAATCCTTTTGCAAAGGTATTGTAAGATCACATGTCATCACGACTTCTCACCTCTCAAAAGGACACACGGAGCCATCTGATGCCAGAATTCTGAGCGAATGGGGTATCCATATGAATGTTGTTGTTGCGAGAAGGAGGGTTCAATGTATTTGGATACCACCAGCCATATCATAAGTGAAACTCAACACTGACGGTGCAGCTAGAGGCAATCCTGGGCCTGGTGGGTTTGGAGTCTCTTTTCGAGACCACAATGGCAACTTCCTATACATTCTGGGTGGAGGATTGGCCAACACTACATGTTATCTAGCCGAATGCACAGCCATAGTTGAAGGGGTGGAGGCATCCTTGTCAAGGGGATGGACTAACCTGTGGATGGAATATGACTCATTGGCAACGGTAACTGCTGCCAACTCATTATCTATGCCATGGGAACTTCTCAACAGATGGAAACTATGCTCTCGAGCTTGTTCTTCCTTGAGAGTGACCCATACTTGGAGGAAGCCAACCAAGCGGTGACCTCATTTCTAAGAGAGCTTCTCGGGGTTAACAATGAAATCATATTTTGTAACGGCATACCCCCATAAATATATAAATGGGAGGTGCCTTATGGTTTGTATGTGCGACATGTATGAGTGACTATGGGCATTAGCACTGTGTAGAAAACTTGTAATTTTTTTTACTTTTTTAAATATATTTTTAACTTACCAAGCAACAAAAAACCCCATTATGCATATACATACCAACATGCAAACACGAATTTTTAGACCGTTTAATTCGTTAAACCATTTAAATTGTATTTTAAACTTTTGGTCCCCGAATTACGAATTTTTAGCAATTCTTTCAACAAATCAACCGATTAAAATTTATGTTCCAAAGTTTGATACGTACGCGAATTATTTGCAATTTTACTAATAAAGATGTGTATATTACGCATGCACACACCATTATGCATGTGTATTAAAACATGCATACACCTCTTTGTATGTAAATTCGTTGCTAAAACCTGAATCGTCCATTTTCTGTAATTAAATCTGATTATCAAAAATTGGTGGAAGGAGAAGAATAAAGAAAGAACATAGAAAAACGGAGAAACAAAGTAGAGACATGCAAGTTTTTGCCCAAAATTATCGGTGTAGGGCAGAAATATCATTGAACAAAAATTATCCTTGAGCCATAATTATATACAAGCTTTCGAACCCGTCCTACGAACGGGTACCGTTATATTAAATTATTTTAAAAAATATTAACAACTACGCATAGCTATGAGATATGAAAATTATATTAATCACTCATTCAAATTTCTTGCACCATTCTCTATAAAAAGGAAGCACCAAACCTTGATAAAACCCATCGACTTCTTTTTGTTATTAGGTTTAATAATAGAAGTTTGATTGAAGTTTTGTGAGGATGCCCAATGTGGCGAAGATAATATTGAAGCTACTTGAATAGCAAGGCATTCCCAATCATAATAAAAGAATATTTGTCAAGACATTTATTCCCCCTACATATAATACAAACATGTTTTAGTGTTATTAGTTCAATGCATTTGCATTAAGTTTCTGATTTTCCATTAATTATTCTTTGAGGTTAGTTCAATGCAATTGCATCAAGTTTCCGATTTCCCGTTAATTATTATTTGAGGTTAGTTCAGTGCAATTGCAACCACTTTATGATTTCCCGTTGTTTATTCATTAAGGTTAATTCAGTACAGTTGCATCCAGTTTTCGATGTTTCGTTAATTAGTCATTGAGATTAGTTCATTGCATTTGTATCACACCCCGAATTTCGACAGAATTCGGAAAAACAATATTTGTTCCCGACTCTTTGATTTTCGAGGTGTGACGCACTCTCCACTCCCAAAAACCCATACTCAGTTTAAATACGCGGATAATTAAAAACCAATAAAAAATTTCAAATTAAACAAAAGTCCTCTTCGTTACAAAAATTCACAAATCTGATTAAGCTACAAATCTCCTTTCAACCCTCTTTAGTTATAATTACAACTGAAAATATAAAACAACGTTTGTCTCAACTAAAATCTATTACACCTTACGGGAAAACAAAACATATCCTGAATGCGACGCTAATGCAAACCACAAGCAGCAACCAACCTTCTTCAACATTAAACCTGTCAAGACTTATCAACTATGTTCATTTAATGAACACACCCGATAAGCAAACATGCAAATCGGGTTAGCATTATAAACAATGCTGGTGTGAGTAGCCCTAAAATACAACATATACTTATACATATATTTACGCAATAAATAAGTCAGTTAGTTCCTCCACCGAGGCGCTGTAACCTCCAACGAATAAAACAACATCCTTAAGTACCATAATTAAGGTAGGTAGTTCCTCCACTGAGGCGCCTTAGCTTCCAATAATAAAAACAATCATATCGATATGTACATACCCCATGTAAGGCAGTTAGTTCCTCCACTGAGGCGCTTTAACTTCCACTAACCACACAACAAACCATACACATAATAAAAAGGCATTTAGTTCCTCTACCGATGCGCCTTAGGTTCTAACTAAACTAATAACCAGCCAAGCATATCCTATACTTATCGCATTTCATGCTCAATTACAGAGTGGGTCGCCTTCGCACAAGTAATTAGTTTGACCCACCCTTCTGCAAAGCTATACACAATCATATATTTAAAGATATATCATTAACCAACCTATTACCATAATTATATTATTTAAGGCTTTCTTTTGCGTGTCCATAAAATCACGTCGTATCTATGTCTTACCTAGTTTCCCTGGCTACCACAATCGCTACCCAATGCCGAACATGTACATCCACATGCCTCCCCTCACATAATGAACCACTCCGTGCGTAGCTACCCTAAACGGGATATCGCATACCAGGTAACCCTCACATGAAAGCCATTATGTGAGTACTGCCACTATTCGGCATAAAATATCGCGCGTCTCGTTCTAATTTTGCTTAACGGAATAATCAAGCCACTATTCGGATCGCCGGAAAGGCCATTTAGATTCACCAAAGCGCCGAAGGGGCCAATCACATTACTTACGCCCGGAAGGGCCATTCAGATTCATCAAACGCCCGAAGGGCCAATCATATCACATACGCCCATCACTAGGGCCAAATCACATGAGTTGTGGTAGCTAGGTTCTAGGATTTTTGTTACATAATTTATTCAGGTGTCATACCTTTATATCTCATAATCATTCTTATTCTATCTCATGCCATTATACTTAATTGTACTGAAACTCAACGTTTCTCATTATAATATAACCCACATTATCCCGTGCCAATACTATTCATTGCACGATATCCAAGTATCTCTATATCAAATCTCGAAACTTATTATTTCACGTGCCAATCATATATTGCACTACACCATATAGAATATCTCAAGCCTTCATAAATACTACAATTCATTTAAGTAGCAACTCATAATAGTAATCAATCATGTAACGTATTCATTCAATATATTTAGGTGAACTCAATTCACCATCAAAGCACGCATTATTTCCATTTGTACACAATATAAATAGTAAATAAACAATCAAATTATATGTCCATTCTACCAATGTCAAAATAAAACGACTCCAAAAAGAAAGAACCACTCAAGTCCAAATATCATGCATAATTATTCGAGTCCAAATCACAAGTCTTATAAGAATTCCCCTCTTGTTACGTGCCAATATTTATATGCTTTACACACTACTCACATCAAATTTTAATTAGATAATGACAACCAAGGTTATACCATTTTCGACAACATTTTATTATTACAATTGTCCATAAAATCTAATATGTGAAAATCTGGAAAAAGTCAACATTCCCCAATCAACGGTCAACTGGCAATGGTCAACGGTCAATGTCAAAGTCAACCTGTCATTTCCATGTTCAACAGGTCCAGGGTCATAGCATGGTTCATGGCTAAGGTCAAGGTGCATGGCTCCTGGGCTCATGACTAAGGTAATGGTTCGGACCCAACTAGCCAAGCCCAAACCCTAGCCTTAGAACCCAAAAGTCTAAATGTTGAAAGACCCATTTGGATCTCTATTAAGTCCTATGGACTGGCCCCAAACAATATTAGAAACTGGCCCAAAGCAATTTATTAGTTCGGCCCACCGAACTGAACCTAAACCGGCCCAAAGGAAACTAAGGTGGTCCGGCCCAACAACAAAACTAAAGACTTTGGCCCAAAGCCCAAGCCCAACCGATCATCTTTTTCACCTCACCAGGCAGCCTCTCCTCCACCACCAGCCACCACCAGTTCTTCTCCTCCTCCACTCATCACCCCATCGATTTTGATCCTTGGAAAAACCCTTATGACTTTAATACCTGAAAAACTCAATTTTCTCTCACCTTCACCAGCGCCAGCAGCTCCCCTCCACCACCAGCCACCACCGGATCAGCCACTCCTCATCTCCTCCTTCCAGCATTTTTGCTCCTAATCAAAAACCCAATAACTTTAACAAAAGCCCCAACTCGATTTCCTATATTGTTATCCCTCCCCTGTAAATGGGATCTGGGTCGTCTGCCATTAACAGCTTGTTTTAAGCTTCCACCAGCACCCATTTGCAGCTCTCACACACACTACACTAGCTACCCCATCACCTACAACCCATCCCAATCACCGTTTAACAGTTTAATCGCATATACCAACACCACAAATTTCTAATGGAGCTGGCGCCTCCATTAACGACTTCTCTGAGTCTCCCAACAGTCCCCGACAGCACTCAAATCCCTCACTACAAGTCTACAACCCCTCATCAGTCAACAACAAAAACAACAATAGCGGTTACATAAATTGTACTGGCGATTTTCTTAGTGGGACGTGCCGCCATTAATACATTTACAGAGCTTCTACAGAGCTTCGACAGCACCATCCACCAATTCTAAACTCGACATCCCCATAACCCAACAAATACAAAACCAAAACAAAAAGAGTTCAAACAACAAAAGGCAGGACGATTCCATTATCTCGGGCTCGCGACGCCCTTAACGGCCTCTGGAGTTCGAGCAGTCCAACAGTTCAATTATGGATTTCAACAGTTTTCAATAAAAACTAAAAGCTTTCGACAGAAATAAATAAGTAGAAAAACTAATCTAAAGCACTCGGCAGTAAAGGTTTTTATTCGTAGACGTAAAACTCTAGTTTCGATGAAAAAGAAAAACATAACCACTCACCTGTATTAAAAGCTCCACGAATCCCTCATAGTCCGAATTGTCTCACTCCAACCTTCTAGCAATCGAGTTTCTATCTCCGCCTCCATTTTTATTATATTTTTTAATCCAAAAACCCTATTCTCTGGAAAAGATGAATATATACCGGGGTTGGAAACCTAAGCCCAACACAGACTCGGGCCCATAAATCAGGCCCACGTATCCCAAATCCAATCCAACAAATTTTAAATAAATAAATAAATTAATAAATAAATAAATACGTATTTTAAATACGGGCGTTACAATTTGCATCTAGGTTCCAATCTCCCGTTAATTACTCTTTGAGGTTAGTTCAATACATCTGCATCCAGTTTCTGATTTCTCGTTAATTATTTTTCTAGGTTAGTTCGATAGTTTATAATTTCCAGTTATTTATGTTTTGAGGTCAGTGCGATGTAGTTACATCTGGCTTCCGATTTCCAGTTAACTATTCTTTGAGGTTATTTCAATGCATTTGTATCCAATTTCTGATTTCACGTTAGTTAATCTCTTATTTTAGTTTAATGCAGTTGCATCTAGTTTCTGATTTTTCGTTAATTATTTTTTGAGCTTAGTTTAATGCAATTGCATCCAATTTCTGATTTTATTTTAATTGTTCATTAAGGTTAGTTAAATACATTTGCATCATGTTTCTGATTTCTCGTTAATTATTATTTTAGGTTAGTTCAATGCAGTTACATCAAATTTATAATTTTTCGTTAATTATTCATTTAGGTTAGTTTAGTGCAGTTTCATCTATTTTTCAATGTTTCGTTAATTAGTCTTTGAAATTAGTTCATTGCATTTGCATATAGTTTCTGATTTCCCTTTAATAACTCTTTAAGGTTAGTTAGTTCAATACATCTGCATCTACTTTCTAATTATTTATGTTTTGAGGTTAGTTCGATGCAATTACATCCGATTTCTGATTTCCCATTAACTATTCTTTGAGGTTTGATAAGAGCCCAAAACTGTAGTTTTAACCCCTTAACAATATTGCTGTTAGACCAATTATATGATTAATAATATAGGTTTATCACTAATTACGTACTTTTGAGTATTTCAGGCTTTGGAGTTGAATAAATATAAATTCGGTACTAATTAGGCCCGTAAAGGAGCTAAAGGGATTCTATGAAGAAAGCCCAAGTTTTATGGAGAAAAAGCCCTTAAAAAGCCCAAATCAAAGCTGTTAAGTGAAAGTCGAACCGGATTAGAAAGCTGAAGAAAAGTCAACAAAACTTCAAAAGGCCATATCTTTGGACTCAGACCTCGGATTTGGGCCTATTTTATATCAAAATGACCGGATTAGAAATATCTTTCCAATGGTTCAGACCTTGACTGATCAGAGCAGTATAAGTTGGTAAAAACTCATGCTATATTAACACGACCAGAATGGGAAGTCTTGGATTCAACAAATTGGGTTTTGGGCTTGATTTTTCGGCCCAAAACATGACTCCTCCGCCCATGCACGAATTTGGGGATCTAGCTCTTCTATATCAAGAGACAAAAGCTTAGCTTTTAAGCTATCTAGATCTAAACCTAGTTCTAGTTCATAAAATTTAGTTTTGGTAATATAGAATTAGTTTTAATTCATTAAATTAGTTTATATAGATTAATCTAGTTAGTTGTCAATTTTATTAGTTGTTAGAACAAGTTTTGAGTTTTAGAATAAAATACTTAGTTATATTTCAATCTTTAATTTCGAATTTAATATTGCATTCATAGATTTAGTTGTTTTAATTTGATAATTAGTATTCATAATCTTAGTTCTAAATTAGTTTTAATTTCAGTTGTAATCCATTTTGAATCTTAGACTATTGTTAAATTAGATTAATAAAAGTCAAGTTATTGTTCTTCATTATGTTTTCTTATTATTCATATGTTAATGATAGTCTAATAAATTCTAGCTAAACCTCCATTAGAGGGGTTTGATGAAGCTTGGATGAAAACTTGATGTGTTAGTTAGAATTATTGTATTTAAGAGTTCACTCTAGTAGGTTAGTTGATTCACCATGAGAATAGGTTGAACTTCCTCACATGCTAATTATTAGTTGACAGAGATTGCAATGAATAATTAGGGATCACAATTAATCTTAATTGGTTATGATTGCAATAATCTACACTAGCATATTAGGAATTTATTTAAGCGAAATCAAATCCCCCCTAATCTCTTCTCCATATTCTTCTCTATATTTTATTCAATTCATATTCAATTGCTTAGTTAAATTATTATAAGTAAATTTATATAATTAGTTTCATAGTGTAAATTCATCTTTATAAATATTGCTCTCACCATTGTTCTCTTGTGTTGATTAATTGATTTCTTTATGTCCTGGTAGTGTAGGAGTGGAACGATTCCGTACTCTATATATTGCATAAATCTATATGTGAGAGTAGGAAATAAATAATTGATACCGTAAGAATAAGGTTAGAGTAATCTAATTGAGTTTTTACGGGTTATCAAGGTTATATCAATGCATTTGCATTTAGTTTCTGATTTCCTACCAATTATTCTATGAGGTTAGTTCAATGTAGTTGCATTAGGTTTTGATTTTTGTTAATTATTTTTGAGTTTAGTTAAATGCATTTGCATCCAGTTTTCGGTTTCTCATTAATTATTATTTGAGGTTTGTTTGATGTATTTGCATACTGTTTCCGATTTTTAGTTAATTATTTTTCAAGGATTTGCATCCAATTTCTAATTTCCTGTTAGTTATTCTCTGACATTAGTTTAATGCAATTGCATCTAGTTTCCGATTTCTAGTTAATTACTTTTTGAGTTTAGTTTATTGTATTTGCATAAAGTTTCCAATTTTCCGTTAATTACTTTTTGAGCTCAGTTATGTATTTGAATCCAATTTCCAATTTCTTTTTAATTATCCAATGTGGTATGTAATACCAACTTCTACTGATCCATCTGTAGTGTCCTTGCAAACATGGGATAAAAAATAAATTATGCTTAATTTACTATGTGGGATCATCGAAGATTATCCAGTTCCCGATTTTTCGTTAATTATTTTTTAAATTATGCATTACTCATTATGTGGAATCTTCAAAGATTATCTACGAACGGGTGTTGTTATATTAATTATTCTGAAAAATATTTGCAAATATGCATAACTATTATATATTAATATTATATTGATCACTCATCCAAATTTCTTATAACATGAAAACCTCACTCTCCATTAAAAAAAACTCATCTTTGATAAAACCTTTCAACTTCATTTTGTTGTTTAATAATAGATGTTTGATTGAAGTTTTGTGAGATTGCCTAATAAGGAGAAATTCATATATATTGAAGCTACTTGAATAGCAAGGAGTTTTCAATCATACAGAAAGAGATAAGATAAACACCATTTTAAATGCAAAACTATACTTATTGAGATATTCCCATAACTATATCTTGAGATAAGATATAACCCAACTATATTTTGAAGTTAATTCAATGCATTTGCATCCAGTTTCTGATTTCCCGTTATTTATATTTTTAGGTTAGTTCAATGCAGTTGCATCCAATTTTCGATTCCCGTTATTTATTTTTTTATGTAAGTTCAATGCAGTTGCATCCAATTTTCGATTTCTCATTAATTATTCTTTGCGGTCAGTTCAATACATTTGCATCTAATTTCCAATTTCCTGTTAATTATTTTTTTAGGTCAGTTCAATGCCTTTGCATCATGTTTCTGATTTCTCATTAATTATTCTGTCAAATTAGTTTAATGCATTTGCATCAAGTTTCTAATTTCTCGTTTATTATTTGATAAGGTTGCATTTGTATCTTGTTTCTGATTTCCCATTAATTATTGTTTGAGGTTAGTTCAATGAATTTGCATCCAGTTTCCGATTTACTGTTAATTATTTATTGTGGTTAGTTCAATGCATTTGCATCCAGTTTATTTTTTGAGATTAGTTCAGTGCAGTTGAATCCCGCCCCGATTCCCTTTAATTATTTCTTTTAAGATTAGTTCCACGCATTTGCATCATGTTTTTAATTTATAATTAATTTTTCTTTGAGGTTAGTTCAATGCAATTGCATCCAGTCGTTTCTGATTTCCCGTTAATTTAATCTTTGAGGGTTAGTTTAATACATTTGCATCCAATTTCCGATTTCTTGACAATTATTTTCTTATGTTAGTTTAATGTATTTGCATCCAAGTTTTGATTTCCCGTTAATTATTCTTTGAGGTTAGTTTAATGCAGTTGTATTCATATTCCGATTTTCTATTAATTGCTTTTTAAGATTAGTTTAATGCTTGCATTTGCATCCAATTTTCGATTTCCCGTTTATTTGAGGTTTGTTCGATGCATTTGCATCCAGTTTTCGATTCCTTATTAATTGTTCTTTGATGTTAGTTTCATTCAGTATTATATATATTTTAAAATATTAATTTATCATTATTGCTTTGCCGTTATTTTTTTTTTCATTTTCTATTATATATTTTGTAATGTTATTTTTTGTATAATTTAATTTTCCACATGTAATTTGCCTTGGTTTGGTATATAATTTAGTTAAGCCCAACGTCCACTTTAACTGACTTTCGTTATTCAAATATATATATATATATATATATATATATATATATATATATATATATATATATATATATATATATATATATAGTCCTTATCTAAAAAGTAGCTACTTAAGTTAATCGAAAATAAGTAATGTAGATAAAACTTCAATTATAAAATGAATTCAACCGCAATGTTTTGTAGATATGATATACTCACTATAAATACTATCTCCATATATCAAATTTTAGCTCATTTGGAAACCTTCAATATTGACAAAAAATTATTGCAAAAACTCGATATTTCTGGACCGTTAGATTTCTTTTTAAAGATGACAAATTTTTTTATTTATGTTAGAGGTTTCCAAATGAGTTGAAATTTTGTAGAGATGATCTTTATGATGAGTACTTCATATCCACAAAAAATTAGGGTTGAATTCATTTTCTAAGTAAAATTTTACTTACGTACTTATTTTAAATTAACTTAAGTAACTACTTTTTAGTGTTGAAGTATATATATTGTTACTTTTGAAGTTTTACTTACGTACTTATTTTAAGTTAACTTTAAGTAGCTACTTTTTAGTTTTACTTACATACTTTTTAGTTATTTTAGGTGAAGTATATATATTATAGCTCTACCATTGGAAATTACATTGTAGTGTTGAAAAATTATAAATTCATAAATTTAATTGGAATATGTCATAATTGTTGTGGCCAGAATTGTGATTTTTGGAGTCCTTAACTATGAATAAATTTCTAAATCCCACAGCGGATGACACATCAAATCAAAAGGGTTTTGGGAAAATTATTTTTGGTGGAAACTATTGTTTTTAGCAATTTAGTTTTTTGTCTTTTTTTTTTTATTTTTTTTTTA
The DNA here is from genome assembly GCF_015680905.1 of Coptis chinensis. NCBI lineage: Eukaryota > Viridiplantae > Streptophyta > Magnoliopsida > Ranunculales > Ranunculaceae > Coptis > Coptis chinensis. The sequence goes on along the minus strand of NC_141464.1, from coordinate 63,163,980 downwards.
TTTTTTTTTATTTTTTTTCCTGAAACTCTAGATGGGTTTGTTTTTTCGTAATTAACTATAGTGTTTAGGAAAAGTTAGAAACTCTGTGAAACTCTAGATGTGATTGTTTTCTTATTTATATCCTACTATTTTATAATTAGTACGTAATAGAGTTTAGAAAAAATTGGAGTCTCTTCGAGTGCTCCAAAAAATAGATTGGTGAGGGTATAACTATAATATACATTTAAGGATAAAGATAAATATTTGTTTCATATTTTATCTCTTACTTTTCCTATTTTATCTCATACTTTTTCTTAATTAGCCATGACACGTAAACACTCTAGAAACGTTTCCTCAATTGAAGAGGGTAGAACTATAATATATATATATATATATATATATATATATATATATATATATATATATATATATATATATATATATATATATATATATAACCATAACTAAAACCAAAATTAAAACTCAATATTGTCGGGCCCGTTTAGAATTTAGAAAAAACTGGAGTCTCTGTGAGTGCTCCAATTGTCTGATTTTTCGATATTAGTCTCCTATTTTTTCGTAATTAGTCAAAGAGTTTTACAAATATTGGAGATTCTGTGAATACTCACAAAATATAGCCAAGAGGGTACATGCTATAATATATGGGATGAGAGGGGTTCTAAGGACATATTTTATCTTGACACGTAAAAAAAACTCAAAATCGTTAGGACATTTATAAATTTTGGATTAGGCTAATTTTTTGTAGATATAATCTCATAACTATTCTAAACATTGTCACAAATAATCAAAAAAATCAAAAATTTCTAAAATTGCCAAATATAGTATAAAAAATGGTGAAAATGAACGGTCTACAATTAACCATATTTTATAAATTGTTAACTATATTTGGCAAGTTTGGAAATTTTTGATTTTTTGATTATTTGTGACAATGTTTAGAATAGTTAGAAAATTATATCTACAAAAAAAAATTAGCCTAATCCAAAACTTTTAAATATCCTAACGATTTTGAGTTTGTTTACGTGTCAAGATAAAAAATGTCCCTAAAACCCCTCCCAATAATATATATCTAAGATAAAGATGCGGACCACAACTAAAACCAAAATTAAAACTCAATATTGTCGGGCCCGTTCTCTAATTATTCATTCAGCAACGACTTTGATCAGCCGCTATACTAGGTATATTTAGCTCATCGAGTAGTACTTCCCCAGACCCCAGTAATAAGAACATCAAAGCTTAAAGGTTTGCAGTACTGAAGGTAGTTTGAAATTTTTATGATACCACAAGCTCGCCGATTTTTCTTAGACCAAACACTCTCCTCTATATCCGATGGCTTTTCATCTAACACATCATCCAAGTCTTGTTGGCATAGTGCATATATAACTTCATAATGCCACATACTAAAATTGTTAGATCCATCGAATTTCTCCATATCAAATGAGAAGTTTCAAATTGAGAGAATCAAATAGTATTACACACTCACCTTGTTTAATAGAACACCCAAAGTCCCTTTTTAGAAGAACTCACAAATCTCTCATCACTCTTTGGTTAAAACCCTAATTTTGTTTTTATAGTGTAGCTGAAAATTTCGGAAGAATACGAAATTTTGGCTCATTTCGGCATATGGCTACCAAAGGCCCATTAAGCCCATCATCCCAACAATTAGGGCATGCTATATGTATTGTGCTAGTTATATTATGATTCGAGGTACATGTCGTCAACACTTCTTTAAAATCTGTAATGTAAGTTAACTTTATTTTACATTTTCTAATGCGTATGAAAAATTGAGATCCAAATTAAACGAAGTTACGCTAGATTGAGTAAACGCTTCAACATTATTGATGGTATTGCACGAGGCCTTATTTATCTACATCGTGATTCTCGACTTAGAGTGATCCATCGAGATTTGAAGGCTTGTAACATTCTTTTGGACGAGGATATGAACCTAAAAATATCAGACTTTGGCATGGCAAGGATATTTGGTGGAAAGCAGACATTGGCAAATACTAATAGGGTTGTTGGGACATAGTAAGTATCATATAGTAATGAATATTGATTGTAGTTTTAGGTTTTCTAATGTATTCAAATATATGTTTTGTGTCCTTCCATGAGACCATGACTATAGTCTTCTTTAACTTTTACGCTTTCCTTAGATCATACCAACCGGGCATGCAACGAGTTTAAATTCTTTTCACAACAATATGCAATGGTTACATGTCACCCGAAAGTATGCCATGGAAGGAATATTCTCTGAAAAATATGATGTGTTTAGCTTTGGAGTGTTCTTTGTTAGAGATTGTGAGCAAAGAAGAAGAATAACAACTTCGTTTGCCGGAAGAATCTTATAACAACCTTTTAGGATTTGTGAGTATATACTTTTCAGCTCTATCCTCGACTTATAATTTACTTTTATGATCTCTTGCTTCAAATAGGTAATCTGAATTTTTTTGATCAAGGTATGGCGATTGTGGAATGAAAATAAGGCGTTGGAGTTAATGGATCCAACATTGGTCGAATCATATAATTCACAAGAGCTAATGAGATGCATCCATATGGGGCTTCTTTGCGTGCAAGACCATGCCCTTGATAGGCCAACCATGTCTACAATAGTTTCCATGCTTTGTAGCGACGCAACTCTTCCCATTCCAAAGCAATTTGCATTTACACTACAAAGGAGTTTTGAGCAATCGATCATTCCTTCTGATAACAATGATGCAATATCTATAAATTCTATTACCGTTTCAATTTCCCAAGGACGATAATTTGATTGCATATATAGACATTCCTTCGAATGAAGTGTATGTATATGATTTGTCGTACTTGCCTAAAAGGCTAAAACTGTTTTCATTTCTCACTATTTTGTCTTTTCTAACCATTTATAATTGCCACGGCACCTTCTAAGATCCCATAATTACATGGGCAAATGTGCAAAGTCTGTCTTTCTGTTCAAGAAATCGTCCACGAAGGAATGAATGAAGAGAATACTATAACACCCCGTGTTTTATTTCTTTTATTTTCCTAATAATAATAATAATAAAGATAATAATAAATGGATAAAATAGATATAGGATATCCAGCAGTTACGGATAAAAGCCCGTAGGTAAATAGATAAGTGTTGTCCTTGTTTTTCGGGGAGTTTTCTCACGTAGAGTTTTTGGAAAAAAAAAAAAACACAGCGAGGGTTTTAGAAAAAAAAAAAGAGGAGTTTTACTGAAGGAAGGAAAGGAAGGTTTTTCTGGTAACTGGTTGATAATCGGAGAGCGCTACAGGTGAGTAGAGTTTATCTCTCACCACTACTAAAACTATGATTTTCGTCTGTTTAATATTTACGTATTTTACCACCGAAGTGTTTCCGACCGGTTTTTTTATAATTTTAGTTAAATCGATATGTTTAGATTTTGGTTGAATATTTGAAGCTCGAAAGAGCGTTAATGGCGGCGAGCCACAACAAGCAGTTGTTCAAGATAACGGTTGGAACTGTTTGTAGTTTTAACACCGTTGATATATTAAAACTGGTTTGGGGTCGTTGGTTGATGTCGGCCGTCGAAGCTCTGTCGAAGCTTCGAGAGGCTAATGGCGTCGCCGAACAAAGAATGTAAATCCTTTTGGCTTGTTTGAATTTTCTTTCTTGTTGTGAGGTTGGTAGGTTGATGGGTAGCTAGTGTATGGGTGGTTGAACTGTTGAACAAGGGCTGTCGAAGCTCGGAGAGAACATTAATGGCGGTCGGATCTGGGATTTGAGGGGGATTGCGAAAACTGAAAATTTGTGGTCGATTGGTGAAGTAAAGTTGTGGGGTTTTTCACCCACACAATTTTCACTGAGTTATTGATGGGTGGTGTGTGAAAGATTTTTGGGGGTGGCTGGAAGCAAGCGGCTGTTGCTGCGAAGGGGATGACCGTGAGAGCGATCTAGTGCTCCAGGTCGCTGTTTAGTTTTTTGACTTGAGACTAATTAGTTGGGCCGGACCCTATCAGCTTTGGGCTTGGGCCGAAATGTTTTGTTTGGTTGGGCAAAAAATCTATTTTAGTGGTTGGGCCGAGTTCTATTAGTTTTCTTTGGGTCCGATTTTAAATATTTTTGGTTGGGCAGTTTTATTTAACTTCCTTTGGGCCCGATCACTTAACTGTTTTGGGCCCGTTTCTAATATTGCTTGGGGCCAGTCCATAGGACTTAAAATAGATCTATATGGGTCTTTCAACATTTAAACTTTTGGGGCCGGGTTCTAAGGTTTGTGCTTGGCCAGTTGGGTCCGAACCATTACCTTAGTCACGAGCCCATGAACCATGCACCTTTGACCTTAGCCATGAACAATGGCTATGACCCTGAACCTGTCGAACATTGAAACGACAGTTTGACTTTGACAATAATATGATACTTTGACTTTGACCAGAGTTGATTGTTGACTAGGGTTGACTTTGACCAGTTGACCCAATTTGACCTTTTAACTCAGATTATGATTCGGTCTATTAGGATAGGTCTAGGGCTATTAGCATGCTTGGCTTTAGGCTAAGACCTTTATATATACGTGTGTATGTGTATTAACTACTCTGTGATATTTTCGTCTTTTATGATATACAACGTTATGACACTTAGACATTCATGAAATTAATAACGCGTAAACCAAAAATACATGAATCAAGATACTCTTTCGTTATCTGAAATAATATATAAAATAAGGTTCAATAATGCGTAAACAAATTTACCGCACTCTTTTAGAACTCTCCACGTACGCCTCAAGTTTTGGAATTGAGGTTATGACTGTTGATGTCATATGTTAGGTGGGCATGTATCGAATGTGCCATAAATGGTCCATTAGCGTTATATATGGGTATTCATTGACTGTGCCATGAATGACCCGGGTATTCATTGAATGTGCCATGAATGACCAGATTCTTTGGACTGCCCTAGAGAGGAACTAAGGTATTCGCCTTGCGGGTTAGTTGTATTCCTTGAGTGTATGGGAAAGTAAGGTTGGGTATTCCTTGAATGTGGCGGGAATGACCTAAGGTACATAGGTTGTGAAATATGTGTATAAGAAAAGTAATTGATTAATTAATAGTTGTATTAATTTGATTGTGCGAGTGTGCTTGGGTTTACTTTTGAATACCTATAGGATATCGACAAATGTTAGAAGTTCTAACTTTCTTTTGCAGGAGGGTAGGACTTAATAACATTTTGTGCAGGGACGCGGTTCTACCCTTATACAGCAGTGGATATCGGTAAGTTTTAATTAAATGACTTAATTATTAAAACAAGTTATTAGAATGAGTTAATAAGATGGAAGTCTTGCTTGGGAAGAAGCTATGCCGGTTGAAATGACGGAACTACCTGTCTTCCAAGCTGTGAATGATTAAGTTATGGGAAAATATAAAGTGATTATTTGGATAATTAAAGTATGATAATGTTTATATGTGGTTAGTCTACTCATACCAGCAAATTCCATTTTGCTGACCCATGTTTGCTTTGTTTTGGCAACGTGGGTGTGTTCTTGGGAACATAGGTGGAAGGCAGTGGAACCACGGCGTGTGATTTGGATTCTTGTCTGGAGCAGTCCGTTAGTTCTTTTATTAGGTCTGATCTTTTTGGAAGGATGTAATAACGTGAGTTGACATATTTATATGGCATGAGAGTACGATGTTGAAAATTGTTATTCTTAGAGTTTGTTTATGTTTGTATTGGGATGGAAGAAAGTTTTTAATAAAGTGATAGTTGAGGAATTTTGGAGATTATTTTGTTGTTAAGATTCTTTATGATGTGGGTTTTAGGTTTTGACATGTGTTGTATCCACCCCGTCATAGCCTGGGTTTTTAGACAATTGAACCGAGTGAGGTTTGAGATATTTATATTTCAAATATTCATTTTTTTTAATTGTTTAGAAAATCGGGCTGTGACAAATACTCTAATGGACTAGATTTCAATTGCCAAAGATGGACTTCAATCATCTTTGGTTGGAGACGTATCGTATGGTGTTGTGGGACAAATTTGAAGAATACCAAACATAAAATATACTCTGGCGGTCCCTTTACTTTCCCCTTGCTAAAAGCGATTTACGCGATTGAAAATACAATTTGAAAGCGCAAAAGTTAAGTTGTAGAGTTCCGACTATGAACAGTATGAAGAGTTCTGATTGGGATACCATCTATTATCTCTATTTCGAGTAGAATTTGCACATTCAAGTTCACACCAATTTCACCTGTGACTACGAACAAGAAGACATGTTGATTTGATGTGAACATGCAGTGTGTGCATTATCTTGGGAGGGATTAAGTAGAAGAAAAAGCAAACGAAAAGTCTCAGGTGCAACTATCAGCCTATCACTCGCAGAGGGACCGCAAGGGCACACTATGGAGTGGTAAGTGAACAATACATATTTATTTTTTGATAACTCAATTATTCATACACCAACTTGGTTTGTGTTTTGGTCTCAACCAAGACAACAGTGTGATGTCTATGCCCTTTGTGGTGCTTTCGGTATATGCACTCTGAACTTTCCATCTTGTACTTGTTTGGATGGTTTTCAACCACGAACACAAAATGAATGGGATATTGAAGATTATTCTGGTGGATGTGTGAGGAAAACATCCTTGCAATACAGGAATAAAGATTACTTCTCACTGATGCAAAATGTGAAATGGCTTGCAAATCAGCTTACCAATCAACAGTCTTTGGCAGTTCCGAGCAGTGTTTAGAAAATCGGACCGGACCAGTCGTTAAACCGTGGTCCGATCGGAACCGGTAAATTTTCGATTTGGGTCAGTTATAAGTTGAGTTTTTGGTTGGACCCTTGGTCTAAGCTTAAACTGTGGTTGAACCGGTGAACCGGTTCAGTTCTAAACCGGATTACCCTTATTATATATATATATATATATATATATATATATATTTTTTTTTTTTTTTTTTTTTTTTTTTTGAAAAATTGATAATGTGGAGAGTTGAACCTAGCACCTAAACAAGATAATCCAAACTCCAAACCAACATGCTACTATATGTTTCTTGTATAAGAAATTCATTTTGATATATAATACCAATTAATATTGAATTAAAACATGTATTTATTCATTTTATTATTGTAATTATTAAAAAATTTGCTAAATAAACATCAATCGGTCCGACCGAGTCGAACCATGGTTGAACCATTTTAACAAAAAATCGGTTCGATCACCGGTTCGGTTTTCAAAACATTGGTTCCAAGTGCTGATGAGTGAAAATCGGCTTGCTTGAGCAACTGTTGTTGCAATGCTTATGCTTACAGTAGAGGGTGTTTAGTTTGGAATGGAGATTTTTTAAGTCTATAGAACGATCCAGATGACGATGGTAGTGGAATAGATCTCCTAACCAAAACTAGAAAAAAGAGAGAGATTGTAAGAGAGAATTCTTAGTGAGTTGAGTGTTCATTCTTTGTGAGTGAATTGAGAGCTCTTGTAATCTGTTACTCTGGACATCTAGTAAAGCTTGTAACTCGCCGATGGACGTAGGCACATTGCCTAACCATGTTATATCCGTTTCTTGTGGTTTGATTTCTTTTGCATTAGTCTCTTTACTTTATATGCGAGTTAATTGATATTGAGAAGTGTTGGGATAGTACTTGGAGGGTGTTGAAGTCTTGTCTAGAGAAAAGGATCAATCCTTGTGTAGGGTTGATTGATTTGGAGTGGATAACGTTGTTTATGCAGTTTGTTATTCTCAATAATAGGTGTCAGAGCCAGGTTTACGACCTAGGATTTTGAGTTTTGGTGAAGAACCATAGTGCTCAAAATTTATGTGGACAAGGTGTTCGATAAATTTTCTGAGTGAAATAGTTTTTGGGTTATTGTGTGTGACTTGAAAAATAGCTCCCAAGATGTCAAATACTAGGTTTGAAGGAGAGAAATTTAATAGGAAGAATAACTTTGGGATTTGGCAAGTTCAAGTAAAGGACATCCTCATCCAACAAGGTTTGCACAAGGCTTTAAAGAGGATTAAATCAAAGGCGGCGAGTATGAGTGATGATGACTGGGAAGAGTTCGATCTATAGGCTTGTTCATCAATCTGGTTGTGTATTGCTAATGAGATCATGTATAATGTGATTGGAGAAAATACCGCTGCCGGTATTTGGCTCAAGCTAGAATCTATGTATATGACCAAGAGCATGACGAACAAGATGTACCTTAAAAAGCGTCTTTATCAGTATATGATGGTGGATGGTTCAACGATGCAAGATCACGTTAGTGAGTTTTGTCTACGCCTAGCGAATTATTTGAATGTTAGTATGAAGATGGATAATGAGGATCAAGCGGCATGTTTAATATTCTCTTTGCCCGAAAACTATGAGCATCTAATGACTACATTTATGAACAGAGAAAATGTTGATCTTGACGAAGTTTAAAGTGTGCTTCTTTCTTATGAGTTGATGAAGAAGACACAAGTTGAGAATAACATTAATGCAGGACAAGGGCTAGCGGCAAGAGGAAGGTCGTATGAAAAGGCCTCTACAAGCAATGAGAGGTCTAGGTCTAAGTCAAAGAAGTTGATGAAACATGTGAAGTGCTACAATTGCGAAGAAAAGGGACATTACACAAGTAATTGTCCTCATTCGAAGAAAGATAACAAGAACAATGGTAAGAAGAAAGGTAAGGCTCAAGTTGAGACAAGTTTTGCTTCAAGCTCTGAAGGGGACGATGTGAGTCTATGTGTGTCCACACAAGACTATATGGCCGAAAGGTAGATTCTTGATACTGGGTGTTCCTACCATATGTGTCCGAATAGAAAGTGGTTTACTTCTTATGAGAGCATTGATGGTGGTTCCATTTTGATGGGTAATGACGTTTCTTGGAAGACAGTAGGAATTAGAACTATACGGGTCAAGATGTATGATGGTGTAGTGAGGACTTTAACCGATATGAGGCATGTTCCTGAGCTAAAGAAAAATCTTATTTCTCTTGGTACTTTGGATTCCAAAGGCCACAAGTTCGTGGGAGAAGGTGGAGTCCTAAAGATGGTTAGTGGCTCTTTAGTTGTTATGAAAGGTCAAAGACATGGAACCTTGTATACTTTGATGGGTAGTACGGTGACTGGTATTGTAGCAGTGGGTGCATGTAATGATGATTCTGAGTGCACTAAGATGTGACATATGTGTTTAGGGTATATGAGCGAAAAGGGTTTGTCTGAGTTGTGCAAGCGAGGGTTCTTGAAGGACTTGAAGAAGCCAAGTATGGGGGTTCTATGAGCATTATGTATATGGGAAGCAGTGCATAGTCAAGTTCAGTTCAAGCAAGCACACGACAACAGACATCCTTGATTATGTACATATGGATGTTTGGGGACCCTCCAGAGTGGCTTCAAAAGGAGGTAATCGTTATTATGTCTTATTCATTGATGATCATACTCGCTATGTGGGTGTATATGATGAAAACGAAAGATGAAGTGTTTGAGATATTTAAGAAGTGGAAGGCAAGGGTTGAGAATCACACAGATAGGAAGGTAAAGACTCTTTGGTCTGATAATGGTACTGAGTATACCTATGAGCCTTTCCAAGAGTTTTGTGTGCAACAGGGTATTACCAGACATTGGACAGTCAGGGGCACGCCTCAGTAGAATGAGATGGAAGAGAGGATGAATAGAACCTTGCTTGAAAGAGTGAGATGTTTGTTGTCTAATGCTAGTCTAGGAAAAGAGTATTGGGCAGATGCAGTGTCCATGATGTGTTACCTGTATAATAGGTCACTAGTTCCAGCTATAGATTGCAAGATGCCTTATGAGGTGTGGTCAGCTAACCTAGCTAATTATAGTATTTTGCGAGTGTTTGGATCGACTGCTTACTACCATGTGAAGGAAAGCAAACTAGATCCTAGAGCTAAGAATGCAATATTCTTGGGCTTCGCAAATGAGGTAAATGGATACAGATTATGGTGTCTAGAAGACCACAAGTTCCTGGTCAGCAGAAATGTTATCCTTGATGAGACTTTCGTGTTATCTTTCAGTAAGCCGAAAAAAGCTGGGTAGAATGGTGAGTCTATAGAAGTTCAAGCTACTGAGCTTGAGTTGTCTGATGCAGCAGATGACTGGTTGGTTCATGATGAGGTACCAGATCATGGAACCACGCAGCAACAGGGAAGAAGAGCATGAGCATCGCGAACTTGTAGTTCTTTAACCCTAAAGCCAAAGAGACAAGTTAAGCAAGTGCACAAGTATGGGCACGATAAGCTGGTGAAACATTATGGTCAGGTGGATTTAGTGGCATATACACTGAATATTGAAGATGATGAGCCAGATAGCTTCAAGGAAGCTGTTAAAGATGCTCATTATAGAGATTGGTTGGTTGCTATGTAGAAAGAGATTAAATCTTTTGATAAAAATCACACATGGGACCTTGTTTTATTGCCAAAGGGCAAAAGGACTATCGGTAGTAAATGGGTGTTCAGAAAGAAAGAGGTACTTCCTGAGTCTGACAATACTGGGTACAAGGCAAGATTGGTAGCAAAGGGTTTCTCACAGAAAGAAGGGGTCGACTACAATGATGTATTTTTCCCGGTGGTCAAACATACTTCCATTCGTGCGTTATTGAGTTTAGTTGCTCACTTCGATTTGGAGTTAGAGCAACTTGATGTGAAAACTGCTTTCTTATATGGAGACTTGGAGGAAGAGATCTATATGAGACAACCTGAAGGTTTTGTTGTTGCTAAGAAAAAAGATCATGTGTGCAAGTTGAATCGGTCATTGTATGGTTTAAAGCAATCGTCAAGGCAATGGTACAAGCACTTTGACATGTTCATGATGCAACATGAGTATACCCAAAGTAAGTATGACTGTTGTGTTTACTTTCGTAGGCTTCGTGGTAATGACTTCATCTATCTCTTGCTTTATGTGGATGCCATGATTATTGCTTCCAAAAGCATGGTGGAGATAGACAAGTTGAAATCTCAACTTAGCTCTGAGTTTGAGATAAAGGACTTGGGTAGAGCCAAGAATATATTGGGCATGGAGATTGACAGAGATAGGACGAAGCAACGGATAGTTGTATCTCAGAAAAAATACCTTCAGAAAGTAATTTCTCGATTCGGTATGGAGAATGCAAAGTCAGTTTCTACTCCTTTAGCTGGGCATTTTAGGCTTTCAGCTAAGTTCTCTCCTAGTTCGGTGGAGGAACAAAAGCATATGGCTCATGTTCCTTATGCTAGTGCAGTGGACAGTTTGATGTATGCTATTGTGTGCACACACCCGGACACTTCACAAAATGTTGTTGTAAGGTATATGACAAATCCCAAAGCGATTTGGGAGGCAGTGAAATGGGTATTGAGGTACTTGAAGGGTATCTTGGATGTGGGATTAGTTTATGGTGGAGGTACTTGTTGTCAGTGGTTATGTGGATTCAGATTATGGAGGTGATCTAGATAGATGACGATCGACTACTGGTTATGTGTTTATGATGCATGGTGCACTGGTTAGTTGGAGGTCTATGCTACAGGCTACAGTTGCTCTATCTACTACAAAGACAGAGTATATGGCAGTGGCAGAGGCAGTGAAAAAGGCACTATGACTTCGATGTCTTCTAGATGATATGGGTATTGAGCAGAACAGTGTTGCTTTGTATTGTGATAGTCAGAGTACTATTCATTTGGCGAAGAACCAGACTCATCATGCTCGGACCAAACAATCTGATATGGGCAAAGAAAAGCAATCTGATATTAACAGAAATGGATGATATGTAATACGGTCATCAAAACCTCATGCAAATTCCAAACATCTAGAACTCTTAGTCAAAACATTTAGTAAAAGGAAATCTCCTAAGAGATTTTTCTTCAAAAAGACTTCCAAATTCCAAATTTCCTAAAAGATTTTTCTTCAAAAAGACTTCCAAATTCAAAAAGACGTCCACTCCACATTGAATCTATATTATAATCTTCAGTTTGTTATGAGTTTGTTATGTGTCAAAGAACTTCTCTTCTCTGAGAAGATGAAATCGAAAAGCCAAACATGGTTGTTTTTTTTAGTTATGTTCTTTTTCTCATCTACCCAAGCTCATCTCTGCTTTGCAGCTGATACCATTTCTTCGGGTAAATTCAAATCAAACTCTGATATCTAAAGGCGGTAAATTCGAACTTGGTTTCTTCACACCAAACTCATCTCTTAACTACTACATAGGAATATGGTACAAACAAATCACTGTACAAACTGTTGTTTGGGTTTTCAATAGAGATACTCCCCTTACTGACCCATTTTCTTCAGAGTTAAAACTCTTAGAGAATGGTAATTTAGTTCTGTTCAACTCGTCGAAAATAGCGATATGGTCGACAAAGACGACCTCAAAAGCCATTAATTCATCTGAAGTGGTGCTTTGGGACGATGGAAATCTTGTTTTGAGAAATAGGATAAGATCACCTGATGTTTTTTGGCAGAGTTTTGATTACCCTACTCATACATGGTTGCCTGGTGGAAAGATTAGATATGATAATAGAACGAAGACAGCGCAGTTACTCACTTCTTGGAAAAATGAAAATGATCCTGGGACAGGGTTATATTCTTTTGAGTTGGACCCAACTGGGGATCAGACTGTTATATTGCGGAATCGGACTCAAAGGTATTGGACTAGTGGACCATGGAATTGACGGATTTTCAATTTCAGCTATACGAAAAATGCTAATGAGAGCTACTTCACGTATAGTCTTTATAATACTTCTATTCTTTCTAGATTTGTGATGGATGTGACAGGGCAAATCACGCAAACTTCTTGGGCTGAAGGTACACAAAATTGGATTCAATTTTGGTCTCAACCAAGACAACAGTGTGATGTCTATGCCTTTTGTGGTGCTTTCGGTATATGCAATCAGAACTTACCCTCTTGTACGTGTTTGGATGGTTTCAAACCACGAACACCAAAAGAATGGAGTATTAGAGATTATTCTGGTGGATGTGTGAGGAATACATCCTTGCAATGCGGGAAAGATGACTTTTCACCGCTGCAAAATGTGAAATTGCCTGCAAATCAGCCTTTGGCAGTTCCAAGTGCTTCAAGTGCTGATGAGTGCAAATCGGCTTGCTTGAACAACTGTTCTTGCAGTGCTTATGCTTACAGTAGGGGGTGTTCAGTTTGGAATGGAGATTTGTTAAGTCTACAGAAAGCCCCAGATGGCGATGGTAGTGGAATAGATCTCTATCTCAGACTTGCTGCATCTGATATCCCGCGTACTGGCGCTAAGCACAAGGGAACACCTACTCCAGCTATAGTGGGTGCTGCTGCAGGGATTGTGGCTTTACTAGGCCTTGTTTTCTTATTTGTTTGGAGATGGCAGACAAGACAATCAGTTGGAACGTCAAAGACAGTTGAGGGCATCTTGATGGCATTCACCTACAGAGACTTGCAAAATGCGACGAAGAATTTCTCCGAAAAGTTAGGTCGTGGAGGTTTTGGTTCAGTCTTCAAAGGGGACTTGATCTGATACAACTGTCATTGCTGCCAAGAAACTTGGAGCCCTAGGTCAAGGAGAAAAGCAATTCCGCAGTGAAGTGAGCACCATTGGGATCATACAACATATTAATCTCGTCAGATTACATGGGTTTTGTTCCGAAGGAGATAAAAGGTTGCTGGTCTATGATTACATGCCTAATGGCTCTTTAGATCATCACATGTTTAATCAACAGGCTTCTAAGATGTTAAACTGGAAGGTAAGGTACCAAATTGCACTTGGAACAGCTAGAGGTTTAACTTATCTCCATGAGAAGTGCAGAGACTGCATTATACACTGTGACATCAAGCCGGAGAACATACTTTTGGATGCTGATTTTTGTCCCAAGGTGGCCGACTTTGGTTTGGCAAAGCTTATTGGTCGCGAATTCAGCAGGGTCCTGACAACCATGAGGGGAACTAGGGGCTATCTTGCGCCAGAATGGATTTGGGGTGCAGCTATTACTGCCAAAGCTGATGTCTATAGCTACGGCATGATGCTTTTTGAGATTATCTCAGGGAGAAGAAACTTAGAGCTTTCAGATGATGAGAAGGTGAAGTTCTTCCCAACTTGGGCTGCACGCAAAATAAGCGAAGATGAAGAAGTCCTTACACTATTAGACTACAGGTTAGAGGGCACTGTCGATGTTGAAGAGCTAACTAGAGCTTGTCGAGTTGCTTGTTGGTGTATCCAAGATGATGAATCTGATAGACCATCAATGGGGCAGGTGGTTCAGATCCTTGAGGGGGTCATGGAGGTGAATCCTCCTCCCATCCCCAGAGCACTCCAAGTTCTTATGGAGAACGAAGAGAGCATACATTTCTTTTAAGAAACCACCTCCAACCGCAACTCACAAAGTTGCAATACATCATTTGCTTCTTCTCAGACCAAAAGCAGCAGCTCATTAACAAGTACAAAGATGTAATACCGTGATGTCCGAGAAGAATTATGAACCAGTTCACTTTGCATGAAGTAGCAATGCATTCCATAGGTTTTACAATTTTACTAAGAAAAATTGTAGGTACTATGATTTTCATTTGCTTCACATAATTTTACGTTAAAGGCATGCTGTCTTGGTTGTGAATTACTCAATATGATATGGGTTGAATCACTGAGGCAAAAAGAAAGAACCCCAACAAGAATATATTTTATTTGTTATCCAAACTGTAACGACCCAACCATGGGTGTGGTGTTTTAACACTAAAGGCCTCGACATTAGTAAATGGTAGTCAATCCAATATAACCAGGATCCTTGACGACTCTTAACCGATGTGGGACTAAACCCAATCTAGGGTGTCACAATCCCACCACTTCTTAACCGATGTGGGACTAAACACAATCCAGGGTGTCACAATCCCACCACTTCTTAACCGATGTGGAACGAACTAAACCCAATCCAGGGTGTCACTGTCGATACTGTCCCCACTTACGTCACCCAAAGGCCCAGGTCCAAAGCCTACCCAACCATGGGTGTGGGGATTTAACTCGAAATGCCTCAACATTAGTAAGTGGTAGTCGATCCAATATAACCAGGATCATAGACGACCTCTTAACCGATGTGGGACTAAACCCAATCCAAGGTGTCACACAAAAAAACCAAACTACATCATACAAAAGATTTAAAGGTAAAGTGCGCTACAAATTGCACCGCAAACCTTTTCTGAATAGCAAACCCTTCCCTCCTAAACACATATTCATCAGATTAAGCTATTGCCACATTGTTGTCTATTACTTTTTGCAACCTTTTGGGCAGCTCAACAACTTCTGCCGCTAAGAATCCTAATGTATCAATGACAAATGGGATGAAACAATGTTGGGTGCCCACACACACTCTCTCTTGTTTCTCTACCTTCGAAGTAGCTGCATTATTGGCGGCTTATTGGTCACGATGTTTTCTTTTATTTATTTATTTATTTATTTTTTATATATTGATATAAAAATAAATCAAACAAATGATTTAGAGGTTAAACACGCTACAAATTGCGCCGCTAGCCCCTTCTAAATAGCAAAACCAATCCTCCTAACACATATTTGTGACCATCAGTTGTCATCACATTGATGTCTAACACTTTCTACACCCTCCTAAGCAACTCAGCCACATCTGGCTCCAAAAAACCAAATGTATCAAATGCAAACGGGACGAAGCAGTGGTGGTTAGCCAAGCACGCTCCTTTATATTTATCCACTTTTGCTGCAGCTATACTAATAGTTGCTTGCCCTACTCCAAAAACTCCATTACCAAAACCAACAAAAAAAGATACTCCTGTGACATCCACACATGCATGCTTTATTTCTATCAGACCAATTATATATCAAGATATCGATCTGCAGGGGGAAACATCGATCTACCTTCTCTAGGGTCAATATATGAGGAGGTTAACAGGATCCTCCTTCTTCACTTGTATACTAGCACGCCAGACCGCATCATACAAAATATCTCGTACATGGTCATGCCTATATTT
Organism: Coptis chinensis; assembly: GCF_015680905.1. Lineage (NCBI taxonomy): Eukaryota > Viridiplantae > Streptophyta > Magnoliopsida > Ranunculales > Ranunculaceae > Coptis > Coptis chinensis. The sequence goes on along the minus strand of NC_141464.1, from coordinate 63,148,099 downwards.
AAACCCTGGAAAATGCTTATATTGTGCTGCATGATCTCCAAAAGCATCGAGCCAACTCTTCATACAAACAGAACATCGATCACTATCGGTATACAAAGGGATCATGAGGCGGTAACAAAGAATAGACCAATACTCAACTAGTGACATACGTTGTCTAAGACCATCTGTAGGAATAACTAGGAGAAAGTCCTTAGCATGTCCAGATTGTAGGCAACTAATAACATCTTTATGACGATCTGACAAGTCAAACTCCTTTTCATCAAGTCCGGTAATAATCTTACCGTAGTAGGCTTAGCTTCCGCCAAGACATTCTATGGCTTGCTGGGGGCGGCGGCCTTTGAGGTTAGAATATTGATAACAAAATCAGGAAGATGCCTATGCAGTTCAGCAGTGGCGTTGTCAAAAACATCACACATAGGAGTGGTGTTACAATATCAAAGAATGTGGTTTTGGAGCTCCTCGGCCTAAATCCATGTGGCTACAAAAGAAAATATGATGACATCCTCTGCACAACTAACAGATACCAAGACCACCAAGACAGAGTGGAGGGTCAACAAATTAACACCACTGGAGATCACCAAAATCTGGTCCATAAAAAACGACAATGTCCTGAATAACAAACCGAAGACCATGGTCAAACATGCTAGATAATTTACTAAAGTAAGCAGGTTGACAAATACGTAGAGCAAATATCAACTTAGGTAACCCTACACATGCTCCTAAAAGTGTCGGGTTTAATCGCGGTCTTTCACCGTGCAAGTGTATCCAACAGCTTATTAAGACTTTTTCTCAATACACTTACGAAAAATACCAGAGATAAAAGATGCGTCCATGCTATTTATTTTTATTTATTTTTGTGTTTTTTGGTGTGGTTATTCTATTTTTGCAAGTGCGGTGATGTATCCTCAAAACCTTAAAATAAAATTTCACCACAAAATTTCCCACTAATTAGGAGGTCTACACACCCAAATATTCTTAGTAATGAGTGTATGTCCACAAATTCATTCTCTTATTCATAATGAATGTAGCGAGAAACAAATTCACTTGGGCTAGATCACACTTTACAAATTATGTCTCTGTAGCAGTAGCACATCATTCTATACATTGGCCTTGTTACAACCCCTGCCCAATAAAACATAAGCATCTTTTGGAGTATAACTCTTCTTTCTTTCCCGTTATTTATCATACTAGTCTTGTGCACACACTACATGCGAATTATTTTCAGTCATTGTATTTTATTTTAGCAATTACATTTTCAAGAATCTACATTTTAATCCTACTTAAATTTTAATTAGTTTCATAAAAGTAAATTGTAAATAGTAAAAACATGAAAATGGGTGATATGATGATAAGATAAATCAGGTTTGTTGGGTGAGCATAGTAAAATTGTGAGTGGAAGTAAATAACTACACCAAAAGTATGGAAGTGGTTGCATCTGTGAGCAGCTTATCTACTATACCCAATCATAGCTAGGGATGTAAATGGGGTGGGTCGGGGGCGGGTTTGCCATCTCCATCCCCATCCCTGACTTCAATTTCACTCTCCATACCTGCCCTATCCCCACTCGAGAGGTAATCGGGGATTCCCCATACCCGCCCCACCCCCTATTAACCAACTTAACCAAACAAAATTTATACTTATAATCACCTAACTAAACTATTTTTCTTCTTTCTATTAAAGGCCCTTCATGGATTTTGCATTAGCCTACTGAAAAATTGGTCATAATTTTAAGAATGAGGTCTTGAGTTTAATTTATAATTTTGCAATATTTTGATAAATATACATAATATATGCAAATTATATACAATACATACTTAATTGGGGTCGGGTCTGGTAGGGGACCTCAATCCCCATACCCGCTTGGAAAAAGTCGGGGATTCCCTATACCCTTCCCCATCCCCATTTAGCCCCCATTAGGGTCGGGTCTTCCCCGTCCCCATGGGTAATATTTACATCCCTGGGGCAATAATTTCCTAAATTCAGATAGTGGATAGGGCTTTGAAGAATTGAGCCCATGGCTAACAAAGTCCAAATAGAGAGTTAGTGATACAATATATGACCATCTTCAAGGACATTGTGCTTGTTTTGATTAGTGGGCCTTTTAGGAGACAAAAAAACAAAACAATCATAAGAAGAAAACCGACAAAAAAATCTATCGAAGGGTTGTGGACACATGTATGATTGTGGAGCCATTTTTTTACATAAAAAAAAAAAAAAAAAAAAAGGAAAAACAGTGGCGAAGGGTTTGTGGACGGTGGCGCCAAGCTAGATATTAGGAAAGAAAAGTGACAAAATAGAGGACGAATGGCACGAATGGCTCAAACAACGACTCCCCACGCCTCTTATATAAGTAGAATTATTAGAATCTTGAGAAGCCAACAGTATGGGCAGCTTTACCTAGAACATCTACTATCTATATACTATCTATATACTAAAGTAAAGACTTCTAAGAGAGATTTTCTCTCTCCTAGGTGGCCTCTCCTAATAGAGTTGTGGAGACGTGGATATCTTCTCTAGTATTTTGTAAACCAACAACCCATTATAATTATTGTTACACCCTTTTTCTACTACCCTAACTAAACCCCACAACTCTCTAACACTTGTTACTGTTCCCTCTTTTTCCTCTCGTCCTCCTCTCTCCCTCAGCTCTCCTCCTCTTTTCTTGATGGCCTCCTCTTTTCCTTCCTCCCACTTTCTCTTTATATCCTCTCCCCTCTTCATTCGGGCCCTCCATCTGTCCCTCCATCCCGCGGTCTCCTTCTTTACGCGTGTAGGGTTTCCGTACTGCGGCCACGTGACTTAGCTTCGATCCAGTACACCGCGGCATGCTATCTCTGTTAACACGGGTGCATCCTCCCCTTGACGCTTTGGGCCTCCAACACTACCACTACAGTTGCCCCCTCTCGAGTCCACGGCCATTTGATGATCGGGGAGTCGAGAGTCCCTGATATTATGTTCATTCGCGATTCCCCAAGATTCTTTTTTCCTTTCTGGCCTCACGAGTCCCATCATCATCATAACTTACGTCCCCTCGTTTCTTGCGCGTCCACGCGTCACTCCCTGACTGATCCCCTTTATTGTCGCCTCTATTTCAGCCCCTCTCAATTACTCTTTTGCCCCTTCCTCTTATAAAAAGCCCGCTCGATTCCTTTCTTCTTCCATTCAGTTTTTCATTTTCCTCCTAACTGCTCTCCCTTTCCTCTACTCTCCCCCTTCATTAACTGCTCCGGTCATGCGCGCGGCTGTTCTTCCCGTTTTCCTTGGTGGAGGACCTAGTTTCTGTTGCTCCCCTCGTCCCTCAGGTTCGTCCCCTTTCCTCCTTGGTCCATTATTTGCTATATTTCGTGTTTCTCCCTTGAATTTGCGTCTATTCAGTTTCTTCTCTCTCCAACTGGTCTTGTCTGCTTAACTTCTTCCCTGACCTCGATGTCGGCTTCCAGATCCGACGCCTCATCCTCCTCCCCGTCCCGGGGTGTCCCCTCCCACCCTCACGCCGACCAAATCGGGGCCCCTTCCACCTCTGGGCGCCCCTTTACCCTTCCTCAGCCCCCACCCCGCAGCCGCCGACCTAATCTCGAAGCTGTCAAGGCGGCTTACGGCATACCTGCTGACGTCCTATTGGAGCATGTCCCTGCCGTAACCTACTACCCTCATCTGGTCCCCTACAAGCCGGGCTGTCTAGTGGCCACGGTGGGACAGATTGTAGCCGGCCTCCGCTTCCCCCTTACCCGTCTTGACGTCGAAGTATGCAATCACTTCAACATCCCTCCTTGCCAAGGCATCGGCAATTTCTGGAGGGTTATGTATGTTGCGAATCACTACAATCGGTCAGAAGTCCCCAAAATAACAGTCCGCGACATGACTGCTCATTTTTACATAAGAAAGAGCACCAAGGATGTTAGCGTGGGATACCACTCTTTCTGTGTCCGACCTAGGAAGCAACACTTCATCCTTCGTATCACTTCCTCGGACAAGTTGTGGCACCATTACCCCCTTTACATCTCCGGGAACTTCCTCTCCGCGGATCTTCCTCCCGCTCTGAGCCTTAATCATATGGCCTTTCTCCCCAGCGGTGAGTCTGCCTCTCTACTGACCCCTTGGCGCAAGTCTTCTTTGCTCCCCCTTCTGACTTGACCATTTTTCTTTTTCAGGTTGGCGCCCGGACTCGAAGTCGCAGCCCTACGACAATTTCTTCTCCACCACATTCAGAAAGATCCGCGACCTGGGACATGCCCAGTCTGCGGTACTAGGAATTGATCCCGCCTCTGCCACTCCCCTCCTCTCCGATCCGCAGCTGAAGTTTATAGGGAAGTATTGTGCCCCTTTTTACCGCCCCCCACCGCCCAAAGAGAGAAAGCCTCGGGATTCACCCCCTCCTAAGAAGAAGAGCCACGCACAAAAATCCTCCCCCCGCCACCGACCAACTCGCCGGCCCCCTCAGTCATCCTCCGCCTCCCCACCTCATTCTGCTGGTATGCCCGCTTATCGGTCCCTGACCACTTGGGAAGACCAATACTCGTCCCCTCGTTCGCTCTCCTCTTCTTCTCCTCATTCCGACATGGGCGCCCACAAGCGCAAACTTTTTGACAGTGACTCGGATGACGAGGAAGTCTCCGTTGTCGCCCCCCCAGCTGCCACTCCCTCCTCCCCTCCTCCGGCTTCCAAGCGTCCGCGGACGTCATCATCAGGAGAAAACCCCACCAACAATTCCGCGGACCAAACTGCTGTTCCGCCTCGTGCTGAGCAGCGGCCTGGGAAGGAAATGGCCCCCCGCTCCGAAAGAGGGGGTACTGAGCCCATTCCTCCTTTCTGCCCCACCTTCAAGGTTCGGAACCGCACTCTCAATCTTCGCGACTCTGCCTTGGACAACGCCACTGTGGCCTCCTCTCTGTTCTACGGGTCTCATTTTCCCAGGGACATGGCCTATGCTGATGGGGGGACGTTCGACTCTCACCGTACCTCCTTTTACACTGGCTGGGAGAAGGTACACTCTCTCTTGTATTTGGCGCCTTTCCTTTCCTCACCTTCGAATACTCTAATCTCTGTTATTTCTTCTCAGATGAGCCTGGACATATCTTACATGATCCGCGGCCTTTTTGGAGCACGGTCTCGGATCGATCAATTGGACGGCGACGTGGCCCGCATGGAGCAAAAGAATGAGGCCGCGGAAATGGAGAAACTCAAGGCCCAGGACGAGCTGAGGACTGCTGAGGCCGCCCACCTCGCCTATATGGACAAGGTTAATGACCGCCTGAGTAATCAGTGGGAAACCCTCCTGGCTCAGCATACCGCCGCCCTGGCCTCCCTCTCCGAGAAGCACCAGGCTGAACTGGCGGCACTCCACAAACAGCATGACACTGACATGGATGAGCTCCAGGATTACTTCCGCGCCCAGGCTGACAAGAGAGTAGCCAAAAAGATCAAGGAGGAGCATGCGCGGCTTAGCAAGGAAGGGCGACTTCTCCCTGAAGCCCCGACCGCGGTCCCCCTCAGGAGGGGGCGGCGCCACTGCCGGCCCCTGACTCGGTCGCCGGTAACGCCGCTGACATAGTGGCCGGTGTGATAGACGCTGCTGCGGATTCCGCCCTCGAGGAAGCCGCCGAGTCAGTGATTCATGAAAATGTCTAATTGTGCTTTGCTTGAAATGGCCTATTTTGTGCCCTGGCCAGGCTTTTTTGCTACTATGTGTTGTATTTCTGCTATCTTTCTTTATATTGTTACTCTCTCATGCTGAGGATAGCTGGTTATGGGTACATTCAATATTTTGTCTTTGCAAATCCCAAGTGTCCTTGTCGGTATCCGATATTTGCATGACTTTAGTGGTAAGGATCCTCTATCCTTATCTTTGCCAATTGGGTCGGGGGCCTCACTCTCTATGCCCCCTGTTCAGGTCGGGACCCCGCCCTTGACCTATACTCATGTTGGACCTCTTGTCCGTGGACAGAGGAAGCCTCTTCGCTTCCCCTTGCCGGCATCTCATATCGGGTCCGGGGCAACTCCTCTCGCCCCGGTCCGTCTGAGATCTCGCACCCGTCGTGGACACTCTTTTTGCCCCGACTGAGGTTTAGACGTCACGTCCGCGGAAGGCTCTCCCCTCCCGTTCCCTCTACTCTGAAGGCAGTAAACATTCACACACCATTAACCGTCTCAAAAGTGCTAAAGTTTTATATATGTACAATTAGCTCATGTGGGTTACAACCGCTCCCTATTACATTTACTCATGAAATTTTTTTAACCGTCTTACATTCCATGGTCTTTCAACAGCTCTTCCTTCCAAGGTCCGCAACCTGTAGGTGCCCGACCCTCCCACCTCCACCACCACATAAGGCCCCTCCCATGTTGGCCCCAGCTTTCCCTCGCTCACCTTCTTGGTGTTGGGGGTTACCCGCCTCAGTACCCGGTCTCCCACCTTAAAGCTCCTAGGCTTCACCTTCTTGTTGTATTGCCGTTGGAGGCGGCGTTGGTACTCTTCTAGCCGGATGCGCGCGGTGTCTCTTCTTTCCTCGGCTAGATTCATATCTCTGGCTAGGATGCCCCAGTTTGATCCGTCCTCGATGGCTGAAGTTCTAGTAGTTGCTGCCACTAGTTCTGTTGGTATCACAGCCTCAACACCATATGCTAAAGAAAAGGGGGTCTCCCTTGTAGTGGTCCGCGGCGTTGTTCGATATGCCCATAGTACATGGTTGAGCTCGTCGGCCCAGGATCCCTTCTTGCTTTCCAACTTTCTCTTGAGGTTGTTTATGATGGTCTTGTTGGAGGACTCCGCTTGCCCATTGCCCTCGGGGTTGTACGGGGCCGAAAACCCTTGCTTCACATGATAGGTCTGCAGAAAGCTCTTAACTCTCGATCCCGTGAACTGCGCTCCATTATCTGCAACGACAGCATACGGCAACCCGAAGCGGCAAATGATGTTCTCCCACAAGAACTTAACTACTTGTGATTCCTTTACCACTTGCAGGGGGACGGCTTCAATCCACTTTGTAAAGTAATCTGTCGCGACCAACAGGAACCTCCTCTTTCCACGGGCCATTGGCAGCGGCCCCACTATGTCGAGGGCCCACATTGCAAATGGCCACGGACTTGACACACAGTGCAGCGGCTCGGCCGGGGCCCATATTATTTGAGAGAATCTTTGACATTTCTCACACTTCTTGGAGAACTCTACAGCGTCTCTTTTCATGTGTGGCCAAAAGTAACCTTGTGTCAACAACCGATGTACCGTTGTCCGGCCCGCCGAATGACTCCCGTAGTCTCCTTCGTGAAGCTCACTGAGCACCTCTTGAGCCAGCTTCGGCCCCAAACATTTCAACAGCGGCCCGTTAAAGTTCCTTCTATACAATTCCCCTCGGATCGATTGTTACTCCTCGAGGCGCTTTGTTCCAACCTCCGCCTTTCTTTAGGGTCCTTCACCTCGACCCCTTCCAAGAACTGTTTGAACGGACCTATCCATCCATCATCATCCTCCGTCGTGATCATTACCTCTCGCCCTTCCTCGGTACTTGGCTTGCTCAATTTCCTTACCTCAATTGTCCTTTCCTCAGATCCTGGAATGGCGGCGGCCACGTAAGCCAGAGCATCGGCGTGGCGGTTCTCCCCACGGTTCAGATGGACGAATCGGATTTGGTTGAACTTTGAGGCCCAAGCCCGCAGGACCCCTAGATACCTTGCCATTCTAGGACACCGGGCCGCGAATCCTCCATTCGCTGGCACACCACTAAATTGGAATCGGAGTATACGGTGAGTTCTCTCACGCCCACTTCTAAAGCCATTCTCATGCCAGCTATCACAGCCTCATACTCCGCCTCGTTATTTGATGCTGCAAAGCCCAATTTCATCGTTTGCTCTAACCTGTTGTTCTCTGGAGTGACCAGTACCACGCCTATTCCGCTGCCCGCATCTGTTGCTGACCCGTCGGCAAACACCCTCCAACCATTCCTCGCATCCCAAGGGTTCAGACAATCCAGTTCCTCCTCTCTCTCGGGCTCCAAAACCATCTCCTCCCCCCATGTAGGATCCTCTGCCGGGAACTCCGCCAAGAATTCCGCCACCGCTTGAGCTTTCTCCGCTGTCCTGACTTGATACTGAATCTCATATGAGCTAAGCATCACGGCCCATTTCAGCATCCTCCCTGACTTCTCAGCCCTCAGAGCCTGCTTGAGGGGCAGGTTAGTCACCACGATTACTGCGTGGGCTTCGAAGTAGGGCTTCAGCTTCAGGGCCGAGAACACCAAGGCTAGGGCGTACTTCTCCACTCGACTGTACCTAGTCTCTGCGTCCAATAAGGTTTTGCTCTGGAAGTACACTGGTCTTTCTATCTTATCTACTACCCGCACGAGGACTGAGTTGATCGCGTAATCTGTGACCCCCAAGTACAAAAATAGTTTTTCTCCCACTTCGGGCCTCGACAGCAACGGTGTCTCCTCTAAATAACTCTTGAGTCCCCGGAATGCCTCCTCACACTCCGCTGTCCATTTGAAATCTGTGGTGTTCCTCAACAAATCGATCGATCTGATGGCCTACATTTGTCGGATGACTTTGAGATAAATCTGTTGAGAGCCGCGGACTCTACCGCCAACCAACCGCACCTCCTTTTTATCGTCCACAAGCGGCGCATATCCACCAAATGATCTTATCTGTTCGGGGTTCGCCTCTATTCCCCGTTGCGTCACGATGTATCCCAGAAACTTCCCTGTGGTGACTCCAAATGTGCATTTCTCTGGGTTAAGTTTTAGGTTGTGGGCCCGCAGTATCTGGAACGTCTCTCTCAGCCCCTCCAAGTGCTCTACCTCTGACATGCTTTTCTCCACCATATCATCAATGTATATCTCAATACCACGTCGGATCTTGCCCTCGAACATTTTCTCCCCCAACCGCTGGAACGTAGCTCCCGCATTTTTCAACCCAAATGGCATCCTCGTATAGCAGTACGTGCCTCCTTCCACCACGAATGATGTCTTTTCCCTCGACAAAGTCGGGCACATCGCGACCTGGTTTTATCCCATGGACGCATCCATAAATGAGAATATTCTGAAGCCAGCCGTCCTGTCTACCAATTCATCCACTCGCGGCATAGGGTAATTATCCTTCGGACACTCCAGGTTTACGTCTGTGAAGTCGACACACATCCTTACCTTCCCGTTTTTCTTTGGGACCGCCACTATGTTGGACAGCCACTCCGTGAATTCCACCTCTCTTATGATCCCGGCATTCTTTAGTCTGGCAACCTCTTCCCGGACTCCTTCCACGTACTTAGCCCTCATTCCCCTCATCTTCTGTCTCACAGGCTTCGCGTCCTCCCTCATATGTAGGCGATGACACGCGAATCCCGGATCCAAACCCGTAACATCCTCTATTCCCCATGCGAACACGTCCTTGTTCTCCACCAAACATTGCAGCAACTTAACCTTCCACTCGCTCGTCAGCCTCGATCCAATCGATGTCAACTTCTCCTCTCCGCCCTCTCCCAGATCAACTACCTCTGTTTCATCCAAAGTCTTTGGAACCGTCGCGGCCTCTTCCGCTCTCTCCACGGCCCCGCACTGTAATTGCTATGCCGACCTCTTCCTTGGGTTTCCCGATCCACATCCCGGCTCACGGGACATCCTCTTAATTGTGCTCTGGTGGCTGTTCTTGGAGGCCACCTGATCTCCTCGGATCTCGTATGTTCCCGTAGGTGTAGGGAAGCGTATGACCTGATAATACGTCGAGGGCACCGCTTTCATCTCATGTATCCATCTCCTCCCGGGATCGCGTTATCTTGGGATTGGGGAGTCCACCACCATGAATCTCGAGAACACCGCCACCGGACCCGTTGTCACCGGGCAGCAAAAGTTCCCCATAGGCTCCGCGGACGCCCCGCTAAACCCGCATAAAGCTGGTCCGCGGGGCCTTAGTTGCCCCGGTTCATCCCCATCTCCTCAAGGGCTCCCTAAACAAGAAAATCCAAATCCGCCGCCAATACCGCGATCGATCGAAACTCTTTTGACCATGTAATTGCCCATTGCTACTGTGATGACTAACGCATCTTCATGCGGAGTATCCACGGTTCGGAGATCTGCATCGGAGAAGGTAATCCCCTCTTCCCCTCTCCTCCGCTCCGTGCCGTAGCTCTGCCCTCGGTGGGACTCATTAACTTGTTGAATGCTCGCTGTCCTCCGGATCTTATCCCGGTGGTCATTGTGGCTCAGTGCCTCCCCGCTGAAGATAACGTTTATGGTTCCCAATATTCTTCCGGCATTGGGCACCGGCTCCCTATTCTGTGGCTCCGCCACGAACTCCCTCATCACTCCCTTCTCCACTAACCTCTGGACCAACCATTTTAAGGCATAGCAGTCGTTTGTTCCGTGATTGTGTATCTGATGATATTCGCAGTAGGGTTTATTAGGCATTTCGGCAGGAAATGTTCGCGGACCTTCATATCCTGGCACATTCTTTATCAACGGCAGTATCTCACTCAACGGTCTCGCCAGGGGCACTTGCTCCACCTCGCGGTATGGCTTTCTCTCCCTCTGCTCCCTGCGTGCCGTTTCTTTCCCCCTCTCCAGCCGCGGCTCCTTACTACGGTACCTTTCCCCGCCTCTGTCTTCTCCCTCTGTCTTCCTGCGCTCCCTTCCTTTTTCCACCGCGGCAACTGATTTAGTTCCCCTCTTTGAGTCTTTCTGCATAGTGTCCTCATACCTGATATACTTCTCTACGCTCGGATAGAGCTCGTGCAATGTCGCAATCTCATTTTTGCCACGGACTGATGTACCGCCGTACCTGGTCGCAGCCCCCTCTCGAACGCTATTACCGCCGTCCTCTCATCCAGATTTTCCACTTTAAGTGTTTCGGCCTTGAAGCGACATAGGTACTCCCTGACGGATTCGGCTGACCTTTGTCTGACATTAAATAGGGCCGCGATATCTACCACCCTCCGCTTCTGATGTATAAAGTGATCAACAAAGGCTTGCTCCAACCCTTGGAAATTGGTTATGCTCCTTGACGGCAACCGATAGTACCAGTCGGAAGCCCCTCCTTTAAGGCTGGCCGGGAACATCATACATCGCAGACCATCGTACTTCGCCTCTTGCCAGAGAGGCATCTATTGTCGAAAGTGATGAATGTGATCTGCCGGGTCTCCCGTTCCGTCATATCTCTCAAACCTTGGCTGATTGAACCGTTTTGGCACCTCAGAGGTCCATATCGCATCTGCCAGCGGGTTGCGGTTCAATCCCGCCACCACCTGGCTGGCCGCGCCCGTCTGAACTTTCGTCTGCAACAGATTCGCCTCCCGATCGTTGTTAATCATTTGCTGAACTTGCTCCATCGTTAATCCTGTCACTGGGTTGTCCACCAGAGTCGGCTCCTGTTCCTCCCCTTCTTCCACCCTTTCGTTCTCCGATTCCGCCCTTGTCTCTTCCCCGGACTTCTCCTCACTCCTTTCTCTTTCTCTCCTCAGCCCCTCATTTTCTTCCCTCAGCCTTTCAATCTCCTCCCGCATAAGTCGAACTTCTTCTTCTCCCCTCCCTTCTCCTCGCTCTTCCCCTTCCTCCACCGCAGCGCTTCTGGCATCTGTTCTATAACTTTTACTTTTCGAGGTCTACCCACTGCCTTCTTCGGTGCCATTTCTCCGGTCCCCACAGACGGCGCCAAATGTTACACCCTTTTTCTACTACCCTAACTAAACCCCACAACTCTCTAACACTTGTTACTGTTCCCTCTTTTTCCTCTCGTCCTCCTCTCTCCCTTAGCTCTCCTCCTCTTTTCTTGATGGCCTCCTCTTTTCCTTCCTCCCACTTTCTCTTTATATCCTCTCCCCTCTTCATCCGGACCCTCCATCTGTCCCTCCATCCCGCGGTCTCCTTCTCTACGCGTGTAGGGTTTCATCTTCAGCGCCACGCGATTTAGCTTCGATCCAAGATTACCATGCATGCTATCTCTGTTAACACGGGTGCATCCTCCCCTTGACGCTTTGGGCCTCCAACACTACCACTACAATTATTATGATTTGATTATTATTTAAGAATCTCTTAATTGAGTTATCTTTGTTATTATCTATCTTTCTACTCCTAATCTTCATCTTCTTCTTTAACATATTGTTCTTGTTCATCTAAATTTCTTATCTTTCTTCTTCACTTCTCTTCTAACCGAGATTTCCATTTGTCTTTCTTCTAAATCACTGCTTTGTTCTACATTAGATTCAACTCTTGCCAAAACATGAAAAAGTGAGTTTTCTGTCCAACCCAATTGGCCTCGTCACATTTTGAGTCTTGTGGAGATAGTTATGATGTTTGGAAGTTTGGTTGACATAAAATAGTGCGTTAGAAATCAGTTTCTGCGCATTGTGTTTGAGTCCAGTTTTCATATAGTTAGAGTGAGAGTTAGAATTTTTGTAAAACATGAAAGAGTAAGTTCTGAGAGTCTTCGTTTCAATGCAAAAAGCCTTGTAGCATTTGGACACTTGTGGAAACAGTTTGCTGAAAATTAGGATTTTTACCAAGTTTGAGCTATTTTTACTCCTAGATAGAATAATATTGGGACTCCGAGTTCTATATGAAAATGTAAGTGTACATATCCTAGTTTTCAAATAATTAAGTAGCGTATCATTTGGATGACTCTAGAAAATGTTATTTCTTTGGCAAGTTAGTTAGATAATCTACCGTATTTTCTTTTTGGGTGAGCTCTAGTTAATATATGGGTGTCTTGATTACTTAATTTTACATTTGAATTATATTCTAAGTACAGATTTGTTACATATACACTAAATGTTAGTACAGATGTATGTTATAACACGAGACATTCATGTCACACTAAAGTTTGAGTTATATATATATATATATATTAAAGTTAATTTAAAATAAGTATGTAAGTAAAACTTCACCTAGAAAATGAATTCAAATTAAACCTAATTTTTTGTGGTTATGAAACACTTATCATAAAGATCATCTCTACAAAATTTACGTTCATTTGGAAACCTCTAACATAGATAAGAATTGTTATCATATTTAAAAAGAAATCTAACGGTAACAAAATGTCGAGTTTTTGCAATCATTTTTTAATCAATGTAAAAGGTTTTCAAATGAGCTGAAATTTTGTGGAGATGATCATTATGGTGAGTATATCATATCCACAAAAAATTAGGGTTAAATTCATTTTCTATGTGAAGTTTTGTTTACGTACTTATTTTAAGTTAACTTAAGTAGCTACTTTTTAGAGAAGGACTATAGATATAGTAGGTTCCATTTATGCACAACGTTAATTATAACCTAATTTTTTGTAGATGTGTTCAACTAACCATGAAGATCACCTCTACAAAATTTCAACTAATTTGATAATGTTTAACTATGTCAAAAGATGATTGCAAAATCGTAAAATCTGAGCAGTTTAAAAAAAATAAAAATTGAGAACGATTTTTAACTAGGTTAGAGATTTCTAAATGAGACGAATTTTTGTGAAGATATTATCAATGGTTACTAGATCATATCCACAAATTATTAGCACTTAACTCATTTTGTAGGGGGGCGTGGTATAAACTATGGTATAAAAAGTATGGTAAAAAACCTGCTCGTATATATATATATATATATATATATATATATATATATATATATATATATATATATATATATACTAAACAAAAAGAGAGATCAGGTAAAACACCTGATTAATGCGGAAGTTATCAGTTAGCAGCAATAACACTTGTAAACAAATTGAACTTTTATTTATATAGATGGATATTTATGTTACAGGGGGGAAAGGGAGAGCACACTAGACTTAAAGAGAATTCAAAAAATAAAATGAAAGATCAAATAAAAGATGCCCCTCAACAAGGGTGAGGTATCTCTTTTATACTAGTTGGATCTCAAAATATAATTTGGAGTCCGCACAGGAAGTGGCTACGTGTGCTAAAGAAGTCGCAATCGACTGGGACAAGGCATACTTGTCTTTTACTTTTGTCTTGAAAGGATAAGAATCCTTATAATGCTTAACTTTTGACTTGGAGAAAGCAAAAGGTAGGATGTCCCTTTCAAGGGTCCCACTTTGGACAAAGCATTATCTATCCAGCTGTAAGGATAAGCATTCGTAGTAATATAATGCTAATTTTGTTTCTGGTCATTATCATGGGCCATGATGTTATGATACTGTTTTCTCTTTATGGAGAATAATGCCGTTTTATGTCCTCTTCAAGGGCCATAGGTGGTCCTTATTGTTTCTTTACGTTTATATTGGTAACTCTGGGACGTCACCCAAGTCGCGTAGGGTATATGCAGTGCCGTTTAGCAGGAAATGCGTTTTAGGCCGTTTGCTCCCCGTAAAGTGTTGATAGACGTGGTTTTACTTAATATAAACATTAAAGACTTGATTTTGATTGTACTGTTTATAATATTTGGAGAAGAAGACGATGTATCAATGGTTGCATCATGAATAGTTTTAATACTGTTTGGTAAAGTTATAATTCATTATACTCTACCTGTTATTGCACTAACACCTCAACACCCATGACACAGTCATCAAATGATGATCTAAGTTCAATTAAGAACACATAATTAATCGAGTATGATCTCGACACACAGGACAAAATGAATAAATGGACGATTCCTAATATGGATCCCAAAACCATATATAGATATGGTAACTGGATTGAAAAATTGACCAGTAAAATTGCTATAAAAACTATGAAACAAACTATTAGTTTACATTCCATGAGTAATAATTTGCATCTTTTAAGTCCTCGTGATTTATATCCTTATGTGAAAAGTTATAAATTTATTCATGTAGGATTAATACAGGTTGCTTTTAGACCTTTGACCCTTTTGGGCATGAATGCTTGTATTCAAGCAATTCTCAGCGATGCTAGATGTCTCGACTATTTACCGTCCCTCATGGGAACAGTAGAGACTAGTCTTTGTCATGGAACAGTTTATTTTGATGTCTATCCTAATTTAAGTTTATCTTTATCGGATAGAAATTTTTATGATTCTTTATCATTACAAATTTGGGCTAAAGGTTATAACTTTTTATCTGGATCTGAGGTGATTGGAATTACCTACAGAATTCACTATAAGGTGTTACAAACTTTAACTCCTAATGCACGACATAAAACTACACCAGGGAAAACTGTGTTAATTGATACAAATCTTTTAACTTCTAGTGTAGCAACACCTAGGATGATTCCTTGGAGTGAAATCCAATTTCCTGATTCATGGATCTGTAGAAATGTTGTTCAACCACAGCCAATCATTAATAATGATTTAGATCAAATAATTCAATCTACAGAAGGTGAAGTTATATTAAACTTTAAGAAACCTTTTGTTAGTAGAAGTTTGTTTTCGAGATCCTCTTATAAGATCTCCATACCACAATCTTCTAGGCATTCGGTCTCAAAAGCTGAATCCTCATCTCAGTATAATCAATATGTAGAAGAGATTTGTATCTCTAATCAACAAATACCACATGGTATTTATACACAGCAAGCTAGGGAATATCCCACAGCGTCAGAGATGGATTTTGTTTTATAATGGATTACACCTTTTATGAAACAAATCAATTTTATAAATTAAAATATGAAGAGTTGAGTAAATATTTTACTCCTACAGAATTGAAACCTATGATTAGACCTTATGATGATTATTATGATTATCATCAGAGGAATCATACTACTCTTGCAAAAAATGGTTTTGTCTTGAGTATCAGAATCATAAAATTCTGAATGGCAGAGTTGAGCGTGCAACTCTACGTAAAGATATTAGTGATTATTTAAAAGCCAAACAAGAGGCTAGGCTTATGGCCAAGGTAAAAATTGAGTTACCTAATAATAATACCTTAATTAAAAAGGAAATTAATTTACCTAATAAAGAGGTAAGTAATAATCATATACAAGAAAAGTGTATTTCTCAACTAGTAATTTCTGAAGTAAACAAGAATATTACTATTGAAAAATGTATCTTTACTCCTGTAAGCAATAATGGGGTAAAACCTATTTCTCGGGTTAATAATTATTTACCCACTCAATCTGAGGTAAAAAGAGATTTACCAAATATCACAATAAAATCTCAGGTTAAAAAGGATTATGAACATGTTGATAATTATATTGGAGTTTTAGAATGTGAGCAAAAACATTCTACTGAGAACAAGAAGATTTTGTCTGTTTATCCTCCAATAATCCCTTTCCTAAAGGATAGTATTGAAAAGGTGAAACCACTTAAAAAGCAGGATATATTAGTCAAAAAGACTGATAAGATATTTAAGACTTATAAAAAACCAAAAAGTCTTAAAGAGAAACAGCATTGGAAGAGACTTAGGCCTAAAGCCAAAGCTCTTCGCTTTTGTCATAAATGTGATTATTATGGTCATAAGACTAGTCAATGTTCCATTAGACCACAAGACTATAGTAATCTTTTGAAGATAAGAAAATTTAAGATTAATCCACAAGATAAGATCCATAATCTTAATTATCTTCAGAACTTTATGACTTTACAAAATCTTGGTTCTTATAATAATATGAGACTTCCTAATACTCTTTATTTTAAGGGTAATCCTCGTATTACTAATGTTCCTGATTTACAGTATGAGGTTAATAACCTTAAAACAGCAATAAAAGCCTTAAAGATTAATAAGAATCTTTTGGACAGTTCAGTTTTTCAACAATATAACAAGATGGATAATATTATATTCCAAAGATGGAATGTTTATGTCACCTTGGTTATTAAAGGAGAATATACTCTTACTAATCATATTGCTCTTATTGATAGTGGAGTAGATTTGAATTGCATTCAAGAAGGTTTAGTTCCTACTAAATATTTTGAAAAATCTACTCAAAACCTTTCTACTGCTAGTGGTGCACCCATGCAGGTTGCATATAAGTTGACAGATGTATTCATCTGCAAAGAAGGACATTGTTTATCTTCTACGTTCCTTCTGGTTAAAGATATGTCTCAGCATACTATATTAGGGAATCCTTTCCTTAATTCTATCATGCCTATTACTAGTATTACTGAGGTAGGTATTCATGCAACCATTAATAATAAAAGAGTTATTTTTTGAATTTATAACTCCTCCTGTGTAGAAGCAGATTGCTATGATTAATAATAATTTGATAGCTAAAGAAAGTCAATTAAACTTTCTCAAAGAAGAAATAACTTCTTTAAAAGTGCAACAGAGACTTAACACTAAGGAATTTCAGTTACAAATTGAACAGATTAAAAATCAATTTATTACTGAAGTTTGTAGTAAGATCCCCAATGTTTTTTGGGAAAGAAAGAAGCATATTGTCTCTTTACCCTATGAATCAAGCTTTAATGAAAAGTTTATTCCCACTAAGGCTAGACCTAGTCAAATGAAGTCAGACTATCTGACTTTTTGCCAAAAGGAGATCCAGAATCTTCTAAATAAAAAATTAATTACTCCGAGTAAATCTCCTTGGAGTTGTACTGCTTTTTATGTAAATAAAGCAGCTGAGAAGGAAAGAGGTGTTCCCAGATTGGTTATTAATTTCAAACCTCTTAATGATGCCTTACAATGGATTAGATATCCTATTCCTAATAAGAAGGATTTATTAGACCGCTTATCTACAGCAATCATATTCTCGAAGTTTGACATTAAGTCAGGATATTGGCAAGTCCAGATAGCTCCTGAATATAGGTATAAAACTGCCTTTACTGTACCTTTTGGACATTATGAATGGACCGTAATGCCCTTTGGTTTAAAGAATGCTCCTTCTGAGTTTCAGAATATTATGAATGATATTTGTAATCCTTATTTGGATTTTTCTATTGTTTATATTGATAATATTTTGATTTATTCTAAATCTCTAGAGCAGCATATCAAGCATTTAAAGATTTTTAAAGAGCTTATTAAACGTAATGGTTTAGTAGTGTCTGCACCTAAGATGAAGTTGTTTCAAACAACTGTTCGTTTTCTTGGTCATAACATTACTGAAGGAAAAATAATTCATATAGACAAAAGTATTGAGTTTGCCTCTAAATTTCCTGATGAAATCTTAGACAAAACTCGATTCTGAGAGATTTCTTGGCGCCTTAATTATTTGGCGGAGACTATTATAAGAATCTTTCACAGGATACCTCTATTATATACTCAGTGACGACAAAGGTTCCAACTCATTGAGTACATTCCCATACTCGTGCAGTACAAAAAATTAAGCTTAAAGCAAAGCAATTACCTTGCTTATCTTTGCCTAATTTTGAATGGTTTAAAATTGTTGAAACAGATGCTTCCAACATTGGTTATGGTGGTATATTAAAATAGAAGAATCCTATTTCTAGTAGAGAAGAATTAATCCGTTTTACTTCTTGAACTTGGAAGAAAGCACAGATTAATTATTCCACTATAAAGCAGGAAATTCTTTCATTGGTAAAATGTATTCATAAATTCCAGGATGATTTATTAAATGAAAAATTATTCGTTCGTATTGATTGTAGTGCTGCTAAACAGGTATTACAAAAGGATATCAAGAATATTGCTTCTAAATAGATTTTTGCAGGATGGCAAGCTGATCTCTCTGCCTTTCATTTTGATATTGAATATATCAAGGGTGACTTCAATTCTTTGCCAGATTTTCTAAATAGAGAATTTTTGCAGGGATCATGAGCACCTCTCAAAGAGGCAAAGGTTGTGGTTATACCACTAAAGGCCGTGGAAAAAGCAAAGGAAAATATAATTTCCTTGACAATGTGGAACAATTTCCTCACTTATCTCAGCAAAAAGGAAAGTCAATGAAAGAGGCAGTTTTGACTCCTCTGATTCCTTATGTCCCTAATAAAAGGGCAGATCAAACAGTCATTTATCTTCAACCAGGTGATGAGCAGTGGATGCCTGATCCTTGGGAAATTCAAAGAAGATATTTTGACACACAACAGTATCCTGTTGTTAATGGCAAACATAGATAAATCTATGAAGAAATTTTAGCTTCGGCTACTTCTACTATGGATATTAACCATACATTACAGAAGCCTGATTTTTTTTTTTTTTTTGCTAAAAGGTAATTGATTAAAAGAATAAAAAGAAAGTTACAAAGGAAAAGAATAAGAAGATTAAAAGTTGCCTAGTGTGAGTAACATCAGATGTGTACCCACCTATTACAGCCCAAAATTAATTAGAAAAACGAAAGTAAGTGGTGAACTGGTTCTCCAGGTTTCTCATGAAAGGAGGCCTTGTGCCCCACCATTTACTTTCCCCCCTTTGTAATGCTGCGCCATGCCTTGAACAACTATCCGCTCCTAAGTTAGTTTCTCGCCATGTTGCAGTTACATTAATCCATGTGGCTTTCTCCTTCAGCTGCCTCCATTTAGCTCTAACTTTCCAATGTACTGTGTCCTCTTGAAAGGCTTTAACCACTGAGGAAGAATCTGATTTAACCCAAATGTATTTCCAGTCCAAGTCTAAGGCTCTCTGAATTCCTTCAACCATAGCTACAGTTTCTGCCATATAGTTAGTTGCAATACCTAACCCTCCTGCTGCTGCCCCCAAGAATTCTCCTTTGTAGTCCCTTAGTACTATGCCCCAGCCCCATACACAGGTTTCCCCGAGCTCCGTCTACGTTCACTTTTAGAATCCCCGGGGTTGGGGGAAGCTAGTAGCATTCAATAATTTGGGGGGCTCTTCTCGCTTTATGTGGAAGATTGAAGCTGTGCAGAGCTTTCATGTCCGTCATGCAATTATTCATAGTACCTGATGAACAGTGGTAGGCTCTGATGATGGCTCTCCTGGTGAGAAAGCAAATATCCAAAAAACTGGATTTCTTCTGTTCATAAATCACCTTGTTTCGATTTTTCCACAAACTGACCATGCAAGTCAGCGAACAAGCTTTCCACATATCCAAGATCAATGCGCTATGATGCTTGCTTTGCTGCAAAATATCGTTGAAGGATTCTATACCTGATCGCATGCTGAAAATTTGCCGCATCTGGTTCCAAACTCTTTTTGCTAGAGGGCATTGGTACAAGATGTGATCGATGGTTTCTTCTTCTCGTTTACATATACAGCAGCGCGAAGCAAGCTATATCTTCCTCTTTTGCAACTGATCATCTGTTCTCGATGCCCCTCTTACTAACTTCCATGCAATGCCTTGCGTTTTAGGGAGTATCTTGGCGCTCCATATGAACCTGCAACCCATGTGCTTCACCGCTTTTTTCATGATGTCCTCATGTGCTGCTGCTACCGAAAAAAGTCCTTTACCATCAGAAAGTCATACTCTTTCATCGGCCTTGGAATCATCAGGATGTTGGAGAAAGAGGGGGTTAATACCGATTGCTTGAAGCACTTATGAAAAGTTACCTGAGAATTCCCAATCCCGACCCTGAATGAACTCCTGTAGCCTTCCTTGGAGTTTCTTGATAGCGTCACTATCTGCTGGGAAGAAGTCGCAAATGGGTTTCTGCTGTAGCCAGTTTTCTCACCAGATATTAATTGAGGAGCCATTCCCAACTATCCATCCATGGAGTTCGGTCATCTCCTTAAGTGCCCATCTGATGCCCCCCCAAACTGTCGATGTCTTGTAATTGGTCCAGGTCCCAGATCGATTTGTGTATTTTCCTCTCATAAACTTCGACCAGTCATTCTCCTCTGTGAGCAGTCCCCATGCTTGTTTCATTAGCATGGATAGGTTGATATCTTTAAGTCTCCGAATGCATAGACCACCTTCCTCTAAAGGTTTGCATGTTTTTTCCCAAGACACCGTAAAAGATTTTCTCTTTGCCGGGTTACCACTCCAAATGAAGTTCCTGATGATTCTCTCACATTCTTTGATCACTGACTGTGGCCATCTGGAGATCGCCATATTGTGGACTGGAATACTATTTAGAACATGTCTCGCTAAAATAACCCGTCCTTGAAAAGATAGCATTTTCCCCGCCCATCCTGCCGCTCTTTTCCTAATCTTGTCCACCAGCGGTGCCAATGCCGCCCTTGTTACTCTACCCATGATCAATGGTACTCCAAGATAATTCTTTAGTAAGCTCCCTTCTTTGATTCCCATAGTTTCCTGAATCAAAGTCTTATTTTTGCTTTGCATTGGACTTAGAAAAATCTTGCTTTTCTCTTTGTTGATGAGCTGCCCTGAGGTGTCTTGATACCTGTTAAGAACCTGCACAACTTGCTTAAGACATCTCATATTTGCGTTGCAGAAAAGAAAGATATCATCCGCAAACATCAAGTGCGAGGGGCTGCAGTACTTGGAGTTTATCACCATCGGCTGTATCTTTTTCTCCAGGACCAGTCTACTGATGCTTCTGCTTAGGCAATCTTCCACTATAGCAAAGAGCAAAGGAGATAGAGGGTCTCCTTGTTTAAGACCTCTTCCCGCAGAAAAATTCCCTTGTGGTCCACCATTTATCATGATAGACATTGTGTTGCTTTGGAATAGCGCTTGAATCCACCTGATCCATCTTTCATTGAACCCCACCTGTCTGCAAATTGCCCACAAAAAATCCCAGTCCATCGTGTCAAAGGCTTGAGAGATGTCCAATTTTATCCCAATGCTTCCACCATGTCTAAGAGTCTGCAAATCATTCACCAGTTCCGATGTTAGGCCAATGGCTTGTTGTGAATTCCTATTAGGGATGAAGCCATATTGTTCCTTGTTGATGATTCTTTCTACTACTGGACGCAGCCTTGTGGCAAGAATCTTTGTGATGACCTTGAAGATGAAGTTTGATAGACATATCGGCCGAAATCTGCCTAACTGATTGGCATTTTTCTCCTTTGGGATAAGAACAATGAAGTTGGTATTAATAACAAATGGCAGTCTAGATTTTAAGAAGAAATAGCAGATGGCCCTTATAAGATCATACCCGACTATATCCCAACAATGATGGAAGAAACATCCGGAGAACCCATCAGGACCTGGGGAGCTGTCTGGGTTCAAATGAAAGACGGCCGCTTTCACTTCTTCTGGTGTTGGAATGGATGTGAGGAGATCATTATCCTCAGCTTGCATGTCCTGAGGCATTGCATGTATAATATCCCAATCCATAGTATGCTCCACTCTCCTGAATTTGGCAGCGTAATGGTTGACAATGTGGCTGCCGATCTCCTCCTGAGTGTGAAGGGTGACGCCCTCCTCATTCCTCATTTCTGTGATCAGGGACTTACTTTTATTTCTGTTGGCCATTGCGTGAAAGAATTTTGTGTTTCGATCATTGTCCTTGTCCCATTTTGTTCTTGACTTCTGTTTCCAAAAATCTTGTTCCTGCTATAGCAGCAGTTCCACTTGATTTTCTTGGTCCACCATGTTCATCACAAACTCCTCCATAACATTCCCACTCTCAAACTGTTCATGCATCAGTTCCAACGTCTTGGTTTCTTCCTCTACCTTGAACCTGATGTTACCAAAAGTCTCTTTATTCCACTTCTTCAATACTGCCTTTAGTCGCTTCAGTTTCTGAGTGAGAATGTATAAAGAGTGCCCCATTATTGGCTCCTTCCAACATTCCATCACCACTTCTTTAAAATTTGGATGGGAGCACCACATGTTGAAGAACTTGAAAGGCATGTTGTTGGGTCACGGGATACTGATACTACCCCCCATTAAAGGTGAGTGGTCCGAGCAAATTCTGCTCACCACTTTGTATTTCCATCCTGGGAATGTGGAACTCCAGTTTACATTACATAGCATTCTATCGAGCTTGCCCAGAATTTTAAATTCTCCGACTTGCTTATTCCACCAAGTAAGCTGAAACCCAGAATTGGGAACTTCAATCAGTTGGTTGTTGTTCATGAAGTCTCTGAAATCAGTCATGGATGTTGCCGTGGGATTATTCCCCCCTCTCTTTTCTGAGACACTTAAGTAGACATTGAAGTCTCCTAGAATCAGCCATGGCAAATTTGAAGAGTTGATGGTGGATAGTTCTAACCAAAGAAGTCTTCTTTGCACGTATAGGCAATGGGCATGCACTATGGTAATTAGAACATTGTCAACCATTACTGTAATATGTTGATTCGAAAAGTGAATCATAGTGGGAGCTGAAATTGAATCCTTCCACAAGAGCCAAAGATTAGGTGTTCTTTTAGGATCCGAACTGGGATTGGAGTAGAAAGCACTACTTATTCCCAAAGATTGAAGAAAACTCATGGGGAGATCAGTGGGATAAATCATCGGTTCTGCAATACCCACAATCTCCGGTTCCCATTTATTGATAAGCTTAGACAGTCGATTCTGAGACTTGTCATTTGCTATACCTATAATATTCCAATATATGCACCTCATTGAAAATATTGGATATTTATTCGGGTGGATGATGAAAGTCGAGTTATTCTTCCTGACCCTTAGTCCTAGATCTTGATCTGGACCTGGTGGCTGGAAGAGTGTGAGACTGTAGCTGCCATTGTGGTTTGTATCTTTCTTTGTTTCTTTGAAGCTGATCCTCCACTTCCTCTTCAATCATATCACTCCAGTTCGATGATTGCGGAGAGGTAGGATCAGGAGGCTTAGACTCGAGTTCCCTCACTTGTTGCTTTAGCACCAGTAGGTGCATCACTTTCTCCGCCTCAGAGTCTGCTATATTTAGTCCCACTGAATTCGTATGGATACGAGATAGAGACTTAGAAGTAGATCCTCCTCTCTCTAAAAACGGACTGTTTCCATTGCGCAATATAAGCGAATCCTCCTCTCTCATATGAGGTGATGGTGCTGCTGCTGCTACACTCTCCGTTTGATGGATCCCTTCCTCCTCTCGAGTCTGCCTAGAACCCCAGGCCTCGCGATTCTGCCTATAGTACCAGCCCACATCTCCCGATACCAGAAGTTCTGCTGCTGCAACACTCTCCATTTGATGGATCCCTTCCTCCTCTCGAGTCTCCACTCGAGTCTGCCTAGAGTCACCGTCTTCTCGAGGCTGCCTATAGTCACAGACCTCGCGAGTCTGCCTAGAGTCATAGACCACATCTCCCGATACCAGAAATGCTTTCCCTAGAACTTGTTCTGTAGGAGATTTCTCATGCTCACTGTCTTTTTGCTGCGCATTATCATGCTCTACTTGGTCAGTCTTAGTACCTCGATTCTCAGCATGTTGCTCCTTTCCAGAAGCTTCTTGCTCCTACTGAGTACATCTAAGAATAGGTGCGGTACATGTATGTGGTCTTGCTGCCTTGTCTGGGACCATTAGATCCTGATCCTCGATAACTTGAATCTCCTCCACTTCACCTATCCCATCAAACCTGTTCTGAACATCAACCCTTCTATTTTTCTCCGAGGCTTTTGGTCGCCAGAAAGTCTCTCCTTGCTTGCTTTCTCCCCGAGCTTCTTTTCATTTTTAAGCCTATGAAAGTTATCTCCACCATATTCCGGGAGGGGAGTGCCGTCCACAACCACCTCTTTATCCTTATTTGTCTTATCCTTATCCTTGTTGTGCTGCATATCCCTTCTAAGCTTCCTGCACTCCGTGACCAAGTGCCCAACAATTTTACAATGTGTACACATTTTTGGTAGTTTCCCAACCTCGATTGTTTGCCAGAAGTTGAAATTCTTAGCTTTGATGTAGATTTGATCCGGGATAGGCTCTGACAGGTCCACATCCACTAAGATGTTAGCGTAGTACCCATACTCGTGATTGAGTGTTTTTTCATCTATTTGCATTGGATAACCCACTCCACGTGCAATTGTCATGAGGGATTCGGCTCCCAAAGATTCTGTCCAAGTCCTCAAGCGAATCCAGACCAAACCATGAGATTGTCTTTGACTGTCTGGATTGAAATTTGGAGACCATTGGCTGATTTGCATAGGGTTCTTATCAAAGTCCCAAGAACCCTTTGCCCAAACTCTATTCAGATCATCTGCATTCGAAAATCTTAAAAATAGGAACCCCTTTCCGATAGGTGTTATAAGCCACTCGCCTGTTGGTTGCCAGATTTGGTTCGCTAAAATACGCACTCTGTCAAGTGAGAATTTTTGAAGGTCGATGCGTCCCACCAAACAATGTTTGCAGTAAAGCAACCCTGCCTCATAGGCCTTATCCGATATTGTGACAGCGGGGTATTCTCCCATTTTTTCTGGAGTAGTAAGCTCCTGAAATTCCACTGGCGCCCTGAGGTGTTGCTTTGTCACAGCCGCATATGAAAACCTCTGTGTTTCTTTAGGAGCTGAATCTTCAGCTCGAACCTCGTTGATGATGGATTACGTTGGTGGTTGTAGCATTTTGTTGGTCACCTTAGGGGGGTTCTCAAACTCATAGATATCCATGACTGTCCCTTCCTCTCCAGAACTTATACTGTCAGTAGCAAAGGATTTTACCCGAATGAGGAAGTACTCATGACCTATTAGAGGAGAGGACCGAATCCTCGGTTAATCGGAACACCCACGCATTCGCCTCGGTGGTGGATTTTACCTGAAAGCAAGGATAATCAAAAGATGCCAACTTTTCTGGTAGAGACCGGAACACTCACTGTTGGGCAGTGAGGGATTTTACCCGATGACAAGAGGGAAAGAGAAGTGAGAAACTGATCCTACTTCCTTGCACTATCCAGAACAATCACTGTTAGGCAGTGATGGATTTTACCTGAATAGGAAAGGAAATTAGGATTTAGAAGATAAGAAAGCTTTGTCTAAAAACTTTTTAACTAAAAGCGGCAAAGATTTTGCGCACAGGATCATAAATGTTACTTAGGTTATCTCGCACCCACTCGCCCAACCCTTGGTCCCCATTTTCTTCTCAAAGCAAAGCAATCTTTAAGAGAATATAGTCCGATCTCTTACAGCAAAGCAATCTTTAAGAGAATTATCTCTTACAATGAGTGGGGTTGGATCCCAACAAGCAAAAATTGAGTTTGACAAATATCATTTATAATTACTGGGATTATATCTCAGCTTTTACTAATGTGTTTTTCTATCAGAATGCTCACAGGAAACATTCATGGTTTATCAAACTATGTCCCCAGTCTATTAAGACTGACTATCCATATTGAATTTTCTAGTGGTGGGAATATTTTGGTCATAAAATGGATATTCTCCCTGAGGATCTTTTAGATATTTTTCTAAAATGGACGGACTATCATCCTCAGCTGAAACGTGATGACAAGATGCCGAGAGGATTACCATCCTTGACCTTTTTTTTACCATATATGGTATACCATGGATATTCAAGTGGGATTTTAAATGTGAATATAATCACCTTAAAATTCCAGTTCTCAAAAGGAAGTTTTATTCAAGGTGGTGGATTACTTTTCCAACAGATGAAGCCATTATCAGTATTGAGAATGATTTAAAATCATTCATTGAACAGACTCCCAGACAAATCAATGACTGTGCGGACTCAAAATTATATTTTGAGATCTGACTAGTATAAAAGGGATACCTCACCCTTGCTGAGGGACATCTTTTATTTTATCTTTTGAATTTTATCTTTCATTTCCCCCCCTGTAATATAAACTTCCATCCGTATAAATAAAAGTTCAGTTTAATCAAGTGTTATTGTTGCTTACTGATCTTCTTCTGCATTAATCAGGTGTTTTACCTGATCTCTATTTTCTTTTGGTATATATATATATATCTTTCTCTTAAAAGTAGCTACTTAAGTTAACTTTAAAATAAGTACATAAGTAAAACTTCACCTACAAAATAAATTTAAATCTATTTTTTTGTGGATATGATATACTCAATATTAAGATCATCTCCACAAAATTTCAGCTCATTTGGAAACTTCTAACATTGGCAAAAATAATTATAAAAATTCAACATTTTTGGACCGTTAGATTTCTTTTTAAAGATGATAACAATTTTTATCTATGTTAGAGGTTTCCAAATGAGCTAAAATTTTGGGAAGATAATCATTATGGTGAGTGCTTCGTAATCACAAAAAATTAGGTTTGAATTCATTTTGTAGGTGAAGTTTTACGTACGTACTTATTTTAAGTTAACTTAAGTTGCTACTTTTTAGAGAATTACTGTATATATATGTAGGAATACACCCACTCCAATTTCTCCCACTCGCATCCCACTCCCAATCCTACCCACTCACATATCATATCTGGACCAGATCTGGACGGTTGGAATTAAAACAAACAAATAGAAGGGAGGGTAAAATGGTTATTAAGCCAACCCTTCATTTAGAACGCGAAAATTAGATCGACATTTCGCTCTTTCTCTTCTCCACTTCTCCAGCAAACTGAATTAACTCTCTCCAATACTTAGAATAAACTCTCTCCAGCAAACCGAATTAACTCTCTTCGGGCAAGTTATTTAATGTCATTTTTTTCTCCAGTACTTAGAATAAATTTCATGTTTGATAATCCACTTAGAATTTCATTTGATAATGTGATAACCCGTAAAAAGAGTAGAATCCTAAATATTAATGCTACAAGAACACTAATACGAAATCCTACCGTTCTTACGTTTAAATCAATTCTTCTTACTCTCAAAACATAATCATGCAATATAAGGAGTAAGGATTCGTTCCACTCTTAAACTGACAAGACTTAACCGAATGCAATTTATCAAACACAAGGAACAGTGAGAGTGATGTGTTTGGTGTTTAATCTAAAACTAATTATAAATTTAAGACAACTAAATCTAAATAAGAATTTAAGCAATAATCTAAAATGAAAATGAAGAACTAATACTTTATTATAAAAACTAAATATGATTCTCAAATAACTAATTGAATCTAAAAACTACTAGATCTAGATCTAAAATCTATTCTCTAATGGCTACCTTCTTATCCTAACCTAATTTATTTTCTAACCTAACTATCAACCCTAAACAAAGAGTCAAACTTTTGTTTTTATATGTTCAGATCCAAAAATCGTGCATGGGCTTGGATCCATGTTTCGGGCTAGAGAATCAGGCCCAAAACCCAATACTTTCAGTCCAAAAAGGCCTCTTCAGCTGTAGTTAACTTCGATAGACTTTTCGTCCACTTCTGCTCCTCTGATTGGGCTAAGGCTTGGACCATTGGAAAGATCTTTCTGAGCCGGTCGTTTTGACGTAAGGTAAGCCCAATTCCGAGGTCTGAGTCCAAAGATATGGTCTTCGGAACTTCTGTTGACTTTGTGCAATTTGTTTACGCCCGCGTGGACTCGACTTTTCATCTTTTGACCGTGGCTTTACAGAGGCTTTGTCTTCTTGAAAATTGGCCTTTAATCACAGAACTCCTTAGCAACCGACCTTTGCTTCTTTATCTATCTCTAAAAGGGCACATTTCTGCACATAATGGACTTTGAAGCCTGAAATGCATAAAAACACGTAATCAGTATTAACTCTTACTTATTATTCACATAATTGGTCTAAAAGTACAATTGTTAAGGGGTTAAAACTACAGTTTTGGGCTCTTATCATAATGCACTTAGAATATTGATCATTTATGCCATGATGGAGGGTTTAGAACTCTCTTTTTCCACCAGTGTACTCCATAAACCTAAGGTTAGTAGGATTTCAGCAAAAAAAAAAAAAACTAAGGTTAGTAGGTTAAAGATATGGTAACTGGGAATTTCATTTTGTGCCAGCTAAAGGTCTCTAATTCTAGCTATTTAGAAAGACATACCTTTGAAAAAAAATTCTCATTCTAAAACATGGGTTAGTTAGAGTCTACCTTCCCACTTAAAAAATTATAATCCAAAAAAGATTTATTTACTGTCAATGTTGTTGTTTACTTGAAATTGTAGAAAAATATGTATTATTTGTTGAATGACCTCAATGAGTTATTCCTGAAGTCTGTAAAATAATTACATGATGCCTTTCTAAGTATTAGGTGTGAAATTTATTTGTTTCACCTTATTTTTGGTTTTGATTCAGTACACAATACAAATTTCACACAGAACAAACAAATTTCACACCTAATACTTAGAAAGGCATAACTTGTCTGTGCATGAAGAATAATATGTCATTTAAGATGTTTTGCAGTTCTACCACTTTTGTTATTAGTTATACTGGCAGGTTTAGAGGGTTCCGCAAGTAAATAGTAGTAACATGCACATGCAGCACAACCATAAATAATAACAGGTTTTACAATCATAGTCACGAGGACTCGATAGATATTGAGACCCTAAAAAGGTTATTCAAAATCTTTGGTTTTTAGTGGACAAGAGCAGATAGCCATAGACTGGTCATCATGTCTCATGAGATTGCATACTCTCTCTCTCTCCATAGCTCAGTACTAATTACCAATATGGAAAAGTAGTAAAAATAGAAAAAGTAAAAGACACTTGCTGACCATTATTGTCTGAGAGAATTGTGAATTCCATTGAGTTTCCATTACTTGATCGTGATAGGGTTATATATTAAAAACATTATTTTTGTATTAACTCTAATTCTTTATATTTTGAATGAGAATCATATGGGCAAATGTTATGTATATTATATATATTATTAGTTATATGCATGCGTCTAATACTTTATGTTGTAGATAATATGGTGTGTGGTGACACACAGAAGATTATATCATCAGTACCTTATAAAGTATAAGTAAACGTTCACAACCTAGATAGATTTGGACAAACCATTGGTACGGTTGTAGTATAATCTGGTATTAGTCTATCTTGACTACAGGATTACACTAGTACACTTTGTGTGTATTGAACAGGACCAAGTAAGGTTGTTTCTTTTTATACTGACTATATAAAAGAACAAACACCTCTGTTATTATGGATGCTTGTCCTCTTAATCTGGATATAATAATGGGCACTTATGTGCATTGTACATTGCTTTAAATCATCAATGAGTGAGATTCATTTGTGAATCAACAAACTCGATGGATTGGGTAATGACATTGTATATAAGGTGTGCTGTTGATTATAGAAGGAATTCGTGACCCACAGGAAGTCAGGTTGATGATGTCCCCTTGAGGAGCTCATAAGGATTGTCATGTAAACCCTGCAGGTAGATTTAATCCGACATGACAATGAGGTTGAGTGGTACCACTCAAGGACATAAAAAGTTGATTAATGTAGTTGTCAGTAACTTGACTTAATCAACGGGCATTCGATATCTTAAACACATGGAGATCAACAAACATATAATATGGAGCCCATAAACGTAACACGTAATTTGGGATTAGGGCGGTAGTACAACAATGGCCTTTAGTGGAATAAGCCATTTGTTGACGGACTTGGGACGTGTGTTCTGGGCGAACATGGGAAGCCCAAGCCCGTCAGGATGCCCAACCTTAATTTCTCCTCATGGTCCCTGTTGTAGCCTATAAATAGAAACCTCTTTCTCTAGCCGTTTTTACCAAGGTTTGGCTCAAGAAAAGTGAGATCCAAATTCGGTTCCAACTTTGTGAGTGAGAGAGGCCAAGAGAAAAAGAAGATGCTGGAAGATCGTTGCCCACACAACGTCCATTTTAAGGATAGGAATACAACAGAAGATCAAGAGGTTGCTGATTTCGTAGATCTTGGATTCTCAGAGATATCACAGCTGATCTAAAGGTATGATTTCTAACCAAACCGTGAACACCTTTATTCCGCTGCGCATGGTGTTTCGGGGTTCGTAGTTATTCGATGCGACCATAACGGTTCCTACAGATCGAACAATCCAAAATTCAGTTATTTCAACTACATCACTTAGCCATTGTTATCCCTGCCCATTTTTTTTTTATCCATTCAGTTGATTAGTAGTTGCTAGATTTCTTGTTGTCACAAATTAATTGTATTGGATTATATTCACTGTATCATTGTATTAATTGTAACAATTTTTTGGCGAAATGAGATTATTGTTGCATTGTAGTTTTGGTTTTTTAAATTAGATTGTACGACTATCTCTAATTGGTTATGTTTCGTTTTCGTTTTGTCGATGAAGCTTGTTTTTCATATTATTAGATTGAAGTTTTTGGTTACTAATACTTGTTTATTACTATTTTTTTTAGCAATAATGGGTCCTTGATCAAAGAATGTGAAGAGTGTAGTGAAAACCATCTACACAGGTGCTAAGAAATTTCTTAGTACGTGGCGGCAGTAATAGTTCAGGTCGTGGTGACCCGCCTGAGAAAAAAAGAGGAAGGGGAACGTCGGCATCCGCCCATAGAGGGGATCGATAAGCCGCCAATCCGAGTAATGTAGTAGGTGTAGATGATTTAGAGGTAGTAGAAAAAAAATAGAAGAAGAAGAGGGAAAGAAATAAGGGCTCCTATTGTAGATGAGGATATAGATTTAGATTTAGATATAGATGATGAGGATGTCGATGTAAATATGGTTCTGCTTGAGAATTTAGATGGTGATAGTGATGAGGAAGGGGAAGGGGAAGGGGACGAGGAGGATGGTGAAGAGTCGGGTGACGACGATGATGAGGGGGACAAGGAGGATGACGATAAAGAGGGGGACGAGGAAGATGATGATCTGGAGGAGGATAACGATGATTTGGAAGAGGATGACAATGAGGAATAGGATGAGGAGGAGGAGGAAGTGGTGGAGGAAACAATGGAGGCACCGGTGGTACGTCCTGTTCAAAATATTGTGAGAAAATTGAAGAAAGACAAGGAGTACCAACTATGCACATATGGTGGTGGCCCAACTAGAGTGCAAGGATGTGTAATGGAGCAGCTTTTGTATGACTATGATGTGCATGTGGTTCGCGATGTTTAGGAGGGGCAGGTAATATTAATATTAAAGGGTCAATAGTACTTAAATTTTTTTTTTACGAAATTAAATCTTCTCCTTATTAACTTTTTGTTGTCTTTATTGTTTTAGAAGGAGCGCGGAGTTTTGAAGTGTGGTCAGTGATAAGAGCCCAAAACTGTAGTTTTAACCCCTTAATAATATTACATTTAGACCAATTATATTTATAATAAATAAGAGTTAGCACTGTTTACGTACTTTTGTATATTTTAGGTCTTTGAGTCAACTATGTGAAGAAATATGTCACTTTTGCAAGGGAAATGACCAAAAATTGGTTGCTAAGAAGTTCTATGGTTAAAGCCCAAGTTTTAAGGAGAAAAAACTTTTTTAAAGCCCAACCAAAGTTGAAAAGTCAAAGTCAACGCGGGTAGAAATAGAGCATAAAAGTCAACAGAACTTCCGCAGGCCGTATCTTTGGACTCAGACCTCAGAATTGAGCCTATTATATGTCAAAACAACTGGCTCAGAAAGAGATTTCTAATGGTCTAGGCCTTGATCAAATCAGAGGAGGATAAGTGAACGAAAAGATCATTGCAGTAATTTCCAATAGAGAAACCCGTTTTGGATTTAAGTAATTAGGTTTGGGATTGATTTAGTGGCCCCAAACATAGCTCCAAAGCCCATGCATGAAATTGTAAACCTATCCCTCTCCTAAATAAGAAGGACTAAGGCAAAACTCTAACTCTCTCCTACCTCTTCTCTTTAGTCTAATCTAGTTTTAAAAGTTTATGTTTTATTAGCCTAGCCACCATTAATACAATTCAAGTTATTTTTAATACAAATATTCTTTTAATTATGTTTTCTTCTTCTCATTATTTATTTCATGATAGTCTAATGAACCATAGCTAAACCTCTATTAGAGGGGTTTGATTGAAACTTTGATGAATACTTGATGTGTTAGTATAGAATAGCTGTATTAAAGAGCTTCAAGTCTAGGGTTTTCTATTTCACAATAAGTAAAATAAACCTAGACTAGAGGGTAGTTCATTCACCATGAGAATGGGTTTCAACTTCCTCTCACACTAATTATTAGTTGGCTAGAGATACTATGAATAATTTGGGATAATAAAAACCTAATTTTTATGTTGAACCTTGTGTGAAAACATAAAGATTAGGGTTGCAACAAACTTTATACTAGCATGTTATGGAACTAGTAGAAAAAAGGCTTTTTGTGACTGTTTTAAAATGTTATTTGTGACTGTTCTGTTCGAAACGATCACAAATGGCAGAAAAGGGTTTTTGTGACTGTTTTAAATTTTTTTTTTTGTGATTGTCAGATCTTTAACTGACAAATGTTTTTTTTATATAGGAAAAGGTACATGTGTGTGCAGAGTATTGTTTGTGACCATTCCCCAAAACAATAACCTATCTCGGACTTTATGTCTCACAATCTTATACCCAAGTATTTATTGGTCCCGCGAGCCCACTAAATAAAACTACTTAGAAACACAGCCCATGTTCTAACACTTCCAAAAACACTTCCAAGTACTGTGAAAAACCAAAATGAAAAAAACTACTCGATCTCTCACTTGGTCCCGCCCCTTGTTTGGTGAAAAGTTCTAATATGCCGCTCAGTTTTCAGAAAGGAAAAGCGAAATTTTTAGAGGCAGGAACAAATACCAAAATTTTTAGTCTAGGGTTTGATATCTTTTAGAGACAAAAAAATCGGATTGATCTTTGGTTTGTTTTGTTCCAGGGTTATAGTTTTCATCGATCTGGTACTCTTTCTCTCTCTTCCTTCTTTTTGAATCAGCATTGTTTTTAAAGAGACTTCTTAACTACGAATTTTTATTTATTTTTGCTAGATTTCGATTCTGGTTCTTTGAGAGATTCCTTCACGCCTCCCTTCCTTGCTCAATCTTCCAATTAAAAGGCACTCTTATCCTTTTCATTTATTGCCAAAATGGCAGATTTGTTTTTCTGAAGTTGTGGCCTTTGTTTGTGATAAATCATCTCTTTTTTTTGAAAGAACTAAAATTGTGAGACTTTGTGGGTGTTTGTTTATTTGTGATGAGTTGTTTGATTACAGTATATGATTGATATTTACTCTCTCTCTTAAAATTGGAGCGGTAGGATTAACTGTTCTTAAATCAGTTTTGGTTTAAATAGAAATGGTTTTGTAAATCATATCAGGTTAATTGTTTCGTATCAAAAGTTGTTGAGGATAGTGATGGTGTTTAATTGCAAAAGCAGAAGCTAACAAGCTTTCTCAAGTTGCTATAGCATTCCAAGGTCACCAATTACAATAAACAACGAGTACCTTAGAATTTTTGGTTCTGCAGCGAAGGTTTTGTGTTTTGCAATTTCATGGTGTTTTGACCATAGTTTGTTTTTGTTGTCTTAAGGAAGGCTATTATATGATATACATAGTATTGGAGATGTGACATGCGGGATATGCTTCCGGCAGGCCCTATATCCTAGATTATAGTTTCTCACATGCAATTATCTTTTTATTTTCCCCTGTCTTATTAACATAACCAAACGGATGTAGGATACATGCTTTAGTAGTCAATGAATACAAACGTTAGTAGTAATGCTACTCATTACTTTTACTGTCCACATTTTCATAATTAACTATGACTGATTTTGCTTTTGTAGTTGTATTATTTATTTTCGAATTTGAATGTAATTTCTGAATTTGTTATCTTCTTTATCATTACCATCATTTTTATGCCATTACTTTGTTTACTGGTGTCACTGTGCTTTTTGGTACAACAACTTTACACTTCCATTTTTTCTTTGGTTGGCTTCTATTCCGTCTTTTGTAAGGTTCCTTTTTGATCTTATGACTCCTCATGTTTTCTATTGATTGTAAATTATAATGCATCTTCAAAGAATCATTAAACCCATTCAGCATGAGTGTGCTCTCGATTAATTGTCGGCTTGTTGCGCTTATTTGATTAGGAAGTCATTATTTATCCTATGATTGGGATTCAAGCTGAGAAGGTATATTCCAATTCTTAGTCCTATTATATTAACTTTCTTTTGTGATGACTTTAATGAGAAATCACATGAAAAGTATTATTTTCGGTATAGTATAGTTTGATTCATTAATTGACCTCCACTAATAGATTTGATTATATGATTGTAATATGAAGTCTCCTATAAAAAGTATAAGATAAAATAGTGATAGTTGAATAGAGAATATCATTGGAGTATAACACGCTTTGTGTTGGGCTAAAACAACAAGCACTCGTCATTTATCTAAATCAAGTTATTATCTATCTTTAGTCAAAAATTTGGGCGGAATGGAGAGACATGCCTTTTGGTGCCTTTGTGCTCAAATAAGACCATTGTTGGGCAATGTGTAACGGGATACTTGGTGTAGCTTTCTAGGTGATCCTGTAGCTTATACTTGAATGCATCTCTATCTCTCCACTATATCGTCACACTACCTTGATACCTCTTAATGACATCCCGAATTGACACCCGTACCAAAGAATGAACTTGCACAACCATTTAGTTACTGTTTTTGGTGGATATGATGTTACTATCAAGGATATCACCTCCACAAAAAAAAAATCAAACCTATCCATTGGGTCTAGCCTTGTCAAAAGTTGTGTTTAATTTGCCATTTATTTAACGGTCCTGAATCTTTCAGTTTTGCAAAGGACTTTTGACAAGGGTATACATACTGAAATGAGTTGGTCTTTTGTGGACATTCTTTCCATGATAGAGGTTAACCTTTTGGTATGGGTGTCAATTTGGGATGTCATTTAAGGGTGTCATGGTAGCCTGGCCGCATATTTCGTGACAATTCCCATTTTGAATTAAGTTATGTTTGCTAAAATGTGGCCATCATTGGATGGAAAGTGTTGGATTTTGTTCTCATTATCACTTCCAATTTTGAATTAAGTTATTTCTTTCTTTCTTGATAATAATGACATCTCAGCTATGATAAACTTGGTCACCTATCCACTGGAACATAAAAGAAATGTTGTCCAGGGTGTGAAAGGGTGTCATTAGCATATAGAGACATCACAGTAATCTAAAACTATTTATATGGAGAAAATTATTTTCAACTTGAGATGAGAGTTTCTCTAAGGCCAATGGTAACAGTTGATCTCATCATAGTTTTTGATGACTCGACTTCCTTTTTCAATTTCATCTTTAGTCCACCTCTTGCTCTTTTGAAACACTCACGAGGCTCCCACCTGGTGTGGGGTGTGGTAAGGCAATGTACTTATTAAACAAACTAACATATTCTTCTTCACATTGTTTCTTAGGTTATAAGTTAGTGATGTTTGATGGAGGAAAGAGTTAGTAAACACAAACTTGCATTGGTAGCTCGCTTAAGTTTGTTTGTTATGGATTGGTTTCGTAGGTTGATTACTATTTTGTTGCTTAAGTAAATTGGATTATTATTAGATTATGAGACTTGATGTTGAATCAAGTGTTTGAGTTATTTATTATTTTCTTTGTGAATAAATTATGCATGTATTATGAACAAATTCTTGGTGTGATTTATGTTGGTAATAAAAATATAATTCTGGTTTTTTGTAAAAGTATAATAAAAGTATGGACTCTTTAGCAACCGTGTTTTATCTTTCATATATTAATGATGTTTCTTATGTTTCAGATAAAAAAATCTTAGCAATGAAAAGACTTTCATCGATAAGGAGATAGATGAAAGTTCGAATGGATTTTCTTATGTTCATTAAAGAATGTGTTATGAACTATCCTCAAGATGAAGATGAACCATAAGGTTGAAGACATATATATACTTGGGTGATCGAATTTGACGAGATTAGGTTATTTTTTCATTTGGATTTGGATTATGCTGATTATATTTATATGAATTAGATTGGAAATGTGTTATTTATTTCATTACGTTTTATGCTTAAGTACAAATATATATTGGTTATCCAATGGGATTGGAATGTTTCAATGAAATTAGCAATATATATGAGTGTTACTTGAAATTTAATGGATCATATCCAGATATGTAGTTTATTCAGGTATGTAGTTTATTGTAGGTCCCCAATTTTGGGGGTTTATATATATATATATATTCATGTTTTTTTTTTTTTTTTTTAATAAAAAAATACAATATATACATATCACTGTTTTATCCAAACTGTCATGACTAATGGTACTTTTTATGACCGTTAAAAATGATGAATGCATAACTGTTTATTTAAAACCATCACAAATTATATGATTTGTTATGACGGTTTTTGAGCAGTTGTTACCGTTTTTTACGGTAGAGAGAGGCTAGTATGGAACAAATATTTGTGATGGTTTTGGGAAAAAAAATAAATGAGCTGTTTAATTGTTCATCATCAGTGGAATTAATTATTATTTAAGCAATTAGGAATAGAATGGATTCTTATTCTAGTTTTATTACATGATAATTTGAGAGTAGAACTTTGATATCAAAAGATAGAGAATTTAATTTACTTATTCCTAGACTCTTTAGCTAAGTAGGAGTAAAAGCTTAAATTTCATCTTATCAAATGGCGCCTCTGCCATCTTAGTTGTCTTTAGAATTAAATTCCGTTAGTTTTTCGATTCTACAAACAACCCAATTCACCCACCCACCCTACTGTTTGTAAGTGTTTGGTTATTTCCGCCATTATTCCTTGATTCTTGACTGTGTTTCTGTTTCCTGAAAATAGGATTTTGCTCCTAGACTCACGGGAAGTCTACTGGAAATTGTCGGTCGTTACACTTTCGAGGCCAAGACGCCTTCGCCTTCCAATAGCTTGTTTTGTGTTTTCTTTCCAGTTTCAAGGCCCAACCCATTAAGAAATTGCACGAAAGCTGTTTTCTCAAAATTAATGAGCACACAAAGCCTTGTTACTTTATAATTGGTAGCCCAGCCCTCTCGAAAAAGCCCGATTTACACAGGTTAGTTACATACATGTCATCTTTTCGTTGGAAATAATTGTTAATTCAATGTTCCAAGCTTCTACAGGACACTGAGATTTGTATTAAAGACGCTATTCATAAGCGGAGCAAGGAGGCCTTCAGGTTTTCCTCCTTTCACTCCTCGTCTCTTCTATCAGAGGAGTTTAATTCTAGTATATCAGGTTTTTGTTTGACTGATGTTTGTGTTTCTTTCATATTAGACTTAGCCTTGCATGAGATTAAGGTCTAGTAAGAGAAAACCATCTAACATTATCTATCGTAAACGTAAACGTCAACGCACACGCCTATCTAGAATATCACACACTACACTTGCACCAATGGCTGAAGAAGCAGAGACTCCTCTCTTTGATTTTTACAAAGCCCTAAATGATGGCCCTAAGTCATGCATCGTTCTTGCAGACCCAGTGGGGGATTTTCGAATTCCCCTAAATATTTTTAATTTGTTACCCATTTTTCATGGTTTAGACCACGAAAAGCCTTATCAGCATATGTGTAGGATAAAACAATTTCTCACTACATTCTACCATCCTAACGTAGGTTCTGAACAAATTAAACTGAGGGTATTTCCTTTCACCCTAGCCAATAAGGCGACGTCTTGGTTAACTGCCCAAACGCCTAATTCCGTGGACTCATGGGCCAAACTTGTTCAATTGTTCATGGAACAGTTTTACTCACCACTGAAGACAGATGAAATGATTCAAAAGATTCATTTCTTCCACCAAAACCCTCATGAATCCTTTCGAGGAGACACGGAACCAAAGATTAATCGATCTTCTTATAGAGTGTCCACATCATAACCTTGCGAAAGACATGCTTGTTCGTGCCTTTTTCAAGGGGTTTTCACATCATCATAAAGAGGTTCTTCATATAATGAATGGGGGTAGTTTCCTTAGTAAAGGAGCCTCAGAGGCTTATAGGTTTTTAGAAGATCAATCCAAGCGTAATAATAGGGGGAGGTAAACGAAATCCCCGGCTCCTCACAAAAATTTTCTTTCCACGCCCAAAGTACTTGCCAATATGTTTGAGGTTAAACCTGATCCTGAGCTTAGAACTCTAATCGAATTCCTCACAAAAAAATGTAGAAGCCATTTCTGTTCACCATAAGCCTACTCCTGTCATGAGCATCAACTCTCTTCCATGTAATTTCTGTTTTAGTCTTGAGCCTACTGACTCCTACTGTCCTCTTGTCTATGAACAACCACCCGCACAGTCGAAAAATATTTGCTCCTTAAATAGCTGATAAAAGGTAAAAATGATAGTTTTACCTACGAATAAGCGATGAAACTCAAATGTAAGTAAAACTAAAACTATTTTCTTGCTTATATATGAAAATTATCTACTCTTGCTATCATTCAATATAGTTGGAGTAGAGAATTCGTTCCACTCCTAGTTCTTTAGAATTCAATGTTAACTACGATAATCAGTCTATCAAAGTTAATGAGAGTAACGATGGAAATTATACTACGATGGTAATTCAACTAATCAAGGTACGATAATTCAACTACGGAAATACTAAAATGACAATATAATAATGAATTAGGGGAAATATATTCCACCTTGATTCGACTTAATAAACTAACGAAGAATTGTCGTAATCCAAATTACAATGCTTTCGTATAACAATTGGGTGTTTATAATCCCTAATTGTTCATGGTAATCTCTACCAACTAACAACTAGCATGTGAAGCAATCAAACCCATTCTCATGGTGAACTAATTACTTTCTAGAATGGAATAGAATATTACGAACTATTCTATGCTAACAACAATCAAGTTTCATCAATGCTTCTTCAAACCCCTATAATGGAGGTTTTAGTGAATTAATAAAACCTCATTATACTATCATTTAACTTAAACGAAATACCCAAGTGAACAACTCATGAATCATTATACTATCATTTCTAAAAATATTGGTTTAACCAAAATTAAACCTGGTCACCAATATTTAAAAATAATTTAATTCTTGTCAATAGCTAAAATAGAACAACTAGAAAAATGGGGGTTTAGTCAACTCATTATTCAAAATTCCCCTTGAATAAATGATTAAACTTTATAAATCTAATTTAACAATAGTCTAAGATTCAAAATGGATTAAAACTGAATTTAAAACTAATTTAGAACTAAGATTATGAATACTAATTATCAATTTAAAACAACTAAATCTATGAATGAAAGATTGAATTCAAAATTAAATATTGAATTATAAACTAAGTATTTTATTCTAAAATTCAAAACTTTTTCCAACAACTAATAAAATGGACAACTAACTAGATTAATCTATAAAAACTAATTTAATGAATTAAAACTAAGTATTTTTATCATTCACTAACTAAAAACTCACTAAGAACTAATTTGACTCAGTAAAAAACTAACTACTTAAGAGCTAAGTCTTTGTCTCTTCATATGGAGGAGACAAGATCCACAAATTCGTGCATAGGCTGAGGAGTCATGTTTTAGGCCGGAAAATCGAGCCCAAAACCTTATTACTTCAGTCCACAAAGGTGTTTTCAGCTGGATTTGACTTCAATAGCCTTTTTGTCCATTTATGCTCCTCTGATTGGGTCAAGGCTTAGACCATTAGAAAGTTTTTTCTGAGTCGGTGGTTTTGACATAAGGTAGGCCCAATTATGAGGTTTGAGTCCAAAGATACGGCCTTTGGAAGTTCTACAAACTTTTGTGTGCTATTTTTAAAACAACCCTATGAATGAAAGTTGACTTTGACTTTTTTATTCAAAATTCTTTTTCCAACCGGGATTTAAAAAGGCTTTTTCTCCTTGAATCTTGGCCTTTAATCATAGAACTTCTTAGCAACCAACCTTTAGTCCATTATCTCGCAAAAGGGGCGCATTTCTACACATATTCGACTTTAATGCCTGAAATATATAAGAACACGATAATAGTACTAACTCTTACTTATTAATCACATAATTCGTCAAAAGCGATATTGTTAAAGGGGTTAAAACTACAGTTTTAGGCTCTTATCAATAGCCTTCCTAACACACCTTGGAGACAAAACCCCAACTTCAGTTGGCGTAATAATCAACCAGTTACACCTCTGGGGTTTAATAATCAAAATGTTAGGCCAGCAAAATACTACAACCCAGCTCTACCGAGACAAGTACAAGGACCAGGTAAGTATAATAATTATAATAATAATAATAGAGGTATCGTCCCGATTAATAACAACTAGCACAACCCACCTGTAAGCACAAAAATGTGTACCTAAGTCTATGCAATTGCTTTTAGAGTCGCCACTAACTTTATTAAGGAAAAGTTGAGTAAAACCTATGTGAAGGACTAGCCCTCGAAACTAGATGATTATTGGGTTCGGGAGTCAAGGTACGATGTGGGAAGGTGTTAGGCACCCACAATCGCCTGGTAAAAACCAGCCTTAGTTCTATTGAGGTGTAACGTGTTAAGATAGGCAGACGAAGAAAGCTTGAAAAATTAATCTATCAAGTTGGATGATCCTCACTAAATTATAAAAAAACTAATAACTATATGCTATAATAAAACTAAAAAAATAACCTAATATGCAATGCTAAAGGAAATAAAAGAAAAAGGAAAGATGTCACCTGGTTTGGAATGTTGCCTCATACTTGATTATAGATTGATTGATTCATTGATTGATTGATTGATGATAAACTTGATCTTGAATTGACAACTGTGATTTTTGGATTGAAACAGGTGATTTGAGGAAAAAACAACTTTTGGTGAAAAGAAGTTTCTACTCAAGATCGACGAGAAGAAAAGAAGGCTAAAAATAAAGAACTAGAAAGAAGAAATGAAGAACACTGAAGAAAAGAAGGCTATTAGCTCTGAATAACTAGGTCCAGATTATTAACTCCGAATTCCTAGCTCTAGCTTGCTCTAGATTGTTTTTTATGGGTGAATGAGACCCATATTTATAGCTTTTGGGCGTGGATTCAAATATGGTAATGAGTTTGATCCAATGGCTGAGTATTGATGAAGAAAAAATCCATAGGCTTGATATCTTTTTGGTTGCACCTCCTAAATCTGGCCCTTGATTCAAGAGGTGGGATAAGGGGTTCAATCTTGGCCCTTGATTTTTGGATATTTTAGATGGATTAGGGAAAACAAACAAGCCCTACACGTCCTTAATGAGCCCATAATCCAGGGTTTCCAAACTTGGCTCCAAAATGGCATATTCTCTAGAATATTCTTGATTTTAGGGATCAAATCAAATCAAACAAATAAGGAAGGTTCTCTAGGTTTTTGGAGGCTTGAAAATGGGCTAGAAACCCTAGTAAAAAGGTCCAACTCGAGCTGGATCCACAGTCCACGAGCACAAATCCAAAATCCACAAAAAGGCCCATTTTGACCATATTTTCAATGCTGCAAATTCCCTTTGACCGGGTCAAAATTAGGCAAACTCTTCTTCACAAAAATTGTTAATTAATCCATTAGGAAGGTCCATGAACTCTTAAAAATACCCTTGGGTCGAAATCTTACTCCAAAAAAACGTTGCACTCAACAGTGCGCACAACGGGCTGAAACGGGATAAGGCAAGATTAGGGTTTCCGAAATCCAAAAGGAACCTAGGCAAGATTGTACTCATTTCAAAGGATTTTTCAAGGTGAATTCAAATATGAAATAATCTCATCCAAAGAAAAAGTGGAAAAAATGAGATTTGGGCTCCAAAGGGTTACAGGGGCATTTTGGTCATTTTCAGCTCAACACTCAGAAAGCAACGAAACTTCAGCCATAGCTAGAACATGACGAGGAGAGTCTAAAGACGCTAAAAGAAGATGAAAAGAAAGAAGTTTGATATAGAAAAGAAGACTCTAGAAAGCAAATCACCTTATATGATCAAATTTAATTTAATGCAAAATCGTGAATGAATTATGCCTGGGGTGCAAAAATGGGGTGTCTACACCACCCATTAATAATCAACGTGCGATAGTTCCTGTCACACCACCTGTGGCCACTACACCTTCACAACCGGATCATTTCGATGCTTACATGCAAGCTCAACAACAGATTCTACAATCCATTCAACAATCCATACAACAGTTAACCCAAGATAAATCCCAACCAAAAGGTGTGTTTCCAGGTCAAGCTATACCTAATCCTCAAAAAGCCAAACACAACTTTTAAAGTAACCGGTAATACTAGTAACGAAAATTTTAAACGTAGGTGAGTTAAATGCTATCACCACTCTCCGTTCTGGTAAAATAGTTGATAACGCCGTAACTATGCTCATTGATACACCACTAGTGGTCATTGAAAATGAAACTTTACTAGATACCGAAATAGAAATTAAAGATCCTACCCCTGTAGAGGTACTAGTTAAACCACAACCCAAGAGAAAAGCGGCCAAGGATAAAAATTCTATTGACCCATATGCTAAATATTGAGATAAACCACCATTTCCCTAAAGACTAGCCATGTTAAAAAAGGATAGAAATTTTGATGAGATTAGGGAAGTTTTTAAAAATCTAACGATAAACCTATATTTTGTTGAAGCTATTAAAAAATTACCATAACATGCTAAGTTTCTAAAAGAGTTGTGCACGTACTACTAGGCAGAAAACAAATATTCCAAAAGACGCCTTTTTAAATAAACAGTTTCCCTCTCTATCTGAATATAATGGAATCGTTAAGTACAAAAACCCTGGTCATCCTACTGTACAATGCATTTTAGGGGATACCCACACGATAACTGCTCTATTAGACCTGGGGGTGAGTGTTAACTTACTCCCTTATTATATATATAAACAAATAGGTCTACAAGAGATGTAACCAACTAAAATGACGTTACAATTAGCTGACCATTCTATTAAGTATCCAAAGGGTGTCGTTGAAAATGTGTTTGCTAAAGTTCAAGATTTTTATTACCCAGCCGACTTCGTTATCTTAGACACAGAAGTCGCTAACGACTCTGTTCCTATTATCTTAGGGCATCTCTTCTTGGCAACTGCCAACCCGCTCATATAAACTGCTGT
This sequence comes from Coptis chinensis, assembly GCF_015680905.1. Classification (NCBI taxonomy): domain Eukaryota; kingdom Viridiplantae; phylum Streptophyta; class Magnoliopsida; order Ranunculales; family Ranunculaceae; genus Coptis; species Coptis chinensis. The sequence goes on along the minus strand of NC_141464.1, from coordinate 63,104,730 downwards.
GATAGTTCGATGTCTATGTCCTTTGGACACCTTTATGTTGAGGTGAATATTTTTAAAATGATGCAACAGTTACTCAATACAACTATCGATGGAGAAGTTAGCATGATCAAGAGTTTAGCTTAAGATTATTTCAATAACACGTTTCCAAGGAATCAGTGGCACCAATTATTTTCCTTTAGACGTTTTGACTTTGACGATGACTCCTACGTAGAGGAAGTCAAAGCCCTTTTCGAGTCTACTCCTATCTTAGATCCTTCTGTAGCTCCATCTTCTGAGTTTGAAAACCTCTTACCTAAACAAGTCTTTACTACTCAGGACGAAGACCCTCTAGAAACCTTACTACCCATTCCTCCCACCCCTGTGCTTAAACTTCTTCCTGCTGAGTTGAAATATATCCATCTTGATCCGGATGGTAGTCATTCGGTGATCTATACTTCTCAGTTGTCTGCTGATGAAGAGGCACATTTGATTAGGGTGATTAGGGAATATCCTTCCGCGATCGGTTGGTCCCTAGATGACATTAAGGGGATTGACCCTAATGTATACACACATCGCATACATTTGGAGGATAATGCGAAGATTTCACGCGAACCTCAACGTCGCTTGAACCCTGCCATGAAAAAGGTGGTCAGGGAAGAAGTCTTACGGTTACTCGATGCGGGTATCATATATCCTATCTCTGATAGCGAATGGATAAGCCACATTCACATAGTTCCTAAGAAATCGGGTATTACCATTGTACGTAATGCTGATGTTGAATATGTTTCCACATGAGTTCTTATGAAATGGAAGATCTGTATTAACTACAGACGCTTAAACGCTATAACACAAAAGGATCACTTTCATTTACCTTTTATAGATCAGATGCTCGAACATCTAGCTGGTCATACTTATTATTGTTTTTTAGATGGCTACTCTGGCTATTTTCAGATCATTATCGATCCTGACAACCAAGACAAGGCTACCTTCACATGTCCTTTTAGAACATATGCCTATAAACGAATGCCTTTCGGCCTTTGTAATGATCCTGGTACCTTCCAGCGGTGTATGCTTCATATCTTTAATGACATAGTGGAACGCTTTATGGAAATTTTCATGGATTATTTTTCTATTTATGGAAACTCTTTCAGTGACTGCATGTCTAACCTTTCTAAGGTGTTGACACGGTGTGAGGAAAAGAATCTAGTTTTAAACTGGGAGAAATGTCATTTTATGGTTAAAAGAGGAATAGTTATAGGTCATATTGTATCTAGTGACGACATAGAAGTAGATAAGGCCAAATTAGATAAAATAGCGTCTCTACCTATACCACGGACAATCCGTGACATTAGAGCCTTTTTAGGCCATGCAGGTTTCTATAGGCATTTTATTAAAGATTTTTCAAAATTAGCTAGGCCTTTAACTAATCTACTTTTAAAAGATGTCATCTTTAATTTCAATCATGACTACAGACAGGCTTTTGAAACATTAAAATCCACTTTAACATATGCACCGATTATACAGCCTCCCGATTGGTCTAAACCTTTCGAACTTCTGTGTGACTCTAGCGATTATGCTGTTGGTGCTGTCTTAGGCCAGAAACTAGATGATAAGTCCACCGTTATTTATTATGCTAGTAAGACTTTAAATGATGTTCAAAGAAATTATACTACTACGAAAAAGGAATTTTTAGATGTGGTTTATGCTTTAGATAAGTTTCGTCCTTATTTGGTTGGTTCAAAGACCTTCGTGTACACTGACCATGCAGCTCTTAGGTACCTTCTAGCCAAGAAGGATGCTAAATAGAGATTGATCCGATGGATCCTTCTCCTACAAGAGTTTACCTTAGAAATTAAAGATAAACGAGGGCTCGAAAATATAGTTGCTGATGACTTATCTAGACTAACCCATGACAGTGATAGCAACTCTGAGTCCATACCTGATTCTTTTTCTGATGAGCACCTTTATTCTATTTTTTATGCACCTTGGTATGCCGACATTGTGCATTTTTTAGCTTCTAATATTATTCCTGATGTTTGGTCAAAAAACGAACGTAAGAAATTTTTGGCCAGAGTTAAGCTATACTACTGGGATGAGCCCTACCTTTTTAAGTATTATGCAGGTCAGATTATTCGTTATTGTATTCCCAAGTGGGAATATAATGAGGTTTTATCCTTCTGCCATGATAAAGTGTGTGGTGGCAATTTTAGTGATATGAAAATTGCAGCTAAAGTTCTTCAATGTGGTTTTTATTGGCCTACCCTGTTTAAAGATGCCCAAGTACATTGCAAGATGTGTGTTCGTTGCTAACAACTTGGGTGTATCACTAAACGTAATATGATGCCTTTAAATCCCATTATGATAGTGGAAATTTTTGATGTATGGGGCATTGATTTCATGGGTCCTTTTCCTGTTTCCCATGGTTTTATTTATATTCTTGTTGTCGTGGACTACGTTTCCAAATAGATAGAGGCTATGGCTTGCCGTAGCAATGACCATACGACAGTTGGTTTTTCATTAAGGAATACATTTTCTCTCATTTTAGCATCCCTAAAGCCATCATCAGTGATGGCGGAACGCATTTTTACAATAGAGTTGTTGCTTCTTTAGTTAACAAATACGAAGTTACCCATAAGGTGGCGACTCCTTATCATCCACAAACTAGTGGCCAAGTAGAAGTCTCTAATAGCGAAATAAATAAAATATTAGAAATGACAGTCAATCATGATCAGAAAGATTGGTCTAAGCGTCTAACAGATGCCTTACGGGCGTATCGAACAGCTTTTAAAACTCCTATAGGAATGTCTCCCTTTAGACTTGTGTTTGGAAAATCTTGTCACTTGCCCGTTGAATTGGAGAACCGTGTTATGTGGGCTATAAAAGGCCTGAACTTCAATATTGATGAGGCGGTTGTTAAGAACAAATTGCAATTAAATGAGCTTGAAGAAATTCGTAGTGATTCTTATGATCTCGCGAAGGATTATAAAGCTAACATAAAACGTGTTCATGATAAACGGATTTTGCATAAAGAGTTTGTAGTTGGTCAAAAGGTTTTGCTTTATAGCTCACGCTTGCATATTTTTCCAGGGAAATTAAAAACCCATTGGTCTGGTCTTTTTCTGGTTACTGAAGTCACCCCTCATGAGGCAATCACCTTGGTAAATCCCAAAGACAACAGTACCTTTCAAGTTAATGGCCAATGTTTAAAACATTTTCACGAGTTAAGGTCCCTAGATGTAAAGAATGTCCTTTTTTAGGACTCTGTCTATGAGAACTGACCTTTGATGTTTGGTGTACTTCCTTTCATTTTCATATATATTGGTAGTGCAGCATTAAGGTAACCGGGCCCTCCCTTTGGAGTGTATGGCTATAACTACCGGATCTTAAGTCCACGTTTAACGTAATTCACGTTTTCCACTCTTGCATGTTTTTTCGTTTTTGAGTCGAGTTTCTCTATAGAGTGAATTACGTCCTCATTGCTCTATTGTTTCATTTATATTAAACCTTATTCATAAAAAGTAAAAAAAATATTAAAATCCGATAAACATTAGTCTAGTAAGTCTCGAATCTGACTTTAAAATACCAATGTTTTAAAACAAATTTTCTAAACCCTATTTTCAAAAATTTGTTTGGGGGTGGGGTGTTTGGTCTTCCATTTTTGATCACTCAACTTTCTTTTTTTGTTCCTTACGTCGTTTAGTTGTACTTTGATTCGGGTTGACACTATCTATGAATTTAGATTTCTTTTGATCACATAACTTATGCCATTCACACATTTCAAGGTGTTTTCCATCTCCTTATGTGTCAACTACGTTTAGATTTGAGTTTTTTTTTATAGATCATTGGATTGTATTTTCTCTGCTGATCATTTTCATAGCTCATTCGCCAAAATTGGACCGTTAACGAATTAGGAATTTTAGTTTTAAGTTATACGAGGCATAAGACATGATAGGTATTACGGATTTGTTTTGGGCTTGGGCCCGAAAATTAAAACCCTATGAGGTCACGTGCCACGCAAGTGACTCCCTATTTTAAAACACCACGCATTTTTCCCCTTCTTATTCCTCACCTCCACTCAAGAACATCGCCTGAACCTAGCCAAATTAAATCGCGCACGCCCTTTGGATCAACCCATATTGAGCATGCCCGCGCCCTTACCTCCACACACATACCCTTCCAATTTCAACCAAGTTATTTTTTCACTCTCCCACACCTTAACCATCACCACAATTTCCGATTCCAGATCTCCATGGCTCCTAAAACCCCAAAAATTCTTCCAGAACAAGTTTTTTCCAGTGCACAGTTTGCACCTTTCTTCGATACCGAAATGCGTATTAGGAAATGGAAAGGGTTGTGGTATTCTACTCAGGATTTTTATCACACTGATTTGGTGCTTGCATTTTACCAGAAGAAGGAGGTTGTGAATCGTAAGATTTTTATGGATGTGAATGGTAGTCGTAAAGAGTTAACTACAGCAGTGTTAGCTGAGATAACTAGTATTGAGCAAAGAGACATCGTAGTTACCATGCAAGAATCTCAGCTTGGGGGTATCAGTACTTTGATGATGGAGACAGTGTTGGAACGACGTTACAATCCTGGGTTGTACTGTGTTCGTTAGTCGTCTCTGAGAAGAAACCAACTGACAGTGGCTTAGTGGGTTGGTTGGAATGTTATTGCCACCACGAAAGACAGTGACATAAATTTGAGTTGTCTACACATTCTCTGGACCCTTCATAATAGAAGGTATGGGTTTTGCATCCTTGAATTTATATTACATGAGATTGTAGCAGTTGGTTAATATACCGCAGCTTTCCCTGTGTTGATCACAAAAATTATGTTGTATTAGGGATATGTTCCAGAATCTGGTGAGGTTAAGTTGAAGTTGCATGAGAATGCACGTATTTATAGAGAGTGTATTTAGAAGGAGTGGAATTTGTTTGAAGTTTTGGCTGCTGAGATAGAATTGGAGGATGAGGAGGAGGAAGATGCAGCCTATTTTGGTGTAGGAGCCTTGGAAAGGGCTACTACAGACATAGCCCGTTTTTCATTACTTCATCGTGGCCTGCGATCTATTCATACCTAGTATGAGACGATTCAGACAGGCCAACGTTCTCTCAGTGAACTCTGTGAGACCATCAAGACTACGTGATAAAAGCCCAAAACTGTAGTTTAAACCTTTTAATAGTATTTCTAGTTAGCCAATTATGTTATTAATAATATAGGTTTATCACTAATTACGTTCTTTTGAGTATTTTAGGCTTTGGAGTTGAATAAATGTCAATTCGTTACTAATTTAGGTGCTAAAAGGAGCTAAAGTGATTGCTAGAGAAGTTCCATGAAGAAAGCCCAAGTTTAATGGAGAAAAACCCTTAAAAAGCCCAAGTCAACACTGTTAAGTGAAAGTCAAACCGGATTAGAGAGCTGAAGAAAAGTCAACAAAACTTCAAAAGGCCATATCTTGGGCCACATGCTTTGGATTTGGGTCCATTGTATATCAAAATGATCGACTCAGAAAGCTCTTTCCAATGGTTTAGGCCTTGACTCAATCAGAGCAGTAGAAGTTAGTGAAAATGCACGCTACAGTAACATGACCAGAATTGGAAGTTTTGGATTCAACCAATTGGGTTATGGACTTGATTTATGGGTCCATAACCTAACCTAAAAACCCATGCACGATTTTGTATCATTATATAAGAGAATAAAACCCCTAAACTTTCTCTCTCCCTTCCATTAGTTAGAATAAATTATGGTTCTCTCTCTCTCTCTCTCTCTCTCTCTCTCTCTCTCCTTTTTTAGTTTTAGTTTATGAGTTTAGTTTGTAGCCTCCATTAGAACCTTTTAATAAAAGATTTAGTTTATTCAATTCAATTACTTCTTCTTTACATTATGTCTTCCTTTCATTATTTTAGTTTAATTAATCCAATGATATTATGCTAATCTCCCCATTAGAGGGAGTGTTATGAAGATGAGGAATAGATTGCTTAGTAGAATTATTGAATTGTGTATGTATTTCAATGAGTTTAGTTTATTGTATGACTTCCAAAATAAGCATATAGTAAATTAAACTAAGGATTGTTATAATTAAGTCGAGAGACATTGTTGTAATAATCCTACATGCTAGTAATAATGACTATAAAGATGTAGGTTGTTGCTAGGGATGATAAAGTTTGAGGCTGTAGGTTAGATCATTGTGTGAAAACCTAAAGATGATCTCTTTTCAATGAATAATTCTATTCTTGCTTGAAACTAATCATTAGGTGGATTGATTACTCTTCTCTATAATTTTCTCTTCCATCAAAACTCTATTTCTATTAGTTTAGTTAATTTAGATTTATTTGAATCCATAGTATAATCGTAGAATAGAAATCTCTCAACATAATATTACTCTCACCATTGTTTCTTTGTGTTTGATTAGTTGAATTTCTTTTATGTCTTGGTAGTTTAGGAGTGGAATGAATCCGTACTCTTTATATTACTTCATTATTATTTGAGAGTAGGAATATTGATCTAAGCACTTGTTTAGTTGATTGATTATTTGTGTTTACGCATAGATAGTTAGTTTACATAAATTTGTTAATATCAAATGGTGCCGCTGCCATCTTAAACTTTTTCAGGACAAGAATTCAATTGCTTGAATCCAAGGGGCAATCCCCCATTCTCAACCCACCCACCCTTTTAATTTGTCATTCTTGTTTCTTGCATTTTCGTTACTGTTCACTGTTTTAAGCATAGGGGCGCACACCTTCCATTTTGCATTGTTCAGAGCGCGCCCGCCCTCCCTTGTGTCTGCTGGTTCATAGTGAAGAACACTGTAGCAAAGCTATTTGTAAATTTTGAAAATTTATAGGCATAATCCTTAAGGTGTTATTGATTTACTGAAATATTTTTAGATTTTTCCAAGTTATTTTACATTGCGAACTAATACCATCTTTACAGTGCTGCATTTCAGCTTTCAAACCGTAAATTTCGGGAAAAACTGACTAGTAAGGTTACTTAGGCAGTTCTAAAAATTCTAAGCTTTTTACTAACCACAACCAAGATGGTACAACCTTACTAAATACCACCATAGAAATTGATGATCCTACACCTGTAGAGGTTCCAATATGGACACCTAGATGGAGAACGGCTAAAGATAAAGCAAAGACTAATAATACTTTTGAACCTTATGCTAAATATAGAGATAAACCACCTTATCCCTAGAGACTAGTTGTGTCTAAAAAGGACAAGAATTTTGATGAGATTAAGGAAGTGTTTAAAAATCTGACTATAAACCTACCTTTTTAAGATGCTATAAAAAGTCTACCTGGACACGCAAAGTTTCTAAAAGAGTTGTGCACCAAGAAGAGGAAAACCAACATACCTAACGAAGCCTTCTTAACTGAACAATATCCCTCTTTATCTGAACATAACGGAATTATTAAGTACAAGGACCCTGATCGTCCTACTGTACAATGCACCTTAGGGGATTACTTCATAACAACTGCTTTATTAGACCTGGGGGCGAGTGTTAACTTAATCCCTTTTTATTTATATAAACAACTAGGTCTAACAAAACTTCAACCAACCAAAATGACTTTGCAGTTAGCCGATCGTTCTATTAAGTACCCCAAGGGCGTAGTTGAAAATATTCTCGTTAAAGTTCATAACTTTTACTATCCAGCCGACTTCGTTATTCTCAACACAGAAGTTGCTCATGATTCCATTCCCATCATCTTAGGGCATCCTTTCTTGGTAACCGCCAATGCCCAAATAAATTGTCGGGATGGCTCAATGACTCTTTCTTTTGGAAATCTTTCTGTAGAAGTTAACATGTTTAGACAAAAGCAGGGACAACTAGGTTTGCCTGTAGAAGGAAAAGTGAAGTCCATTGAGAGTTTTGTATATCACATTAATGCTTTCAACGATCTCGTCCCCACATTAGTAGATACCCCTCTTATGGAAGAAGACAAAGATCACAATTTTTACTCCTTGAACATAACTGAAATAGAGAAAGAATTTTCCACCCTGCCTTCCAACCCTGTGAGAGATGGAGTCAATCTCCCAATAGACGAGATAGATGAATTCCTTAAAGATGGAGATGAATACCATAATTATATGGATGCGACGAAGCTAGATGAGGAATTCTATGAGTTTCTAAGAGCCTGTGATGATCCACCCTCTCAAACACTACCTAAAGCACCACCCGACCACCATTCACCTGCGTTAATCCCTCATAGAATCCAACCATTTTTTCCATTCCATCCTTCTAAAACTAATCAACATCCCACGTATTTTCCAAAACCATCCATTTTCTCATGCTCATTCACTTGGCCTCCCTTTCGTAGGAGGAAAAAGAAGAAACTGTATACTCGATTAGGTTCTAGATCCATCAGAATTCACTCCCATTCCACTAAGCCATGTCATAGAAAATCTTGGTGCTTGATTCTGTTTGATGGTGCATTCCATGATAACTATTTATAGAAAGATCCACAATTATTTAGATTATTGATATATGGTAAATTGCATGTTAATACATATATATCATATTAAGTCTAGGGAATCTGACTTAAAAAGACCCATATAATTTTTTGTAACATACCACCTTTTTGGAGTATAGGCCACAAAATTTTTCAATCTTAAAAAGAGTTTCAAAATTTTGTTTGGGGGTGGGGTGGCGTATTTTGGTATTTCATTTCAAATCTTTTTGCCACCCTTTGTCTGTCATGTTTACTCTAGTAGAGTCCATGTTAGTTCGTATGTAACAGTGTAATTGTGTTTCATGTTATCATATCTTCTTTATAATATTTTTTTATAGGTACTGCCAATTTTTACCAAGTTTCTATTGTAAATTCTTTCCTTATCTCTTTACACTTTGAGGACAAAGCGTTCAATTGTTTGGGGGTGGGATAGAAACATTTGCAAAAATTAGGCACTTTTAGGATGTAAATTATGCACTTTTCTTTATAAAATATTAAAAATCAAAAATATTGTTTATACTAGGCACTTAGTGATAATGGTATTGTTCCCTTCTCCACGATGATATTAGTTTAGAAATCTCACATAGTACTTGAATTAGGATATAATTTTTGAAACTTAGATTAATATATAGATAATAGTCATTGTATCTTTTCATGAACATCTTGCATGAGCATCTTTGATTGTACTTGGCAGTATTTTTCTGAGACTTAGGTTAGAGTACTTAATACATATCCTGTGAGCATCTAGCCTAAAAGCCTCATAAGAGTGAAATATCTGAGTGATGACACAAGGGAGAAGTAAATTCCGAGTAGAGAAATCACACATCCACTTGCTTAATCACCACACCATATCCTAAGGGAGAATTTAGGCCCTCTTTGGATCGATATAGCAAGAAATTCACACCTATATGAAATTTATTATCCGCTAGTCGCCCCTCTGAGCCTTTCATTAGCTTTTTCACAAACCACAAATCCTTTTATCCAATAAAACAAAATATACAAAATCAACCTACCTATATGGATAAGTCTGAGAAATAGGATGAGTGATGAAAATAGAAGAGAAAAACCTGTGTAAACACCAAATTAGTTAGTTGCTTCAGAAATGAAAAAGAAAATAAGTTTTCATCCAAAGAAAAGAAATAAAATAAAAATAAAAATAAAAATAAAAATAAAAATAAAAATAAAAATAAAATAAAAACTCCAAAAATAGAATAAAAGGAGTCAAAAAGCCAAAATAAAAAGGCTAAGGAGGGAAACAAAGTGTAGAAACAAAATAACAAGGTTTTCTCTAGTTACATAATATGAAGACCCAATTTTTTCAGATTTGTCTTTTTGAATATCCATTTCCTTCCTTCTTTAACCAACACCTATGCCCCATATCACCTAACAAAGACCTCTAGCTCAATTAGGAATAGGTTGGTGTGATAGTAAGTGGTAGATGTGTTTGATCGACCTCGGCTTTCTTGGATTGTTATTGAAATTGTGAGGAAATGTGTGCCCACTGCACACTGGAGTTAGCAAACTTGAGTAGAAAAATCAGAGTGTTATGTGTTTTGACACATTCCTTGTGAAAACCTACTTAGGCACGCTACCCAAAAATTTCAAAAACAGACCTGTCATTGCATTTAATATCATAGTTTATTGTATAGTTATTTATCTTAAGATGATTTGATTATTATGAATGTATTAGTTTAAGTTTTAGAATGATCATCCTTGTTTAAATACTAGTGAGATGTATAGATTCTGAGATAAATTAGGAACAATTACTTTTATTTCTTAGTTGTTGTAGTATAAATGAAGTTTGTGAGTACCTTATCTAGAAAACTCTCACGAGGCTATAACTCGTCCACTCTGAAATTCCTAGTGGTTTAAGGCCTTATTGCATATGGTCAATGCAGTCGCACTCAGCGAAATGAGACTAGTTAAAAATACATTTTTGGCCACTTATTTTAATTTCACATATTTGCTTGAGGACAAGAAAAATGTTGTTTGGGGGGTGGTTTGATAAGAGCCTAAAAATGTAGTTTAAACTCTTTAATAGTATTTCTATTTAGCCAATTATGTTATTAATAATATAGATTTATCACTAATTACGTACTTTTGAGTATTTGTATCATTATATAAGAGAATAAAACCCCTAAACTTTCTCTCTCCCTTCCATTAGTTAAAATAAATTAGGGTTCTCTCTCTCTCTCTCTCTCTCTCTTTTTTAGTTTTAGTTTATGAGTTTAGTTTATAGCCTCCATTAGAACCTTTTAATAAAAGATTTAGTTTATTCAATTCAATTACTTCTTCTTTACATTATGTCTTCCTTTCATTATTTTAGTTTAATTAATCCAATGATATTATGCTAATCTCCCCATTAGAGGGAGTGTTATGAAGATGAGGAATAGATTGCTTAGTAGAATTATTGAATTGTGTATGTATTTCAATGAGATTAGTTTATTGTATGACTTCCAAAATAAGCATATAGTAAATTAAACTAAGGATTGTTATAATTAAGTGGAGAGACATTGTTGTAATAATCCTACATGCTAGTAATAATGACTATAGAGATGTAGGTTGTTGCTAAGGATGATAAAGTTTGAGGCTTTAGGTTGGATCATTGTATGAAAACCTAAAGATGATCTCTTTTCAATGAATAATTCTATTCTTGCTTGAAACTAATCATTAGGTGGATTGATTACTCTTCTCTATAACTTTCTCTTCCATCAAAACCCTATTTCTATTAGTTTAGTTAATTTAGATTTATTTGAATCCATAGTATAATCGTAGAATAGAATCTCTCAACATAATATTACTCTCACCATTGTTTCTTTGTGTTTGATTAGTTGAATTTCTTTTATGTCTTGGTAGTTTAGGAGTGGAACGAATCCGTACTCTTTATATTACTTCATTATTATTTGAGAGTAGGAATATTGATTTATGCACTTGTTTAGTTGATTGATTATTTGTGTTTACACATAGATAGTTAGTTTACATAAATTTGTTAATATCACTACACAAAGTACCATTCTCCGTAACCAAGCTAGTCTTCAGTGAAATTTTCAGTTGCTCAGTGATAGTCACCAGGATCTCCAGGCTAACATGGAGACTCTCGCTCATACTCATAATGAGCGTTGGGAAGCCATGAATATTTTATGGGAACAACAGTGCACATTTCAAGACGAAGTTCTACGACGCCTGCCACCTCATGATGGTTCTTCCTCTACGTACTCTGGAAGGCGTGAGCGTCGTCGATGTAGGACGGATGGCTATGGCCCTTCCTCCTCTCGTGGCTAGTTACTTTGTATTATATTTAAGAAAATTTCCCTGTTTAGTTGAATTAGTATTCCCAGTTATTAGTTTAAGTAGTTAATATTGGATTATGTAAGTTGGTTGTTATTTGAATTTCAAGTTGGTTTAATTTTTGTCTACGCATGCTATCTATTTTTCATGAATCCCACCCTTCCAACTTGTTTGGGGGTGGCATAATTTGCTTAGCACTGTATTTTACAATATCCACATGTTTTTAGAATTAATATTGCAATGCTTAAGGAATATAGTTTATATGAGCATCCTACTAATAGGGTGTAGCTAGAATTAGCTACTGTTGTTTGGTGCAACCTCAAGGGTTAGAAGCATTCAGATTGCTATTTTGATTCTAGCTTAAAAAATATAGGTTTGGTGCTGGAGTCTGCTCTCGGCTGTTTCTATTTTGGTTTTAGAATCCTTTTCCTTAGTCCATCTCTTTCCTTATCAATTTGGGAACCTTAGGGACCTTTGTTTAAGAAACTTGTGTTCTATAAATCCATGGCATGTCATGTACTTCACTCTACACCTTTCAAATTCATATAACAAGTCTTGCTTAGAGCGCGCACGCCCTTATATTGCATTAACACAGAGCGCACTCGCGCTGTAATCCAGTATTGCAGAATTTGATTTTATCAGAAGAGAGCGCGTCCGCCCTCTGACATAAGCCATTCTGAGCGCGCCCGCGCCCTTAGTTTAACATTCATCTAGTACTTTTTTTTTTTTTTTTTTTCTGTAGTAAATTACAGGAGTTCAGTAGTGTGTTTGTTTGCTATGAAATCTCCTCGAATCATACCAGAGCAATCCTTTGAAAAATTGCTCGAGAGTGACACATATGGGTTCTTGTTCCGCGACATGATTATGCAGTTAGGATGGCAGCCTCTAATGATTATCATGGCTTGGCAGGACGCAAAGGAACCTCACTTCTTTATAGGATGGGACAATAATGCTTAGTGCTGGATATAAGGTAAGTTTTACTTTCTGTTAGTGTCTGCTTATGTCCCAAGCAATTTAATTCTTGTTATTCCCATAATGGGTGGAACTCATATAGGAGTTGCATCTATTTTTCTTCACCAATATTAGTATGTTCTGAATTTGTTTTGTAGGTGCTCTAAAATTTTCACGTGTTTCCATGGTATTTTCTATCATTCTTCTTTCTACACTTTGAGGACAAAGCATGTTTTTGTTTGGGGATGGCATAGAAACACGCGTAATTTAAGGCACCTATTAGGATATATATATTTATAATATGCACTTTGCTTTCTAGTAAAAAATTTAAAAAATAATAAAAATGTAAATAAAAGGTATTTATACTATGCACTTAAGAATATTGGCATTGTTTCTTTTTCTATTATGATAGTAGTCTAGAAGTCTCACTTTAGCTCTTAAATTAGAATAATTTTTAGCAACTTAGGTTAATATAATATGTAGGTTAAATTAAAATAATATGTAGGTAATAGTCATTGCATCTTTTCATAAATATATTGCATGAGCATCTATGTTTGTATTGGCAGTAAGTTTCTGAAATCTAGGCTAGAATACTTATTCTATAAATCCCGTGAGAATATAATCTAAAAGCCTTATATGAGTGAAATATCTGAGTAATGACACAAGGGAGAAGTAAATTGCAAATAGAAAAATCACATGTCCACTTGCTTGATCACTATATCATATCCTAAGCGAGAATTTATGCCCCTTTTTTTTTTATCAATATAGCCAAAAATTCAAACCTATATGGAATTATTTCCCACTAGTCGCCCCTCTGAGCCTTTCTTTAGCCGTTTCATAAACCACAAATCCTTTACCCTTTTATAAAAACAAAATAAAAATAAAAATCAGCCTACCCATTTTTGAATGAGTCTGAGAAGTAGGATGAAATGGAGAAAAGAAAAGAAAAACACCTGTGGAAAACCAAGAATTTGTTAGTTGCTTCAAATAAGAAAAGAAAAGAAAAAAAATAATAATAAAAAAAAAAGTTAGAACTTTAAAAACAGAATCAAATGAGTCAAAAGCCAAAAAAAAAATGCTAAGGATGGAAACAAAGTGTAGAAGCAAAGTAAGAACAAGGTTTTCTCTAGTTACATATTTTAAAGATCCTATTATCTCAGACTTGTCCATTTGAATATCCATTTCCTTCCTTCTTAAACCATCACCTAATCTCCACAACACCTAATAAAGACCTTTAACTCAATTGGGAATAGGTTGGTGTGATAGTAAGTGGCAGATGTGTTTGATTGACCTCGGCTCCCTTGTATGTCATTGAGATTGTGAGGAAAAGTGTGCCCACTGCACACTAGAGTGAGCGAAACTTGAGTGGAAAAATGAAAGTATTTTTGTCTTGACATATTTGTGAGGACTTACTTAAGGACGCTATTCCAAGGTTTCATAAACGGATTTGTTATTGCATTTCATAACATAGTTCATTATATATATGTTTATTTGTAGATGATTTAATTATTATGCACGTATTATCTTAGGTTTCGAATTGATTATTCTTTATCCATTGCCAATGAGATGTATAGATATATGAGAATAAATAAGGAAGCATTAATTTTATTTCTTAGTCGTTGTAGTATAAATGAAGTTTGTGGGTATCTTCTTTATAAAACTCTCACGAAGCTATAACTCGTCTACTAGGGAAATCCTAATGGTTTAAGGCCTTATTGCATATGGTCAATGGAATCGCACTCGGCGAAATGAGATTAGTTAGAACTCCATTTTTGGTCACTTATTTTAATTTCTCATCTTTGCTTGAGGACAAGTAAAATGCTATATAGGGGTGGTTTGATAAGAGCCCAAAATTGTAGTTTTAACCCCTTAATAATACTATATTTAGACCAATTATGTTTATAATAAATAAGAGTTAGTACTGTTTACGTATTTTTGTGTATTTCAAGTCTTGGAGTCAACTATGTGAAGAAATATGTCACTTTTGCAAGAGAAAAGAGCAAAAATTGGTTGCTAAGAAGTTTTATGGTTAAAGCCCAAGTTTCAAGGAGAAAAAACCTTTTTAAAGCCCAGTCAAAACTGAAAAGTCAAAGTCAACGCGGGCAGAAATAGAGCATAAAAGTCAACAGAACTTCCGCAGGCTGTATTTTTGGACTCAGACTTCAGAATTGGGCCTATTATATGTCAAAACAACCAACTCGGAAAGAGCTTTCTAATAGTCCAGGCCTTAATCAAATTAGAGGAGTAAAAGTGGATGAAAAAGTTGTTGTAGTAATTTTGAGCAAAGAAACTCTTTTTGGACTTAAATAATTAGGTTTTGGGCTTGATTTAGTGGCCCAAAACATAGCTCCAAAGCCCATGCACAAAATTGTAAACCTAGCCCTCTCCTATATAAAGAGGACTAAGGCAAAACTCTAACTCTCTCCTACCTCTTCTCTTTAGTCTAATGTAGTTTTAAAAGTTTATGTTTTATTAGCCTAGACACCATTAATACAATTAAAGTTATTTTTAATACAAGTATTTCTTTAATTATGTATTTTTGTTCTCATTATTTATTCCATGATAGTCTAATGAACCATAGCTAAACCTCCATTAGAGGGGTTTGATTGAAACTTTGATAAAGATTTGATGTGTTAGTATAGAATAGTTGTATTAAAGAGCTTCAACTCTAGGGTTTTCTATTTAGCAATAAGTAAAATAAACCTAGACTAGAGGATAGTTCATTCACCATGAGAATTGGCTTCAACTTCCTCTCATGCTAATTATTAGTTGGCTAGAGATACCATAAATAATTAGGGATAATAAAGACATAACCTTTATGCTGAACCTTGTGTGAAAACATAAAGGTTAGGGTTGCAACAAACTCTATACTAGCATATTAAAGATTAATCAAGGTGGATTTCAAATCTCCCTAATTCCTTTTTCATATTCACATCTTAATATTTAATTGTCATAATTTAATTTTGAATATATTCAATATTAGTTTTCACCATATTAGTTCTATTTTAAATCATTACTCTCATGTTGTTTAATTGTTCATCCTTAGTGGAGTTAGTTATTATCTAAGCAATTAGGAGTGGAACGAATTCTTACTCTAGTTTTATTACATGATAATTTGAGAGTAGAACTTTGATATCAAAAGATAGAGAATTTAGTTTACTTCTTCCTAGACTCTTTAACTAAGTAGGAGTAAAAGCTTAAATTTCATCTTATAAGTCAGCACCTAACCAAGTTAAATCAATGGAATATGAAGTTAGAATT
This sequence comes from Coptis chinensis, assembly GCF_015680905.1. Lineage (NCBI taxonomy): Eukaryota > Viridiplantae > Streptophyta > Magnoliopsida > Ranunculales > Ranunculaceae > Coptis > Coptis chinensis. The sequence goes on along the minus strand of NC_141464.1, from coordinate 63,088,795 downwards.
TCAAAACTCTCCTAGATTTGAAAACAAGCTCAGAAGGACGGGTTTGTATGATCTTGTGATGGGAGTATATGAGTATCAGGATTCAATGTTGGTCTCTGCGTTTGTCGAAAGGTGGTATCTGGAGACCAACACATTTCATATGCCGTTTGGGGAGATGACTATCACTTTGGATGATATCTCCCAACTCCTAGGAGTCTCGATAAAAGGAAGAGCCGTGCAAGGGAACATTGATATGAAGTTGGAACAGACTCAGAAAATGTTTAACCGCGCTCTTAATATATCGTTGGGAACGATTAAAGAAGAGTTGCAAGCCAGCCACTTCATATCAAAAGTAAGGTTACAATTCCTGAAGCATCACATGGCCGAGAAAGTGCATGATAATGCGATTAAACTAATAGAGCAACCTGTGAAGAAGGCGTCGACTTTAATAGAGGTACAACGTGCCGTCAGAGGTTATTTGTTATTCTTCTTTAGATGGACTCTCTTCCTTGACAAGTCTAGGACAGCAGTGCCTGTTTGTTACTTGAGGTTGCTGTTGAAGTTTAGTGAGATAAAAAACTATGCGTAGGGTGTAGCAATACTTACATACTTGTACCGCAGTCTTGGGGCTGCCACATGTGCCAAAGTGAAAGGCATTTCAAGCTATTTCATTTATATGTTAACCTTTATCTATTTATTAGTATTTTAATTGTGTGTGTCTATAAATTGGCCCCATGCCGTGCCAATCCCAAAACGATGAGTTGGCCTAGCCTCGATGTCGTAGGCACTCAATTACCGCTCCGCACTATGTTAACACAAAACATGCATTGCAATGTTATCAAAAATTTCTTGATGATACAATTTGTTTGATGGTAAGTATATGGGTTTGTTTAATATTTTATTGATTAATTGATGGTTGGAGTATGTGATTACTGATTGATTTTCTCATATGAACGACAGGTTGAATGGTGGCCCTACAACAATGTTAGAGCATTACGCCCGGTGCATTATATTGCTTATTTTGAGGGCTTTTTATGCTTTCTTGGTGTCGTGGAGCTTTATGCTGTTTGTAAGGCGGTCTGTCAGTTGGGTCACCTGCAGCTTGTGCTCGCCAATCCTCCACAGCCAAATGTCACGACGAGAACTACCAACGGACGCGGGTACGAGGTCAAATGGAATCTTGCTTTGACATATTGGACCACATGGGAGAATCACGTGATCGAACCCCAAAATCGAGGACCCTCGACAAGTTATCCATGGGAGTGTGAGTTTGGCTACATGGAATGGTATGAAATGAATACTCACATTCGAATGATAAATCCTCAGCTTCTTATTCATTTCTCCCTACAAACACTTCCTAGTTCTAGTACTCAGCTAGTGAGTTTTGTGTTTTTATAGCTATTTTAAAACTATAAATGATAAATTAGTTTTGCATTTCTTTTTACAGAGCAACGTTCTCTACGAAACTACGCTCATGCTTGAGAAAGGTCTGCAATTGGGTGGGCCTACGATTCTCAAGGAAGCAAGGAGATCGTTCCACAAAGTGGAAAACATGACCCAGTGCAAGTTTATTGGTGGGCATTACCATCGTGATCGTGTCTGAAGTTGGAGCTTTGAAGTTGGATTAGGGTTGCATATAGATTAGGGTTTGAAGGTTGATTAGGGTTTGGTTAGGGATTAGGGTTTAAAGTTGGATTAAGGTTTGGTTAGGGATTAAGGTTTGAAGTTTGAATTTGAAGTTTGAATTTATATGTTTGAAGTTATTTTATATGAATTTCGAATTTGAAGTTATGTATATGAATTTGAATATGAAAATGTGCGTTTGAATTTCATGTTGAATTTGAATATGAATTTGAACGTGAATTTGAGTTTAAATTTGAATATGGTTTGATATATGTGAATATGAATTTGAACGTGAATTTGAGTTTGAATTTGAATATGGTTTGATATATATGAATTTGAATTTGAATATGGTTGTATGTATATGAATATGAAGTTGAACTTATGTGCGTTTATGAATTTGGTTTGGATATTAAATGAACAAAATCAAATAAAAAATTCGCTTGGATTTTGGTCCAGACGACCCAAAAATCGTTCACAGACAAATATGACCTTAACGACCTATGCAGATCGCTTGCCTATAGACCTAAACGATCTGATGGGGTCGTTTAAGTCTAAAGGGCAGCGGTCCGGAAGTCGCTTTAGTTTAGAGTGATGCTGTGTAGTTTGAAGAGATCGTTTTGAACACTTCTCTGCGACCTCATTGGGTCATTTGGACCAAAATCCAAGCAAAACTGATTGTTTGATCCCTTTCTTCAAATTCATATTCATATTCATATACATCAAACCATATTCAAATTCAAACTCAAATTCACGTTCAAATTCAAACTCAAATTCACGTTCAAATTCATATTCAAATTCAACGTGAAATTCAAACACCCATTTTCATATTCAAATTCATATACATAACTTCAAGTTCGAAATTCATATAAAATTCATATACATTTGATTCTAACTTCAACTTCAAATTCATATACATTTGATTCTAACTTCAAATTCCAAATTAACACGCCATTATTCATAACTTCAAATTCTAAAACAAATTGCATTCAAAACCTCTTCAAACGTTTATGTATACACTTAATTCAAACACCACTATACATAACTTCAACTTCTTTAAGTATAGGTAATCCATCAGTCGTTGTCTTCATCACCATCTCTATCTTCATCGTCGTCATCATTATCTCTATCATTGTCCACATCCTCAATCTTGTCATCAATTACTATCATTCAAGCAACTCAGCCATGCCATCCAACTATTGCATGCCAGAGACATTTGGCCTTACCGACCTCGTGTAATGTTCGCAAAATAAATTGGTAAGTCTCATCTGTTTCAGCCGCTTACCGACCATTTACTCGGAACATGTTTACAACTTATTGAGTTTAGGGTTCAACCTACGTCTTATAAGTTTAACATTGGAGCAGACGTTAAAGCAAACTTTGAAGCAGACAATGGAGGAATTTAAATCAAACAGACAAAGAGAGTAACTCTAATTTGATTTTGAACCTTATTTTTTATTTGTTCAACCTAATTTGATAGATAAATAGAGGGAATAGAAAAATATGTGGGACAAGAGAGTGGGCACTAAGAAAGAGGCGGGACAAGAGACTGGGCATTCAACCCTAATTTTTGGTACTACCGATGTTAGTCTTGATATATGTTAAGGAGAGTCTCTTGAAATTCATTTGGCTCCTATAGAACTTAGAGATAAACACATGCATAAATACGTACAAGCACCCAACACCTAATTACAAATTTACATAAAAAGCACAATTGGAGATCAACACATGCATAAATCAACATTAGATAACATTACACATCTGAAGATAACATTACGCATCTAAAATTTGAGATCTCCATCAAAATACTTAGAAGCACTAATTACAAATTTACATCAAAAACACATCTGACTTACATGAACAAAGTACATTAGACATCCAAACATGAATAGACAAAATAGAGATCTCTTACATCAACAGACAACAGACATCAAACACCTAATTAACCCAAAACCATGAAACCAATACCCACACCAACCAACCAAATCACAATTGAGATCAACACTATTTTGGCAATCAAAATGATTTTCTTCGTAGAATCATTTTCCTTCTTCAATTCTTCAATACTCTTTAAAAGTTTAATTTCCCTTCTCCGCAGATGACTTACTTTTCCCTGATATCGGTCAATAAGTATCTCCAATGTTTCATTGCGACGCTGAACATCACTTAATGTATCACTGCGACGAGGCAAATTAGTAAACTGCATCTCGTTGAAATAGGACCAAACTTCACCTGAATTGACAGAGGAATAAGACACCTGAATTGACAGAGGAATTAAGTTCTCTAACCAATTTAATCCCTTAATTCTTAGTTGACTCTTAGTTGAGAACTCTTGAGATAACTTTAGTTTTTATAAGCACGCGAAAAGGAGGGAAATGTTTGACGAAATAGAGGGAAATGAGATGAATGACATCACAGTAGTGACATCACATGATGAGACGAGAAATGATTTGTCTCGAGCATTTTAGCATTTTTGTTTTCTGAAATATCGGTGTAGTGGTATGTGCAAAATATTGGCATGGGGTCGTTCAAGTGTATAGGAGAACGATCTGCACAGGTCGTTAGGGCCAGATCTGTCTGGTAAAACCTTCTCCTCAATGACCTAGCTGGGTCGTTCATGTGTATATGTAAACGATCTGGTGAGGTCGTTTAGGTCCATAGACCAGCGATCTGCAAAGGTCGTTAAGACAAGATTCATCTGTGAACAATATTTGGGGATCGTTTTGGATGCTTTTGTGGGACCTGGGTGGGTCGTCTGGACCAAAATCCAAGCAAATTTTTTATTTGATTTAGTTCATTACATATCGAAACCAAATTCATATACACACATAACTTCACATACATAAGTTCAACTTCATATTCATATGCATACAACCATATTCAAATTCATATACATAACTTCAAATTCCAAATTAAAACACCACTATACATAACTTCAAATTCCAAATTAAAATGCCACTATACATAACTTTAAATCCTAAAATAAAATTGTATTAAAAACCTCTTCAAATGTTTATGTATACACCTAATTCAACTATGGGTAAACCGTCAGTTGTTGTCTTCATCACCATCTCTATCTTTGTCGTCGTCGTCATCATCTCTATCATCGTCCACATTCTCAATCTCCTCATCAATAACTGTCAAGTAAGAATGTGATGACAAATGTCAATTTTAAAGTGAACTCCAAACAAGAAAATTTAGTATGCTAGGAAAAATTTAAATGAATGAAAACTACGGAAATCACTTTACTTACTTATCCCCTTCTTCCTATTTGGATTTTCTAAACTGTTTTCGTTTGTCATGATTAACACCAACCTAGTTACCACAAGTACATCTCCTGCCTGTCTTCTCTTTGCTAGATTTTGCAATGCCTTTCTCCATACCTCTTTTTATTCTAGTATTACTTTTGTAAACCTTCACTTCTTTTTTCCTTCCTTTAGTTTGTGAGATGTTGGAATTCATAAGTAACACTTGTGAGGCATCAATCGCAGGTTGTAAGTTTTCATTGACAGTGCATGAATCGACAACTGAAATCTTCGTCCCGTCGTTAGTCTTCTTTATTTCCTTGAGCTCCAGTGATATTTCTTGTAATCTTTTCAACATGAATTGGTAAGTGTCATCTGTTTCAACCGCTTCATATACTAATTGATTGGCAACCATCTGAAGTTGGGTAGTTCTCAGTATCATAGAACTCTCATGGCCACTTACTAGTCCACCGTCATACTCAACTCTATATTTTTTAGCCCCGGCCCTTTCATCCACATTTTTAAAATAAAGTGGTCGGGTATCTCTATATCACGACACTGAAAAAACTTTACAAGGTGTCCACAGGGTATCCCTATAAACTCGAAAAGTTTGCATTCACAATTACCTTCTTTTGTGGCTGGGTTGAACTTCACCTTCCACTCACACTGATCACCTTGCACTCGAGACTTATAAGTGTAGGTCGTGTAGCCATCACTACCCTTTCCATCATCATCCAAGACATACTTAGCTTGAGCTTTCTCACATTCTTTCTTGAACCTATCATATGCATTCCTCGTATACACTTTTGATGCACTCTTCAAGAGAAAGGCATTACTATCGACAATGCAATTCGAGTGTTCTGTAGTATAATCCTTTTTTTTTTTTTTCAACAAACAATTCTACTCAAACACCTATCATTCTTTAACACAAACTATCTAAGAGTTGTAGTTGAACGGAAAAAATTCTTGTAAAAAGAATTCATGCCTTTGGAACGCCCAGTAGTATTAGTGCCAGCATAGAAAGTATCCAAGTGATAAACCGGTGCCCATTTTTCTCGAATCTTGTATATTCCTATGAGTCATTCATTCTTCACCAATTCAAATGTAGACATCAATTCCTTCCACTTCATTTCAAAAGCACTAGGAATATAAGTTTCCCGAACACACATTTTGATAGCTTTTTTGAAAGATGAACTCTTGAAATAAACATGTGGAAGTTTTTCAGGGAATTTCTTCAAAATGTGCCGTAGGCAAAATCTATGTCGTGTATTTGGGAATACCTTCGCAACAGCTGCCGTTATAGCTTTGTCTTGATCTGTGATGATTGAAGATGGGGCACGCCCACCCATGGCTACAAGCCAAGTCTCAAAAACCCATTGAAAAGATTCTTCTGTCTCATCCAATAGGAGTGCACACCCAAACTGGATTGACTGCATGTGGTGGTTTACTTCGGTAAACGGCGCAAATGGCATTTCATATACGTTCTTGTGATATGTTGTGTCAAAGAAGAGAACCTCACCAAAATATTGAAACTGTATACGTGAATGACCATCTACCCATAAAACATTTATTTCCCATGCTTCGCTATCCAACTGTATTGCGTAGAAGGAATTAGGATCTTCTATACTCTTCTTCTTAAAAAAAAAAGTAAGCACTGCAGTAGGATCACCTTTGACAGGTTTCTTATATTCTTTCGATGGACCTAAGTGGTTCCAACAATCTCTGTCAAAAAAACCATTTTGTGGTCCATTAAGTATATCAACAACTTTATTCACAGGTATGCCTTCATCACGAAATGAGTCAATCAACATCTTCGCTGCAACAAGTAATTTTTTGCAAACAGGCATGCACATCCTTTTCGCCGGACTAACAAGGTTGTGATTGTGCGCACTAATATACTTCACCACTTTCCATAATCCACTATCTTGTTTTGTCACTCTCATTGTTGCTAAACACTCGCATTTCACCGTATTCGTGTTTCTCCTCTTCTTTATTACTTTTTTCTCGGACCACTCATCTGTCATTTTTTTTACTCATTCTATGTAAGTCCCAAAATGCTCGCAAGTCATTTGACAAGTACTCACTTCATCTGAATGTGGAATTCATTTTTGGGTACTTCGAGTAATGGCACTAAATCCCAATGCTTTTCCGTAGTCTATATAAAATTGTTTCGCATCTTCCAGACTTGTAAAATTCATCCCAAAATATGGTAACTTTACATTCTCTACTATTTCTATGTCGTCTCGAGTTGGAAGAGCAGAGGAAGCAGCCTCATTTTCATTTTCCTCATATAATCCAGTATGAAGAAAGACGTCATCAGTTGATTCTACAAAAACACACAATAGATAATAGAAGTATGCCAAAAATCAAGTTGGAAATATAAGTATGCAAATGACACAATAGATATTATTTATGGTTGTGCTGCCTGTGCGTGTTACTACTATTTACTTGCAGAACCCTCTAAACCTGTCACTATAACTAATAACAAAAGTGGTAGAACTGCAAAACATCTTAAATGACATACTATTCTTCATGCACATATATAATAAAAGAGAAATGAAGTATGCAACCTTAACGTATGAATTCTTATTGTTCTTTGACTTTGACTCAAGTCCTTATTTCTTTTGAATTGACTTACACACGTGTTTCAAAATGTGGTGGTATTTTAGAATTAGAATGTCATATGATTTTTGACTTCTATCTTTATGGATATATTTATTGTAAGGGGGATTTCCCGTCATTGAACAGATGATATGTGTATGGGAAATAACCTAAGACTATAGATGTCCAGAATGAGACGAGGACCATCGGATCAGTTATGTGAATAAGTGATCTCGTGCTTAGCATGAGTGTTTAGTGGACATGTGCTAGGTGCCCACGTGGCTGACCGCCTCTAAGTATGACAGTTCTCCAAGTCGTTAGGAACTGATATAGACAGTTCCTGAACAGAAGGAAACTGAAGATGGTGATCTCTGATGATAAGGAAGGAATTGTGATGACATATCTTAGGAGTTACCTTTTAGATATAATCTTCCCATACACGATGGGATATTATGATCAACAAGGAAACTTACCTCTCATAAGATATGGTCTAGATTCAGACTTCCATAAGGAAAGGAATCCTAATATGAAAGTCGAGTCCAAATATGGATGGGAACTCACAAGCGGTGAGGACAGTCCTAACCCTAGGACACTCGTAGCTCTTCCTATATAAACCATAGGGATTCGCTTTAGGAACTACGCAAAATAGGGTTTGATTCTCCTAAGAAAACAAGGAGATACGTAGGCAGCCGCCAGGCAGTTCAACCCTGAACTCACAATCATCTCATCCCTTCTCTACTCAGTCAAAGCTTCTGGATCACAAGGCACAGAGGAAGATCAAGGGATACTCGAAAACTCCCTTACATTTATGATTGCATATATTTAATCTCTTTGAGAGAGACATCATTGTTATTATATTTACAGTCTTCTATTCGTTAAAGAATATTTGGTTTATTGCCGAGTTTTGACATTGGATGTGATTTTTATACGTATACTAAATTGAGTCGAAACAGTATTAGTATGATCTTGCGTAAATAATACTTATATAATATAATGTGTCACCTACGATCTCCCCACGTCTCTTTGATGAAAAAGAAAAGAAATGTTTATGACTAATGATGTCATGTGAAAAGCCACCCTAGAGAGGAACTAAGGTATTTGCTTTGCGGGCTGGTTGTATTCCTTGAGTGTACGGGAATGTAGTTCTAGATTTCTTGAATGTACGGGAATGACTTGTTTTTTTTTTTTTTAATTTTCACAAGAGGTTTTGTTTATGCGCATGGAAAGCCCAGAGATGGCTGTGACTCACAAGTTACGAGTTTACAAGTTGGAAATATGTTCATGGAGGCGATATCTCCGCTTGGGACATATATCTTGTAGTGGTACTTGGTGTGAGAGAGACACACGGGTATATGTGATTTGGCAAATGTGTAAAGTGCAAATCGTGGAGTAGGAACTAAAGGTTGGGCTAAGTTTATTTATAAATGAGTCAACAAGATAATTAATAAGCAAAATGAAATATTTATTTTGCGTATGACTGAGTTATTGCATATAAATATTTATGTATTATAATGTATATGATTTATTATAAAGGAATGTGTATGTGGTTTGTGTGAGTACGTGATACTCACGAGGGATGAATGTACTCCTCAGATGTGATTTTCCTCGTTCTCATAAGTAGACGAGTGGTTTCTAAGTAAAATATGTGTATCTAATTTGTGTGATATGATGGATATGGTGGTGTTATGAACGTTGATATTTGTGATATCTTCAGTCTGATTATGTATGCCCACGGTGGTTGTTGTGAGAGTCAAATAGATGTATACTTTAAAAGATTATGTTTGGGAAATCTAACTTTGTTTTGCAGGAGGGTAGAACTTATTAACCTTTTATGCAGTAACAATATAATTGTCCTACCCTGACACGACGGGATAGATTAAAGGTAATGTATAATTTGTGTGTTTACTAGTTTGAAATTATGTATAGTGAGCTTGCTTGGAAGAAACTACACGTCGTTTTAGAAAATGAAACTATCTTGTCTTCGAAGTTGAAATGGTTAGTAATGTTAAATTTATTTCTTAGAAAATTTAATGTAGTATTGTATATTTTATTTTAGTCTTACTCATTGCATACCAGCAAATTCAATTTGCTGACCCATGTTTCTTTTGCAACGTGAGTGTGTTCTTGGGAACATAGATGGTGGAGTGCAGTGGATGAGGACGCTTGATATGGATTCGCTCTTAGAGTCTTTCTGGTTTTAAGTTTTCTGGAGTGTGTGGTTTTGAATTGAGACATATGTAATAGAGTTGGTTAGTTTCTTTTCTAATTTAATAATGTGATTGGATGATTGGTCTTTTGGTTTTAATTTGATCTCAGATTTTTTTTATATCATGTTTGGTAATAGGTTATTAGCTTTTCGTTTCACCCTAGTTTTCAGATGATTGAATAGGGTGACGATTAAGATAGTTACATCTTGAATAATTCCTTATTTAATTGTCTAAAAATTCGAGGTGTGACACTTGAGCTAGAAGAGACCTCTACTTTACATGTCACACCCCAAATTTCCAGAAAATTTAAAATAGGGAATTATCTAAGATATAATTATCTCAATCGTCACCCTATTCCATCTTCGAAAGCCCGGATGAAACGAAACCCTAATAACTCATTACCAAACATGATATAGAAAAATGAGAACAAATTAAAAACGAAAGAACAACTCTTCATTCACAAATAATTTTTTTACTAATTAACCAACTCTATTACATCTGTTTCAAATCAAAACTTTCCACTTCAAATAACTTAAACCAGTAAGGCTCCAAAAGCGAATCCAAATCAAACGTCGTCATCCATTGCATTCTAACATCTATGTTTCCAAGAACACACCCACGTTGCAAAAGAAAGCAAACATGGGTCAGCAAATTGAATTTGCTGGTATGAGTAAGACTAAAATAATATATACAGTACTACATTCAATCTTCCAAATAAATAAATATAACATTACCAACCATTTCAACTTGGAAGAGAAGATAGTTTCATTTTCCAAAACGGCGTATAGTTTCTTTCCAAGTAAGATTTCAATCCCATTATATAGTAAATTAATTTAATTAAAATATTACCTATAATCGCTTTCGTATTAGGGTTGGATAACGTCCCTGCATAAGATGTTAATAAGTCATACCCTCCTGCAAAACAAAGTTAGGTTTCCCAAACATAAACATTTAATACATACATCTACTTCTCTCACAATAACCATGAGAATACACAATCTGGCATAATATATCCCCAATATTAACATTCATGTCACACCACCGTATCAATTATATCACGTTAACAACATTTACATTCCTTCGTAAGAAATCATATCATAATACACAACCAATCATATCCAACAACTTGCTCATACATAAAGCCAATATTTTTCTTTAAAACCACTCCTCTACTTATAAGAATGAGGAGAATCACAACCAGGGAGTACATTCATCCCTCGTGAATATCAACTCACACAAACCACATATATATTTCTTGTAAGACATCATATACATCATAGTACATAAATATTCATATGCAATAACTCACTCATACGTAAAATCAATATTTTACTTTGCTTATTAATTATCTCGTTGACTCATTTCTTAACAGACACTGCCCAACCTTTAGTTTCTACTCCACGATTTGCACTTCACACATTTGCCAAATCACACATACCCGTGTGCCTCACTCACACTGAGTTCCACTATAAGACATATGTCCCAAGCGGGGATCGGATATCGCCTCCAGGAAACATATTTTCATCTTGTAAACTTGTAACTTGTGAGTCACAGCCATCTCTGGGCTTTCCATACACATAATCACAGCCTTTTATGGGCATACAAATATAACAGGTCATTCATGGCACATTCAATGAATACCTTGGGTCATTCCTGCCACATTCAAGGAATACCCATCATCACATTAACAGGTCATTCATGGCACACATTCAATGAATACCTTGGGTCATTCTTGCCACATTCAAGAAATACCCATCATCACACTAACAAATCATTCATGGCACATTCAATGAATACCTTAGGTCATTCCCGCCACATTCAAGAAATCCAGACCTACATTCCCCACACTCAAGGAATCCAGCCTACCCGCAAGGTGAATGCCTTAGTTCCTCTCTAAGGCGGCTTTTCACATGACATCATTAGTCATAAACATTTCTTTTCATCAAAGAGGCGGGGAGAGATCTAAAGATGTCGGCGATACATTAAATTTTCACAAGACTTTTTACAACACTTTTTAACACCCAAGAGTTATCATTTATTATAATATTTCATCATAAAATATACATCTTCTCGATCACACAGTAGAATCATTAATAAAGATTCCAAATACAATAGTCATTCAAGTCGCCTCAATATCGAATATATAAACCATATATATCAAAATTCTCAATTATGAGTAATGTGTTTTGACCCCCACCTACGTCGCAAACGTCCATTAGTAGGGGTCTCTATTTTATTTGTTTAATCGACAGGGCTAAAGCCCAATTTGCAATACCATGGATCAATGTACATGCCCATTAACTCATGTGTCTAAGGCTGAACCTTAGCCACATGGTTTTCCACTAATGTACATTAATTTATGTCCAGATTTGTTTCTTATCAAAGAGATAATTATCAGTTGAGAGCTATATTCAATTACAATTACTTAAGCTACAAGAATACTTGAGCTACAAGGAGTCTCTACTCTACCTATATAAATACCAAACTATTTTTTATACAGAACTACGTTCTTTAGACTTGATCTCATCGATAATTTGGGTACGTAGGCAACCGAAATGTACAATCTCATCATTCTCTCGATCACCATCACTTTTCCCACTACTTTTCTACATAATTCATCTTTTTCGTCACCACCTAGTGTTTTGATCATATTAGGTCAAAACATAATTAGCGCCGTTTGCGGTTCTTATTCCACACCCTCGATCACGTTATGCAAAAGTTATGACGCATACTCGAAGAGCTCAAGGTCCTGATGTAATTATTGATGATCATCACGCCCATGATGGTCAAGGTCAACTTGGGGATAACGGACTAATACCTCCTAATACTGTCATTCCACCAATGCGCCAGATTATTCAGCGCGAGGTTATTAGCTTTGACGATTCTCCATCATCTGATACGGATAATGTTAGTCAACTGTCTCGCGAAGCACTTATTAAAAAGTTCAAGAATGTCCAAAAACAGAACTACTACTACAAGCGTCGTTTGAAACGATCCACTCCCCTTGCAGATGATGTTGTATCTGTCACACCATAATGAAACACACGCCAACGACATGACAGTGTGTGGGATCATTTAAGTGGTGAGGATGAGATTCACAATATTCGCAACAGCCATCAATGGGTTCCAAGTAATGGGAACAGAATTCCCCGATCTCCGCCGAGACCCGGTCACACTCTCGGTAGGCATGGTAATGCTAATAACCGTTTGCTTGCACCCCAAGGTCCTACGGATTATCGGCCAGTCTCGAGGAATTTGGGTGACGAACAGAATAATGGTTGCACTCATGATTGAAACAATTAATTTCGAGAAATACCTCAGTGACATGATTCTCATCATTTCGGGATATCGTACTGCAGTTACACCATACCGTCCACAATCATCTCGACACAGTCACGATGAATCTTCGTCATTTTCTTCTCGTTCCGTTCGTTCCCATAGGCGTCATCACGTGTATGATTACGAGCCAGCAGATATGGATCTGATGACTCCGCAACATGTCAAAGAAATGATTAAAAAAGCTCTTCTGGACAGCAATCCGATCTTTTGAATCGACACTAGAGAATCTGGCAGTTTAAGATGGTATTTTGGACAAATTTTCTCTTGCCGCCCAACGGGCTACTCATAACAAAGACTTCAAACAGCCCGAGTTTGATCAATATGATGATATCGAGGGTTGCCCCATGCTTCATGTAATTAATTTCATGAACAAATTGGTTTTATCGGGAGGTGATGATGCTTTAAAATGCAAACTTTTCCCTTCTACATTAAAAGGGGAAGCGTTGGTATAGTTTAGCAAATTACCCCCATGATCTATTCATTGGTTCAAGGACTTAACCGAAAAGTTATCGAAATATTTTCATCATAATCTAAAACGTCCAAATGGTGTCCGAGTTCTTTTCAACATCAAGCAACAATGTGATGAAACTCTCCGTTGTTTTGTCACTCATTTCCGCCAAGCTGCAGCTGAGATTTCCGAGCAGTCCGATCTAATGGTGGTCTATGCTATATAAGCAGAGTTTGATGGAGAGAGAATGTACCTGCTAGTCAACGCGAAGACGATACACAGAGTTCTAGAGCGGCAGTGTTGGCGATACTGTGGAAGAGGACAAGCTTTCTACGACTTCAGGGAGTCTTGACCACATCTGTTTAAGGAGGGTCGATGTCTTTTCTTAGATTGGGATTTATGGTGCTGCGCCAGCACTTATATAAGGTTTTTTCGAGCTAGTTTTCCATTGTTGGTGGGATTCTTTTCTAATCCAAATTCGTCTCTAATCTTAATTCTTATCTACTCCACATTCTTATCTAATCTGAAACCTTTGAATCCAATTTGTATTTAACTTCCATTTCTTTTTGTTATTACTAAACTGCCCCTATATTTAATTTTAAATATCTAAATCCTAATATCGCTATTCCGCTGGCATGTGTCGTTGAAATCAATTTTCGTATTATTACGTAATGCGTTCGGTATAGTTTCGGCCAGCAATTTTTTTTTGCAATTTTTTCTGTGCATCTTTTATTTTTTCTGTGCATTTTCAGCCATCTTTTATTTAACTACATTGCGTCCCGTATACGTTAGTTTGACATTATTTCGTTCTCGATAATTCATGAATTTTTCCCGACTGTCAAAATGACTGTCCATTTTCCTATCATTTACTTTCACACGACACTTTATTATACATTCCGCGTATGCTTTTCTTATTCCATTTTTTCCTTGATTTTTCTTCTCTTCTTTGCCATATGAACTTTGTTCGTATGCCAAAGAGGGGGCGGTGTTTCGACCCCCACCTACATGGAAAACGTCAATTAGTAGGGGTTTCTATTTTATTCGTTTAATCGACAAGGCTAAAGCCCAATTTGCAATACCATGGATCAATGTACAGGCCCATTAACTCATGTGTCTAAGGCTGAATCTTAGCCACATGGCTTGCCACTACTGTACATTAATTTATGTCCAGATTCGTTTCTTATCAAAGAGATAATTATCAATTGAGAGTTATATTTAATTACAATTACTTAAGCTACAAGAGTACTTGAGCTACAAGGAGTCTCTACTCTACTGATAAGAGCCCAAAACTGTAGTTTTAACCCCTTAACAATCATACTTTTAGACTAATTATGCGAGTAATAAACAAGAGTTAATGTTGATTACGTGTTTTTATGTACTTCAGGCAGTAAAGTCGATTATGTGCAGAAATGTGCCATTTTGGCGAGATAAAGGAGCAAGGGTTGGTTGCGAAGAAATTCTGTGATAAAGGCCAAGATTCAAGGAGACAAAGCCCGGTCAAAAGCTGAAAAGTCAACACGGGTAGAAACAGTGCACAATTCAGCAGAACTTCCTAAGACCATATCTTTGGACTCAGGCCTCGAAATTGGGCCTACCTTACATCTAAACGACCGGCGCGGAAAGAGCTTTTGAATGGTCTAAGCCTTTATCTAATCAGAGGAGCAAAAGTGGACGAAAAGTCTGTTGAAGTCAAAGCCAGTTGAAACGGGCTCTGTGGACTTAAGAAATTGGGCTTTGGGCTCAATTTTCCGGCTCAAAACATGGCTCCTCAGCCAATGCACGAAATTGTGGATCTAGTCTCCTCCTTTACATAAAACAAGACTTAGCTCTTAAGAAAGACATAGTTAGATAGTTTAGAATAAAAAGTAGCCATTAGAATAGCTTGTAGATCTAGTTTTGAATTTCAATTAGTTAATTAATTAGTTTCATTTCTTGTTTTAGATTAGTTATTTGAATCTTTGTTTATCATTCGTTAGATAAATAAAATAGTTAGTTCTTGATCATTTCGATTTTGTCATTTAAATTTTGTAGATCTAATTTCAATTCTTGTTGTTATTTAATTCTTAGTTATTAATTAGATTTGAAGCATTATTTAGTTAAAATTAGTAAAGTTCAAATCTTTACTCCACTCTATTTCGATAGATTTGAGAGCCATTTGATAAGAGTAAAAATGAATAGTTTTACTTACAGAATAAAGCGATGAAACTTCAGAACGCAAGTAAAACTAAACCAATTATTTATCTAACGAATGATAAGCAATGCTTCAAATCTAATTTTAATAACTAAACAATGCTTTACATAAAACTAAACCAAGATTTGAACTTTGCTAATTTTAACTAAACAATGCTTCAAATCTAATTAATAACTAAGAATTAAATAACAACAAGAATTGAAATTAGATCTACAAAATTTAAATGACAAAATCGAAATGATCAAGAACTAACTATTTTATTTATCTAACGAATGATAAACAAAGATTCAAATAACTAATCTAAAACAAGAAATGAAACTAATTAATTAACTAATTGAAATTCAAAACTAGATCTACAAGCTATTCTAATGGCTACTTTTTATTCTAAACTATCTAACTATATCTTTCTTAAGAGCTAAGTCTTGTTTTATGTAAAGGAGGAGACCAGATCCACAATTTCATGCATGGGCTGAGGAGCCATGTTTTGGGCCGGAAAATCGAGCCCAAAGCCCCCTTTCTTCAGTCCACAGAGCCCGTTTCAGGTGGTTTTGACTTCAGTAGACTTTTCGTCCACTTCTGCTCTTCTGATTGGGTCAACGCTTAGACTATTGGAAATCTCTTTCCGAGTTGGTCGTTTTGACGTAAGGTAGGCCCAATCTCGGGCTGAGTCCAAAGATATGGCCTTCGGAAGTTCTACTAACTTGTGCACTATTTCTGCCCGTGCATTACAAAGGCTTTGTCTCCATGAATCTTGGCTTTTAATCACAGAACTTCTTAGCAACCAATCCTTGCTCCTTTATCTCGCCAAAGTGGCACATTTCTACACATAATTGACTTCAATGCCTGAAATACATAAAAACACGTAATCAGCATTAACTCTTATTCATTACTCGCATAATTGGTCTAAAAGTATGATTGTTAAGGGGTTAAAACTACAATTTTGGGCTCTTATCAAACCACCCCCAAACAGCATTTTGCTTGTCCTCAAGCAAATATGAGAAATTAGAATAAGTGACCAAAAATAGAGTTCTAACTACTCTCGTTTCGCTGAGTGCGATTGCATTGACCATATGCAACAAGGCCTTAAACCACTAGGAATTCCCTAGTGGACGAGTTATAGCCTCATGAGAGTTTTCTAGTGAAGGTACTCACAAACTTCATCTATACTACAACGACTAAGAAATAAAACTACTGTTTCCTTATTCATGCTCCAAATTATTTATACATTTCACTAGCAATGAATACAGAATAATCAAGTCGAAACCTAAGCTAATATATGCATAATAATCAATCATTTACGAATAAATATATATACAATGAGTAATACTATGAAATGCACTAGCAGGTCCGTTTATGAAAACTCGGAATAGCGTCCTTAAGTAGGTCCTCACATAAATGTCAAGACAAAAACTACTCTGATTTTTCCACTCAAGTTTCGCTACTCCAGTGTGCAGTGGGCACACTTTACCTTACAATCTCAATGACACACAAGGAAGCCGGAGTCGATCAAACACATCTGCCACTTACTATCACACTAATCTATTCCTAATTGAGCTAGAGGTCTTTATTAGGTGTTGCGGGGATTAGGAGATGGTTTAAGAAGGAAGGAAATGGATATTCAAATAGGACAAGTCTGAGATAATAGAGTCTTCATATTATGTAACTAGAGAAGACCTTGTTTCTTATTTTGCTTCTACACTTTGTTTCCATCCTTAGCCATTTTTTATTTCTTTGGCTTTTGACACCTTTGATTATATTTTTGGAGTTCTAACTCTTTATTTTATTTTATTTGTTTCTTTTTTTTTTATTTGGATGGAAACTTCCTTTTCTTATTTGGAGCGACTGACAAATTCTTGATTTCAAAGGTCTTTCTCTTTTCTATTCTTCATCTCTATTCTCAGACTTATTCACAGAATGGGTAGGCTAATTTTTTTATTTTTATTTGTTTTGTAACAGGTTAAAGGATTTGCGGTTTATGAAAGGCTAAGGAAAGGCTCAGAGGGGCGACTAGCGGAAAATAATTTCATAAGGGTTGAATTTCTGGCTATATCGATCCAAAGAGGGCCTAAATTCTCGTTTAGGATATGGTATATTGATCAAGCAAGTGGACGTGTGATTTCTCTATCCGGATTTTACTTCTCCCTTGTGTCATTTCTCTAATATTTCACTCATATAAGGCTTTAGGCTATATTCTCACAGGATTTATAAAATAAGTACTATAGCCTAGGTTTCATAAACTTACTGCCAAACAATCATAGATACTTATGTAATATATTTATAGCTAGATGCAAAGATTATTACCTACATATTAACCTAAGTTTCTACAATTTATTCTAATGCAAAAGCTACGTGAGACTTCTAGATTATTCAAAGCATAGAGAAAGAAAACAATACCAATATTCCTAAGTGTATAGTATAAACTTTTTATTTTTATTTTTCTGAATTTTTGAAATTTTTGAAATTTTAACTAGAAATAAATACATATTATACATATCTATATCCTACCAAACAAGAAGCATGCTTTGTCCTCAAAGTATTTTAAATAAAGAGGATAGGAAAATACCATTGAAACGCGTGAAATTCCGGAACATCTGCAAAACAAGGTTATAACATACTAATATAGAAAATAAAAACTGGCGCAACTCTATAGGAGTTCCACCCATTATGAGGTAGTAAGAAATTAAATTGCTTGGGACATAAGCAGACCCTAACTGAAACTAAAAACTTACCTACACTCCCACTTAGTCGTCCTCTTCCTTATCATCCGCTATAAAGAGATGAGGTTCCTTTGCGTCCTGCCATGCCATGATAACTTGCCAAGCTCGTCACCGTATGTCATCTACTTGTGCTAACCTGTCGAGTGTTACTATGTCTGATGGGGTGTAGGAGCAACCAAGTGAGGTTGCACTTGCCATCCCGGCCAAGTCATGACTCAAAAAGAGCGAACCACCTAATTGGTGGGTCTCATGACTTCGACCTTTTTCCAATCCGTGAACTGGGTACAAAATTTAGGTAGGCAACTGAGCATGATGCGGCAAACTAAAACAGGCATAAGAAGATACTTATGCCTCATGCTTTGGGCTCTCTTAAGACTAGCCACTAGAACTCGGGGGATGTCATATCGGCGACGTCCCTCAGCTAAAGCAAGAAAAACGTCACCATCGGTACTATTTGCAGAGATAAACTGCCAATCCCCTAAAATATTCATCAGAATGAATAACATGGTGGTGCCTACATTTAGGGACAGGCTACCAAGGGCTATGTTGTAATGCCCTTGGTCCATTATACGAAATACCCCTCCCCCATAATACTCGTGGAAATATGTATAGTCATAGAGGTATGCATTATCGGTCATATATCCCCACGTGTGAATAGGATCAGGTATTGGTATTCCCGAAATCAAAGCTATGACATACTTATTGAATTCTAGTGGCGTGTCATCTACCGTGACGAGAATTCTTGTTCTCCGTCCTGGTTACAATAGAACTTAACATTATTGTAAAAAAATTCAGTAAGCTTAAGTGAATACGAGTCGTCTTCACTTACCGGTAGATGCCTCCATCCGAATCGCATGATTCTTTTATGGAACCAATGTCCATAAGTTTCGCTCCCCAACAAGTGTTCGAAAGACTGCTCCAGTATTACTATAGGAGAAGTCATCACAAAACTACTCTCTAGAATAGCTGCAACGATCCTGGAACAACCCACAAAAACTTGGAATTTTTCGTGCCCACCAGGGTCAGGGCGCAGGGTGCGCTCAAGCTATGCCTGGAATGGGCGCAGGGTGCGCTCTGGTGAATTTCAAGTTCCAGGCACTTGGGCGCAGGGTGCACTCACCTTTAGCCTGGGATGGGCGCGGGGTGCGCTCCGATAAAAATTGGAATTCCAGTGTTTTGGGCGCAGGTGGCGCTCGGGTTTGGGCTGGAGAGGGCGCAGGTCGCACTTAGGGTAGGGCGCAGGTGGCGCTCCACTGGGGCGCAAGTGCGCTCAGCGAGCTGTAATGCCGAAGTGCAAAGGAAACTAAGGGAAATTGGGAGTGAAAAGTGAGAGATGAATGTGGGAGATGTGTGTATTGTGTGGAGAATGAATAAAGTTTACATTTGAACACAACCAAATTCAAATTTAATTACTGAACTAATATTTTTACATTTGAACTAAATAAAAACAAATACAATAAAACAAATCAACTTATCAAATCCCTAAACCACTCGCTGCTAGTAGTGGAATGCGCTCGAGAAGGTGATGGCTCTTGGGCTTCGGCGGCCGAGTCATCCGTCTGCGGGCGACGACGCCAGCCCTAACATCGCTCCTCGAAGAACCCCCGGGTGGAAAGCGCGCAAGCATGTCGCTCGAACCGGGCGCCGAAGCTTCCATCTCAGCCCTCGTCTGTTCCCACCACTCATCCTCGCACCGGGCACGAGTCTCAAAGTTATGATGCATGGTAGCCTGCCGAGTCTGGAGGTCTTCGCAAATAGTGTTTAGAGAACGCATGCCACGATGGATCACAGTCATGCGTTCTGCATCCGACCTACACCGCTCCAAGGCATCGGCATCAAAACATGCCGTGTCCTCCTCATCCTCCGAGTTAGTCTCTTCAACTACCCTTTCTTCATTCAACCTCCAAATTTATTGGATACACTCCGTATAAATATGGGGATTTCGGTGCTCTTTCAGGCAAATTCTATCAGACCTCGGAGTCGCTCTGAAGGTCATCATGATCTTCATTATCAAAACAGGGAGAGGCGCGATACTCTTTCCAACTGTCCTAATCATATTACGCACAAACTCCAAAATACATAACTCATACTTTTGCTCCTGGAGTATCCATAGAACATGAAGGCAGTTTAGACCGATGTCGCTGACTTTCTCCTTCCCTATGACATTCCTACCAATCCATCGAAGCTACTGACCGGTTGTTGGTTCTCGAGACGCTGGCGAACACAATGCGAGCTCGTATTGTAGTTCCTTCCTAAAACAGTCGCGTTCATCAAAGGTTCTACCGCAAAGAACCGAATCTGTAATGTGGCATCGAGATGGCGTCTAGGCGGAATGCCTAGAATCTCAGCCAACAACCCAGTAGTAACTGCTCTCCTCCTCCCAGCCACCTTAACGAAAATTCGATTCCCATCCAACTCCCTCGTCCTGTAAAACTCTCGGACCAAATCTTTGTGGTAAAAATCGTCTGTCGAGTACCACAAACCACTCCAGTCTCTCCTAGCCATTTCATCACCGTAAAACGGCATGAATTGGTCAGCAGTAAATGCGTGCTCCGGCAATATCCGACGTCTTTGAGCCATTGGAGTTTTGATAAGATTTGAGGGTTTGAATAAAGTAGGGAGACTTGTTTTGAAATACCCTAACAATGGCAAGAGGCGCGGTAGTGGTGGTGGCAGTTCGAAATTTTTGAATTTTCGGTGGTTTTTGGTTGTTTAAATTGGTGGGAATTGATGGGGGAATGATTTGGAGAGGAATTTGGAGTGAATTAAAAGTTTGGCGTGGGTGTAGTTAGGTTTTTTTTTTTTTAGGGTTAAAAGCTTAAACTTGTTAATGGCGGTGGTGGAGATAGAAGAAGAAGAACGCGATGCGTTCTTGGGTTGTACTGTGGACTTGGCCCAAGCCCAATTCGAAACCCAAAAAATTTCGATTTTTAGCGCAACTTCAAACTAAAATTGCCGCTTCGTTACCGGTCCAGTTTTTGCGAATGAGATATAGAAATGATCAGGAGAGAATTTCCAATCCAATGATCCATAAAACACTCTATTCCGACCGTGGATGACATATGAGAAAATGAAAAACGCCTCAAAGTGCGTGCATTACGTAAGTTATGCGAACGAATGAAATCTAACTTAATAGAAAATGTCAACCCAAATTGTAATACAATTAAACGGTCTAAACAACACAACTAGAAAGTTGAACAATCCAGGACGGAAGCGAACACCCCACCCCCAAACAAATTTTAGACACAGAGTTGAGAAAATTTGTTTTTAAAAGTGGGTCTTTTAAAGTCAGATTCCCGAGACTTCTTAACTTACTATGTTTGTGATTTTAACAATTTTTTTTAATTTTTTATGAATAAAATTTAATATAAGAAAAACAAGAAAGCATTAAATGCATAATTCACACTATAGAAGAACATGACTCAAAAGCCGAGAAAACATGCAAGAGTGGAAAACGTAAATTATGTTAAACGTGGACTTAGGATCCGGTACTTACAGCCACACACTCCATAGGGAGGGCCCGGTTACCTTTATGGTGCACTTACCAATATATGGAAATGAAAGGAAATACACCAATGAAAAAGGTCAGTCCTCATAGACAGGGTCCTGTAAAAGGACTTCCTCTACATCAGGGGACAATAGCTCGTGAAAATGTTTCAATCGTTGGCCATTAACTTAAAAGGTACTGTTGTCCTTGGGATTTACCAAGGTGATTGCCCCGTAAGGGGTGACTTCAGTAACCAAAAAAGGACCAGACCAACGGGTTTTTAATTTCCTTGGAAAAATATATAGACGGGAATTGTAAAGTAAGACCTTTTGACCTACCACAAACTCTTTGAGCAAGATTTGCTTATCATGAACACGTTTCATGTTAGCTTTATAATCCTTCGCGAGATCATAAGAATCGCTACGGGTTTCTTCAAGCTCATTCAATTGCAACTTGCACTTGACACCCGCCTCATCAAAATTAAAGTTAAGGCTTTTTATAGCCCACATAGCACGGTGCTCCAATTCAACGAGCAAATGACAAGGTTTCCCAAATACAAGTCTAAAGGGAGACATACCTATAAGAGTTTTGAAAGCAGTCCTATATGCCCATAAGGCATCAGATAGTCGCTTCAACCAGTCTTTCCTATCAGGATTTATAGTTGTTTCTAAGATCTTTTTGATTTTCCTATTAGAAACTTCTACTTGTCCGCTAGTTTGTGGATGATACGGAGTTGCTACCTTATGCGTAACTCCATACTTCTTCACTAGAGATGCAACAACTCTGTTGCAAAAATGTGTTCCACCATCACTAATGATGGCTTTGGGAATGCCAAATCGATAGAAAATATACTCTTTTACAAAAAATACAACTGTCTTATGGTCATTGCTACGACAAGCCATGGCCTCTATCCATTTAGACACGTAGTCCACGACAACTAGAATATAAATGAAACCGTGGGAAACTGGAAAGGGACCCATGAAATCAATGTGCCATACGTCAAAAATTTCTACCACCATGATTGGATTCAATGGCATCATATTACGCTTCGTGATTCGCCTAAGTTGTTGGCAACGAATGCACGTCTTGCAATGCACTTTGGCATCTTTAAAAAGAGTAGGCCAATAAAACCCACATTGTAGAATTTTAGCAGCTGTTTTCATACCACTGAAATGGCCACCACACTCTTTGTCATGGTAGAATGAGAGAACCTCATGATATTCCCACTGGGGAATACAACGACAAATAATCTGATCCGCACAATACTTAAAAAGGTAGGGCTCATCCCAATAGTATAGCTTAACTCTGGCTAAGAACTTCTTACATTCATTTCTTGACCAATCATAAGGCATAACATCAGATGCTAAATAATTTACGATGTTAGCATACCATGGTGTAGAAAAAATAGCATACAAATACTCATCAGGAAAAGATTTAGGTATGGACTCAGAATCACTATCATCGTCGTTTGTCAGTCTAGATAAGTGGTCGGCAACTACGTTTTCGACCTCTTTTGTCCTTTATTTCTAATGTGAACTCTTGTAGGAGGAGAATCTATCGGATTAATCTCTGCTTAGCATCCTTCTTTGCAAGAAGGTACCTAAGGGCTACATGGTCCGTGTAAACTAGGGTCTTAGAACCAACCAAATAAGGACGAAACTTATCTAAAGCATAAACGACAGCTAAGAATTCTTTTTCAGTAGTTGTATAATTCCTTTGAGCATCAGTAAAATAAGTTTAGTTTTACTTGCGTTTAGAGTTTCATCGCTTTATTCATGAGTAGAACTATTAAGTTTTACCTTTATCAAATGGCGCCGCTGCCATCTTAGTACTCTTTAGTATTGTTTTCTTTAGAATTGATAATTTTTCAAAGTCCCATAACCCACCCACCCTTGTTTGATTCTCACCGTGGTTGTCCGTTTCAGCACTGCAATTTTCCTCAAAAAATTACTCGGAGCGCGCCTGCACCCTGGGCAAGCCTAATTGGAGTGCACCCTGGGCCCACATGCCTGGAATTCCACTCCTTACCTGAGCGCGACCTGCGCCCTACCAAGGCCAACTTGGAGCGCACCCTGCACCCACATGCCTGGAATTCCACTCCTTGCTCGAAGCGACACATTGCCTACCAAGGCCAACTTGAGCGCCACTCGCGCCACACGCTGAATTCCACTCCTTGCTCGAAGCGACTGCCCCGCCTAGGCATATTCGGCGCTTATCATACTCTCACTGAAATGTACCGATTTCCACAGGTTTGTTTCAAACTTCCATTACTTCAAGATTTTCAGTGTTCTAACTTGTTATATACATTGAGCACGCGTAAACAAAATGCTATTCATAAGCGAAGCAAGGAGGCTTTCAGGTACTCTTTTCTTCCACACCTCGCATCTTCTGTTAGAGGTTCATACTAGCATATCAAGATTGTTTGGAGTGTTGTTGTGTTTCGTTACGATTGCTTTTAGCCTTGCATGAGATTAAGGTCAGGCCGAAGAAAAACGCCTAACGTAATTAACCGACAACGTCAACAAACACGCCTTTCTAGTATACCACTCACTACACCTCTAGCTAGCACACCACACACCACACCTGAAATTATGGCTGAAGAAAGAGAGACTCCTCTCTCGGAATTTTACAAAGCCTTGAGCGATAGCCCTAAATCTTGCATCGTTCTATCAGACCCCGTGGTGGATTTCCGAATCCCCCCAAATATATTTAATTTGTTACCCATTTTTCATGGGTTTGACCATGAAAAACCTTATCAGCATATGCATAGGATTGACCAAGTCCTTACTACATTCCACCATCCTACGGTTGGTGCTGAACAAATTAAACTGAGGGTGTTTCCTTTCACTTTAGCCGACAAGGCGGCGTCTTGGTTAACTGCCCAAGCGCCTAATTTTGTGGACTCGTGGGCTAAACTTGTTCAACTGTTTATGGAATATTTTTACCCACCACTGAAGACCGATAAAATGCTTTCCAAGATTCATTTCTTTCGACAGAATCCTCATGAATCATTTTCAGAGGCTTGGAATCGTTTCACCGATCTACTTATAGAGTGTCCACACCATAACCTCGCTAAAGACACACTAGTTCGTGCCTTTTTCAAGGGACTGTTACACCACCACAAGGAGGTGCTTGACATAATGAATGGGGGTAGTTTCCTAAGTAAAGGAGCCTCAGAGGGTATAAATTTTTAGAAGATCAAACTAAGCATAATAATAACTGGGGGGGGTAGTGATGATATCTCCCGTTCCGCTAGTTCTTCTACAACAGTTAAAGCCACGGGTATGTTTAAGATGAAACCCGATCCAGAACTTAAAAATTCAATCGAATCTTTGACTAGAAAGGTAGAGGCTATTTTTGTTCAACAAAAGCCTATCCCCGTCATGAATGTCAACTCCAATCCATGTAATTTCTGTTTGAGTCCAGAGCACCCCGACTCCTATTGTCCTCTCGTTTACGAACAACAAACATTACAACAAGATAAGGTTTGCTCAATTAATAGTTATCCTATTCCTAACGCCCCTTGGAGACAACACCCCAACTTCAGTTGAAGAAATAATCAACAAGTAACACCTCCAGGGTTTAATAATCAAAATGTTAGGCAAGCAAACAATTATAACCAAGCTCTACCACGACAAAGACAAGGTCAGGGTAATTATAATAATTATAACAACCAAGCGCAACCATGACAAGGTCAAACACAAGGTCAGGGTAATTATAATAATTATAATGCTAATAGAGGTATCGTTCCGGTAAATAATCACTATCAAAATCCACCCATTAATAATCAACGTGACATAGTTCCTGTCACACAACCTATAGCTAACACTCTTCCACAATCGGATCGTTTCGATACCTTTATGTAATCTCAACAACAGATTTTACAAGCCATCCAACTTTCTTTACAACAGTTAGATCAAGAGAAAGTACAGTCTAAAGGTGTGTTTCTAGGACAAGCAATACCTAATCCTAAAATAACAAACACAGTCTTTGAGGTGAACAGTAATACTAGTACGGAAAATGCAAACGTAGGTGAGCTAAATGCCATCACCACTCTCCATTCTGGCAGAGTGGTTGATAACAACGTAACTATGCCTATAGTTACCCCACAAGTAGTCCCTACACCAGAGATTGAACTAGATACCGAAATGGAAACTGAAGAGCCTACCCCTATAGAGGTACCAGTTAACCCACTACCTAAGAAACAAAAAGCAAAGGTTAGACATCCAGTTGAACCATACGCTAAGTATAGAGAGAAACCACCATTTCCCCAGAAATTAGCTATGTTAAACAGAGATACAAACTTTGACGAGATTAGGGAAGTATTCAAGAATCTAACGATTAACCTACCCTTTCTCGAAGCAATTAAAAAATTATCTCACCACGCTAAGTTTTTTAAGGAGTTGTGCACTACTAGGCGTAAGACAAATATTCCTAAAGACGCCTTTCTAACTGAACAATTTCCCACTTTATCAGAACATAATGGAATAGTTAAGTACAAGGACCCTGGTCGTCCTACTGTAAAATGCACCTTAGGAGATTCTCACACGACCACCGCTTTATTAGACCTGGGGGCAAGTGTTAACTTACTCCCGTATTATTTATACAAACAAATAGGTCTACAAGAGATGCAACCTACTCAAATGACGTTGCAATTAGTGGATAGGTCTATTAAGTATCCTAAGGGTGTGGTTGAAAACGTGCTAGTTAAGGTCTAGGATTTCTACAATAATAATTATAATGCAAATCGAGGTATCGTTCTGGTTAATAATAATAACTATCACAACCCACCCATAAATAATCAACGTGACATAGTTCTTGTCACACAACCTGTAATAAATACCACTCCACAACCGGATCGTTTTGATACCTTTATGCAATCTCAACAACAGATTTTACAAGCCATCCAACTTTCCTTACAGCAGTTAGCACAAGAGAAAGTACAACCCAAAGGCGTGTTTCCAGGATAAGCGATACCTAATCCTAAACCACCAAACATAGCCTTCGAGGTAAACGGTAATACTAGTAACGAAAATGCAAACGTAGGTGAGATAAATTTCATCACCACTCTCCGTTCAGGCAGAGTGGTGGATAACAAAGTAACTATGCCTATAGTTACCCCATCAGTTGTCCTTACACTGGAGATTGAACTAGATACCATAATAGGAACTGAAAAGCCTACCCCTGTAGAGGTACAAGTTAAACCACAACCTAACAAACAAAAAGCAAAGGTTAGACATCCAATTGAACCATATGCTAAATATATAGAGAAACCACCGTTTCCTCAGACATTAGCTATGTTAAAGAGAGATACAAACTTCGACGAGATTAGGGAAGTTTTCAAAAATCTAACGATTAACCTACCCTTTCTCGACGCAATTAAAAAATTACCTCACCACGCTAAGTTTCTTAAGGAGTTGTGCACTACTAGGCGTAGGATGACTATTCCTAAAGACGCCTTTCTAACGGAATAGGTTCCAACTTTATCAGAACACAATGGAATAGTTAAGTACAAAGACCCTGGTCATCCTACTGTACAATGCACCTTAGGAGATACTCACACGACCACTACTTTATTAGACCTAGGGGCGAGTGTTAACTTACTCCCTTATTATTTATATAAACAAATAGGTCTACAAGAAATGCAACCTACAACAATGACGCTGCAATTAGCTGATAGGTCTATCAAGTATCCTAAGGGTGTAGTGGAAAACGTGCTGGTTAAGGTCTAGGATTTCTACTATCCTGTGGATTTTGTTATCCTCGATACAGAAGTCACTAACGACTCTGTCCCGATCATTTTAGGGCGCCCTTTCTTGGCAACTGCCAACGCGCTTATAAATTGCCGCAATGATTCGATGTCTTTATCTTTTGGCCATCTTTCCGCTGAGGTCAATGTATTTAAACCGATCACACAGGTTCCAGATACCAATAGCGATAGAGAGGTTAGCATGATCGAGAGTTTAACTCATGATTATTTCAAAACCACATTTCCAGATAATCAGATGCACAAATTCCTTGCCCTTCGAAGTTCCAACTTCAATAAGGACTCCTTGGACGTAGACGAAATCGAGGAAGATTTCCTTAGCAATTTTTGCAACTCTTCTTCACCACCTCGAGAGTCCCCTCCTATTGATATCCATTCATCACTTGACGCTATGACGGAAGATGAATTTTTCACCCTCTATCCCAGTGATTCTTTTGACCCACCTATTGAGGAATGTCTTGTATATCTCAAGGCTTCTGATGATCTAGACCAGAGAGCTCTAGCTGAACCCCTTTCATCCACCTCACATCATCCCGTCACTCATTCATCTTCCATCTTCAATGTTCCCCGCCCTCCACCTTTTCAAAGGAACCTGAAGTTTGCACTTGACCCTCTTGCTTCTTCTGTGCTTAATGAATTTCTAAATCAGCCTAATACAGAAATAATACCAGAAGAAAAGGCACATGACACCTTCATTTTCAGAATTGAAACAGTCCCTACCTACACCATGAATGAGTTTTGTGCTCAACCCACATTCTCATTTTTTCCATTCCTTCCTTCTAATACTTATCCTGATCCACCATATCTTCCACAACCATCCATTTTTTCACACTCATTCACTTGGACAACCTCTCGTTCAAAGACGAAGAAGAAGGTGCATGCTCGGTTACGTTCTAGGTCTATCAGGCTTCGCTTTCATTCCGCTAGGTTGTGTCGTCGAAAATCTTGGTGCTTGATTCTGTTCGGGGGTGCATTCCATGTTATTTATTTATGGAAAGACCCACAACTCTTTAGGTTGTTAATATATGGAAACTGCAGGATATATATATATATATATATATATCCAGTTATTTGTTAAAGTCCCGAGTATTTGACTATAAATGACTCATTTAACTTATCTGTACTAAGTTAAGACGTCTCAAGAATCTGACTTTAAAAGACCCACTTTTAAAAACAAATTTTCTAAACTCTGTTGTCTAAAATTTGTTTGTGGTAGGGTGTCCATTTTCTTTCCTTGATAGTCAAACTTTCCATTTATGTTATTTAGACCGTCTAATTGTATTTCGATTCGGGTTGACATTTTCTATTAAGTTAGATTTCATTCATTCGCATAACTTACATCATGCACGTACTTCGAGGCATTTTCCACCTTCTTATTTGTCACCCATGGTCGGAATAAAGTGTTTTATGGATCATTGGATTGGAAATTCTCTCCTGATCATTTCCATATCTCATTCGTATAAATCGGACCGGTAACGAAGCGAGAGTTTTAGTTTGAAGTTGCGCGAAAAATCGACAAAAATCGAAAATCAATTTAGGCTTGGGCCCAACGCACGCGCGTGCGTCTTCTTCCTCCGAATCAAATAGAATCGCGATTTCTTTCCAATTCCACCATTATCAAATTCAAAAACCTAACCAAAAATAAAAATAAAAATAAACCTCAATACACCCACGCCCACAATACAATTCCAACTTCAAATCTTCTCCAAAACACTCCTCCACCAATCCCAAAAATTTCCACCACGGAAAAACACCAAAAACTCAAAGAAACTCAAACTGCAGTGCCACCCCCGCGCCACCACTACTGTTTTGTTAGTAAGGGAGTCTCAAACTCCATTCCCACAGTCCTTTTAAACCCCAAATCGTTCTAAAATATCAATGGCTCAAAAACAAAGGTTGTTGCCGGAACAAGCGTTTATGGCCGACCGTTTCGCGCCATTTTACGGTGACGAGATGATTATGAGGGGTTGGAATCGGTTGTGGTACTCGACAAATGATTTCTACCACTCCGATTTGGTCGAACAGTTTTATAAGAAGAGAGAGTTGGACGGTCAGAAAATTTCCATGAAAGTGGCTGGGACTAGGAGAGAATTATCGAGAGAGAAGTTGGCTGAAATTTTAGGCATTACGCCTGGACGCCACCTAGAAGCCACTGTGCAAGAATCCCAGTATACTGGAGTCTCGACATTGATAAACGACACCATCATGGAGGGTCAATATAATACGACTTCTCATTGTGCTCGACAAATATCATCTCTAACCAACCAACCGGGTCGCTTTGCTCGATGGATTGGTAAGAACGTCATTGGGAAGGAGAAAGTGAGCGACATCGGGTTCACATGTCTGCATGTTCTCTGGATATTGCAAGAGAAGAGGTATGAATTCTGTATCCTCGAGTTTTTGCTAAATATGATTAGAAGAGTTGGGAAGAGTATCGCACCATTTCCTATTTTAATTACGAAGATAATGTTGTCTTGGGGAAATAAACCAAGAACTGAGTGGAGGATGTTGAAATTGCATGCAAATGAAATTAGTTATAAGGAGTGTATCCAAAAGACTTGGATGTTGTCGGAGGATAGGGTGGTGGATTCGGATGAGGAAATGGAGGACATGACATGTTTGGATGAAGATGCCTTGGGAAGGTGTACGTCTGATTCAGAACACATGCCAGTGTTGCATACTAGCGTGCGTTGCATTTACCCTATTTGTGAAGCTATATGAGATAGGCAGATTATAATTCAAAATAAACAAAACACCCTCTAGACGGGTTTTGAAGTGCTCGACAAGTGCCAGGCGGATCTCCATTATAACATGGAGACAATCCTCCAGCATCAGGTTACGCATTATACAGATATGAAGGCAGAGATGGAAGCACAACGCTTATTCCGAGAAGAGATTCTACGACGCATGCCACCCTTGGAGGGTTCTGTTTCAGATGAGTCTGAGAGGCATGAGCGTCGTCACCAAAGAACGGATGGCTCGGGACCTTCTTCATTCCAGGACCAATCTCCACCTCAAGGTCCAACTTCATCACGTGGCTAGCTGTTTAGACAAATTTGTTGTGTTTTGCTGATATTTCGTTGTTTTTATTGTTTTATTAGTTCGGATATTAGTTCAGTAATTTAAATTGAACTTGGTTGTTTTATGTGGTTTGAATTCAATTTTAATATAATTTGGTTATTTTCAAATTGTGTGTTATTTTTATTATTGATCCCACCTTCCCAAATTGTTTGGGGGTGGTATTATTTATCTAGCATGGTTTGTTATATAATCATCCATTTTAGAAGTTGTTTTAGAGTGATGGTGAGAATATTGCCGATATGGGCATATCTATGAATAGATATTGTGGTAGGATGAAATCTCGATAAGTTAGGCACTTTCTACCCTAAATTCAACCTAAAAGATATTCGGGTTGTTTTAGAATCAAGAATATGAGTTGTTTCCGTCTTCGGGTTTGGAAATTTTATTATTTCCGAAAATTGCCTTAAAGCTTTTTGGCAACTTCCCGATTCGTTTTAGCAATTTAAAACCTATAAAAACTTCATTCATTCTACACTCACAACCCACACTACACCGCACTTCCATCTCTCACCTTTCACTCCCACGTTTCCCATTTTCCTTCACCATTTTAGCACCTCGCCAGAGCTTCCCGAAGCACTGCGCCCGAGGAGCACCACCACCGCTACTACCTCATCCGCGTAAAATTCTACCCCAAGCCGCGACTGCGCCCTCTCCAAATTTAAACCTGAAGCCACCTACCGCGCCAAAACACTGGAATTCCAGTTTTCATCCAAAGTGCACCATGTGCCCATCCCAGGGCAAAAGTGAGCGCACTCTGCGCCCAAGTGCCTGGAACTCAAAATTCACCAGAGCGCACCCTGTGCCCATCCCAGCATAGCCTGAGCGCACCCTGCGCTCTGACCCCTGTGGGCAAGAAAAAATCCAATTTTTTGTGGATTGCTACACGATAGTTGCAGCTATTCCAGAAGGTAGGTTTGAGGTGAAAACTCCTAAAGTCATCCCCGAGCAATCTTTCGAAGATTTGTTTTCGAACGACACCTATGGTGTTTGGTTTTGTGAGGTAATCATACTAGCAGGCTGGGAACTGCTGATGGTAAGTCCTGATGAACTTTATTCTCCTACACTTACATCTTATTTTTATGATAATTGTAAGTTCTTTGATAGTCCGGATGGAGAACAAGTGTTCTCCATCACCATCGGGGATGAACCGATGGAAATTTCCAGGTTCTTGCTAGCCTTTGCGCTTGGACTTGCTATACCTGCCGAAATATAAGACTCATGGGCCTATTTGGTAGATAATATATACATGTATAACTATGAGGATTTGCATGAGCATTACGGGGCAGGAATCTTTAAGATAGAGGACCAAGGGGATTATAACGTCGCCCTTGGTAGCCTGTCTATGAACGTGGGCACTTTGTTATGTTTTGGATCATGCTAAACATTAGAGGGGAATAGCGTTATTCTTTTGTGAACGATGAAACTTGTGATATTTTCCTTGCTTTAGCTGGGGGACGTACACTCTATGATATTCCCCACACACTAATGTCTAGTTTAGCCCGAGCCCATAGCAAGCGGCATAAGTACCTTCTTATGCCTGTTTTAATTTGGCGTATTATGCTATGTTTTTTCCCTATTTTTTGTGCCCGTTTCACAGATTAGGTTGGGGACGACATTGTGGGACCCACCAATTGTATTATTCGATCATTCCGTGCAATGACTTGGCCAGGGTGGCGGATACAACCTCATCAGGTTGCACCTTACACCCCATCCGACCAAGTGGCGCTTGACAAGTTAGCTAATGTAGATGATAAGTGGCGTGAAGCTTGGCAAGTAATCATGGCATGGCAAGACGCGAAGGAACCTCATTTCTTTCTAGATAATGAGGAAGAGGAAGATTAAGCGGGAGTGCAGGTAAGTTTTTAGTTTCAGTTAGAGTCTGCTTATGTCCCAAGCAATTTAATTTCTTACTACCTCATAACGGGTGGAACTCCTATAGAGTTGCGTCAGCTTTTATTTTCTATATTAGTATGTTATAACCTTGTTTTGCAGATGTTCTAGAATTTCACACATTTAAATGGTATTTTCCTACCCTCTTTATTTAAAATACTTTGAGGACAAAGCATGCTTCTTGTTTGGGGGGGGGGGGGCATAGAAACACGTGTAATTAAGGCATCTGTTAGGATATAGATATGTATAATATACATTTATTTCTAGTTAAAATTTCAAAAATTCAGAAAAATAAAAATAAAAAGTTTATACTATACATTTAGGAATATTGGTATTGTTTTATTTCTCTATGCTTTGAATAATCTAGAAGTCTCACGTAGCTTTTGCATTAGAATAAATTATAGAAACTTAGGTTAATATGTAGGTAATAATCTTTGCATCTAGCTATAAATATATTACATAAGTATCTATAATTGTTTGGCAGTAAGTTTCTGAAACCTAGGCTAGAGTACTTATGCTACAAATCCTGTGAGAATATAGCCTAAAGCCTTATATGAGTGAAACATTAGAGAAATGACACAAGGGAGAAGTGAAATCCGGATCGAGAAATCACACATCCACTTGCTTGATCACTATACCATATCCTAAGCGAGAATTTAGGCCCTCTTTAGGATCGATATAGCCAACCCTTATGAAATTATTTTCTGCTAGTCGCCCCTCTGAGCCTTTCCTTAGCCTTTCATAAACCGCAAATCCTTTAACCTGTTAAAAAAAAAAAAAACCTACCCATTCTTTGAATAAGTCTGAGAATAGAGATGAAGAATAGAAAAGAGAAAGACCTTTGAAATCAAATATTTTTCAGTCACTTCAAATAAGAAAAGAAAGTTTCCATAAAAAAAACAAATAATAAAAATAATAATAAAGAGTTAGAACTCCAAAAATAGAATCAAAGGAGTCAAAAGCCAAGGAAAAAGAAAAATATGGCTAAGGATGGAAACAAAGTGTAGAAGCAAAAGTAAGAAACAAGGTTTTCTCTAGTTACATAAGATGAAGACTCTATTATCTCAGACTTGTCCTATTTGAATATCCATTTCCTTCATTCTTAAACCATCTCCTAATCCCCGCAACACCAAATAAAGACCTCTAGCTCAATTAGGAATAGGTTAGTGTGATAGTAAGTGGCAGATGCGTTTGATTGACTCCGGCTTCCTTGTGTGTCATTGAGATTGTAAGGTAAAGTGTGCCCACTGCACACTGGAGTAGTGAAACTTGAGCAGAAAAATTAGAGTGGTTTTTGTCTCGACATTTATGTGAAGACCTACTTAAGGACGCTATTCCGAGTTTTCAGAAACGAACCTACTAGTGCATTTCATAGTATTACTCATTGTATATATGTTTATTGTAGACGATTGATTATTATGCATATATTAGCTTAGGTTTCGACTTGATTATTCTGTATTCATTGCTAGTGAGATGTATGGATAATTTGGAGCATGAATAAGGAAACAATAGTTTTATTTCTTAGTCATTGTAGTATAGATGAAGTTTGTGAGTACCTTCACTGGAAAACTCTCACGAGGCTATAACTCGTCCACTAGGGAATTCCTAGTGGTTTAAGGTCTTGTTGCATATGGTCAATGCAATCGCACTCAGCGAAATGAGAATAGTTAGAACTCCATTTTTGGTCACTTATTCTAATTTCTCATATTTGCTTGAGGACAAGCAAAATGCTGTTTGGGGGTGGTTTGAGAAGAGCCCAAAACTGTAGTTTTAACCCCTTAACAATCATACTTTTAGACCAATTATGTGAGTAATAAATAATAGTTAATGCTGATTACGTGTTTTTATGTACTTCAGGCAGTAAAGTCGATTATGTGCAGAAATGTGCCATTTTGGCGAGATAAAGGAGCAAGGGTTGGTTGCTAAGAAATTCTGTGATAAAGGCCAAGATTCAAGGAGACAAAGCCCGGTCAAAAGCTGAAAAGTCAACACGGGCAGAAACAGTGCACAATTCAGCAGAACTTCCTAAGACCATATCTTTGGACTCAGGCCTCGGAATTGGGCCTACCTTACATCTAAACGACCAGCGCGGAAAGAGCTTTCGAATGGTCTGAGCCTTGATCCAATCAGAGGAGGAGAAGTGGACGAAAAGTCTACTGAAGTCAAAGCCAGCTGAAACGGGCTCTGTGGACTAAAGAAATTGGGCTTTGGGCTCGATTTTCCGGCCCAAAACATGGCTCCTCAGCCCATGCACGAAATTGTGGATCTGGTCTCCTCCTTTACATAAAACAAGACTTAGCTCTTAAGAAAAACATAGTTAGATAGTTTAGAATAAAAAGTAGCCATTAGAATAGCTTGTAGATCTAGTTTTGAATTTCAATTAGTTAATTAATTAGTTTCATTTCTTGTTTTAGATTAGTTATTTGAATCTTTGTTTATCATTCGTTAGATAAATAAAATAGTTAGTTCTTGATCATTTCAATTTTGTCATTTAAATTTTGTAGATCTAATTTCAATTCTTGTTGTTATTTAATTCTTAGTTATTAATTAGATTTGAAGCATTCACTACTAAAAAAAAAGGTTTTTATCTCGGTTTTAAAATGATCCTTATCTCAGTTCGGGCTATGAGCGAGATAATATGTCCTATAAATGAGTTATTGGCTATGAGTAGAAATATGTTATCTCAATTCTTACCTGACCGAGATGGACCGAAATATATTATCTCACATGCTGTGACACTAATATAATAAGAAATTTCAGTTATCTCGCACTCAATAGAAATAATTGATATTATACCAAATATCTCAGCACTTCATTGATATAATTGACCTTATACCAAATATCTCATAATAGATTTGCAAAATAGAAAATAGAACTCACCAGAAAAGGAGGACACGATTAGATAATAGAAATCTTGCCTCTCACACTCTCTCACACACCGAGAAGAAAATAATTCAACAGACAGTTCCCTAGCTTCTGCCCCACCACCACTTAACTTTTCTCCTTCCCCTTTTTTTCCTTCTCTCTTTCTCCTTCTCACATCTCAACAAGGTAATTAAGGTAAGTACCGACTTTTTTAATTGCAAGCACATATTTTTTTTTCTAGGGTTTTAATTTTAAAATTGGAAGAACATATTTTTTCAATTTTTTTGCTCGATTTTTTGGCTTTTAATCAAACATTAGACGCAGAGGTTAGAAGGTGTTAGGTTTTGCTCAGTATTAGAAGTAGCTTGTAGCCTTTGATTCTATTTCCCTCCTTATGTTTACTCGTGGATTCTGTCGTTCTATTTCACGGTTCAATTCTCCGTAGTCATTACCTCAATCACCTTAAAATGCCGCATCCAGTTTTCTTCATCTTGCAGCAGCGAAAATGGCACCAAAGAAGGAGAAGGCACCACCCCCGTCATCAAAACCAGCAAAGTCTGGTGGTGGAAAGCAGAAGAAGAAGAAATGAAGTAAGGGAAAGCAAAAGGAGAAGGTGAACAATATGGTTTTGCTTGATCAAGCTAGTTATGATAAGCTTCTTTCTGAAGTCCCAAAGTACAAGCTTATCACTTCTTCCATCTTGTCTAATCGTTTGAGGGTGAATGGATCATTGGCACAGAGGGCAATCAAAGATTTGATGGCTAGAGGTTCCATTAGGATGGTATCATCTCATGATAGCTAGCAGATATACACCAAAGCCACCAACACCTAAGGGATTTATCTAGGCTTGTTGGGTTTTAGATGCTGGGCAGTTCTTTTGTCTTTCTTTTGTTCTAGTATTATTGGGATTTTGTCTTTATCATGAGATGTTCTGGATAATGCATTTTTCTTTATGTTTTCATGATACTTGTACTAGAATATGTCTCCGTCTTTGATTTTGTTAAAAAAAAAGTGTGTAGCTTATTTCTATTCATATTAACATTAAGAATTTTTGTTTTGTTTTTTTTTCTTTTCTAGTTCGGGAAGTGGTTTTGCAGTTGAAGCATTTACTATTAGAAGACAAATTTTTAGTGTCTGTTGCTGCTGGAATACAGGTTTGCATATGAATTTATGCCAAGAGGACCAATATCAACTTCTCACAGTTTGTTGTTATAGACTCTATTTGTGCACAATGTGATCTTTAAGTGCACTGATGACGCGCATGAATATTGTGGGATGCTTAAAGTCTAAAGGAAATAGCTTAGGTTCAGGGCATTTTACATCAAGTGGCGCCACAGTAGTTTTGATCTCTTGGTATCATAGATTATGTGCAATTTTCTTGTTGTCCTCTAATAGTTTGTGAGTTTCATTTTTTAGCTATTTTTGTTTTATGTTGCTCTACTTCAATCTCACTTACTGCGTCAATCTCACTTTCAAACTCCTTAAGGTTGGAATACTAATGAGCAGTATCGATCTATCTGTTACACATGGCCTTTGGCTATATGGGCAATGCAGTGGGCCTTGTCAGCACCAAAGCTTTTCAATGAGGCTATTCGTGGAGGAAGTTCCAGCACAGCTACACTTCACAGTCCCGAGGAATGTAAGTCTTACCTGATTTGAGTTATTGCTCAGACACACTATAATTTTGTCCAAAGGTTCACCAGACGCACTATAATTTTAATCTTATCTTGGTTAAGGGGCAGCAGGCAACGCGAGGCCTTGGAGAACAGTTATATGACCAGATTAATTTGCACTCTAATTTCTTCTCTCTTCTGACTTTATCTATATATAATATCATGTGATGCATATCTTTGTTTTATCGTTGGGAGTAGATTATCAGTTGGCGATTTTTATTTTTTTTTTTTTTTTTGTTCATTTTTTGGAGAAAAAGCAGTGAAGTTTAATTCAGTGTCAAGTATAAAGACAAGTTTTTGATAGAATATGTTAGCTGCAATGAACCCGTGATGGAGGGATGGTGCTTGGGTTATTCAAAGCTTATCATATTGCATCATGTTCGTTGGTTAGATCTGAGCATGTATAGATTAATTTGCAGAAGTAGCTGAATGACAACTTTTATAATGAAGAACTAACAAGATTCATGAACTGAAACTAAAAGGACTAAAAGAGAATCTTTTTCCTATTTGACGTGGTAGTTTTCTAAAAGGTTTGGTGATCTATTAGGCAACTCAAACATTTCTAATATTTATTTCCTTTCTATTTTTGTTCTGTGATTCTTTGAAGAGTGTGTGTTTCCTGTATGATATAGACTGTGTGCTTATAATTGGTGTTAACTGTAAAGTGTATAGCGTAGTTTTTATTTGCTGTATATATGTGTTGCGTTCTCATGTATCCTTGAAATGTTATTTGCCTCGACCTAACGCTATTTTTTCCAATTCATTGGTACTCCAATAAGAAGATAAATGTTTCTACAATTCACAACAAGACTTCTAATATTGTTGCTATCAGGCGTGTGATTTACCAAATGAAATATAAAAGACGGGAGCGGCAGATTACTCTACCCTGCAAACATGTCTACCGCACAGATTGTGGAACAAAATGGCTTAGTCTCAACAAGGTCAGCTGATCAGAGCCCTCCTGTTAGCTGAATACTTCATACTAAATTACCATTTGCCTTTTGTCCACACTGAAGTACCATTTGCTTTTCACGTATGAAGCTGGATTATCTGAGCTGCAAATATACCCTACTTGTCTTTTGGGAAATATATTGGAAATATCTGTTCATACTTCATTTTTCCCCTTATGTATTTTGAACTATGTTGTTCATCACTGATTTTGTATGTCTGCCTCACAATAAGTGATTTACTAGCATTTAGATGGTTTTCCTAGTTCCACCTTTTTCCAATATAATCCAAGAAATACTTATCCTAGTTGACATGCTTAATTAAACTGGGATTTTTCGGGTTCTTGTCTAGGAATGGGCAGCAAGCAGCGTACTGTTCTGCACCATTTCGAGTTCTTGAGCGGTGGGATTGCCCAAGCCATGCGGACGTAGATGAGAGAACAAATACTTAGTCACTGGGATGCACTCTATATGCAACAAAGTAAGAACTGTTTCTCTGGTTAATTAGTTTTTTCTGGCCATTGTAATTGGAACTTGTACGCTTTTCATTAACATTTTGATCCTTGCACACTTGAGTTCTTCTATTACTTTGACCTCTAGGAGATTAACACGTTGGCCCTGCAAAATGAGATCCATGTGCTAAAACATAGAACTTAAGTTTGGAACTAACACCAACAACAACAATAATAACACGAACACCAATGACAATGATTAAACGCTACTAGTTTGATGCACCTTGATATGTTACTAGTTTGATAAATTAAAAGATTGTTTGTCAAAAAGTATTTCATGATTTGTGAAGATGGAAATGTGTGCAAACAAGTTAGGGTGAAGTCTGTATACCATGACCATGATATTTCCTTTTACGTATCACTTGTGGAATGTGTAGCTAAAACATAGAGTTATGTTGATAGTGATGCAACATATAATTAATGAATGGTATGTGTTTCTATATTGGATGTAGACATTTTGTCAAAGACTCAAGAACTCTACACTATTGTTTTCGCTACACTTGGTATTTGGATTCGTTTACTGATTATATCTCACTGTATAATACCGTCATGAAGTTGGTGTATCTGGGAAGCTTGTTGTCCATTGTCTGGTACATGAGACGTCACAAGCTTGACTCTATCAAGCTACTCCTGGTTAAAACAAATCATAGCTATTTGGGCAGTAGAGGTTGTTCAGTTTGTGGAAAGCTATGCCGAAATGAGGCATGAAAGAAGCCAGCGAAAAAGTGCTTTGCAGCACCCTATATGGCTTTGACTTTATTGGTCTGCAACATGCGCCTCAGCAATCTGAAAATGGTCCCTCTTTTAACTTAGATAATGCACATTCAATCCTTGATGTGGATATTAAAATGAGCAGAAAAGCGAGTCAGAGGTCAAGTTTTAGCGGATCTGGGAGTCAAAGGTCATCAATGAGATCGAAGATCTAGATGTATAAATTCCTTTAGTGGCAGGCACTCTTTATTTGCCTTTGGACTACCTGGTGACATAGGTAATCAAGAGACAGAGACATCATATTAGTTTTCGAAGATTAGTTGATACAATACTTGAGTTCTTACCAATGATTGATTAGTAGTACACTTTGGAAGTTATGTTCATGTTCAATATTGTTTATTGAATAAAATCATATTCTTCAAAGAAATTTACTTATGTTGGGTTGTTTTTGTTAATTGGTGTTGATGTTTATGAATATGAAAGGGAATGTGGTTTTTATTTGCAGGTTGTCATAATTAATTATTAATTGAACAATACCAATGCAATTTTAAAAAAATGACAAAATATATTAGCTAAATAAAAAGGTGGGATAAAAGGTTGTACATATTATCACGCTTTCCATAAGAATTTATCACGGTTTACTTTTATATTATCTCGGTTTCAATTAAAAACGATCTCAGTTTTCTTTTACATTTATTGGGTTCAATTACAATTTATCTTAGTTTTATTCTATATTATATCAGTTTTATTTAGAAAACTGAGATAATATATTTAGATAAGATGTCAGACTTCTGAGATAATTTAGTAGCTTATTATCTCGGTTTTATAGAACTCTATTACCTCAGTGGATTTTACCTCGGTTGTTTTTTCCTAGGAAACCGAGGTAAAAACTCTAACATCTCACTTTTTAGCTGAGCATATAAACCCTTTTTTTAGTAGTGATTGTTTAGTTAAAATTAGTAAAGTTCAAATCTTTATATTATGTCTAGTGTTAATTCAATGGGAAATGATAGCTTGATGAATCAAGGCTAAACCTCCATTAGAGGGTTGAAGAAGCCTTGATGAAGCTTGATCCTTGTTAACTTAGAATCGTTGTGAGAGTTTATTCCACTCCAGAAGGTCGTTGATTCGCCATGAGAATGGGTGGACGACCTCACATGCTAGTTATTAATTGGTAGAGATGCCATGTATAATTAGGGATTAGAATTACCATTTTGATATGCGAAGCATTGCAATTTGGATCACGACGAATATTTATTAGTTGATTAAGTCAAGTTAATGTGGATTCAATTCCCCCTAATTCTTTATCTAGATTCAAACCTCAGTATTTCGTAGCATTTCGTAGTTGAATATTTTAGTTTATATCTTGTTAATTGAATTCACCCTAGGAGTGGAACGAATCTTTTACTCCACTCTATTTAGATAGATTCGATAGTAGATATTTTTGATAAGCAATCGGGCAAGTGTATAATTAGTTTAGTTTTACTTGCGTTATGAAGTTTCATCGCTTTATTCCGTAGGTAAAACTATTCATTTTTACTTTTATTATCTACCTATATAAATACCAAACTATTTTTTATACAGAACTACGTTCTTGAGACTTGATCCCATCGATAATTTGGGTACGTAGGCAACCGAAAGGTACAATCTCATCATTCTCTCGATCACCATCACTTTTCCCACTACTTTTCTACATAATTTATCTTTTTCGTCACCACCTAGTATTTTGATCATATTTGGTTGAAACATAATGCATTAATTAAATGCCTCATGAATTAAAATACACTCTCAATTGATGAGCAACACTCCACTACACCAAAAAAGGTTTTTACTAACAGCTATATCCGTTACTTATATTCTTACTAACGCTTATATCCGTTAGCTCTGGGGTGTTACAGTCACTTAGGCAAAATTTAGTAACAGATATAACTGTTACTTAAATTAATCTTAGTAACACTTATATCCGTTACTATAATTCTTTGTAACGGATAGCCAACTGTGATCGGCAGTTTAATCTATTCATTTCTAACGGATATAAGTGTTAGTAACGTTTGGCGCTGCTTTAGTTACTTTTCTGGCGGGAAATCAATTTTCATATGTCACAGATATATCCGTTAGTAATAGATGTGCCACTTGCTATTAATATCGATATGTGTAACGGATACATCCGTTAGTAATGAATGTGCCACTTGCTATTGATATCGATGTGTGTAACGGATATATCCGTTACTAAATTTTTGTCAGTTAAAAAAAAATAAATATTTATTTTTTTCCTTGGTCAAAATGTCAAAAAAAGTTCACCCTGCACATATGAATATTCCATCTTATAGAGATATCACATTCCACAAACTTAATCAACATATAATAACAAAAAAAATAAAACCACTAATCAATTAAACATTATTATAAAAATATAGACACTAGTCCAAATCCCAATTTACAAATCAAACTTATATAGAAATGACTTCACCTAACCTAATCTTGGGATGTCTAATATGTTGTCATAGAATATCCCATTGTATTGGTCGTCACTGGTCGCCTGTTATTGCTCTCTCGAGTGTTAGACCCACCAACCGGAATGACATAAGGTCTTTTTCCTTCCCTTATTAAGCTCTCCTTTAGCAATTAGTAAGCACCTGCAAAGAAAAGGGTGATACCTTTTCAACTGTTCAAAAAGGAAAGAAGTATAGTAATGCTGGACAAGGAAAACAAGATAGCAATAGTAATGGCATGAGCAGTTAGAGCCTCAGCCCAACAGTTCTATCAGGTCAGGCCTAGTTGGTCCAAAACTCCAAAATGATTTACCTTATATTGTAACTACACAACAACAATTGAACCTTTTGCAAGGTATTTCCTTTTTCCTTTTTGAATTTCCAAATTATGGACTTTAGGTTCTTGAAAACTGTTAAATCCTTTAGTATAGACTCAGATGGAAATGGTATCCAAACATACATTTCAATTATATTTTTGCATGTAAAGGATGCACTTTCAAAGATAAAGAAAGCATTGGAACATGTTGCAAAGAGACAAACCTCACTCCCAGTATTGGCATACTCTTCCTTGACACAAGATCAACATGAGCTCCCACTAAACGCTCAACAAGGAGGTTTCCCGTCAATCCAAGATCACTGTCAACTAAAATCTGTGAAAAAAACGTAAAGAAAAGATGTGAACCAACTCTCCCACCTGCCCTACGCAAAGTCAATAACAACTCTTCCCTCAAAACGATTTTATCAAACTAACCTTAAATTTCTCATGCCATCGTGGAGGACTTCCACATCCCATCAATAGTCCCCAGTACAACATCGACTCGCATTACCATCCCACTATGTTCATCACTTATATGATATAACACCACTATCTAATTATCTTCATGCTATCCTTGGCGAAAATGGATGTACAACTAAATTTTGTGAACTGTGATACTCCGATCACGTTAGGCAATCCATGAGCCCGCCTCGACATAAATAGAGATACATAACTTAGGCAAGCAATAACTCTACGCCCGGGGCATACATGGTTTCCAAGCAAATGTAAAAGCACGCACTCTAATTTGAATGGTGCAATTGGTAGCTCCAATAATAGTCTTTGAAAGCAACATCTAGAAAAGGACCTGCCATCTTTCCCTGAGGAAACCATCCAAGATCCCCACCCTTCTTTCCTGACGGACATTCTGAATATTCTGATGCTAGTTGAAAATACAAAACAAAGTAAAAAGCTCAGTGTTTGTAAATTCTCTTTATTTTAACAATCTGCCCACTCGTTTCTGATTGTTTACAATTCAACAGATCCAAACTCATCATCACAAATCATCATATGAGCAATGTAGAATCACCAAAGGCTTGCTATTTTAGACAATTAGTAGAATTCATATGATTATCTTAGTTGTTCGCACTTGATATAAGAGAAGCCGCAAGCTTTTCAAGCAATACACACACACAAGAAAGTGATGAAAA
The DNA here is from genome assembly GCF_015680905.1 of Coptis chinensis. Classification (NCBI taxonomy): domain Eukaryota; kingdom Viridiplantae; phylum Streptophyta; class Magnoliopsida; order Ranunculales; family Ranunculaceae; genus Coptis; species Coptis chinensis. The sequence continues at coordinate 63,045,559 of NC_141464.1, read as the reverse complement.
GAGTTCGAGATGTTCTCGTGGTACCTTAGTGGCTTAGCATAAGTGATAATCACATCATTATGGATAATTACTTGGTCTGGCGGAGGGGATAGTATCTAATTATGAAAACTGATCTGGCAGAATTATTTGCCTTTGTACACGATCTCTTCATCATCCACGTCATATCTTTGGATTACAAAGACATCCGAGCAGTCTCCCTATGCCCCGCCACGATTATATAACAACGTCACATAGTAATAACAATTTTCTAATAGCTAAGTGTGAAATATGTTGTCTTCATAAGAGTGGCAAGTTCTTTTCTACTTGGCAGTGTAAAATTTTGACTAAATTTTAGTTAATAGAATGCAACACTCTGTAGGAACTTGGCAACCTACATAATAAAAGGGCAAGGGTAGTTTTTCTTTCCTGTAGGAAGGTAGATGTGAAGAATAATTGGACATACCTGAGTGATTGCAGGAGTTCGATAAGAAAGTGCTCTTGGTGAATCCTCATCAGAAGAGCTATCAGAACTTCTTGCATCTTCATAAACATCAGAGTATGTGACTCAACATCACTTCGAGGGCCATTACCGTCTGTCTTAGATTGATGTTGAATGTCTTCTTGCAGATTCTGCGGTCGGAAAGCCCCCGGATCATTTTTTTTTTTTTCAGCAGAAGCAAAATTCTATGAGTAAAGACCAACGAATAGAACGCGGTAGAATGAAAATGAGATACCTTTTCTTTGTCTTGTGACTTGTGACTTCGGATGTGCCCTTTATTCAACCCGGTTAAGTCAAAAAGGCACCCTAAATATATAGCTTTCTTCCCTAGCTCTTGTGTTGCCTGTCTCACATATATGTAACCAATGGTGTGTAGAATATCAACTCCAAAAGCTGTATTTTCAACACATAAGAAAAGAAATCATCTATCATACTCTGACCATTTTAGTCACATGATTAGCTGGTTTGTGGTTGCAACCTTACTTTGTGGGCACAAGTCTAAAAAAGCGAGGGGTAAGCGGTAAGCCTCAACTCAATTTGAGGGGCCTCAGGGTGTGTGTGTTTCTCATTAAATATCACAATTCGGGCAGAAACACATACTATGCAGAAAGGCAATAGAGGCAAATAGTACCTGTGCCTTGTAATCACTTGTTTTCGTGGAGCAAATCTTTGCATTCCTTTCTCTTGCATCCTCACCCTCCACAAAGATTTAACTTTTCTTCCAAGCGGTTAGAATTTCGCTCACCTCGTATTTAAGCCCTCTATTTTGTCTATCAAAGTCGGACTTCTCTTGGACAAAGATATGCTTTGAACCACGAAATAGGACTCCGCCTAACCGGGTAAACAGTCGAATGTAAGGATCATGCATCTGCGGTCGACAAGAACCTTCGTGCTTTGAGTGAGGCCCATTTAACTCAGTTCTTGTCCGTGAGTTGGCTAAAGGCCTAGCTGAATGCTGAGGATGAGGATGATAGTAACCATATGATTCATGTGGATAACCACCGGGAGGACCGGGGGTCCATAAGGAGGCATACTAGGCGGTCCCCTCGTACCAAAGTCCATCGGGAGGATTATGAACGGGAATCATGTGATAGGGGTCAAAATCTTTGAGGAGGCATATTGTGATTGGGAAACGGTGGGGTTCTCTCGACACTTATCACCGACCGGTGGCACTCCTTCTCTAATATATGGAAAGTCGTCTCTTTTCCAAGTATTAACAGATCCTTTATCGGTGGTTGCATCTGCAGATTCAACTTCTGAAAATACAAGACAAAACCAAAATCGTTCAATTAAAAAATCTCAATTCTATCATTTAGAACTTCAAATTCTAAAATTTCAAGCGGATGACAATGGACCGCGATCTCTTGTGTCATTGTAATTCTTTATAAAGAACTCCAAAATTTCAAATGAAGGATATCGGTCACGAGGTGCCCCGGATAGAATAGTTAAGCATAAGTATACCCACCGATTCATGAAAACTTTAGATCTCCCTTTTCGGTGTTCCTAGTCTGCACCTGAGGCTCGGGCGGAGTTGACCCACGATCCGAGACACGGAACATGTGATTACAATAATTAACAACTAATGGAATCTGTAGTGAGAAAACCCACAGATAGGCACGATATGAATAGAGAAAAAAATCTATGAATAGAGAAAGTGACCCTGGAAAACCCAACAACTTGTTGCATGATATGCAGTCATATTAAACAACTTAGGAACATTAGACGTGCAATACACCCATCCTTCATGAGAGCGGAAGTAAAAAATCTGGGCTACAGAGCTAAACGAGCTAGATATCGAGGTTTCTAAATTTAAAATACAAAAGGGATTCACGAAGGAGTCCGATTTTCGATGGGTTTTGAGTTGGTATGATGAACACCCTATGTTTTGTTTTTATAAGGTCAATGATTAACAATATTAGCTTTGATGGTAATTATAAATCTTAAATTGTTTCCCTTAACAATTTTTGAAAAAAGAGGCAACAAACCCTAAAACTGAAAAATGTCAAGAAAATTAATACTCTACTTGTTCAAGTATGGACTAATTTCTTATCAAAAAAAACTGAAATGACCACATTACATTAAATATTAAAACATAAACTTAATGAGGTAAATATGCAAACCTTGTTGATCATGCGACTCGATATTCTTTTTCAATTACCAAGTGTTGGGAAATCTCGAACTCAAATCAAACCCATCAATCTTGGAGGATGGCACTCCCTACAAAGCAATGTAATTATCGAAAATAATTAGACTAAGCATGATGAAATCAGACTTTCTAATTGCGGCATTGATGAGAATCATATATTAAACAGCAAAAGCAAGCCATAATGTTCCGGGAAGTGCACATTTAACTACAAGATTTTTAGAGAGAAGAAAAATAAATCATTTCCACTAATATTTGTTAGAAACTTAGAATGTACTTCGAGTTGAGAATGTATATACACATGCATTATACATAATAAACCAGCTAAAAAGCATTACCAATCTTTTCTAGCGGTTCCGGTGCACCCCATGCACAGAATTTTCAAACATGGGTTCAAAGAAATCGCGATAGTTTGAGAGCTCCCAGGTCTTGTTTCTGCACTATGAGGACGTGCTGCCGCCATTGATGTTTCTGATTGTTTACAATTCAACAGATCCAAACTCATCATCACAAATCATCATATGAGCAATGTAGAATCACCAAAGGCTTGCTATTTTAGACAATTAGTAGAATTCATATGATTATCTTAGTTGTTCGCACTTGATATAAGAGAAGCCGCAAGCTTTTCAAGCAATACACACACACAAGAAAGTGATGAAAAGAGTTCGAGATGTTCTTGTGGTACCTTAGTGGCTTAGCATAAGTCACCACTCCACAGCATTTCTCCAACAGTATGAACCTCGCATGCATCAAACAATTACACATTTATTAGTGATATAAATGAAAATAAGAACTTCATATTAAAATAGCTAATAGAAAGAAGAAGAAAATAAACAAAAACTAACCGGGGGTTTACGATCCCCCGTGACTACTAATTGCTCAAAATATCTCGACATCCGCCATCCGCACTTAAACTTAAATACACGAAGGCCTTGGTTTGTTTACAACAAGGCAAGTCCGCGACATAAAACCAATAAAAAGATTTGACAGCTAAAGAGTTCATTATATTATTACAACTAGACAAGACTAACCACATAAAAAAATTTCAAGGCATGACAACACACCCAAAAGTTCCAAGTCATGGCAACCACAACCACATAAAAATATGTCTTGAGCTTCAACTAAAGCAGGAAGAGCAAAAAGTAGATGTAGTGGACGTATTCGTGAGATACAATGTTATAGGTGGCAAGGGGGTCGCATGCAACATAAGGAAGAGGAGTCATGATGCAGCGGATCAGTCCGCGGTAACCTAACTGCCTAACTGTCGAGAACTGCCTAACTGCCGAGAACTGCCATATATAGAGAGGAGGTGAAGAGAGAAGAGGAGAGGGAGAAAAAAGGTGATGAGGAGAGAGGAGGAACTACGGTTCGGCTTGATCCCCCAAAGAAGGGGTACGTAGGCAACCCACTCGGGTTCAGCCGGTCAGTGAGAGTGAGCACTATTCCTGGAGAACGACCTGTAAGATCGGGGGTAGAGAATTCGGTAATTACAGTAGAGAAATCCAAAAAAGGTCTAAAACCTATAAACATCAATCATACTTCAATCGCCCATCAAGCCAAGCTATATACCCTCCTTCAAGCCAAGCATTCAAAGTTTCATTACCATCTTGTGGACCATCATAAACAGTAGCGTCGGGAACCAATACTTCATCAATATACACTCTTCTCTCTCCACCAACCAGAATCCTGCCATGACAAATTTTTGCACTTAAATCAATAGACCCTTTAGCAACTTCTGTACCAAACTTATCTAGTAATGTGACTCTAGGCTGTTCAAGAGACCCAAAAGCAGGAGTCAAGTTCTCGAGGGGTTCTTTGGAGAATGGCGTTGGAGCGTAACTTGAACCAACTTCAGTTAAGGGTGTAGTCACACCCATATGTGCTTTGGCATTGGTCATCACATTATTGCCCATCGTCGTAGTATTGCCTAGTTGTTGTTGAAGGAGAACCTATGCGGGTATAGATGAAGACATGATAATTTTAAAGTGTGGTTCACATATTACTAACTCTAACCATTAACCGTAATTGCCAAGAAAAAACTGACCTTGAGCATTGATTTGACCTCAGACATGTCTCTCTCGACCTTTGATTTAAATGTAGCCACATCGGCCTCAACCTTTGCAACTGATGTAGCAGCCATTTGGTTGAGTAAAGCGCTTGCGACAGCAGCATGTTGTAGCTGCTTCCTAGAAACATTAGAACCAACTCCACGAACACGGTTCTTCTTATCCTTGCCAAGTACTTCAGTCAATGCATCGGAGTCGATGTCTCCCGTGTCAGTCTCTCTAGATGCTAGTCTTCTTTCTTTAACTGCTTTCACTTGATCCTGCATTTATTTGTTTTTTTTAAAAAAAAAGCAATTAAATAGCCCAAAATATACCCGGTAGCAATCAAAAACTGAAGTTACAAAATAGAAGCAGTAAAACTTCTACTCACATATTTTTCCCGAGCACTTTCCAAAATTGTTCCATCACTGCGTTCACGACCCTTAAGCCAATCATCAACTCGAGTTATTTTTGCTTGAGGGTTTTGTTGTTGCTATAGGCAAATAATCAATGCTTAGTAATAGTGCTTCAAAAAGGACGACAATAGTATTCATATCTATATACATAATCAAAAGGGTTAATAATTTAAAAAATGATAATGCACCAAATCGTTATGCCTTTGGGAGAAGGTTCTCCTACAATTAGTACTACCAATAGTATTCATGGCCCTATTTGCCGCATTTTTCGCATTCCTTTCTTTTACTTTAGTCTGAAGCTCATAGTCGACAAAATCTACCCAAAGAGCAGGATTAATAGCGGGTTGGCGGTTTTCTTTAGTCGCTTTAATGCTTTCAAACTTTCTCCAAAAACTTTGCCCTCAGTATGTCGCTTTCGGTCCTAAGTTTTTGAGAATAATTTGTCTCGACCAACGGACGAGCTTCAAAGTTTTCGACATTAAATTCGAATTCCTCCTATCATGAGTACAATTGATAAGAAACAATATATTAAGACATAGCTTAGCTCAATGGTAAAGTTGATTATTTAATTAACACATTAAATAAATAAATAAAAATAATTACCGTCAAGGCTTTCCAAATTGCATCCTTAAAGCCACCATCCACTAGTCTCCAATCCTTGGTGTTGATAGGGATATTAAGCCTCACTTGGTTCCCTATTGCAGTTTTGAACTTGCTTGCATTTTGTCCAACAATTTGGCCATTAGGCCATAACTCAACAAGCACTTTCCCGGAGGGACTCATTAATTGTGTCTTCTTGGATGACTGAGAAGTACATTGACCTGTGGGAGAAGAGGCATCTGATGCAGTATGGTGTGCAGTTGTACCACCTGATTCCATTATTTAAAAATAGCCTAACAATTTCCAACAACATTTGAAAACAAATTATTAAGGATTTCATAACACTTAAAATATGACATAACCAATTATTCAAAAAGAACGAAAAGAAATAAAAGAATATGCACTATCAAATTAACCATAATATCCAAAATTAATTTTCCAAACTACTAGAAAATCTTAAGATGATCATAAAAAAAGGAAGGCAGGCATTTGAACATATTTTCAAAATTATTGCACACTACAATCAACGACGTGGTTCTAGCAGTGATCTCAAATGAGGTTGCTCTGCAAGAGTAGATTGGAAGTCTTCTGGTTCTGGTGCTTCTAGCTTGTCCACTTCGTTAGTCATTCACCTTGGTGAATGTATGACCACCCACCAATCAGGATATTTCAAATCCCTCGAATAGAATACTTGATTGGCTTCTTTGGAACAAATGGCTGGCTCATCTAACATTTTGTCTAACTCTTGAGCGATTAAAATTTACCACCACCAAGTTAGAGTCTAGGCATAACTTACATCCATGGTCTTATCTTCCACCCTAACCCAATCACAATAAAACACCACTTCCTTGAAATTTGTGTAATTCACCTCTAGTATCTGTTTGATGACTCCATACCACTTAGCAGACGCATCGATAGGATTTTTATCTTTCCTACTTGATGTAAATGTAGTAATTGCACTCATGCAAACACCACAGTCTTGCGTAAGAACGGTTTCATCGTGAGACTTAGTAGAAAATACATAACCATTGATGCGATACTTTCGAAAAGTTTTAGCTTTGAACAATGGCCCTCTAGCAAAGAACCACAATTCAGATGAAGTGTCGCCATTCTCCAACAACTACAGAGAAAACATACCATAATTCAAAAAGTGAAAATAACATAAAAACATAACTTACTATCCTAATTAACAAATACCTTATTATATAACCAATCGATAAAATCTGTTTGTATCTCTACGTCTTTTGTTATCCCTTTTCTCACGCCTTCGGAACTAGATTGCAAAGACTCACGATACTCACTACAATTTATTCAAATAAGTTAGTATATATGTGTGAATTTATTAATAGGAAAGTAAACATTCATGCCAAAAACTAACACCTGTAGTGATCATCAAGTCCATCGACTTCCAAACGGAAAAGTAGCCATCTACGGATTTGTACAAATTGCTCCTTCGACAAAATCACATCTTTACCTTCAAAAGCACGAACCCTCATCGCTATATTCATCATTTTCATCTAGAAACACTTGACCATTGGTTTTGTGATTCTTGGGCTGTGAATTTGGAATGTACTCCATTGCATACCTAACAGACTCTGAGACAAGATACAACTCTGCAATCGATCCTTCAACAAATCGTTTGTTACTAGGTATATCTTTGCACTCCTTCATTGACCTAATTAAGTGATAAACCCATGAATGCATTTATTAATTTTATTTAAAAGCAAGGAAAAAAGAATTGGGATTGAAAGAAGGATTATTTACCGTTCAAACGGATACATCCAACGATTTTGAGCTGGTCCACACATCAATGCCTCATCAGCTAGATGCACAACAAGGTGAATGCTAATATCAAAAAATGATGGTGGAAAGTACTTTTCCAGCACGCACAATGCCTCTACAACCATGTACTTGGCATCTTGGATTTCTTTCCCAATTACAACTTTCGAACACAAAAGGTTAAAAATAAGCTTATCGATGAAGAGCTTTCCGCAAAATCGGGATGAGTTGGAAAAGCATGTTGAAGTAGCACGGGCAAAAGATATTGCATAATCACATGATAGTCATGTGACTTCATTACAAGCAACCCGGGTGGATCAAGGCCCGACAATGTTACTTTCAGATTAGATGAAAAACCCGAAGGGAGCCTCAAAGTTTTCAAAGTTTTAAGGAAATCCATCTTCTCTGCTTTATCTAGGAAGAACGGTCTTTGTAGGTTTAACTTGTTTCCCACTTGCGTGGTCGGTTTGCATCCACTCGATCCCGTGTATGCTAAGTTCCCTCATATCCTCTCGTGGATCAGTATCTTTCGATTTGTCTTTCTTATTAAGGATCGTGTCTAGTATGTGCTCTGCAACATTCTTTTCAATGTGCATCACATCAATAACATGACGAACTTTGTGATAGATCCGAAGAAACAAGGAAAAACAATATGGACTTTCTATACCAGGCCGATGTAACTTCATTACCTTCATTGTCGCCAACCACAATTTGACCACCTCTCTTGACCGACCCGGGTTTATACTTCACATAACTCAATGTTTGCAAAAGTACATCGCCATTTAATCGTTGAGGAGGATTTCTACTCTTCTTTCTTGCTACCCACTAGCCCCAAGTACTTGCCGTTCTGAACGGGTGATTGCCTTTTAAGAAATATCACGGTAATCTAAGTATACATTTTTCCTACTAGACTTCAAATATATGGAAGGTGTATTGTCACCACAAACAGGGACAAGCTTTGTAACCATGTGTTCGCGAACCCGCTAAGTTTCCATATGCAGGCAAATCATGGATACCCCACATTATGCATAGCCTTCAAAGTGAAGTTTTCTCTTTTGTTCATGTCATAAGCCGGCACTCCTTTCCACAACTCTTTCAACTCATCGCATAATGGTTCAAGAAAAACATTGATGTCTCCTTTTGGTGCCTTTGGACCGGTATAAGTAAAGACAACATCTGAAACTCTGCTTTCATGCACATAGAAGGGGAGATTGTAAAGGCCACGGTGATAACAGGCCAACAACTATAACTAGTAGATTGAATGCCACGTGGATTAAACCCATCGGTTGCAATTGCAAGCCAAACATTCTACGCTCATTAGCAAAGTTTGGCCACTTTTCTTTACAAATTTTCCACCGACTGAATCAATTGGATGACGATATAAGCCGCAAGTCTCGCTTTCGTGCATGCCATGTCATCTCATGCACTATCCACGGTATAGTATACAACCGCTTGAGTCTTGGAATTAAAGAAAAATGTCTCAAGCATCTTTTGTTAGGCTCCTTAGAATTCTTCTTCCCTTTACTCCCCCTCCTTAACTTTAAACCTTGGTGCTTGGCACTTTCGGGACATTCTCACAAATCTTTGTTAGCCTTCCAATATAAGATACAATTGTTCTCACATGTATGAATGCACGTAGCCTTCATCCCTAAGTCTTTCAACATCTCCTTCATTACGGATACTTCTCGGGGAGGTGTTACCTTTAGGCAACCATTGCCTCAACAAGGATAAGAGTACTGTCATACCAGTTCCAGACCAACCAAATTCCTTCTTTACATTATGAAGTTCTACAAGTGCTGAGAGAGTTGTCTCAGGACCTTCACATGTAGGATACAATTTTTCAGTTGCCTTTTTCTTATAATCGTAATACCTCTTTCCTAAGTCTGGTTCAGGAACATAAGGCTCATCAAATTCAATTCCCAAACTATCATCACCTGCCATCGCATCACCGTGTAATCCAAAAGCAGAGTCGACAAAGTTTCTCATCCCAATCCCAACATCCCCAATGGTTTCTTCCTCAGTGTCCCCCATCTCAAACCCATCATCATCCGAGGTTTTTTCTCCAATATTTGCAACCAATGGAGGATGAACAGCAGCGTTAGATAAGTCCTCACCATGTAAAATCCATACACGATAGGACTTCTCTATACCTTTTGAGATTAAATGGTATCCAACCTCTTTATACGTCAACCAATACCTATTTCGACACTTCTTGCGGGCAAGGACACTTCTTCCTGACTTTCCACTCTGCAAATTTAAGAAAAACCTCAACTCCCAAATGAATAGACTACGCCCTCTTTTCGTTTTCACTCATCCATTCTTTGTCTATTGGTTCTGACATTCTATACTATATTTAGACACCAAGGGAAATAATGATCAACATAAATAACAGACAACTAGCTATCCAAGTACAACCAAAAAACAAGAAACAAACGGCTTCATTAATATAAATAACATAAACTTTATATACATAAAATAAAAACCAAATAAGTCCAATAAGTCCAACACGTGCGCTAAATACAAACACGTTTAAATACTACGCGGCTCACAAGATAAAACCAATGCATAAATGATCTGGAAGTTAGGACTCTAATCATGCATAATTACTAGTTCATTAACCCCCATACTGAAATGAGCTCCATACTCAAACCTATATAATCCAATTTAATCTTCGCCTATTTTCGATATGATTTAACCTTACTTTTGAAACAATGTCGCCTAACATATCACTAGTCGTTCATAGGATGTGCAAATTATAAAAGCATTGTCAGAATTCAGTAGCAACCTCTTATTTTATCATCAGCATTGCAAAATATAAACTCGCATAATACAGTAATTCAACCAAACTAAATATTCAAGTGTGCACAATAATGATATATCTTTTCTCAACAAAGATCGCAAAAAAAAAAAAAACCGAGAAAGAAAACTACTTCAACAACTATATCTTAGATAACATCCAAGATTTTAAAATTCCAAAAGATTTTAAATTTCAGCACTTGACAATGTGTAACTCAATACATTGAGTACAATACCAGAAATTGTTTGTGTAACATAGAGTTACCATCATCATAAAATGTAACATGAACAAAACATGTAATTTATTCTAAAAAACAAAAACATAAACCGTCGATTAAACCCCCAATTTACCCCTCTCTAACAACAGCATGAAAATTTTCATAATCAAATAGGAACATATCTTTTAACAACATGTTTCCCAGCAGCAACAACACTAGCAGCCAAACCACCAATAACACCAATAACAACCGCAGTTCTAGGACCCGACGCAACTTAATAAAAAGCCCCAGTACCCAAACCAGCTAAAACATTATTCAACAACTATATCTAGATTCATTAAACAAGGTAGACTCAAAAGTAGAGTGAGCACCGATTGGAAGCTTACCGAATTTTGAACTTCCACCTTTGATCAGTCTACTTCGTTACCAATAGTCCACTGGAATTCTACAAATAATTAAACCAGGAGAATGAGAGAGAGAAAGATAAAATTGATTTTTCAATCGATAAAAATAAAAACAATATGGTAAAAATTGATTTGACGAATCGGTAAACAAATTGACTCGAAGTCGAAATCGAGAGAGTCAACTCACTAACCTGGGGTTTTAGAAAGTTGGAGAAGTAGAGAAAGAAACCGCAAGACCGTTTCACAAGATTAGGGTTCTTAAGAGAGTTTTTTCTTTTGTTTCCTTCCTAACTTAAAAACGGCGAAATTAGAATTGGCTAATTAAGTGTTAGCCGAAAAAAAGGGGAGGAAAGAATGAAAGCCAAGCGCGTGACCAAATACTGGCCCACTTTCGATTTTTCTTTTCTTTTTCAAATTATTTTAATTTTGTTGCCTAATTTTCTACTTTTCTCACGGATATAAGTGTTAGCATATCCAAGAAAATTGTGAAAATATTATTATATTATAATTCAAGATTTTAAGTAACACTTGCAATCATAAGTAACGGATATATCCGTTACTTAATGAGTAACAGTTATTTCCGTTACTTATTGAAAATTTGCCCTGTTACAAAATAGCAGTTATGGTGTAGTGCTCTGAAAGAGCACATTCAAGTTCCATATATCGTTTATCACAAAAACTAATATATAATATAGTGGATGCACTTTTGCTCAAAGCTGCCTACGTATCCAAATCTTTGAAGATTGGAATCAAGCCTTCCTAGTTCTTATCAGCCACATAGTCAAAGTCAAAGTCCATCAGTGCCAATATATATATATATATATATAGTCAACAATAAAAAAAGTCAACGGTCAACAGTCAAAGTCAACGATCAACAGTCAACAATCAAAGTCGACAGTCAACAGTCAACAGTCCTAGTTGTGGTCAACAGACTCATGGTTCATGGCTAATGGTTCATGGTTAAGGTCATAGTTCATGGTCATAGCCATGGTTCAGACCCAACTAACCAAAACCAAAGACTGAAACCCAAAAGATAACTAAAGACTAAAGCCGAAAGTCTAAAACAAAAACCCCATCCCATAACAACTAAAATAGATCCACATAAAAAAACACTTAATATGTAAAGGGCCCAGCCCACACAAAATTAAAAACCGGCCCCTATAACTAAACCAAGCCTAACTAGGACCGATTCGGCCCAAAAACAAACTCTAACCAAAGCCCATCTAAATTAATAGAATCCAGTCAACTTAAAATAAAAGGACCCAGCCCACAAAAATAATAGAAACCAGCCCAATAACTCAAGGCCCAAAACCATAACTAAACTTAAGCCTAATATCTAAACTAAACAACGACCGGGTGTACAAGATCACCCTCGCTCTCATCTTCTTCCTCAACCACCGAAGCAACAAACCCTAAGCACTAACCCACCGACCGCTACCACCAATCGGCCCAAAAACCATTCGAAATTGGTTAGGGTGAAAAACCCAACCACTTTAATTAAACCAAAATTGACAAATCAAACTTTTCCCAAATTCTCCATCGATGTCATTAACGCCCCCTTCGGAGCTTCAACAGCACCCACCCAATCAACCAGCAACCAAACATCAATCCCTTAATCCCCCAACATCAACCAACAACCCATTCAATCAGCCAAATCAATTGGTTCACACAACCAAAACAAACAACAATTAATAACCTGCGAAACTAAACTCCAATAATTTAACTTAACAAATTTTTTTGATTATTATATAACCATCACATTAGAGTCAAGTAAATTCAATTGTTATCAATTCACTTGTTCAACATATCACATAATTAAGCTAAATAGAGTATGCAAAATAACCATGGAACAACACAGACTGAATATAGCTTCTCCATAGTTTTAAAGTCAGTTTTATATAAACAGTAAACCTTTTGTTTTCGATAGAAAACCTTTTGTTTCGAGAGAACATTCAATAGAAAATAGAAAATTCAGTAAAGATATATAAAATCTACTCACTTCTTGAATCCCACAAAAAGAATATATAGAATAGGACACCAAAAATCAGAACCAAAGCTAGCACAAATCCGCCCATTTCTCTTTTCTTTCCTCTCTGCATAAAACTCTCCATGTGAACTCCTATCTATGTTTTTTCAAACCACCACCAAAAAAACAGAGAAGATGGTTTATCCTCTTTACCCACGTTTTCCTCTCTCCACTAATCTTTATCCTATTTGTTTTATTTTATTTATTATAATATTAATATTAATTATATATTGTAAAAATAATAAATAAAAATAGTCGGGTGTTATACTACACATATATATAAATACTAAACTATTTTTCACAAAAGAACTACGTTCTAGAGACTTGATCTTTAGAAAACAGATCTTGGGTATGTAGGCAATTATCTTCTTGGTTTAGTCTCATCTCTCCCAACTTTCAATCTTTTTCTTAGTGTTTCTCCTTTGCTTTCTTAATCTTTATCATATGTTTTGTTGTTATGTTGAAACAGATTATTGCGAATGATTAAACAGTAACTTGGTATAAAAAAAATCAAGATTAAAATATATAACCATTACCATGTGATAGGGTCATAGGGTAATGGTATTTTCTAGTCACCACAATGCCTTAGTTTGGTCCCTTAAATACATTATTGGCACCGCCCCTAATTGTACCCATAATTTAGTCAACAAATGAGCAAGTGAGGTACTCGCCCAAAAAAATAGTTCATTTTAGATTAGTGAAGTTATATTCTCAATACCCTACACTATTGTAAGATAATCTTTATTTCTTTAATATGTATATTGTTGTTAAATGCATTATCCTTTCTGCCTCTTACAATATTGTTGTTAAATGATTAATGATCAAAATTAAAACTCTTGTAAGATAATCTTTATTTCTTTAATATGTATATTGTTGTTAAATGCATTATCCTTTCTGCCTCTTACAATATTGTTGTTAAATGATTAATGATCAAAATTAAAAACTCTTGGCATATGCTTTTGTTATGCTTTGGCTTGCAACTCAAAAACATTTGTGGAAATTTTTACTAATAATGTGCAACGAGTAGGGGTGACTTCGGATCGGATCGGATAAAGGGCTTTTGGAAAAATTTCCAATTTTTTTTCAGATGGCAATATCCTTTCCAAATCCGATCCAATTATTTTTTGGATGACAATTTTTTTTCCACAAATTACTAGTGAGGAAATGCCACAGGAAAAATGAAAAGCAAACCACTTATGATGATTGAGTATTTGTTGTTGTTATAGAGATATATTACAAAGATAAACTTCTAAGTTTTACTTACAAAAATCTCCCTTTAGAAATTTTGTTATCTGAGATGAAATGGAGTCCTAACTCAGCTCAGAGAAGTCTGTTAAAGTTCTCTTCCTGGAACTTTGTGGCTGTCAAAATTAAATTTCAGGGCCCTGAAAATCAGTTGTCGGGTTTCTTAATTCAGGTTAGGTTCTTGAAGTGAGAAATTTGTGAAGAAGTCAAAAGGTTTCTGTCTGACATTTTGAATCCCGATTATCATTCTTGGATCCTTGACATTTATTTTGTATGTCAGGATCCCTGATGGAACATGCGTAATGGCACTTTTGAGTTGGTTTCTTCAAACTGTATCTTTAATTAGTTTGCTGTTGTGCACCAACCCCAACACACACACATGTATTTGCAAATTACGCACCATTGTCTCACAGTGATTTAGGAAGAAACAAACACATCTGACTTCGGTATTCAATTTGACACCTTATATACGAATTTTACAAATGTCGGGACAACCATCTTTTGATCAATTCATTTCGGAACCAACATTTGTGCATATTCTAGCCTTTAGGCATGAATGCGTCTCATGGGGTAAACATTTAAACTACTTGTTTTTTATGAATATTGTTTGATGGGAAACAAGTGGTACCTTAGTCGATATATATATATATATATATTTTTTTTTTTGGGGATTGGTAAGCCTGTTTTAAATGAGATCAGTAACTCTTTGATGCTGGCGGGGTTCGAGCCCCAGACTTCTGGTATCGTCACCCAAAGGTTTTACCGACTTTGCTAGTCGACACCTGCAAGTCGATACATTTTCTTTTCCTTTTTCTTTTATTTATTTATTTTGTTTATTTACTTTGTTTTTTTTTTGTTGAGTCCTTAGTTGATAGTTATGCACTTATACTTGTATTGTAAAGATTATAAATTGGACGACATAAAACTGTAAAAGTGAATTTTGAGTTGCATGACTAATGCTTTTTGGTGGATGCTCAACAGGTTGTTAATATCATTGCGTCTCATCCTGAACACGATATTGTCATTGCTATAAATACACTTGGGAAAGAAGATCTTTTACTTCACATTTCACGTGCTTTGAAAATAAAGGTATTTTTTCTTTTTAAGCTTGAAAGTATCTGAGTTCTTTTTTTATGATTCGGTTAATAAGGGATAAGCTTAAATTTGACCTGGGGACATAAGAGTTTTTTTTTTATTTTTTTTGCTAGTTAAGCTGTAATATATTAAGTAGTATAAAAGTTACATTTTTGTGTGGAGGAAGGGTAGCAACATGTCTACTCCTCTCCCTGTTCTTGAAATATATAGCTCTGTTGTTACATTTTCCATCTCAACAAAACCATTACAACTAAGTGACTAACCAAATCTGAAATATGGTATGTTTGGATTTTCCCACCTGAACAGCCAAGTAGGTTTACCATCATATATTTCCCGAACGCCCATGTCCAAACTAGAGCCCAGCTGTGCAAGTGTGTTGGCGGCAAAATTCACTTCCCGGCCATGTGTGTGAAATCATACAGTGAGTAAGATATCTTTTGGATAATTCCTACCTATTTCTTAGCTGCCAAGGCGGCTTGTCAGTGCCAAATGCTTTCATCAAATAAGAGTTGCACCTTAAGTTTAGCATCACATCTGGGAATCAATATGATCTTTTCTCCTGAGAAGATAGAGAACACATGTTCGACATTGGTAGATCACATGAGATATCATTCTTCTTGATTTTTGGCCAAAATTCCTACTTTGAGCAATTAAGCGGTGGATCTTACTACTGTTGCAAGTATTCTATTTTACCGTATTCGTTTATGACATCAAATTTAAAATTATGACTACGCATTCCTGCTTGATATTGTCACAAACTATTCTATGTGTATGCTGTTTAAACTTCTCCTCGTTTCGTCTCTATGCTTTTATTACTAGGTCCCACCTAGTTTGTTTGGTAAAGTTTGTAGGAATAATTTCCACAGACCTGAGTTTAAAATTTGCCATAATTAATCCTACCTATAATAGGAAAAATTATGATTAACTAGGAGCTTCCTTAGTATTGGAAGTGGGTAACAATTTATTTTCTTATCTTTCTTCCTTTTTAACAATTGTCCAAAGATCTGGGTCTGGCCAGAACGCTTACAAACAATGCATCTCCTGGGCATCCGGGACATCTTCACAACAAAAACTTGCCACACTAGAGTGAGAGCCATTCCTTTTTACAGTTTCAGCATCAACACTCTCGAGGAATTAAATAAAATGCACCCTACAATAGGAATTATGCCCTCTGGTCTCCCATGGGTAGTGAGACCCTTCGAAGAGAATGGCTGCTCTCTTGGCTTTTCCCATTTTATTTTCCACGATAGAAGCAAGATTACAAACTCAAGTGATATTGCTCACAGAAGTCAGCAGGCGGAAGTGTCAGGCTCTGTTAGAAAGTTTCATCACTGCATATATTCAGTACCTTACTCAGATCACTCATGCTTCAATGAATTACAAGAATTTATAAACCTTTTACAGCCTCTGACTATGAAAGGTATAGTTTCGTCATCTTCTTGCGACACTGACCCACATAACTTTCTTGGCAACCTCTGTGGGCTAAAACAAACTATTGAGCAGTCAAGCAAGAAGTTTCAAAGAAGAAAGGTAAATGGTAATGCTGAGACAGTCCAAGTAAAGCCTGTAACTGGACGTGATAAGTCCGTTGATGTAAAGCTAGAAAGTGAAAGATATATGAAGCCTCGTGTAAGTTGGAAAAGAGTACGTGTGATTAGAAGACTAAGACAGGGTGCGAAAATTGTAGGTTATATCAACATTGACTAGTGAGACTTTGAAAGTTGGATTCTGTACATTAAAGGTTTAAATTTTTGTTGTCTGAATACAGAAGTTGTGATTCTGCAATGGTGGTTTGTACTCTTACATAGATGGTTAAAGCTGAAAGTTTCAGCTGGAATATGACGAAATTGATGTTGTACTGTTATAAGCATGTTTATATGCATAATTTTTGTATAGAACTTGGTCGTACATTGAAAGTCTGTTGGGTCTTCATCTGCTGCTCTTCTTCTATTGTTCGCTATCTATAATTTTTTTAGAGCTGAACTCTTGCTTGTCCTTTGAGGAAATTAAACCCACCTCAGAAAGAATAGTTCTGCATGATCAACGGGGAAAAAAAAGAAATGATCAGTTTGATTTGAATTGACTGCTAACAAAAGCAATCTGATTTGGGGAAAATAATTAGGAACCAAAGCAATGCATTATTCACAGAAATATATGATATGTAATACAGTTGTATGCAATTTGAATGTAGTTACGTACTATTCAACTTCTCCCGGGAAGAAAAAAGAAGGATTTGAATCACTGATTTATCTGCCATGGTATTGACCAATTGTGAAGGATTTGAATCACAGAATTATCTGCCAACCAATTGCTGAGTTCAGGGAGTACTATGGCTGGAGATTCGACAAGTCTGTAACTATGTCATGTGATAATTTGCATATTTAAAGTTGACACTGCTCTTTTAGTGATCTGGTACTGTAAATTTTTCTGGAGATTTTATAGCTGCAGGCGGGAAGAACATTTGCACCCTACATGAATAGTGAGCTTACCAAATAAGATCATGTCTTTGAACTGTAAGAACTCGGAATACCTTTTATGACGTGAATTTATTAACATGTATGCTTTATACTTGATCGGATTACTGTGATTTACCCCCCACTAGATAAGCCAAATTAGGATTCACCCCCACTAGATCTTAGGACTGATTTTTTGCTAATTCTGAATTTATGATAGATTTTTCAAAGCATTTAAAAAAATCCGAATTGGTCTTCAAAAATTAATGGACTTTGATTAGTTGTTATGCAAAAGACATGCAAATTCCAAACGTCTTCAACTCTGTTAGTAAAAGAATTTTCTTCAAAATGACTAGCAAATTCCATGAGTCCGCTCTTAGGGCCGTTTGTTTTTCTGAGACTCTGAATGCTGGATGCTAAATTGCCCATCCTCTAAATGCTAAATGCTGATTGCTTAATTCTGAAAAACATGTTTGTTTTTTTGTTAGAATAACCTGGCTCTGAAGGCTGAATATAAATCATTCGGACAATTTTATTCATGCTATCTATTTTAAACACTAACTTTATTTCTTGTAAAACAAAAGGACGGGGTTCTAGGGACATATTTTATCTTAACACGTAAACAAACTCAAAATCGTTAAGGCATTTATAAGTTTTGGATTAGGCTAATTTTTTGTTGATATGATCTCTTACCTATTCTAAACATTGTCACAAATAATCAAAAAAATCAAAAAATTCCAAACTTGCCAAATGTAGTTAACAATTTACAAAATTTGGCTAATTGTAGACCGTTCATTTTCACCATTTTGGATACTATATTTGGCAAGTTCAGAAATTTTTTATTTTTTTGATTATTTGTGATAATGTTTAGAATAGTTAGGAAATTATATCTACAAAAAAATTAGCCTAATCCAAAACTTATAAATGCCCTAACAATTTTGAGTTTGTTTACGTGTTAAGATAAGATATATCCCTAGAACCCCTCCCAAAACAAAATATATATTATATTTGAGGAGGGGACATGGATTATCGAAGAAAAGAAATGATAAATAAATTTATTTAAAATATGCTTTCACAAATATATTTTACGATTTATTTTCATATTTTGTTTATTTTCAAAAAATATATATGTAATTCTATTTTTAACAAAGTGGATATCATTCATCCAAAAAAATGAAAAAACCCGTATCGCCAATATCAAATTTTGAAGAACCTATTTTGAAGCCATAAAAGGTCAAGGTAAGAAAGTAGGTCAAAGTAAGAAAGTAGATGGGTTCTTGAGATTGGGTTCTTAAGAAAGGGCAAGAAGGAACTTTCTCATTTCAAGTATTAGAATTCAGTATTTAAGATAAATTTTGGTGCTGAATGCTGAAAATACCACTGAATGCTTAAACAATTTAAAAAAAAACAAACAAGTTTTGAGCCTCTGAATGCTTAAAACTTAAGTTTAAGAGGCTCTGACTCCTGAATTCATAAAAAACAAACAACCCCTTAGTCTTGTTTGTCCATAACTCCACATTGATTCTATATTCTGATCCTCACTTTGTCATGTGTCAAAGAACCTCTCTGAGAATAGATGAAATCAAAATGCCAAACATTTTTGTTTCTCTTAGTTATGTTCTTCTGCTCATCTATCCAAACTCATTTCTGCTTTGCAGCTGATACCATTCTTCAGGTCAATCACTCACTTCAAATCAAACTCTGATATCAAAAGGCGGTAAATTCGAACTTGGTTTCTTCACACCAGGTACTTCTCTTAACTACTACATAGGAATATGGTAAGAAAGTTTCTGCTGAAAACAAAACTGTTGTTTGGGTGGCTAATAGAGATACTTGATAAAAGCCCAAAACTGTAGTTTTAACCCCTTAACAATAATACTTTTAGACCAATTATGCGAGTAATAAATAAGAGTTAATGCTGATTACGTGCTTTTATATATTTCAGGCATAGGAGTCAATTATGTGTAGAAATGTGTCACTTTTGCGAGATAAAGGAGCAAGGGTTGGTTGCTAAGAAGTTCTGTGATTATAGGCCAAAATTCAAGGAGAAAAAGCCTTTTTAAAGCCCGGTCAAAGCTGAAAAGTCAAAGTCAACGCGGGCAAAAAAAGCGCACAAAAGTCAGTAGAACTTCCGAAGACCGTATCTTTGGACTCAGATCTTAGAATTGGGCCTACGTTATGTCAAAACGATCGGCTTGGAAAGAGCTTTCCAGTGGTCTAAGCCTTGACCCAATCAGAGGAGTAAAAGTGGACGAAAAGTCTGTTGAAGTCAAATCCAACTGAAAAGGCCTCTGTGGACTGAAGAAATTGGGTTTTGGGCTTGATTTTCCGACCCAAAACATGGCTCCTCAGCCTATGCACGAAAAAGTGGATCTTATCTCCTCCATTTGAAAACACAAGACTTAGCTATTAAGCAGCTAGTTTTTTTTACTTAGAAAATTATCCAATAACTTAGTTTTAGACTCCATTAATTAGTTTTATTTACTTGTTTTTAATTAAGTTGTTGAATCAATACTCTTTTATTTCATTAGATCAATAAAGTTAGTTTGTTACTCATAATCTAGTTTTAATTATTAAATCACTTAGATCTAATTTCAATCATTTAGTTATTAATCATTTCTTACTTGTTAATTTAGTTTTGAATTCTTGATTAGATCAATATATTAAAGTTATAATCTTTATATCATGTCTTGCTTAAATTAATATAGAAATGATAGGTTAATGACTTAAGGCTAAAACCTCCATTAGAGGGGTTTGAGGAAGCCTTGATGAAAACTTGATTTTGTTAGCTTAGAAATTGTCATGATAATCTATTCAAATCTAGAAAGTAATTAGTTCACCATGAGAATGGGTTTGATTGCTTCACATGCTAGTTATTATTTGGTAGAGATTGCTATGAATAATTAGGGATTAGAAATACCAGTTTGTTATGCGAAAGCATTGAAATTTGGATTACGACATTTCTTTGTTAGTTGATTAAGTCGAATCAAGGTGGAATCGAATTCCCCTAATTCATTCTCTATTGTCAAGTTAGTATTTGAATTTTGTCATTTTGTTATTAGCATATTGATTAGTAGTTTCCCATCGTAGTATAATTTCATCGTTACTCTCATTAACTTTGGTAGACTGATAATCGTAGTTAACTTAGAATTCTAAATAACTAGGAGTGGAACGAATCTTCTATTCCAACTATATTGCAATAGCATCGAGAGTAGAAAACTTTGATAAAATTAGAATCGAGTTAAATTTTAGTTTTACTTGTGTTTGAGTTTCATCATTTATTCGTAGGTAAAACTATCGTTTTCCCATTTATCAATACTCCTTTAACTGACCTAGCTTCTCTAGAGTTGAAACTCTAAAGATTGTAATTTAGTTATGTTAGGGCATCACCAATGGGGCTTGGATACGGGCCTCTATCTCCAAATTTAACAGACCTTCATAAAAAAATGCTTCCAACGCGGCCCCTAAATGGGCCTCCAATTTAACCATCCTGGTTCATGGATATATGTCTTCATTTCTATGGATGTTTATAAAGGACCTGAAGCCCAAAGCCTAGTGGAAACTTTGCACATGACTTCACTTAAGTGTGACTTCACTTTTTGATTTTTCGGTCTTGTTTCACATGTTATAAAGGAGCAGTCATCTTCTCTGTTGGAACACCAATCGATATAGAGTTTTAGCTCCTCCTTATTGCCCTCCAAAATGCTGACAAGGCCCTCCAAAATGCTGACGTGGCCTTGGGTTTTAAAGGCCTGCATTGGCGATGCCCTTAAACCAGGTAAAAACCGCGGTACAAGTAGTGCTTGGGGATGATGAAAATCTTGTATTGAGAAGTGGGGTGCATCTGATTTTTTTGGTAGAGTTTCGATTACCATACTGATACATGGTTACCTGGTGGAAAGATTAGATATGATAATAGAACGAATAAAGCACAGTCACTCACTTCTTGGAAAAATATAAATGATCCTGGGACAGGGTTATTTTTGTCAGAGTCAGATCCATATGAAGATCAGTATCTTAATTGTGGACTCTAACTCGAAGGTATTGGACTAGTGGGCCATGGAACAAACAGACAACTCAATTATTTTGTTATTCATCACAAAATTAGGCCTACTCTCACGCCCACAAATTGAAAAATAATTATGGTTGTAGTACTATTACTTTTATTTATGGTTCAAGGACAAATCAATGTGGCAGTGTTAGTATGTAAAACCCCAAATTTTGAAATATGTTTGGGTCTTGGGTTGAGTTGGGCTTTTACTTCCCATAGTGGGCCTACAATGGATTAATGCTTGGCAAATGAGAGAACACATGGGATATTGTGCTGAAAAGAGAACACACATTTGTTTTTCTCTCTCTCGAACTCTCTGTTAGTTTCTATCTCTTTCGCGAAAACCAATCGGATAAGAACAATAAGGAGAAAACATATAAGACTCGACCACTTCTTCTTGTTGGGGTCATGGGGTTCAATAAAGCCACCAGCATACTTTACTCTTGTTCTAATTTGAAGGAGTGGGGAAATTTGAAATACAAATTAGATTCGTCACATATTATTAAAAAGGGCATGTCTTTTGCTACATAAATCGCTTTTGAATGCTGTTTGGTGCGTTGGAAAGAAGATTCCCGTAGCTTTCCAATGATATATGGTTATTTAGTAGTAGGTTCATGGTAAGATGCGTCAGAAATTCAGTTCGTTGGAGGGTTTGAAACATGGACGATAACTGACGGGTTTTGGAGGAAGTTGGAGGAATTCATTAAGGTCATTGGAGACACTAAAATATATGGTTTTGCTGATGACAGAAAAGAATGAATATATTGCTGATTTGGAGCTACTAGCTAAGGTGGAGGAAGAACCAATCATCACAGATGGGTCGATGAGATCTAATACCGAGTACCGAGATGTTTAAGTTATGTCGGTAAGAAGGCAAGTACATCTACATGTTTTTCTTTTTATTTCAAATAAATTAATAATAAGTATAAGTATGGTGGTTTTGAAATCACTCGAATATGGTGTTTGATTATTTTAGTATCTTAGTGATTGATGTTTTGAATTAGAAGTTGATACTATTAATATTCGAATCGTAATAGGTTGTACGCATGACTAAGTTAATTATTATGTGATGCTTGATTGTGGAGTTTGAGTTGTCGAGTTGTTATGTTGTATTCCGACTTTGATTAGTCTGTCTTGTGTGTGCGGCTATTTCACCTGTTCTTATTGATGGTTGGATTATTATGTTTGATGCAAATATATTTACATGGTATGTAGTAATTATCCGCTAAATATTTGGTAATATATGTCGATCATGTCTAACAATATAGAATATGGTTGGCTTGCTAATTTGTGTTAACTGGATGTTAGGTTTGTCTGTTATGTGAAGTGCTATGAAATATAGAGATTTTATTATACTATGTTATGTAACTCTTTTTATTTGTAGGTGATACTTGCTGGGCGTGTGGTTTTTACGCCCTTACAGATTTTTGCAGGTGTTTGATTCTTGACCACGTGGAGAGAGAAGTTATACTATGTTGTGTAACTTGGACACTTTGTTTTTGTTTTATATTTGCTAGTTATCACCCTTATTTGACTTATTGTAATGGTTTCATTTTGTAAACCGGTTACTTGACTGCTCTAGCACTTGTCGAGACGGTTAAGTAGCTGGGTTCTCTGACTTATTATATCTTGGGCTGGTTAGCTAAGATATATTGAGTTTGGGGCGTTATATAGTAATTATAGTTCCATGACAAAATTTTCTATTTTTGTTTTATTTTCTTTCTAATAATAACATTTTCCTCCTATACATAATAGAAATTGAAAATTTTCAGACTCAACCCAATTTTCATGTGGGCAGACTCTTATTCCTCAAATCTCTATTCTTTTATTGATCAATTCCTTATTCTCTTATTACAAACACTTTATGCTCTCATGACAAACATCTATCTTCTTCTCCATCTAAAAAAAAAAAAAAAACTTCAATTACAAACTTATAATTTTTTTTGAGATCGATCTAGTTGTTTCTATGTTTGAGCTAGTTGATTTGTGTGTTGTGATTAGAGATTTAAGAAGTGAGAAAACATCTTATTTTTCTCATGACAAACACTCTTATCACTTTGCAATCTACTCTTTCACTTTTTAATTTTAGGTTATTGTTGATTGAAGAATAAATTGGTCAATTTCGACACCAGTTCGACAAACAATTGAACAACAATTGAATTTTCTCTTTAAAATTTTGAATCTTATGTTAATCAATTGTGTGATTTATCTCGATTTCAATATTGTTATCGTTGATAATATTTTTAAGTTGGGACTTAAAAACAGTAGTCTGATACACATGCAAACACCACTATGCATATACATCTATGGACTGCTGCGGTTTTTGGAGGCATGACCGGCTTATGGAAACATGGGAACAAGATTTTCTTTCAAGACAAAGTAGTATCAAAAGCCTTTTGCAAAGGTATTGTAAGATCACATGTCATCACGACTTCTCACCTCTCAAAAGGACACACGGAGCCATTTGATGCCAGAATTCTGAGCGAATGGGGTATCCATATGAATGTTGTTATTGCGAGAAGGAGGGTTCAATGTATTTGGATACCACCAGCCATATCATAAGTGAAACTCAACACTGACGGTGCAGCTAGAGGCAATCCTGGGCCTGGTGGGTTTGGAGTCTCTTTTCGAGACCACAATGGCAACTTCCTATACGTTCTGGGTGGAGGATTGGGCAACACTACATGTTATCTAGCCAAATTCACAGCCATAGTTGAAGGGGTGGAGGCAGCCTTGTCAAGGGGATGGACTAACCTATGGATGGAATATGACTCATTGGCAGCGGTAACTGCTGCCAACTCATTATCTATGCCATGGGAACTTCTCAACAGATGGAAACTATGCTCTCGAGCCTGTTCTTCCTTGAGAGTGACCCATACTTGGAGGGAAGCCAACCAAGCGGCTGACATCATTTCTAAGAGAGCTTCTCATCTGGTTAACAATGAGATCATATTTTGTAACGGCAGACCCCCATAAATATATAAATGGGAGGTGGCTTATGGTTTGTATGTGCGACATGTATGAGTGACTATGGGCATTAGCACTGCGTAGAAAACTTGTAATTTTTTTTATTTTTTTTTTTAAATATATTTTTAACTTACCAAGCAAAAAAAAACCCCATTATGCATATACATACCAACATGCAAACACGAATTTTTAGACCGTTTAATTCGTTAAACCGTTTAAATTGTATTTTAAACTATTGGTCCCCGAATTACGAATTTTTAGCAATTCTTTCAACAAATCAACCAATTAAAATTTATGTTCCAAAGTTTGATAATGTCTTGTGATTATTTGCAATTTTACTAATAAAGATGTGTATATTACGCATGCACACACCATTATGCATGTGTATTAAAACATGCATACACCTCTTTGTATGTAAATTCATTGCTGAAACCTGAATCGTCCATTTTCTGTAATTAAATCTGATTCTCAAAAATTGGTGGAAGGAGATGAATAAAGAAAGAACATAGAAAAACGGAGAAACAAAGTAGAGACATGCATGTTTTTGCCCAAAATTATCAGGTGGAGGGCAGAAATATCATTGAACAAAAATTATCCTTGAGCCATAATTATATACAAGCTTTCGAACCCGTCCTACGAACGGGTGCCGTTATATTAAATTATTTTAAAAAATATTAACAACTACGCATAGCTATGAGATATAAAAATTATATTAATCACTCATTCAAATTTCTTGCACCACTCTTTATAAAAAGGAAGCACCAAACCTTGATAAAACCCATCGACTTCTTTTTGTTATTAGGTTTAATAATAGAAGTTTGATTGAAGTTTTGTGAGGATGCCCAATGTGGCGAAGATAATATTGAAGCTACTTGAATAGCAAGGCATTCCCAATCATAATAAAAGAATATTTGTCGAGACATTTATTCCCCCTACATATAATACAAACATATTTTAGTGTTATTAGTTCAATGCATTTGCATTAAGTTTATGATTTTCCATTAATTATTCTTTGAGGTTAGTTCAATACAATTGCATCAAGTTTCCGATTTCCCGTTAATTATTATTTGAGGTTAGTTCAGTGCAATTGCATCCACTTTATGATTCCCCGTTGTTTATTCATTAAGGTTAATTCAGTACAGTTGCATCCAGTTTTCGATGTTTCGTTAATTAGTCATTGAGATTAGTTCATTGCATTTGCATCCAGGTTCCAATCTCCCGTTAATTACTCTTTGAGGTTAGTTCAATACATCTGCATCCAGTTTCTGATTTCCCGTTAATTATTTTTCTAGGTTAGTTCGATAGTTTACAATTTCTAGTTATTTATGTTTTGAGGTCAGTGGGATGTAGTTACATCTGGCTTCCGATTTCCAGTTAACTATTCTTTGAGGTTCTTTGAGGTTATTTCAATGCATTTGCATCCAATTTCTGATTTCACGTTAGTTAATCTCTTATTTTAGTTTAATGCAGTTGCATCCAGTTTCTGATTTTTTGTTAATTATTTTTTGAGGTTAGTTTAATGCAGTTGCATCCAATTTCCAATTTTATTTTAATTGTTCATTAAGGTTAGTTAAATGAATTTGCATCATGTTTCCGATTTCTCGTTAATTATTATTTTAGGTTAGTTCAATACAGTTACATCAAATTTATAATTTTTCGTTAATTATTTATTTAGGTTAGTTTAGTGCAGTTTAATCTATTTTTCAATGTTTCGTTAATTATTCTTTGAAATTAGTTCATTGCATTTGCATACAGTTTCTGATTTCCCGTTAATAACTCTTTAAGATTAGTTAGTTCAATACATCTGCATCTACTTTCTGATTATTTATGTTTTGAGGTTAGTTTGATGCAATTACATCCAATTTCTGATTTCCCATTAACTATTCTTTGAGGTTTGATAAGAGCCCAAAACTGTAGTTTTAACCCCTTAACAATATTGCTGTTAGACCAATTATGTGATTAATAATATAGGTTTATCACTAATTACGTGCTTTTGAGTATTTAAGGCTTTGGAGTTGAATAAATGTAATTTTGGTACTAATTAGGCCCTAAAAGGAGCTAAAGGGATTCTATGAAGAAAGCCCAAGTTTCATTGAGAAAAAGCCCTTAAAAAGCCCAAGTCAAAGTTGTTAAGTGAAAGTTAAACCGGATTAGAAAGCTGAATAAAAGTCAATAGAACTTCAAAAGGTTATATCTTTGGACTCAGACCTCGGATTTGGGCCTATTTTATATTAAAATGACCGGCTCAAAAAGCTCTTTCCAATGGTTCAGACTTTGACTCGATCAGAGCAGTATTAGTTGGTGAAAACTCGTACTATAGTAACACGACCAGAATGGGAAGTCTTAGATTCAACAAATTAGGTTTTGGGCTCAATTTTTTGGCCCAAAACATGACTCCTCCGCCCATGCACGAATTTGGTGATCTAGCTCTTCTATATCAAGAGACAAAAGCTTAGCTTTTAAGCTATCTAGATCTAAACCTAGTTCTAGTTCATAAAATTTAGTTTTGGTAATATAGAATTAGTTTTAATTCATTAAATTAGTTTATATAGATTAATCTAGTTAGTTGTCAATTTTATTAGTTGTTAGAACAAGTTTTGAGTTTTAGAATAAAATATGTAGTTATATTTCAATCTTTAATTTCAAATTTAATATTGCATTCATAGATTTAGTTGTTTTAATTTGATAATTAGTATTCATAATCTTAGTTCTAAATTAGTTTTAATTTCAGTTGTAATCCATTTTGAATCTTAGACTATTGTTAAATTAGATTAATAAAAGTCAAGTTATTGTTCTTCATTATGTTTTCTTATTATTCATATGTTAATGATAGTCTAATGAATTCTAACCAAACCTCCATTAGAGGGGTTTGATGAAGCTTGGATGAAAACTTGATGTGTTAGTTAGAATTATTGTATTTAAGAGTTCACTCTAGTAGGTTAGTTGATTCGCCATGAGAATAGGTTGAACTTCCTTACATGCTAATTATTAGTTGGCAGAGATTGCCATGAATAATTAGGGATCACAATTAATCTTAATTGGTTATGATTGCAATAATCTACATTAGCATATTAGGAATTTATTTAAGTGAAATCAAATCCCTCCTAATCTCTTCTCCATATTCTTCTCTATATTTTATTCAATTCATATTCAATTGCTTAGTTAAATTATTATAAGTAAATTTATATAATTAGTTTCATAGTGTAAATTCATCTCTATAAATATTGCTCTCACCATTGTTCTCTTGTATTGATTAATTGATTTCTTTATGTCTTGGTAGTTTAGGAGTGGAACGATTCCGTACTCTATATATTGCATAAATTTATATGTGAGAGTAGGAAATAAATAATTGATACCGTAAGAATAAGGTTAGAGTAATCTAATTGAGTTTTTACAAGTTATCAAGGTTACATCAATGCATTTGCATTTAGTTTCTGATTTCCTACCAATTATTCTATGAGGTTAGTTCAATGTAGTTGCATTCGGTTTTTGATTTTTTGTTAATTATTTTTTGAGTTTAGTTAAATGCATTTGCATCCAGTTTTCAGTTTCTCATTAATTATTATTTGAGGTTTGTTTGATGTATTTGCATACCGTTTCCGATTTTTAGTTAATTATTTTTCAAGGATTTGCATCCAATTTCTAATTTCCTGTTAGTTATTCTCTGATATTAGTTTAATACAATTGCATCTAGTTTCCGATTTCTAGTTAACTACTTTTTGAGTTTAGTTTATTGTATTTGCATAAAGTTTCCAATTTTCTATTAATTACTTTTTAAGCTCAGTTATGTATTTGAATCCAATTTCCAATTTCCTTTTAATTATCCAATGTGGTGTGTAATACCAACTTCTACTGATCCATCTGTAGTGTCCTTGCAAACATGGGATAAAAAATAAATTATGCTTAATTTACTGTGGGATCATCGAAGATTATCCAGTTCCCGATTTTCCGTTAATTATTTTTTAAATTATGCATGACTCATTATGTAGAATCTTCAAAGATTATCTACGAACGGGTGTTGTTATATTAATTATTCTGAAAAATATTTGCAAATATGCATAACTATTATATATTAATATTATATTGATCACTCATCCAAATTTCTTATAACGTGAAAACCTCACTCTCCATTAAAAAAAAACTCGCCTTTGATAAAACCTCTCAACTTTATTTTGTTGTTTAATAATAGTAGTTTGATTAAAGTTTTGTGAGATTGCCTAATAAGGAGAAATTCATATATATTGAAGCTACTTGAATAGCAAGGAGTTTCCAATCATACAGAAAGAGATAAGATAAACACTATTTTAAATGCAAAACTATACTTATTGAGATATTCCCACAACTATATTTTGAGATAAGATATAACCCAACTATATTTTGAAGTTAGTTCAATGCATTTGCATCCAGTTTCTGATTTCCCGTTATTTATATTTTGAGGTTAGTTCAATGCAGTTGCATCCAATTTTCGATTCCCGTTATTTATTTTTTTATGTTAGTTCAATGCAGTTGCATCCAGTTTTCGATTTCTCATTAATTATTCTTTGCGGTCAATTCAATACATTTGCATCTAATTTCCAATTTCCTGTTAATTATTTTTTTAGGTCAGTTCAATGCATTTGCATCATGTTTCTGATTTCTCATTAATTATTCTGTCAAATTAGTTTAATGCATTTGCATCAAGTTTCTGATTTCTCGTTTATTATTTGATAAGGTTGCATTTGCATCTTGTTTCTGATTTCCCGTTAATTATTGTTTGAGGTTAGTTCAATGAATTTGCATCTAGTTTCCGATTTACTGTTAATTATTTATTGAGGTTAGTTCAATGCATTTGCATCCAGTTTATTTTTTGAGATTAGTTCAGTGCAGTTGAATTCGGTTTCCGATTTCCCTTTAATTATTCTTTAAGATTAGTTCCACGCATTTGCATCATGTTTTCAATTTATAATTAATTTTTCTTTGAGGTTAGTTCAATGCAGTTGCATCCAGTTTTCGATTTTCCATTAATTTAATCTTTGAGAGTTAGTTTAATACATTTGCATCCAGTTTCCGATTTCTTGACAATTATTTTTTTATGTTAGTTTAATGTATTTGCATCCAAGTTTTGATTTCCCGTTAATTATTCTTTGATGTTAGTTTAATGCAGTTGTATTCATATTCCGATTTTCTATTAATTACTTTTTAAGATTAGTTTAATGCTTGCATTTGCATCAAGCTTTCGATTTCCCGTTTATTTGAGGTTAGTTCGATGCATTTGCATCCAGTTTTCGATTCCTCATTAATTGTTCTTTGACGTTAGTTTCATTCAGTATTATATATTTTTTAAAATATTAATTTGTCATTATTGCTTTGCCTTTATTTTTTTTTTCCATTTTCTATTATATATTTTGTGATGTTATTTTTTGTATAATTTAATTTTCCACATGTAATTTGCCTTGGCTTGGTATATAATTTATTTAAGTCCAACGTCCACTTTAACTGAATTTCGTTATTCCGCCGAATATATATATATATATATATATTCCTTATCTAAAAAGTAGCTACTTAAGTTAACTTAAAATAAGTACGTAGATAAAACTTCAATTAGAAAATGAATTCAACCGCAATGTTTTGTAGATTTGATATACTCACTATAAATACTATCTCCATATATCAAATTTTAGCTCATTTGGAAACCTCCAATATTGGCAAAAAATTATTGCAAAAACTCGATATTTCTGGACTGTTAGATTTCTTTTTAAAGATGACAACAATTTTTATATATGTTAGAGGTTTCCAAATGAGTTGAAATTTTGTGGAGATGATCTTTATGATGAGTACTTCATATCCACAAAACATTAGGGTTGAATTCATTTTCTAAGTAAAATTTTACTTACGTACTTATTTTAAATTAACTTAAGTAACTACTTTTTAGTGTTTAAGTATATATATTGTTACTTTTGAAGTTTTACTTACGTACTTATTTTAAGTTAACTTTAAGTAGCTACTTTTTAGTTTTACTTACATACTTTTTAGTTATTTTAGGTGAAGTATATATATTATAGCTCTACCATTGGAAATTATATTGTAGTGTTGAATAATTATAAATTCATACATTTAATTGGAATATGTCATAATTATTGTGGCCAGAATTGTGATTTTTGGAGTCCTTAACTATGAATAAATTTCTAAATCCCACAGCAGATGACACATCAAATCAAAAGGGTTTTGGGGAAATTATTTTCGGTGGAAACTATTGTTTTTAGCAATTTAGTTTTTTGTTTCCTATTTTTTTTTTTTTTTTTTTTTTTTTTTTTAAACTCTAGATGGGTTTGTTTTTTCGTAATTAACTATAGTGTTTAGGAAAAGTTAGAGACTCTGTGAAACTCTAGATGTGATTGTTTTCTTATTTATATCCTACTATTTTATAATTAGTAATAGAGTTTAGAAAAAATTGGAGTCTCTTCGAGTGCTCCAAAAAATAGATTGGTGAGGGTATAACTATAATATATATTTAAGGATAAAGATAAATATTTGTTTCATATTTTATCTCCTACTTTTTCTATTTTATCTCATACTTTTTCTTAATTAGCCATGACACGTAGACACTCTAGAAACGTTTCCTCAATTGAAGAGGGTAGAACTAATATATATATATATATATATATATATATATATATATATATATATATATATATATATATATATAAAATGCAAACCATAACTAAAACCAAAATTAAAACTCAATATTGTCGGGCCCGTTTAGAATTTAGAAAAAACTGGAGTCTCTGTGAGTGCTCCAATTGTCTGATTTTTCCATATTAGTCTCCTATTTTTTCGTAATTAGTCAAAGAGTTTTACAAATATTGGAGATTCTGTGAATACTCACAAAATATATCCAAGAGGGTACCGGCTATAATATATGGGATGAGAGGGGTTCTAAGGACATATTTTATCTTGACACGTAAAAAAAAACTCAAAATCATCAGGACATTTATAAATTTTGGGTTAGGCTAATTTTTTGTAGATATAATCTCATAACTATTCTAAACATTGTCACAAATAATCAAAAAAATCAAAAATTTCTAAAATTGCTAAATATAGTATAAAAAATGGTGAAAATGAACAGTCTACAATTAGCCAAATTTTGTAAATTGTTAACTATATTTGGAAAGTTTGGAATTTTTTGATTTTTTGATTATTTGTGACAATGTTTAGAATAGTTAGAAAATTATATCTACAAAAAAAAAATTAGCCTAATCCAAAACTTATAAATATCCTAAAGATTTTGAGTTTGTTTACGTGTCAAGATAAAATATGTCCCTAAAACCCGTCCCAATAATATATATCTAAGATAAAGATGCGTAAAGATGCGGACCATAACTAAAACCAAAATTAAAACTCAATATTGTCGGGCCCGTTCTCTGATTATTCATTCACCAACGACTTTGATCAGCCGTTATACTAGGTATATTTAGCTCATCGAGTAGTACTTCCCCAGACCACAGTAATAAGAACATCAAAGCTTAAAGGTTTGCAGTACTGAAGGTAGTTTGAAATTTTTAAGTCTCATTAATCACAAAACTTACTATGACTTGGAAACATATGTGGTTGGTTGTTCTTCATAAAGACTAATTTGCTGAAAATAGAAAATGAATTTGTTATGTGTCAAACAACTTCTCTGAGAAGAGATGAAATCAAACACCCAAACATGGTTGTTTTTTTTTCAGTTATGTTCTTCTTCTCATCTACACAAACTCATCTCTGCTTTGCAGTTGATAACATTTCTTCGGGTCAATCACTCACTTCAAATCAAACTCTGATATCTAAAGGCGGTAAATTCGAACTTGGTTTCTTCACACCTGGTACTTCGCTTAATTACTACATAGGAATATGGTATATGAACATTCCTACAAAAACTGTTGTTTGGGTTGCCAATAGAGATACTCCCCTTACTGACCCAACTTCCTCAGAATTAAAGCTCTTAGAATATGGTTATAAGGGAGTGATACTCTCCTTCAGGAATATCAAGCACGCACTCAACATGGTGGAAATACCTCACCAACATCTGGAGCCAGATCGCATCTACAAGCTAAGAGAACGCTTCAAACCAGTTCGCACCAGACGCGAACCAGGCTAAAGCGTGACTCAGCTTACCTCCTAGAAGCAATCATGAACAAGGTGCACATGTACAAATCCACCACCTGCTCGATCACTGCTGCAAAGCCACTTGCCCCCGGACTACTAATCCTCATCATCACAAAGAGGACCTATAAAAAGCGGTTCTCACATGCCTTCCTAATCGAGACCCCACGTTTGTGATACACTTTATACGTGGTGGGTGAGGATTCACTCTCAACATCTATAAATACCCCTCCTATGAACTACGCCAGACCTGATTCTTCTCTCCCTTCAGAACCGAGAGCAAGATACGTAGACAGTTCGCTCATTAGCCGAACTCGGTCCCTCCAATAATCCATTCCAGTTCCCCTTCAACTGTGTATGTAAAGGAAAGCACAATCACACCTTTACATTGGTGCCGTCTGTGGTCTCGATTACTTGAGAAACCACGGTCACACAACTCAAAAACTTAAAAACCAACGATTCTCAAGCCCACGAAGCATGGCAAGCCTCGAAGCTCAAGTTCAAAGCCTCGCAAACCAGCTAGGCTTAACAAACGAGAGCATTTCCTTGCTCAGGCAAGAAAATGTTGCTCTACGTGCACAAGTAGATGCCCAACAACAACAGCCAGCTGGTCACGTCGCTGAGAATGGCATTAATGAAGTTAATCAACAGATCAACGAGTTGTCGCAAATGATCGACCAGAGCGCAGTACAAAAAGACGCAACACAGATCGTTCAGAAAATGCTGAAGACATACCACACTTCCCCGTTCACCACAGAGGTACTCAGTAAACCATCTCCTCAAGATTTTGTTCAGCCACGCTTCCCGATGTACGATGGCAGCACATGTCCCGGTTAGCATGTAGCCCGCTACATTCAAAGCCTCGCCCTTTACAGCTCCCTGGAGTTCGACCATCTTCACTGTCATCTTTTTCCTGCCAGTCTCAAAGATGGCGCACTCGACTGGTTCTTTTCACTCAAGTCAGACTCGATCAAGACCTTTGAGCAGCTCATGGATCTGTTCACCAGTCAATACGTGCACAACAAACGTAAAAAAGCAGATCTGGATTCACTCTTCCAGCTATCATTCGGAGAGGACGAGACTATCCGCCAGTTCTTAGGTTGCTTCAAAGCTGAACTATTATGCATGGAGAGTGGCCTCAAAGAATCTTTCGCCACACTAGTGTTCTCCAACGCTTGTCGAGTTAGGAACATAGACCTCTCTAGATCACTGATAAGGTCGCGCCCACACCCTGTCTAAGCTATACGCTCGAGTCGACAAGTATATTAAGAAGCAAGAAGGGTTGCAACACCACGGTCTATCAGACGACCAAGAAGTCGCGGCGAATTCTGGCGACACTCCACCTACAAAAAAGCGACCCAGGTCACAAGCACCCAAGTTAGGAAAGTGTTCGGATAACAACAGAGAGTTCGCTGTCTTGACACGCTCTCCCAGTTACATATTAGAAAAGATCAAGCGAGCTTCGTATTTCCGACCTGACGTAAGGCAACCAGTTGATTGACCTGACAAACCATACTGTGCATTCCACAAAGCGAAATGTCACAAGACCGACACCTGCTGGGGGCTCAAGCACTATCTCCAGGACCTCATCGAATCGGGACAGATCAAACAGTACACCAATATCGCCGACGGTGACCTACGCCATAAACTCATGGCTCGCCGAGTACGCAGCAGGTCTCCTCCTCGCCAGGAACGCCAACGGGTTCAAGCTCGCTCCCTGAGCAGAGGACGTCCCATAGACCGTTCTCGTCATGAGCGACGCCAACACTCGGCAGATTGCGACAACGGCAGAACCATCCATATGATCACATTCCCAGATGATTCTGTTACTTCATCCAGAGAGAAACGCAGGTGTGTGGGCGCCTTTCAGGAAGTTTATCATTTTTCCTCACAAGCATCACACGCCCCACGAAGTTCAGGTCGCCAATCAGGGGATATCACATTCACGGAGGCCGACCTCAACAAAGTCTACCTCCCTCATAACGACGCGCACGTCGTCAATGTCAAGATCAGCGACTGGATAGTTAAGCGCGTCCTGATAGACCCTGGCAGCTCATGCGACATATTATTCTACCACACAATTCAGGAAATTAACCTACCCAGGTCAGTCTTCATAGATCCTATTGCTCCTCTTTATGGGTTCAACGGCTCCAGAGCCGACCCAATCGGTGATATCATACTCCCCGTATCAGTGGGATCACGAGAGGATAAAGTCGGCTTCAATACGCGTTTCAGCGTCTTAGACATCAAGTCATCCTACAACGCCATCCTAAGACGGCGTTGGATTCACCAAATGCAGGTCGTACCGTCTACACTGCATCAAGTCATTCGCTTTCCAGGCCCCAGGGGCATGATGGAGCTCCGCAGCAACCAGCTCGAGGCCTATCATTGCAACCAAATTCTTTCAGCGAGCAAAACAGCTGAACCCCCTATCAGCATAAGAAACGAGCCCACCAGCTATACCATGGCCAAAGACTTGGTCGCTGAGGTCAGAGGCAACACATCAACTCAGATCGCTGGGGGCTCCAGCAAGAGGGTCTATACATCTGTACAGATCCCGACAGGCAATAGGGCAGTTAGTGAATCAATCATCAAGACCCCAGAGGTCGCCCCTGCATTCACTGCCCCACCGGTTCGTAACCAGCGAGGCCGCCCATCATCGCCCCCGCATAACCGGCAATCAAGCAAGGACTCCGACCAGCATTGTCATGACCACGAAGTCATCCCCGACCACGTTGTCGCGAACCCGCGTAAGACGCTCCGACTCCTGTAGCAATTCCCCTCACTCTGCAGACCGACAAAACAACAAGCGAGGACAGTCCCCCACCGGACGTTCACACACCACATGCCACAGTACAAGCCAAAGAAAGAGAGAAGGTGAACCTCGGAACAGAAGATGATCCTAAATTCATTTATATAGGAGCTAACCTCGACCCCACGCTCAAAGCCCAGGTTGTAAACTTTTTATCTATGAATAAATATGTTTTTGATTGGTCGTATATTGATGTGTCGGGTATAGATCCTAGCATTGCATGCCATAGATTAAATGTCAATCCCAGTGCTCGACCAGTTCGACAGCTGACCTAGGAGACTATCACTACGTTTTCAAAAAGCAATCAATGACGAGGTCGACAAGCTCAAGCAAGTTGGTTTCATCCGAAAGGTCGACTACCCATATTGGATCGCTAACATAGTGGCAGTTCCAAAAAAGAATGGCACGGTCCACCTTTGCGTTGACTTCACCAATGTCAACCAAGAAACACCCAAAGACAGCTTCCCATTACCAAAGATCGACCGACTTGTGGACCAGACCTGCGGCCACGAGCTCTTCTCCTTCATGGACGCCTATAGCGGATACAACCAAATACCACTCGCTGAGGAAGATCAAGAGAAGACGTCCTTCATTACAGAACAGGGAGTTTACTGCTACAACGTCCTTCCGTTCGGCCGTAAGAACGCTGGAGCGACGTATCAACGGATGGTAACTAACATGTTCCAGGACATGTTAGGAGATACCATAGAAGTCTATATCGATGACATGGTCGTCAAAAGCAAGAAAGCAGGTGACCACCTCACTCACCTTGAGCAAGCGTTCTCTAGGTTACGCCAAACTCGCATGAAGCTGAACCCAGAAAAATGCCTTTTGGAGCATCCTCCGACAAATTCCTGGGCTACCAGGTCTCACAGCGCGGGATCAAAGCTAACCCAGATCAAATTTGGGCATTCTTGGATATGCCCGACCCGCAGACAAAGAAGCAGATACAAAAGCTATCAGGCATGGTTGCTGCACTTAACCGATTCATATCCAGAGCATCAGACAAGTGCCGACCATTCCTACAACTTCTCAAAAAAGGCGAGCAGTTCTCCTGGAATGATCAATGTCACCAAGCGTTCTCCACCCTCAAAGAGTATCTCACAACACCCCTTGTCCTAGCTAAACCAACAGATGGTGAAACGCGGGGGCTTTATCTCGCAATATCAGACTTTGCCATCAGTTCAATACTCTTCAAAGAAGATAACAACTCTGAGAAGCCTGTCTACTTCACAAGCAAGACGCTAACTCCAGCCGAGAAGAACTACTCTTACATCAAAAGAGCAGTACTCGCATTATTATACTCCGCACGAAAGTTCAGGCCTTATTTTCAAGTGCACCCAATCAAAGTACTCACCGACCTCCCGTTGAAGAAGATTCTTCATAAAGAGAACAAGACAACTCGCATGGCTGTATGGGCTGAAGAACTCGGGGAGCACCATATCGAGTTCGTCCCACGCACCTCACAGAAAGGGTAGGTAATCGCAGATTTCCTCGTAGACTTCCCTGTCGACGACCTACATTAGGAACCAGAACCGGACATCTTACCATCAAAGCAGAACGACAAGACCATCTGGTCTCTCTCTGTAGATGGCTCTAGCAACCCTGGAGGGAGCGGAATAGGAGTTGTCTTAAGGTCGTCGGATGGAGCGATGGTAGAGAAGTCAGTTCGCATCGATTTTGCGACATCTAACAATGAGGCGGAGTACGAGGCATTAATCATGGGGCTCCGAATGGCGCTGCAACTCGGGGCACAGAATTTACAGGTCTTTAGTAACTCGTAACTGGTAGTTCGCCAGATTGCTAAAGAGTACAGTACCCATGAAGGTAACCTTTCTAAGTACCTTCAGATTGTTAATCAGTTGCTCCCTTCTTTCAAGAGGGCCACCATACACCACTTTCTGCGTGATGAGAACCGTCACGCAGACAGTTTAGCTTATTTGGCCACTCAAGCACCGAGCTGTGCCCCGTGACAATTGTTGATTGAAGTAGTCGACCGACCTGCATACCAAGAGGACTATGTCTTAGAAATCAGCGACCTATGTCTGCTATCTGAGCCTCAGATGAGGCAGACATTAATGCAACCCGTCCTAGAGTACCTTCAGCACGGTACACTCCCAGAAGAGCGTGCCAAGGCCAGACAGATCCCATACATGGCTCATCATTATTGCTTAGTTAATAACATATTATTTCGCAAATCTGCTGGTGGACCTCTTTTGAGGTGCATAAGCCCAGAATAAGGTCAGTTAATTTTTGTAGAAATTCATGAAGAATGTGGCAACCATGCTGGCGGTCGCTCTTTAGCCCATAAAGCGATCTCCCAAGGATACTTTTGGCCTCGCATGCAGATAGACGCCAAAACTTATGTCCTCAAGTGCCTCAAGTGCCAAACCTTCGGCCATAACATCATCCAACCAGCTCACGAGCTGATCAGCATTGCGAGCCCTTGGCCATTTCACATGTGGGGTATGGACATCATGGGACCCTTCATCCCACAGAAAAGCACCGGATTTCGCTTCGTCTTAGTTACAACCGATTACTTCACTAAATGGGTCGAAGCAATTCCGTTAGCACATGTCAAAGAGTCACATGTCAGAAACTTCATCTGGACTCACATTATCACCAGATTCGGTTTGCCACACACTCTGGTGATGGACAACGGTTCCTAGTTTAGGGGCAAAACAGTAAAAGAGTTTCTAGCCAAGTGGAAGATAGTCCACGCATTCTCCACTCCCCAGTACGCTCAGAGCAATGGCCAAGCAGAAGCCAGCAACAAAGCAATCTTAGAAAACTTGAAGAAAAAGATTGAAAAGAATAAGAGCCAATGGCCAAACCAGCTAGAGAACATTCTGTGGGCCCATCGCACTACAGCTCGCTCCAGCACTGGCGAGTCACCATTCTCCCTATGTTACGGCACAGAAGCTGTTATTCCCACCGAACTGACAATCAAAACCACGCGATCTGAGCTTGTCGAGTCCAGACACAATGACTCAGTCCTAGCCCGAGAAGTCAATTTGCTGGAGGAACGACGCGACCTGGCAACTATCAGAGTGGCATCGTATCAACAGATTCTAAAGAGGTCCTACCACAAACGAGCACTTCCTAGATCCTTTCAACCTGGTGATCTAGTTCTG
Source organism: Coptis chinensis (assembly GCF_015680905.1). Classification (NCBI taxonomy): domain Eukaryota; kingdom Viridiplantae; phylum Streptophyta; class Magnoliopsida; order Ranunculales; family Ranunculaceae; genus Coptis; species Coptis chinensis. The sequence goes on along the minus strand of NC_141464.1, from coordinate 63,006,776 downwards.
AAAAAGACTCAGGATGACTCCAAACTAGCAGCCACATGGGAAGGACCGTACATAGTAGACCGAGTTGTTAGCAATGGAGCTTACTGGATCAAGACGCAAAAAGGGAAACCACTACCACGCCCCTGGAACATGTATTTGTTAAAGAGATTTTACCAATAAAGATTCAGTCTTGTACACAGTCGTGTTTTTTAAATCTTTGTCAATTCGGGTAGTTTAGTTATATTTGTATGGTCAGACACTCTGTTCAAGTACATCTACAAACAAAGCTGCACTGGCACCAGGTGCACCACCAGTACGCCTTCCGAGGTTAAATTCGCTCTCCATGAGCAGAACGCTCTCAAGAGCTTACAGGCTCATAGCCTCTCCAAATCTCGCTAAGTTGAGGACCTATACCACTAGGATCAGCTCCGCGAGAATGCTCTCAGTGAGCAGTACGCCTTCCGAGGCTAAATTCACTCTCCACGAGCAGAACGCTCTTAGGAGCTTGCAGGCTCATAGCCTCTCCAAATCTCGCTAAGTTGAGGACCTATACCACTAGGATCAGCTCCGCGAGAACGCCTCGATGAAGCGATGCGCCTTCCGAGGCTAAATTAAACTCCACCACAGGCGAGCGCTCTCGAGGAGCTTACAGGCTCATAGCTTCTCCAAATCTCGCTAAGTTGAAGACCTATACTCCTACGATCGACCTAGCGAAAACGTGTCCAGTGAGCAATACGCTCTCCTAAGCTAACACGCTCATCATACAAAACTCAACATCAAAAACATCATAAACAGAATAATAACTACAAGAAGTCAAACAAAAGCAGGCACTCCATGTACATCTTCCAATCGAATTGCCTGGCCAATGCCAGAAAACCAGTTCGCAATCCACCGATCTGCTGGGTCTACCCAGAAAATCCAGATCGGTCCTTTGCAAAAGTCGCAACAAATTAACGAACTGCCACTTTCGTGGAAACCAGTTCTATGTATCAACAAAGGCGAACTGCTCAGGCAAACCTGAAAACACAGCTCTATTGTTTAACCCTCATAGGGGCGAAGAACATACACAACAATCATCAAATTTCAACATATTTTCAAAAATAAGAAGAGAAATCACCATCAAGAAGCAGCCACCACATGTTTGTCCTGTGGAGCAGTACTGGTCGAGGGAGCTTGCCTTGCAGCCCGTAGCAGCACAACACGCATACCCGTACCCTGATCCCCATGTGCCTTTTTCAACTGGCAATGTTTCTCATCCAGTTCGGCATATTCGATACAGGCCGTGGTATACGCATCTTGCGCTTGGCGCGCAACTCCCTGGCATTGCTTGGCATACTTAGTGACTTCAGCTAGCTCCCCCTGCAGAGCAGTCATCGCGGCAACAAGCCTAGCGTTCTCATCAGCAGCAGCACGATACTTGTTAGTCATTGTTTCCAGCTTCTTCTTGTCAACGCCCCTCGCAGCTCGCATACACCCTAGCTCTTCGGGGAGTTGATGTCGATATCGGCGTCTTTGCCGACAAATGGTTCTTCAACTTATGTCGTACCCCGCCAGAAACTACAAGCACAACATCAAGATCAGTTATGAAACAGAGCGCAAAAGCTAGCAAATAAACACTCACCAAACAAGTAGCCATGTCCATGGTCCCCAACAGTGTCTCCATATCTTCATCCTCCACCTCAGCTCTGTCACCATCCAACACGATCCCTTTCAAAAGACTAGTCGCTATGGGCGCCGAGTGAAAGATGCAATCAGAGTGCTTGATAGCACGCTTCTTGCCCGTCCTACCCATGTAGTAGAATTCGCTCCCCACATCCCCGATACGAGGGGGCGAACTCTCACCAGCGACGACCTTGCCCCAGGTCGTCACCTCCCTCAGCAGCCTAATAGGTATCATCCACCGGCCGAGGCGACCTGAAGACAATGCCGCCAGTCGAGCGACCCGAACTCCTGGGTCGCTTGCTCTTCTTGGCCCCTGACGCTACAACTTTTCTTTTTCCACGATCCCCATGCACATGCGGACGGAACTCCATCTCCTCCATTATCAGATCCCCTCTCCCCTAACATACTCACGGCACCTGGCCATAATAAAACCTACACACAGAAAACGACAAGACGCTGGTTAGACAGATCAGCAACAATCTTCTTTTCAAAAAGATGAAAGACCAAACAGAGAAGCCAAACATACCTGAGTAAACTGGCAAAGCAAACAAAGCGGAGTCGAGAGAAGAGAAGCTGCAACAACAGGAAGAGCAAAACAACTCCTATTTATGCTCAAGTAACGTCTCTTCCCAAGACAGGTCATGATGGCATCGAGACGCCAAACGGCAGCCTACCGGGCAGCCATCATGTCATATCTCCCGACCGCCCATATTCCTACCGCGTTACGCCTTCGCCTTTGAAGCCAAGCAGCTCCATGGTAGAGAACGCCCTTGTGTCCTCAAAGAGCTGAGCGAACTACAGCGCCTGAACGCAAACAACAAATCACAACAACACACACATGCTTACATATTACAATCACATATATCATACACAATCCTACTCGAACAAAGCAAAGCAACCTATTTTCCGTTCATGAATATAACGAATATAAACGAACTGTCGACATCAGGGAAACCTCAGTTCACCGATTAACCGAGTTGCTGAGGATACTCAGGAAATCCAACTCAGTTAGCCAATATTCAACATAATCACAAGCAAAGATGAAAAGCGAACTGCCCAGGTTACCCCAGGAAACCAGTTCTATTGTTTTAAGCCTGAGGCTGAGTACAAACACGGACGCAAACAGTTTCTCAAGCAACATTATCAGAAGTTTTCATAAAGAAGGGCATCCAACATTTGGGAAGAGCTCAGATCACCAGCAGACGCTACAACTACCTCAGCTACGGTTGCATCCAGATCGCCAGAACCCTGAGGCGGCTCACTCACCACACCAGCCACAAGAGGAAGCACGACAGCAGGAACGGTACGAACATCTTCGAGAGCCACATCCCCGCGTTCTCCCGAAGCTACACGACCTCGTTCCTCTTGCAGATCCTCATACTTCCTCTCCAGATCTTCTACCTCATCATGGATGGAAAGATAGGCATCCTTCGCTTGCAACGTGGCAACTTTACACCTTTCAGCATAGGTGTTCGCTGCAGCCAACTTCCCTTTCAATACCTCCACCTCGTGCTTCAGCTCCACGGACTCGGTCACAGCAGTCGTCCTCTCTAGAGTCAAAGAAATGATCTGCGGCCTTAAAGCGTCCAGTTCTCTCTTTTCAGACTGCTCCACTTCCCGAAGAGTCGAGAGCTCATCCCTCAGCGTCTCCACCTCAGTCTTCTCCAGCTCAGCGAACTGCGCGGCCGTCTTTAGCTTCTGGTACCCAGCAATAAGCTAAAAGAATTCCCACAATAGCACACATTAAAGTCAAACAATAAGAGGACGCACACTTCAACCAAACTATCCTAGTACAGAAGGCACTTACCAGGCACAGCGCCTTACCCATCCCCCTCAGATTCGACTCCAGCTCCTTCGAATCCAGGTCTTTCCTACCACCATCCAACGTCATCCCCTCCAGCAAGCAAGCGGCTATCGGTGCGGACTTATAGCTACAATCTGACCTCCTCACATAGCGCTTCTTACCAGTCGCTTCATCTATATACATCAGGTTGCGCTCCAGCTCATCCTTCCAACCACTGGAGTGACCTTTGCCAGTGTCTCTCATCACAGCCTTCCCCTTCATCTTCCCGGGAGCATCTCCAGCGACCTTGGTTGGAGCGACCTCCGTGCTCTCCTCCCCAAAGACGAAGTCCGGCATCGGCCTGCGCGCGAGAGCCGAAACATGCCCTCCCCCTGGTCCGTCCCGAACCCCCAGCTCCATAACCACCCCCAAACACGGCCTCCACCACCCGTGCGACCTTAGCAGGTCAGGTCTCAGCATCGGTACCCTTCCTCTTGGGCAAGCAAGTCCGCTCAGGAATCTCAAAAATGTTGTCATCAAGGTCGTAAGGAGCGTCCTCCTCACCCCTCCCCGAACCAGCCCCAGAGGAACCAGCACCTCCAACAGGTCGCTTAGGCCCTGCACGGCCTCGGTTCCTATCTTCCCTCGTCACTAGATCACCCTGCCATTTTTCCATCACAGGCTTCTTTGACACCCTAACTATCACCTTACCCTGCGCCCTTGTTTTCTGTGCTACCTTTTTCTCCCTAATTGCACGCCCTCCCCGTTCCTCAAAGAAATGTGCGACTTTGGGCAGCTTCGCTCGTTTCTCAGCTCGCGTCAACCTAGCAAAGCCCTCAATCACCTCTCGTCTCGTCTCCTTTTCGAGGGCCTTATCTGCACGGACAACAAAATAGTCATATCAGTACAAGGTCAACCAACACAAGATCTATACCCTCACAAAGCGTACTGGTACCCACCAGTAAAGTCGCATATTTTATTTTCCATTAATCGAACCGGCCACAAGCGGTAATTTTCAACTAACGAAGAATGATCTTTTATCCCAAGACTCGTTACTCACACCATCCAGAACGCTCGACAGCTTAGCTCGAGTTTGCAAGCTAAAGTTAAGCGCCCAAGATCGCTTTAATGAGAAGTGCTCAATGATATCAGCGACTTCAATCCGGTATTCACCGCTGGCGTTCAACATGTCGAACACCTTGAACAACCGCCACGTGTTACCCACGAACTGGACAGGCGCTTTGCCACAGCGGTTCAAGAACTCACAAACCAGCTTCGAGAGTGGTATCGTCAAGTACGCCCTCAGCTGCCCCTCACAGACGATAACCCCATTGTTGGGCGGGGTGTACCTATCACTAAAGACCAGAGCGTTCTGATCAAGCCCATGGATCTCCAGACCGCTTATGGTTATCCCATATTTTTTCTTTAAATAGGGAAATGCCCTCAAAGCGTGTCTGTCCACAGCCCTAGGCGACAGCCCACTTGAAGACGACCTCTCCTCACAAATGACTGGAGTACTAGCTTCAAAGAACCACAAAGCAGATCGGGGACTCATCTTCCCCACTTCCACCCTCTTCAACAGCCTCATCTTCATCACCACTCCTGCTAACCCCACACACCGATTCATCTTTCTCTCCCTCTTCATCATTCCAACCAAGAGAAACCTCGCGAACCTCATGAGATCGCGTATCATCTGAGTCAGACATCTCTCCACTATCCCTAACAGTTCTAGCCACTAACGGCTAATCAGACGTCCTAATAACTCTAGAACAAAGACTAAGCACGAAGCACGAAACAGGAGGTCAACAATGGCAGAAAACTAACCTGAAGGTTGTTGCTCTCGTGAAGTGTTTTCTACAAGGCGAAGCAACAAAATGACGCTTCAAAGAGCCAGCGTAATCTTTGATCAACCGCCCCTCCAATTTCCAACGCATCATGATTACACCCTAGCCCTAACTGCACACGACTTCCAACAAACTGTCCTGTCTTTTCAAATCCTGAAAAAACAGGCCGGCACATTTTCCCTGCAACTGCTCAGATCCTCTCACGTGACGTACACGTGTCAAATTTCTACGCCCACCAGCTCACGCGATATAGCAGATCGTTCTCCGCAGCTCGTTGGCTATTTCCACATCTGACGCGCTTCACACACACACACCTTCCGTTCTTCTCCGCGGCCAGTCGCCCCAACCGAATCCGCGACCCTCGAGAGAGGGGCGTGTAAGGGGAGTGATACTCTCTTCCGTGAATATCGTGCACGACTCAACATGGTGGAAATACCTCATCGACCTCTGGAGCCAGATCGCATCTACAAGCTAAGAGAACACTTCAAACCAGTTCGCACCAGACGCGAACCAGGCTAAAGCGTGACTCAGCTTACCTCCTAGAAGCAATCATGAACAAAGGTGCACATGCACAAATCACTGCCACCTGCTACTGACTGCTGCCGCAAGCTACTTGCCCAGACTACTAATCCTCATCATCACAGCAGACCTATAAAAACAGTTCTCACATGCCTTCCTAATCGAGACCCCACGTTTGTGATACACTTTACACGTGGTGGGTGAGGATTCACTCTCAACATCTATAAATACCCCTCCTATGAACTACGCCAAACCTGATTCTTCTCTCCCTTTAGAACCGAGAGCAAGATACGTATGCAGGTCGCTCATTAGCCGAACTCGGTCCCTCCAATAATCCATTCCAGTTCCCCTTCAACTGTGTATGTAAAGGAAAGTACAATCACACCTTTACAATGGTAATCTAGTTCTGTTCAACTCGACAAAACAAGTGGTATGGTCGACGAATACGGCCTTAAAAGCCATTAATTCATCTGAAGTGGCGCTTGGGGATGATGGAAATATTGTTTTGAGAAATGGGGTTGGACCATCTACTGTTTCTTGGCAGAGTTTCGATTATCCTACTGACACATGGTTGCCAGGTGCAAAGCTTAGATATGATAATATAACAAGGAAAGCAGTGTCGCTTTCTTCTTGGAAAAATTCAAATGACCCTGGAAGAGGGTTATTTTCAAATGCATTAGACCCAAATGAAGATCAGCTTGTTGTAATGAGGAATCTGACTCAAAAAGTATTGGACTATTGAACCTTGGAATGGACAGAATTTCAGACTTGTTCCAGAGATGAGATCTAATTATAACAATATCAGCTATACGAAAAATGAGAATGAGAGCTACTTCACCTATAGTCTTTATACTACTATTGTTTCTAGATTTGTGCTGGATGTGTCGGGGCAAATCAAGCTATCTTCATGGGCTGCAGATACGAAAAATTGGTCTGTGTTTTGGTATCAACCAAGACAACACTGTGATGTCTATGCCTTTTGTGGTGCTTTCGGTATATGCAATAAAAAAGACGGCTTACCCATTTGTACGTGTTTGGATGGTTTCAAACCACGATCACCTGAAGAATGGAATTTGGCTGATTATTCGGGTGGATGTCTAAGGAAAGCATTTTTGCAGTGTGGGGTTGAAAATGGATTTATGAAGGTTCGGTATAGACCTTTGGGAAGCAATAATCTTTCGTCTATTGAAACGGTTGAAAACTGCAAACTAGCTTGCTTGAACAACTGCTCCTGCAATGCATATGCTTCAACGCTTGGTGTTTAATTTGGGATGGAGATTTGTTCAGTCAACAACTATTCCCCGACGAACCTGGAGTAAGTATCAACTTCAGGATTGCAGCTTTGGACGTCCCAAGTTTTAGAGGTGAGATTAATAAGTGATAATTCGCCTAAACTCGTCATTAACAACCCAGTATTGTTGTCGTAATAGTGTGGATAAATTCTCCCTTTTTGTGGAAAATGGGAAAACAATACACGGACTCCCTATTTGACCACTAAAGATTCATATCAAGATATGCGACTTGAATTTCATCCGAAATCAACAGTAAGGTCGGTAACTAGGTAAATAGTCCGAATAGGGAGTGCTCTTATTTATGATCGAGTGAATTTAATTTGTCTTTCAGGACGTATTGTCTTGTATTAGTAGAATTACACACTTACATGCTCTTGAACTCTTTAAAATTATAAATTTCCTATAAATTGTCATTTTTTAGTGCACAATCGGAGGCAGTTGTGGTACCTAGCCTAGGAAGTTTTCACTTGCGTAATTATTTGGGCCTTACAGAGACAGAAGCCTGGTTTCTTTAGAGTGGATTATGGCTTCAGAGTGAAAATAATTGAAATTTTATCCTTACGAGCATTCCCAATGCAAGTCACTATGAGGGGAAATTGAGAGTTTTCACTTTTGTGGATCAGAAAACACTTGCCTAATGTAAGGGTGACAATGACGGTGACTTGTAACTAAGTCACAACAAGGATAGCAGTTGCTACCGAGATTGTCACTGAGTTGTGAGTTTCAAACGGAACCTTTTATTCCGTCTTGTGTGTTTTTTAAAAAAAATTCGGTTTTTTTTAGGATGTTCCGCATGTTTTTTTCGACTTTTTTTTCATTGTTTATTTGTTTTGTTTTGTTTTTTTTTTTTTTTTTTTTTTTTGGACGGGATGTTTCATTCCGTCCGGTCGTTTTTTCAATTTTTACATTGAGACGGAATCAAACATTCCGTCCGAGGTTTAAACTTATCTCTGCATTGGGCAACCTTTTCTTGTTTTTCACCACAAAAGAAGCAAAGAGGGGAAATAGTACTACGTGGAAGTGAAAAAAAGTGACTTGCATTGGGAATGCTCTAACAATAACAACATGCATTTTCACTGCAAAAAAAGTCTATTGCGGTGAAAATAAGTGCAAACCCCATTTTTTCGTCAAAATGAATTGAAGACTCGTTCAGTGTGTTCTTATATAGGATGGAGGAAACCTTCCATCGCTAGAATTTAAGGAATGTATAGCTAGGAGCTATGGATAAGTATAACAACAGAGAGGATTTCTTACCTGTGAAATGTTTTTCGGTATATGAGTTGTTAGTCTTCAATAAGTTGGAATAGCAAGGGCAAAGTAATTAACTCCAACTATTGATGCCACAGTTTTTCGGTTTGCAGGAAAAAAGCCACTCAAGGTATACATCATTGTACTCATTGCTGGATCAAGTTTCATTAGCATATTGGCTTGCGTTTTTTTAGCATATAAAATGACACAAAGAGGTAAACAATTCTTTGATTTATAGAATGATTTTTGTATGTACCACGTTATACTATATTCTCTTTTGTTGTACTTATTATCTGGAAAGTGGAGATTCAGGTAAAACCAAATATGAAGGTAGAGAGATATCACTGTCGGATTTGTCAAAAACTCATGAACTAGAACGGGGCAAGCTAGAACTACCATCAACTTCAATACGGTTTCAGCAGCTACAAACAACTTCTCAAATAAGCTAGGGCAGGGAGGATTTGGTCCTGTCTATAAGGTAATATTAGCTTGTTTAAATGCATGTAATTTATCAAACCTGGTTTAGGATTGCTACAATATGTTTATATGTTTGTGAGCTTTGAACTTGAAACAAATCCTTTTCTAACGCTACAACAACAAAAAATTATTTTGGGCACCATTGCAATTGCCTGAAAGAATTAAAGAAACACCCAACACTGTTATAGCTAGTGTGTCAGTCTACTAAAAGGTGTATTCCTGCTTCATTAGCAGTGAAAGACTGCAATAGGAAGATGAGAGGTACATTATGAGTGAACATTTTCTGAACGCTATACGTATTGGAAGGGGAGGGGTGGTAATCCTATTCATCTAGTTTTGCAACTAATTTAAAAGCTACAAAATATTGAAGATACGTAGGCAGTCCCATAGCTGTTCAACCCTGATTATTCAATCAACTCATCTCATTTCTCTTTTCCATCCCTAAATTTCTTCATCACACGGTACAGAGGAGGATCGTAAGATACTCAAAAATTCCCCTACAGATGACAAAACAAGAATACCAATACAACCACTAAAGCAATAATGAAAGAACAAAGAATAAATGAACACAAGGAACTTACGTGGTTTGGTAATTGCCTACGTCCACAAATGCACCAAAATCCACTATAATCAAAGAGTTGTTTACAATGTCACGAGCCTCACACAAACACCAATCTCTCTCTCACACACACATACTTTTGGCACTCACAAATTTATGATATTGCACTATCACAATGCACTCACAAAGTTGGTTATTACCTTACACTAATTATTGCTCCAATAATGTACTCGCTACGCGCCCCATACAATATGAGCTCTCTTAGTTGTGTCTTCTTAATTCACTAGTCTCATGGGATATTTATAGACTCCCAATTGCCAAAAGTGTATAAAGAACCAATTTGGTATTGGTTTCCAAAACCAATTTAGACTTCCAAGTTGTGTTGAAGAAGGACGTGAATTGGTTTCCAAAACACAATTCCAAAACTATGCGGGCATGTGCTGGCAGTGTGCGGTTTCCAATTCCAATTTGGAAACCCATGTGGTGGTCAGGCTCCGCAAACATAACAATCTCCCACTTGGAGACTGATAACCAATGTAAATCAACTCCATGCATTTCCAATGCATAATGATGCACTTCATCTACGATCTTCAAACTAAAAGACCAACTGAAGCTCGACATAGCTTCAGCTTCTCAATAGTCACTGTCTTTGTCCATTGTGAGTCCCAGCTCACTGCATTAGCTCCCACTGTAAAGACATAATCAGTAGTGCCTTTCTTGCGATCAACTTCACCTGCAAAGTCTGTATCAATATACCCTTGCAAGTACAAATCACCCTTCACACAACATATGCATTCATCAGTAGTACATCTTAGATACCGCAATATCCACTTCACTGCTTCCCAGTACTGCTTGCCATAATTGGTCATCAACCTGCTAACAGCTCCCACTGCTCAGAAAATATCTGGATGTTTGCAAATCATGTACCACTGCCTAGGGAATAGTGTCAAACTACACAAGCTCTTTCTCAACTTGCATATCAAATTATCTATACTCAACTTAATGAAACACTTACGTTGCTGCACGTACATCTCTTCCTCTTGGTCACCATGGAGGAAGACAATTTTCCAATCTAACTACTCAAGGTGTAAATCTTCTGCTGCAACAATACTCGACACTGACATCGCAGTATTTAGTTTCACAACTGGAGAGAATATCTCTGTGTAATTAGAGACGAGGGACTTCATCTCATTCTTCATTGCAAGCTCCCACTCGCTCTCATCATCAACCTCCAATACTTTATCATAGCACTGGGGCACACCGCCTTCAGTACGTGGCAATGATACTGGCGGTCCTTTGTTGATCAGGTAAGCTGACGTGCTCATGGTCTTTGCCCAGAACTGCTTGGGCATCCCTGCTAGTATACGCATACACTTAGCTCTTTCTGTCAGTGATCTGTTCATACACTCTGCCACCTTGTTCAGTTGAAGTGTCCCTCACAAAGTATATTCCATCTCCATTCCATTATATGCACAATCATTCCTCAAACTTGCATCAACGTACTCTCCTCTATTATCGGATCTCAACTCTTTTACTTTCAAGTCTGTCTCATTCTCAACTTGGCATTCCACATCCTGAACACTCTATAATCTTCAAATTTATGTCTCAAGAAATATGCCCACACATTTCTCGTGTAGTCATCAATGAAAGTCACAACATATGACTTTCTGCCATGGGAGGAGACAGTAGCTGATCAGCAAACATCTATATGGACTAACTCAAGATTTTCTGCTTTCAAAGTTCTGCCTACATTTTGAAAACTTACCCGCTTCCGTTCTTCAACGCAGTTCTCACAGAAGCCAAACTCAGTCGACTGTAACATGGGTAGTTTTCCAACTAGGTAAAGGACTTGCATTCCTTTCTTACCCACGTGACCAAGTCTGCGGTGCCACATATCTGTATTTTCTTTACTATACATAATAGCAAATGAACCACATGCATCAATGGTCCTATAAAGAGTACCACTCTTTTTTCCTGTTGCCACTATCATAGAACCCCTAGAGACTTTCCAAGCACCACCAGTAAAGGTTGTCACATAACCTTCATCCGCCAACTGCCCCACAAAAATCAAGTTCTTCCTCAAATCAGGGACATATCTCACATCCCTCAATTTCCATGCAAACCCTTTCAATTTGATATGCACATCACCCTTGCCAACAATGTTACAAGGTCGATCATCACCAAGGAATACCTTGCCTAGGTCACCTTTGGTGTAGTTCTCAAAGAACTTCCGATTTGAAGTAGCATAGAACGATGCGCCAGAATCTATGACCCAAAACTCCTAATTGTTCTTCTCCATAGAACATAATAATGCGTCATCATCCACTTCAACAACATTAACATCTTGATTCTTGTTTTTGTTGTTATTTCATGCAGCTTTATATTCATAGGTATAATGGCCTGGCATGCCACAATTATAACACAAATCATCACTTGTATCTCTAGGTTCTTGTTCAACATCATCAAGGCTATGAGATTTCCATCTCCCCTTTCTATGTTCTGACTGATGTCGGCCTTTGTATGAACTCATTCCTCTACTCTCTGTGATAAATGTAGACTCTGAAGTGGAGGCACTATCCGACTGCCTTCGGATCTCCTCGGTTAGTATCATACTAACAACTTCATCATATTTTAACTTAGATTTACCAGAAGAACCACTAATTACAGAAACTATGGCTTTCTAACTCGGTGGCATCTGCCCAAGAATTGTGTAAGCCATCACCTCATCACTAAAAGTGATCTCAACTTACTCAAGTTGGTCTTTAGTCTCATTGAACAAATTAAGATGTTCTCTGAAATAATCTCCCTCAGACATTCTCAATGTAAAGAGTTTTGTTATAAGATGTACCTTATTCGTCGCAGAGGGTTGTTCATACATACTTGAGAGAGTTTTCATGAGAGACACTATCATCTTCTCGTTCTTGATGTTGAAGGCTATGGACTTAGACAAACTCAATTGGATTGTAGCCAATGCTTTTTGATAAGAGCCCAAAACTGTAGTTTTAACCCCTTAACAATTATACTTTTAGACCAATTATGTGAGTAATAATTAAGAGTTAATACTAATTACGTGTTTTTATGCATTTCAGGCTTCAAAGTCAATTATGTGCAGAAATGTGCCACTTTAGCAAGATAAAGGAGCAAGGGTCGGTTGCTAGGGAGTCCCGTGATTAAAGGCCAAGATTCAAGAAGACAAAGCCTTTGTAATCCCGGTCAAAAGCTGAAAAGTCAACACGGGTAGAATAGTGCACAAGTCAGCAGAACTTCCGAATGCTATATCTTTGGACTCAGACCTCGGAATTGGGCCTACCTTATGTCAAAACGACCGGCTCGGAAAGAGCTTTCCAATGGTCCAAGCCTTGACCCAATCAGAGGAGCAAAAGTGGACGAAAAGTGTGTTGAAGTCGAATCCAGCTGAAAAGGCCTTTTTGGACTGAAAGAATTGGGTTTTGGGCCTGATTCTCTGGCCCAAAACATGGCTCCAAGCCCATGCATGATTTTTTGGATCTGAGCATATAAAAACAAAAGTTTAGCTCTTAGTTAAGGGTAGCTAATTAGACCTAAAAAACCATAGATAATTCTAGATCTGTTTTGTTTCAATTGAATTAGTTAAAGTAATTAGTTTTCATTTCTTGCTTTAGATTAAACTCTCTAATCATTGTTCTTCATTAGTTTGATAAATAAAATAGCTATTTTGTCAATTTCGATTTGTAGATCTAGTTTTGATTCTTGTTAGTTATCATTCCTTAGTTGTTTAATTAGATTAAAGCATTGTTAGTTAAATTAGTCAAGTTAGAATTTTGACATGATGTCTAGCTATAATAATATGGGAAATGATGGTTTGATGAATCAAGGCTAAAACCTCCATTAGAGGGGTTGATGAAGCCTTGATGAAAACTTAGTTGTATAAGTGTAGAATCGTTGTAGAGTCTATTCCATTCTAGAAGGTCGTGTTTCGCCATGAGAATGGGAGGACGACCTCACATGCTAGTTATAATTGGTAGAAATGCCATGTTAATTAAGGATTAGAACGAGCAATTCTTACCGTAAGAACGTAAGAATTGGATTACAGCAGTCTATGCTAGGTGATTAAGTTGGATTCGAGGTGGATTCAATTCCCCTCTAATTCTTTATCTAGATTCACATTTCAGTATTCCGTAGCATTTCGTTATTCGTAACTTGTTAGTTAAATTCACCTCGTAGTATAGAATTCCCCCGTAAAACTCTCATTAGACTTAGGACCGATTAGTTAACTACGAAATCATTCCATGCTAAAGAACTAGGAGTGGAACGAACTTCCTACTCCACTCTATCTCGATAGAATTGAGAGTATAGAAAACTTGATAGCATTAACGGGAAAGAAGATAAGTTTAGTTTACTTACGTTTTGAGTTCATCGTTCATTTTGTAGGTAAACTACTCTTTTCACAGATATCACTTTTCTATCAAGCAAATTCCATGCTCTTTGTTCCATCGTTGTAGGCTTCTTTCCTACCAACGGTTCATAGAGATCTTTCTTATAAAGATAATCCTCTATTTGCATCTTCCAAAAGCCAAAGTTTGTACCATCAAATCTCTCAACCATGGTTGTAGTCTTCTCGGTTGTCATTGCTCCCACTTAAACCAAATTACGGTGGAGTAATCTTCGATCACTCAAGAAATTTCTTCAAACACCTTGTGTCAAACAACGACGGAGTTTACCACTCAAGAATTTCTTCAAACAGCTTCAGTAATTCGATTCACAAACTTGGCTCTAATACTAGTTGTTAGGAATTAGAGATCATACTAATCCCGTCTAACGATAATTATCCTCAAGATATTGGAATCAATGACAAAACAAGAATATGTACCAATACAACCACTAAAGTAATAATAAAATAACAAAGAATAAATGAACACAAGGAACTTATATGGTTTAGCAATTGCCTACGTCCACAAATGCACCAAAATCAACTATAATCAAAAAGTTGTTTACAATGTCACGAGCCTCACACAAACACCAATCTCTCTCTCTCACACGCACACACTTTTGGTACTCACAAATTTATGCTATTGCACTATCACAATGCACTCAAATATTTGACTATTGCCTTACACTAATTATTGCTCAAATAATATACTCGCTATGCGCCCCATACACTATGAGCTTTCTTAGTTGTGTCTTCTTAATTCACTAGTCTCATGGGGTATTTATAGACTCCCAATTGCCGAAAGCGTATAAAGAACCAATTTGGTATTGGTTTCCAAAACTAATTTAGACTTCCAAGTCATGTTGAAGAAGGACGTGAAATGGTTTCCAAAACACAATTCCAAAACTATGCGGACATGTGCTGGCGGTCTTTGGTTTCCAATTCCAATGTGGAAACCCATGTGGTGATCAGGCTCCACAAACATAGCAGGTGCCGCTGCAGGGATTGTGGCTTTGCTAGGCCTTGTTTTCTTATTTGTTTGGAGATGGCAGATAAGATAATCAATTGGAACGTCAAAGGCAGTTGAGGGCTTCTTGATGGCATTCACCTATAGTGACTTGCAAAATGCGACGAAGAATTTCTCTGAAAAGTTAGGTCGTGGAGGTTTTGGTTCAGTCTTCAAAGGGACTTTACCTGATACAACTGTCATTGTTGCCAAGAAACTTGGAGCCCTAGGTCAAGGAGAAAAGCAATTCCACAGTGAAGTGATCGAGCACCATTGGGATCATACAACATATTAATCCCATCAGATTACATGGGTTTTGCTCTAAAGGAGATAAAAGGTTGTTGGTTTATGATTACATGCCTAATGGTTCTTTAGATCATCACATGTTTAATCAATAGGCTTCTAAGATGTTAAATTGGAAGGTAAGGTACCAAATTGCACTTGGAACAGCTAGAGGTTTAACTTATCTCCATGAGAAGTGCAGAGACTGTATTATACATTGTGACATCAAGCCAGAGAACATACTTTTGGATGCTGATTTTTGTCCCAAGGTGGCGGACTTTGGTTTGGAAAAGCTTATTGGTCACGAATTCAGCAGGGTCGTGACAACCATGAGGGGAACTAGGGGCTATCTTGCGCCAGAATGGATTTGGGGTGTAGCTATTACTGCCAAAGCTGATGTCTATAGCTACGACATGATGCTTTTTGAGATTATCTCAATCAGGCACTACACCAGAAAAGGTTTTTACTAATAGCAATATCCGTTACTTATATTTTTACTAACGCTTATATCCGTTAGCTCTGGGGTGTTACAGTCACTTAGGCTAAATTTAGTAACGGATATAATTGTTACTTAAATTAATCTTAGTAACGCTTATATCCGTTACTATAATTCTTTGTAACAGATAGCCAACTGTTGATAGGCAGTTTAATCTATTCATTTCTAATGAATGTATGTGTTAGTAACGTTTGGCGCTGCTTCAGTTACTTTTCTAGTGGGAAATCAATTTTCATATGTCACGGATATATTCGTTAGTAATAGATGTGTCACTTGCTATTAATATCGATGTGTGTAACGGATATATCCGTTACTAAATTTTTGTCAGTAATTTATTTTTTTCCCAGGTCAAAATGTCAAAAAAAGTTCACCCTGCACATCTAACTCTAGCACATAAGAATATTCCATCTTATAGAGATATCACATTCCACAAACTTAATTAACATATAATAACAAAAAACAAAACCACTAGTCAATTAAACATTATTATAAAAATATAGACACCAATCCAAATCCCAACTTACAAATCAAACTTATATAGAAATAACTTCACCTAAACTAATCTTGGGATGTCTAATATGCTGTCATAGAATATCCCATTGTATTGGTCATCACTTCTCGCCTGTTATTGCTCTCTGGAGTGTTCCCCCATCAGTTTTAGGGGTGCACATCTACAATTCCCGTAACTTAATTCTCCCACGATATCACCACTTATTTGACAAAGCCTGGCAAGAACTGAAAAAAGTGAGAGAAACATTACAAAATTTCTTATGAAACTTTTCATCGGGTTGTGAGAACTGAAGAAATGATGAGTGGGTTAGTGTGGTGGGCTAATGTCAGCTCTTGCAATAGCACTTCCTCAGCTATTAGACCACTATTTGAATAAAGCTTATGGATAAGAACAACTAATTTCTATAGTCGAAGGCATACTAAAACATTTCAGCCCATACAAATCACTTCAAGCTGACCCAAAATGGTTTTTGTGACTGTACTAGCTCTAGTAAAATGTTTTTTTGACAAAGGCATTAGGATGGAATACTAGTAAAAAAAAATGTCACAGAAGTTAACTAAACGGATGGTATTAGACAAAGATAAACACCTGGAAGAGAAGAGACCGCTGCTTTGTCTCCGGATCGCTTAGTTACCCGGTCGCCAGGTCGTCCAATTTTGACTGCAAGTGAAAGAAATAAGTCAAGATTATGTTAAGGATACAAATAAATAAAGGTTTATTCATGAACCACACAAGGGTTACAAGTAGACACCTACTTATGCTGGCTAATTTTTTTGTACTGGGATTATGACCTATAATCTCATTATTGTCACAGAAAGCACGTACTCTAATTTGAATGGTGCACTGGTAGCTCCAATAATAGTGCTGAAAGCAACATCTTGAAAAGGACCTGCCATCTTTCCCCGAGGAAACCATCCAAGATCCCCACCCTTCTTTCCTGACGGACATTCTGAATATTCTGATGCTAGCTGAAAATACAAAACAAAGTAAAAAGCTTAGTGTTTGTAAATTCTCTTTATTTTAACAATCTGCCCACTCATTTCTGATTGTTTACAATTCAACAGATCCAAACTTATCATCACAAATCATCATATGAGCAATGTAGAATCACCTAAAGCTTGCTATTTTAGACATTTAGTAGAATTCATATGATTATCTTTGTTGTTCGCTTAGGGTTTACAGTTCCTGTCCTGACATTAATATCCGAAAAAATAAATTAAGGGTTAAATGCTATGCAAGTTCACCTTTGCAAATTCAGCAGGAGGAACCTTGTCTCCGTTGTTTAGCCAACCATCTTGTAGCTTCTTGTATGCTTCATTGATCTTTCCTTGTTTCTCATATAAGATATGCCTTGCTGTAAAAAAAATCCAAAGGCAATTATTAGCATCATGACAGTAAGGTGAACTAATATAAAACCAAATACAAAACATGTATGTACATAAAATGACCTTTGACGAAAACTAGAAAAAACATTGGTACCACCTAACGCCTTCAGATAGAAAATTTCATATTTTCCAATAACAAATTAGAACTGGACAGAAGGCTCACCAGGAGGAACACCACATCCAAGTAAGCATACTACATGAAAAGTATGTCTCGTTCTTATAAATGAGGGTGGAACCGTCATCAAACTCTTCAAACACAAGCAGAGGAGAGAGTCCTTACACTGTACTTCAGGATGTAGAAGGATGTGTCGCTAGCAATAGCCACTAAGTCACCACTATCGGCCCAATACAGGTTCTGATATAGAAAAGACATCAAAATGTTTTCACTCTATCTCTCTAAAAAAAAGCAAATTTAACCAAGCAATGGACTTAGCTAGCTTCATACTTACTTTGACATTAACATCAATTCTGCGAATCAACCTGCATTCAGCCCAATCATAGAAACAAATGAAATCATTTTAGCATATTGCAAGTAAGGTTCCTCCAAAGATATGCTCAGCAGAAAATGTTGGCCGTACAATCTTCTTCTCTTGAAACATAAAAGATCTATTAAAATCCATTAATGATCCAAGAAAAAGTATATTTAACATTTATTTAACAAAGAAATCATAACAAGTACGAAGAATTTTGATTTCTTGTGTCTGAAGAAAAAAACTATTACTTGTGTTCGAAGGTTGACAGTCGACAGCATTTCTCCAACATTATGAACCTCACATGCATCAAACAATTACACATTTATTAGTGATATAAATAAAAATAAGAACTTCATATTAAAATAACTAATAGAAAGAAGAAGAAGAAGAAAATAAACAAAAACTAACCAGGGGTTTACGCATCCCCCGGCTCACTACTAATTGCTCCAAGTATCTCGACATCTGCCATCTGCACCAGAAACTTAAATACACAAAAGGCCTTGGTTTGTTTACAACAAGGCAAGTCACGACATAAAATCAATAAAAAGATTTGACAGCTAAAGAGTTCGTTATATTATTACAACTAGACAAGACTAACCACATAAAAATTTCAAGGCATGACAACGCACCCAAAAAGTTCCAAGTCATGGCAACCATAACCACATAAAAATATATGTCTTGAGCTTAAACTAAAGCAGGAAGAGCAAAAGGTAGAGAAATCCAAAAAAGGTCTAAAACCTACAAACATCAATCCTACAAACATCAATCATACTTTAATCGCCCATCAAACCAAGCTATATACCCTCCTTCAAGCCAAGCATTCAAAGTTTCATTACTATCTTGTGGACCATCATAAACAGCAGCATCAGGAACCAATACTTCATCAATATACACTCTTCTCTCTCCACCAACCAGAATTCTGCCATGACAACTTTTTGCACTTACATCAATAGACCCTTTAGCAACTTCTGTACCAAACTTATCTAGTAATGTGACTCTAGGCTATTCAAGCGACCCAAAAGAAGGAGTCAAGTTCTGAGGGGTTGCTGGAGAATGGCGTTAAGTGGAACTTGAACCAACTTCAGTTCTGGGTGTAGTCACACCCATATGTGCTTCGGTATTGGCTGTCACATTATTGCCTGTCATAGTATTGCCTAGTTGTTGTTGAAGGAGAACCTGTGCGGGTATAGATGATGACATGATAATTTTAAAGTGTGGATTATATATTACTAACTCTAACCATTAACCGTAATTGCCAAGAAAAAACTTACCTTAAGCATTAAACCGTAAATAAAAATAATTATCATCAAGGCTTTCCAAATTGCATCCTTAAAGCCATCATCCACTAGTCTCCAATCCTTGGTGTTGATAGGCATATTAAGCCTCACTTAGTTTCCTATTGCAGTTTTGAACTTGCTTGCATTTTGTCCAACAATTTGGCCATTATGCCATAACTTAACAAGCACTTTCCCGGAAGGACCCATTAATTGTGTCTTCTTGGATGACTGAGAAGTACATTGACTTGTGGGAGAAAAGGGATCTAATGCACTAGGGTGTGCAGTTGTACCACCTGATTCCATTATTTAAAAATAGCCTAACAATTTCCAACAACATTTGAAAACAAATTATTAAGGATTTCATAACACTTAATATATGACATAATCAATTATTCAAAAAGAACGAAAAGAAATAAAAGAATATGCACTATCAAATTAACCATAATATCCAAAATTAATTTTCCAAACTATTAGAAAATCTTAAGATGATCATCAAAAAAGGAAGGCAGGCATTTGAACATATTTTCAAAATTATTGCACACTACAATCAACGACGTGGTTCTAACAGTGATCTCAAATGAGGTTGCTCTGCAATAGTAGATTGGAACTCTTCTAGTTCTGGTGCTTCTAGCTTGTCCACTTCGCTAATCATTTGCCTTGGTGAATGTATGACCACCCACCAATCAGGATATTTTAAATCCCTCGAATAGAACACTTGATGGGCTTCTTTGGCACAAATAGCCGGCTCATCTAACATTTTGTCGAAACTCTTGAGCCGATTAAAATTTACCACCACAAAGTTAGAGTCTGGGCATAGCTTACATCCATTGGTCTTATCTTCCACCCTAACCCAGTCACAATAAAACACCACTTCCTTGAAATTTGTGTAATTCACCTCTAGTATATGTTTGATGACTCCATACCACCTAGCAGACGCATCGATAGGATTTTTATCTTTCCTACTTGATGTAAATGTAGTAATTGCACTCATGCAAACACCACAGTCTTGTGTAAGAATGGTTTCATCGTGAGACTTAGTAGAAAATACATAACCATTGATGCGATACTTTCGAAAAGTTTTAGCTTTAAACAATGGCCTTCTAGCAAAGAACCACAATTTAGATGAAGTGTCGCCATTCTCCAACAACTACGGAGAGAACATACCACAGTTCAAAAAGTGAAAATAACATAAAAGCATAACTTACTACCCTAATTAACAAAGACTTTATTATATAACCAGTATATAAAATCTGTTTGTATCTCTACTTCTGTCTTTGCTATCCTTTTTCTGCTGCCTCGGGAACTAGATTGCAAAGACTCACGATACTCACTACAATTTATTCAAAGAAGTTAGTATATATGTGTGAATTTATTAATAGGGAAGTAAACATTCATGCCAAAAACTAACACCTGTAGTGATCGTCAAGTCCATCGACTTCCAAACGGAAAAGTAGCCATCTACGGATTTGTACAAATTGCTCCTTCGACAAAATCACATCTTTACCTTCAAGCACAGAACCCTCATCGCTATATTCATCATTTTCATCTAGAAACACTTAACCAGTGGTTTTGTGATTCTTGGGCTATGAATTTGGAATGTACTGCATTGTATACCTAACAGACTCTGAGACAAGATACGACTCTGCAATCGATCCTTCAACAAATCGTTTGTTACTGGGTATATCTTTGCACTCCTTCATTGACCTAATTAAGTGATAAACCCATGAATGCATTTATTAATTTCATTTAAAAGCAAGGAAAAAAAATTAGGATTGAAAGAAGGATTATTTACCGCTCAAACGGATACATCCAACGATCTCGAGCTGGTCCACACATCAATGCCTCATCAGCTAGATGCACAACAAGGTGAATGCTAATATCTAAAAATGATGGTGGAAAGTACTTTTCCAGCCTTTGCAACCATGTACTTGGCATCTTGGATTTCTTTATGAATTACAATTTTCGAACATAAAAGGTTAAAAAATAAGCTTATCTGATGAAGAGCTTTCCGCAAATCAGGATGAGTTGGAAAAGCATGTTGAAGTAGCATGGGCAAAAGATATTGCATAATCACATGATAGTCGTGTGACTTCATTACAAGCAAACCAGGTGGATCAAGACTGACAATATTACTCATATTAGATGAAAAACCTGAAGGGAGCCTCAAAGTTTTCAAAGTTTTAAGGAAATCCATCTTCTCTGCTTTATCTAGGATGAACAGTGCTGTAGGTTTAACTTGTTTCCCACTTGCAGGGTCAGTTTGCATCCACTGATCCCGGTGTATGCCAAGTTCCCTCATATCCTCTGGTGCTTGGATTGTATCTTTCGATTTGTCTTTCTTATTAAAGATCATGTCTAGTATGTGCTATGCAACATTCTTTTCAATGTGCATCACATCAATAACATGACAAACTTTGTGATAGATCCAGTAAACAAGGAAAAACAATATGGACTTTCTATACCATGCCGATGTAACTTCATTACCTTCATTGTCGTCAACCACAATTTGACCACCTCTCTTATGCTTCTGACCAGGTTTATACTTCACATAACTCAATGTTTGCAAAAGTACATCGCCATTTAATCGTTGAGGAGGAGTTCTACGCTCTTCTTTCTTGCTACCCACTAGTCCTAAGTACTTGCCATTCCTAAACGGGTGATTACCTTTAATGAATATATGGTAATCTAAGTATACATTTTTCCTACTAGACTTCAAATATATGGAAGGAGTATTGTCACCACAAATAGGACAAGCTTTGTAACCATGTGCTACGCAGCCTGCTAAGTTTCCATATGCAGGCAAATCATGGATACCCCACATTAGCATAGCCTTCAAAGTGAAATTTTCTCTTTTGTTCATGTCATAAGCCGGCACTCCTTTCCACAACTCTTTCAACTCATCGTACAATGGTTTAAGAAAAACATCGATGTCTCCTTTTGGTGCCTTTGGACTGGGTATAAGTAAAGACAACATCTGAAACTCTGCTTTTAGGAACATAAGGTTCATCAAATTCAATTCCCAAACTGCCATCACCTGTCACCGCATCACCGTGTAATCCAAAAGCATAGTCGATAGAGTTTCCCATCCCAATCCCGACATCCCCAATAGTTTCTTCCTCGGTGTCCCCCATCTCAAACCCATCATAACCTGAGGTTTTTTCCCCAATATTTGCAACCAATGGAGGATGAACAACAGTGTTAGATAAGTCCTCACCGTGTAAAGTCCATACATGATAGGACTTCTTTATACCTTTTGAGATTAAATGGTATCCAACCTCTTATAAGTTAACCAATACCTATTTCGGCACTTCTTGCACGGACAAGGACACTTCTTCCCGCCCAACTTCCACTCTGCAAATTTAAGAAAAACCTCAACTCCCAATGAATAGACTACGCCGCCTCTTTTGTTTTCACTCATCCATTCTTTGTTTATTGGTTCTGACATTCTATACTATATTTAGAAACCAAGGAAAATAATGGTCAACATAAATACCAGTTAGCTAATTTTCTAACTATGTATAAACAAAAAACAAGAAAGAAGTGGCATCATAAATATAAATAATATACACTTTACATGCGTAAAATAAAAAAGTAAATAAAAACAAGTAAATAAGTCCATCCAATCCTAAATACATACACGTTTATTATAGAACTAAGGAATAATACTCTTCAAAGAAATATACACGAGCCCTTCACCAAGTAAATATTTTTTCAGTTGAAAAGATAAGATTCAAATGTAGGTAACATTGCTTTCAATCCATAAGGGCAGCAACAGTTAGAACACTAAATTTTGTAGGTGTATAGCTCATCGCTTAATGCAACATATAATTTCCACCATATCTACAACTCAAAACTAACAAATACAATGAATATATGTCATGCGCCTATGTAGAGGTGTGGATTTTGTGTCTACGACCTGATGTTGAGTTTGGTAGGGAATGGCTGCACTCTTTCTTCGGACAAGAGTTGCCTACATATCAAGTTCCTTGGGTAAAACTTGAATCAAGCCTTACGTAGTTTATTTCTCTCTACTTATAGATGTTTGAGTTGACTTTTCTTATTTGCTCTAGGTCGTTGTCAAGTATAGATCTATATTTTGTGCTATCTTGATGATTCATCATTACTCCTGATGTTACAAAGTAAATATCTCCTTGATTGGTGCATTGACTGAGCTCCAGGATCACAGTAGATCATTTGCTTCCATATATGGTTGTATCTAATGTTTGGAACGACCTGAGTTTGGGTTGTTCTTATATCCTGATGGCTTGGTACGAACTGGTGATGTACGAGCTGTGAAGATACGACCTGGTGTGTGGACACGTGTGCTATAGTGATATGAACGGAGGGTACTGACACATCCCCTTTTATTTTATTTATTCTTTAGACAGTTATGGTGTGAAAAGAAAAGATAAAATAAAGCTTTCAAACACATGTCATACAGCTGGTTCATTTGAATGGGTTTGGAAAATGTGCAGAAACTATTGGATTTGATCCATGGGCCCAAATCGCGGCGGTTTGTGGGCGAGGTTATGATTGCTTTTTGGGGGAAGGCAAAATGGTTTGTCAAGTTTTCGAGATTTGTGCAACTGGAGGGTTTTCCATGTGTTAAATTTGTTGAATGAGAGGGGTTATAACATCTGTTTATCATATGTGCTAGAGCATTTCTCTGTGAAGAGGTCGTATGCAATGAACTTTAGTTTGCAGGTGGTGAAGGGGAAATCTGTTATGATTGTGGGGGTGAGTAAGGAGGATTGGGGGCATAGGCCTTTACTGGTTGTGGGTAATTATAGTCCTTCTAACTGGGAGTTGGATAATCGTACTATAAAGTAGGATGGTAGGTCGTTATTTTATAGGTCGTAGTGTATGTAGGGTAGCTGATATTTTGAACATTCTGATCAGTTTATTTTGTTTTTGTAAAGGTTGCTATTCGTGGGCGTACAAGGAGCGGGGTTATCGAAGATTTTGCTTGTTTGAGTTGGGAGGAGAAACAATCTATCTTAGGAGAGGTTGCGCATTACTTCAAGAAGCACGGAGGTGAGAAGATCAATCGGAGAAGGTTGAGCAAAAGAAGAGGGCCCAAAAGCTAGTGTTTGATATCTCTGATCCTAGGTCGGATATTGAGATGGAGAGAGAGAGAGCCAAAGGAGAGAACTTGTTTCTGGAGTGAGAACTGTTGGAGGAGGCTCTGATAGCCGTCTTGTGCCCCCAACAAGCTGAGGTGGGTGAGGGTGATAAGGCTGGATGTGGATGTGGGAGTGCTAGGGGAGGTGGTGATGCTCCCGCTCCCTTTCGTAGGTCTTAGCTGAAGAGGCATTCTGAGGTGGTTAAGCTTGAGGGGGGCGAAGAGGACTCGAACTGAGTCTGAGGAACGACCTGTTTCAGTGGAAGGTTGTACCTTATCAGGTCGGGCTCCTTTGAAGAGGATGAACTTGAAGAAGCTGGCAGTAGATGTTAGGGTGGCTGATGCCCGGGGTAAGAAGAAGGCTAGTGAGACTGAGCCAACTGCCTAGAAGTGCAAGGGATCGGGGAGTACGGCCCTAGGAGACAAGGCTGGCATTCTAGATAGAATTATCACCTACTATGACCCAGTGAGTGGGTTGAAATGGCAGGTGAAGAACAAGGACTGTAGCTTCAAGTCTTCACTGGTTACTAATGGGCTGCTGGAAAGTATTGCCCTTAATGGAGATAGGCATCAATTGGAGACGGGGAAGGATGTGGAGGCAAATCTAAAAGATATGGATCACTCGATCTACTTTATAAGTTTAAATCTGACCTACAATTTGTTTTATGCTTTGTGATATTGATTTTTGACTTACTTTGTTATCTTGTCAGGTTTTGGCAATGTATAGGAAGCTAAGGGAGATGGCAGTAATCTCCGACCTGTATAAGAAGGAGCTGGAGGTTGCCAAGGGGGCCTATGACAAGCTGTTGGTTATGCAAGAGGTGAAGCGGGCTGAAGTGGTGGGGCTGAGGGCTCAGGTTGGGGATTTAGCTGGGAAGGTAGCCTTGTTGCAGCCATCTCTTGATGCTTCACGGGTGGAGGTAAGGCATTAGATTGCGGAGTACAAAAATACGCAGACCGTTATTGAGTGAGGTCAGAATGAATATAATGACCTGGTCTACTTGGTAGAGAGTGGTGATGTCTATATTCTGGTGGATGATTATATGGAGCTAAAACGTAAGTACAAAACCCTCAAGAGATTAGTTAAAAGTGGGGCTGCAACAGTAACTGTAGAAAGTACTATTGCAGATGCTAGTAGACGATCTGCTCAACCAACCAACCTAGGTGTTGCTCCCGCTGCTCAGCCCACTGAAGATGTTGTCACAGAAGTGCTGAATGCAAGTGGTGATCCGGCTACCAGCTCTGTTGGTGAAGAGGGCTGCCAACTTGACCCCTTAAATGTGGAGAATCTTCCTTGTGTCAATTGATCTTGTTCTTCTTGTAAGTTGTTTTGATGATGGACAAAGTGTTTGAATAATTTTCTCTTTTGTTGTTGATACTGATACTTCTATTTTTTATGGGGATGCTGAGGTCGTTTTCCCAGGATAACCTAGGGGCCTCTAGTGTCTAACCGAGATTGTATTAAGTGAAAATATTTAAATTACTTACTTGATTTTGAATGAGATTGTCTTTGAATTTTGCATGAATGTGATTACTTCCATTACTTTTGGATTTGTTATTTGACGACCTGTGCTACATAGTAATAGACTCGACGACCTTTTGAACTTTGTTAGATCGTCTGATGCTTATAGGTCGTAAGTGTCTATGTATGACCTAATAGATGCACGTAGTTGGCACCTAGGTTTCCTTGTGTCCTTAGGTGTGTGTATTGATTGAGTGGTTCATTTTGGGGGAACTTCTTATTAATTCTTGACTGATAATTAGCCTTTGATTGGTAATTATAGTTGAGTCAAACTTAAACCTTTCAAAGGCCTTAAGTTGACTTGTGGTCCTTTTGGGGGTACCTTGGATTGTATTTGACTGATAATTAGCCTTTGTGTGGCATTTACAGTTGAATCATTCTTAACCCTGGCGTTGGTGTTAAGTTGATTTGCAGTCATTTTAGGGAGACCGTGGATTAAATTTGACTGATAATTAACCACTGCATGGTAATTATAGTTGAGTCGTGCTCAACCCTGGCATTGGTGCTAGGTCGGCTATTTTGATACCCCGGATCGGGCAGCGAGTGCAAGATGTGTGGTACTCATGTAATGCAAGGATAACATATATACGCGAAATACTGATGAAATTTTATTCAATTGATTGATACATCTGGAGACAGATTAATGGTAAAAACGCTTAAGTAGAGCTGTATTCCAAGGTCAGGGAAGCACATCATCGAGCTGAGTTTTGATCTAGTAAGCTCCATTTCCAACGACTTTGTAAACTATGTATGGGCCTTCCCAAGTTGGGTCAAGCTTGGCTGGTGCTAAGGTCTTTTTGAGGACTAGGTCGCCAGCTTGGAAAGATCTTGGGACGACCTTCTTGTTGTAAGATCGTTGGATTGTTTGGTGGTACCGTGCTAGAAATATTGTAGTTGTTTCCCTTCGCTCCTCTTGGAGGTTGACTTCTTTGGCTAAGATGTAGTTATTTTCTTCTGATTCAACGATGTCAGAACGCGTGGTTGTGATTGTAAGTTATGATGGTATGACTGCTTCTATTCCGAAGCAAAGTATGAAAGGAGACTCATTGGTACTGGCTCGGGCAGTTGTTCTATATGCCCATAAGATGTTCTCGAGTTGTTCTGGCCATTGGCTTTTCTTACTCTCCAACTTCTTTTGGAGATTTTCTTTGATGGATTTGTTTGTGGCCTCTGCTTGGCCATTGTTTTGTGCATATCTAGGTGTAGAAAATGCTTGAGTGATGCACCATTTTTATAGGAAAGCCTTAACTTGTGTGCTAGCAAATTGGTTTCCATTGTCCATGACGAGGGTGTGGGGTAGACCAAATCTTATGATGATATTGGTATATATGAAGTTGATGACGTGAACTTCCTTGACTTAAATGAGTGGTATTGCTTCAACCCATTTAGTGAAGTAATATGTGGTTGCAAGGATGTATTTGAGTCCTGTTTTCTTTTGTAGGATAAATGGTCCCATGATGTCTAGCCCCACATATGGAAAAGCCAGGGGTTGGCTATGTTGATCAACTCCCATGCTGGACTTAGATGGTTGTGGCCAAATGTTTGACATTGGTGGCATTTGAGAACAAACTTCTTTGCCTCGATGTGCATGCCTGGCCAATAATACCCTTGGACGATTGCTTTATGGGTCAAAGATCTTACTCCTGCATGGTTGCCACATTCGCCATTGTGAATCTCGTCGAAGATGAGTTGGCCTTCGCATGGAGTTATGCACCTTAGGTGGGGTCCTCCTACGAATTTACAGAACAATTGTTCGTTGATCACGGTATATCTGGGGGATCAAAATTATATGGCACGAGCATTCCTTGCCTCTGCTGGGAGCTCGCCATGTAAGATAAATTTTAGGAATGGGCCTATCCAAGATTGAGTGATCTCTTCTTCGGATGAGGGCTAGAAGTCCGTGAGGCTATTGATGCTTTCTTGGTGGTATGCGGGACTCTCTAAGATGTCAATGTAGACTACACTGGGACATGTATCTTAGGTTTTGGAGGCTAAGAAAGCTAGGCTGTCTGCATGTCTGTTATCCTCTCGGGGAATATGTTCCAAGGAGAATGTTGTGAATGAGCTGATGATATCATTGACGACCTGGGCATACTTGGCTAAGTTTGCTCCATTTGTCACATACTCTTTGGTAATCTATTTGACGATTAGTTATGAGTCACTGTAAGCTTTGAGCTTTCAGACTTGTATTTATTGTGCCATGCGGAGGCCTATAATTAATGCTTCATATTCCGCTTCACTGTTTGATGTTGCAAAATCGATCTTGATTGATTTTTGTAGCTGGGTTCCTTCTGGTGAAGTTAACACAGCCCCTAGTCCACTACCGCTGTTGTTGCACGCTCCGTCTACGTAGAGGTGCCATTTGTCTGGGGTGGTTGGTTAATGGAGTAAAGTAATAGGCTTGGGTTCCCAGTTGACATCTTCGATAGGAAAGTCAGCAAGGAAGTCAGCAATGACCTGACCTTTGCGAGACGCTCTGGGAACAAATTCAATGTGATGTTCTCCGAGTTCTTCAGCCCATTTGGCCATGCGGGTTGTTTTGTTATTATAACTCAAAACCTGCTTGATGGGTACATCTGTTATGACCTTGATGCTGTGAGCCTGGAAGTAAGGTCGAAACTTGCGAGCAGAGTATATATAACAAAGATAACATTGTTTTCTCAATTGTAGAGTAATATTTTTCTAAATTTGCCAATGTCTTGCTGGTGAAATAGACTGGTTTTTCGATTCCCTCACTTTCGCAAAAGAGGACCAAGCTGATGGCAAAGTCGGTAGGTGCAAGGTAAAGCCACAGTGTTTCTCCTTCATTTGGTTTGAACAGGACGGGTGGAGTTGATAGGTAAGCCTTTAGGTCGTTGAACGCTTTGTGGCATTCGTCTGTCCATGTGAATATTGCGCCTTTCTTGAGTATTTGCAGGAACGGTCTGCATTTGTCAGATGCACGTGAGATGAATCTGTTGAGAGCTGAAACCATGCCAGATAGCTTGTGAATTAGTTGCTTGGTAGTTGGTTCTGGCATTTCATGGAGAGCTCGTATTTGTTCTGGGTTTGCTTCAATGCGTCTTTGTGAAATGAGGTATCCTAAGAATTTCCCTGAGGCTACCCCAAAATGCCAAATACATATTTTGCTAGGTTGAGCTTCATCTTGTTTTGGCACAATCTTTCAAAGGCTTCTTGCAGGTGAGAAATGTGATCGCCAGCCTTTTCGCTTTTGACTACCATATCGTCTATGTAGACTTCCATAGTGTCGCCCAGCAAGTCCTTGAACATCTTTGTGACAAGTCTTTGGTAGGTCACACCGGCGTTCTTTAAACCGAATGGTAGGGCGTTGTAGCAGAACGTTCCCTATTCGATTATGAAGGACGTTTTTTCCTGGTCTTCCTCTGCAAGTGGTATCTGATTGTACCCACTATATGCATCCATAAATGATAGAAGCTCATGTCCACAAGTTTGATCTACCAGTTTGTCAATCCTTGGTAGGAGGAAGTTGTCCTTTGGGCAATGCTTTTTGACGTTGGTGAAGTCTATGCAGAGTCGTACCTGGCCATTTTTCTTGGGAACGGCTACAATGTTAACTAACCAGGTCGGGTACTCGACCTCTCTGATGAATCCAATATTTTTGAGCTTTTCTCTCTTCATTGATGGCTTTTTGAAATTTGAGTGCTAATTTCCTACGTCATTGTTTGATAGGCTTTATAGTTGAATCTACATTTAATTTGTGGCAAGCGACCTGAGGGTCGATTCCTAGCATATCGATATACGACCAAGCAAAAACATCTTTATTGAGAGATAGAAATTTGACAAGTTTCTCCTTGAGCTTGGGGTCTAAATCAACCCCTACATAAACAAATTTTGGGTCATCATTTGTGCCCAAATTGACTTTTTCTCCCGGTTCGATTTGTGTGTGTTTCTCCTTGAGCTTGTCTGTTGCTGATATTGGAGGGCTGGAAGCTTGAGGATCTTGCGGCTTTGGGATTTCTTTTGTTTGGATGACCTGAGTTTTGGCCGTGGTTGTTGCGTTGACTTGATTGCATCGATGAGCTTCTATTTGGTTGCTTCTGAGCTCCATGATGCCTCAGGGTCCAGGGAACCGCAGGACTTGGTGTAAGGTTGATGGAACTGCTTGGATCTTGTGAATCCACCTGCGTCCTAAGATGGCAATGTAAAATGAGTTGACATCAATCACACTGAAGCGTGTTGAGGTCTTGACCATGTCCTCTTTTTCTCCAATGGAGACTAGTATGATGACGTCTCCAATGGCATCTGTGCGGTCTCCATTGAACCCGTAGAGTGGTGCATTTTACCCTATCATCACTGAGTCTGGCAGGTGCATATCCTTGTATGTTTGGTAGAAGAGGATGTCGCAGGAACTGCCTGGATCAATTAGGACCCGTTTGACTGTCCATCCATTAATCTTGACGTGCATTACCAGGGTATCATTGTGGGATAGGCACACCTTGTCAAGATCTTCCTTAGTAAATGATATGGAGGTCATAGATTGAGAGTTAGTAAGAGTGATTACTTCAACTTTGTGGGAGAGGTGGTAGATTTCTTCCAGTGCTCCTATACGCCTGCGCTTTTCCTGACCTGAGGTTTCGTTGTTGGAGGTGTCTGTAATCATGTGGATTATCTTTTCCTTGTCATGATCGGAGGAGTGTTGTCTCTTGTTGTGCCTCGACCGACCTGGAGATTTAGATTGTCGGGTTGTTCTGCTTCTGCTCCTTCTGCGAGCAGGTCGTTCATGGCTCCAGCTCCTGCTTCTGTTGCGGTTGGCATTCAGCTTATACCTGAGGTCACTCTCTGGTAGGAACTCTTTCAGCTTTCCCTCTTCGACTAAGTCTTGGAGGTAGTGTTTGAGACTCCAACATTCATCGGTGTCATGGTGGTGGAGTTTGTGGAAGTGGCAGTATGGACGTCCTGGTTTTGCTATCACCTTGTTGATGTTTGGCTTGAAGTAAGGTATTATATATATCTTCTTCAGGATGTGGCTTGGCTTCCTGGATAAGTTGGAGAATTCTCTTTTGGTGTATGAGGGCTTGTGGGAGTTGTTGCCCTTGTTGTTGTTGCCTGAGTACTGATTGCTTTCTTTGGGTCCCTGCTTGTCGCTTACTGCGAGGATTTCTTTGCCTTTCCACTGGGCCATCCATTCTTCGTACTTCATGTACTTGATGACTCTGTGGTACAGGTCGTCTAGGCATTCTAGCTTGTTGTGCATGAGGATAGTTTCGCCGTGTGCTTGCGTCAGCTGGAACAACAAGTCTAGGTTGCCTTGTTTCTTCCTATTGTGGATGAACTCTGCTGAATGTTTCGGCCAGCTTGTCGAAGTTGTTGATTGAATTAGGAGTGACCGTGTAGAACCAGTCTAATGCTCTATCCTTGAAGTTTGCTGGAAAGAGTTTGCACTTTAGGTAGTCATAGTTTGGAGCACTGTAAAGCGCAAGGATCTGGCTAAAGCGAGCTATATGTTGGCCTGGACATGAGCTACCGTCATACAACGGGAACTTTGGTTGGATAAAATCTGTGGGAGGCTACTTGTCCCCGACTTCGGTGGTGAATAGTGATGCCTTGTACGAATGTAGTATCTTTTGTACAATCTGGGCTGCGCTGGCCTTTTCGCTTGACTTCTCCAACCTCTGGGCGAAGTCTTCTAGTCATTGATTGGTGGCTGTGGTGAGGGCTGTGACTGCATTTTTCTCAATTGCGTCTGGAGCCATATTGTTGGTGTTGGAGGTGGTTTGCTCGCGCATAGCTTGGTTTTCTTGTTGGAGCATGGTGAATAACTTGTGGAGGAACTTAACTTGATCTACTAGAGCTTGTAGCTGTGCTTCCATGGTGGTTTTCTGACCAGCTTTGTGGGCTTGAGAAAATAGTGTGTGTGTTTTTCTCAAGGAAACGAACTGGCAGACGGTGCCAATGTAGAGGTGCGGATTTTGTGTGTACGACCTGATGTTGAGGTTGGTAGGGAATGAATGCACTCTTTCTTTAGACAAGAGTTGCCTACGTATTAAGTTCCTTGGGTAAAACTTGAATCAAGCCTTATGTAGTTCATCTCTCTCTACTTATAGATGTTTGAGCTGACTTTCCTTATTTGCTCCAGGCCGTTGTAAAGTGTAGATCCATATTTTGTGCTATCTTGATGATTCTTCATTACTCCTGATGTTACAAAGTAAATGTCTCCTTGATTGGTGCGTTGACTGAGCTCCAGGATCGTGGTAGATCATTTGCTTCCATATATGGTTGTATCTGATGTTTGGGATGACCTGAGTCTGGGTCGTTGTTACTTCCTGGTGGCTTGGTACGAGCTGGTGATGTATGGAGCATTGAAGATACAACCTGGTGTGTGGACACGTGTGCTGTAGTGATATGAATGTAGAACAGAGGCTACTTACAGCCCATATTTTCAAAATGAAAGAGCCACTAGGAAATTGTATTTGTGAGTACATATGCTACTTTAGCACTACCTATTGATTTGCTTTATTCTAGTACAAGGCAACTAATGCAAGGCAACTAATGCAATTAAATATGCACCGACCTAAAAGAAAAGGTCTAGCCTAGTTATATTCTTATATCCTCAACAACTAATTATCACATTTCAAGTAGTATGTAATCCAGGAGCTATGTACATAACCAACAAAGAAGCAAACTTTTATAACCACATCTATTAAACCAATAAAGATTAATATTTTACCTCAAAATTAGACTTAGCTGCAACAAGTGAAACTTTTGAGAAAATCAGTCAACCCTTCAAAAAGGAAACATATCAAGTATGAGAAAAAAAACAGATACACAATGGATAAGTGTCATACACTAACATTTTCAGAAAATTGTATCCACGACTCCACTAACACATCTCTCTTTCTCAATGAATAAAAAATAATAATTACGAAATCACTAACTAAAAGAAATTCTATCTTACAGTTGTTTCTGTAAGCCAACTGCCCCTAGTATGCACTACTCCCACTTACAAATCACAGACAAAAACAAATTGAGGATGCTATGAATAGATTAACATACAATCAATCAGTATTTTCCAGTGAATTTTCAATCAAATCATGCATACATGCTACTAATCTAAGCAACAATCAACAGTCAACTGAACGGTATTCTCTAAACATGAAGTCTGTTGAGTATTTCAGTATTAATTTCTATTTAATACTGAAATTAGCTCGAAACAGTAACAAGGATCTCTATTAGAAAAAGAAAAACAAGGATTTCATTATAGTTTCTCATTAGTGCAAAAACGTGTTTACAAACAACCAAGAGGAGAGAGAGAGAGAGAGAGAGAGAGAGAGAGAGAGAGAGAGAGAGCAAAAAAGTAACCTTTTTTAATCGAGAATCTATGAAGAGATTGACCTGGTTCATCAAGAATCTAGTGAAGAGAAATTGGAGAAGATGCAAAGATAAGCTAGGGGTTCTTCAGAGAGTAGTTTTTTTTTTGTTTCCTGCATTGTAAAGCCGTACGAAAAAAAAGGCGAGATTAGAATTCCTTTCATAAGTGTTAGCCGAAAAAAATAAGTGTTAGCCCGAAAAAAAAAAAGAAGAAAAAAGAAGGGGGAGATGTGACCGCGTTACCAAATTTGTCTACTTATGACATTTTTTTATTTTTCAATTTATTATGCATATTTGTTTCCTTTTCTAACGGATATAAATGTTAGCATATCCCAAAATAACCGTGAAAACATTATTAAATATTAATTCAAGATTTTAAGAAACGCTTGTTGTAGTAAGTAACGGATATAACTATTACTGACGCAGTAACAGTTATATCCGTTACTTATTGAAAATTTGCACTGTTACAAAATAGCTATTCTAGTGTAGTGAGGGAGAAGAAACTTAGAGCTTTCAGATGATGAGAAGGTAAAGTTCTTCCCAACTTGGGCTGCACGCAAAATAAGCGGAAGATGAAGTCCTTACACTATTATACTACAGGCTATCTAGAGCTTGTCAAGTTGCTTGTTGGTGTATCCAAGATGATGAATCTGATAGGCCGGCCATCAATGGGGTAGGTGGTTCGGATCCTTGAGGGGGTCATGGAGGTGAATCCTCCTCCCATCCCCAGAACACTCCAAGTTCTTGTTGTGAACGAAGAGAGCATACATTTCTTTTAAGAAACCACCTCCAACTGCAACTCACAAACGTGTAATGCATCATTTGCTTCTTCTCAAACCAAAAGTAGCAACTCATTAACAAGTACAAAGATGTAATACCGTGACGTCCGAGAAGAATTCTGAACCAGTTCACTTTGTATGAAGTGGCAGTGCATTCTGATCCCTAGGTTTTTTTTAAAATTGTAGGTACTATGATTTTCATTTGCTTCATATAATTTTACGTTAAAAGCACGTTGTCTTGGTTATGAATTACTCAATATGATAATATGGGTTGAATCACTGAGGCAAAAAGAATATATTTTGCCTCAGTGATATATTTTATTTGTTATCCAAATTGTAGCGACCCTACTACCACACACTTAAACAATACCGATATTGTCCGCACTTATGTCACCCAAAGGCCCAGGTCCAAAGCCTGCCCAACCACGGGTGTGGGGTTTTAACACTAAAGGCCTCGACATTAGTAAGTGGTAGTCAATCCAATATAATCAGGATCCTAGACGACTTCTTAACCGATGTGGGACTAAACCCAATCTAGGATTCACAATCCCACCACCTTAGGAGAGAGTTATCCTTGGCTTTGATACCACTATAATGGCCCTACTACCACACACTCAAACAATACCGATACTGTCCCCACTTACGTCACCCAAATGCCCAGGTCCAAAGCCTGCCCAACCATGGGCATAGGGATTTAACTCAGAAGGCCTTGACATTAGTAAGTGGTAGTCGATCCAATATAATCAGGATCCTAAACGACCTCCTAACCGGTGTGAGAGTAAACCCAATCTAGGGTGTCACACAAACAGACCAAACTACATTATACAAAAGATTTAAAGGTAAAGTGCGCTACAAATTGCACCGTAAACCTTTTCTGAATAGCAAACCCTTCCCTCCTAAACACATATTCATCAGATTAAGTTATTGCCACATTGTTGTCTATTACTTTTTGCAACATTTTGAGCATCTCAACAACTTCTGCCACTAAGAATCCTAATGTATCAATGACAAATGGGATGAAACAATGTTGGGTGGCCACACACAGTCTCTCTTGTTTCTCTACCTTCGAAGTAGCTACATTATTGGCAACTTATTGGTCACAATGTTTTCTTTTATTTATTTATTTATTTATTCATTTATTTATTATATATTGATATGAAAAATAAATTAAACAAATGATTTAGAGGTTAAACACCCTACAAATTGCACCACTAGCCCCTTCTAAATAGCAAAACCAATCCTCCTAACACATATTTGTGAGAATTAGTTGTCATCACATTGATGTCTAACACTTTCTACACCCTCCTAAGCAACTCAGCCGCATCTGGCTCCGTATCAAATGCAAATGGGACGAAGCAATGGTGGTTAGCCATGGACACTCCTTTATGTTTATCCACTTTTGTTGCAGCTGTTCTAATAGTTGCTTGCCCTACTCCAAAAACTCCATTACCAAAACCAACAAAAAAAAGATACTCTTGTGACATCCACACGTGCATGTTTTATTTCTATCAGACCAATTATATATCAAGATATCTGTAGGGCGAAGCATCGATCTACCTTCTCTGTGGTCAATATATGAGGAAGTTAACATAAGCCTCCTTCTTCACTTGTATACTAGCATGCCAGACTGCATCATACAAAATATCACGTACATGGTCATGCATGTATTTAAACCCTGGAAAATGCTTAATTATATTGTGATGCATGATCTCCAAAAGCATCAAGGCAACACTTCATACAAACAAGACATCGATCACCATCGATATTCAAAGGGATCATGAGGCGGTAACAAAGAATAGACTAATACTTAACCAGTGACATACGTTGTCCAAGACCATCTATAGGAATAACAAGGAGAAAGTCCTTAGCATGTTCAGACTGTAATCAACTAATAACATCTTTATGACGATCTGACAAGTCAAACTCCTTTTCATCAAGTCCTGTAATAATCTTACCGTAGTAGGCTTAGCTTCCGCCAAGACATTCTATGGCTTGCTGGGGGCGGCGACCTCTGAGGTTATAATATTAAGAACAAAATCAGGAAGATGCCTATGCAGTTTCAATTGAAGGCATCAAAACAACACACATAGGAGTGGTGTTACAATATCTAAGAATGTGGTTTTGGAGCTCCTCGGTCTAACTCCGTGAGGCTACAAAAGAACATATGATGGCATCCTCTACACAACTAACAGATACCAAGACCACCAAGACAGAGTGGAGGGTCAACAAATTAACACCACTGGAGATCACCAAAATCGGGTCCATCATAAACGACAATGTCCTGAATAGCAAACCGAATACCATGGTCAAACTTACTAGATGCTTTCCAAAAGTAAGCAGGTTGACAAATACGTAGAGCAAATATCAACTTAGGTTGACAAACTTACTGCTGCACATGCTCGTAAAAGGGTCAATTTACACTGTGGGTCTTTCAGCTGCACAAGTGTATCCAGCAGCTTATTAAAACTTTTCTCAATACACTTACGAATAAGACCAGAGATAAAAGATGAATCCATGCTATTTTTTTTTTATTTTTATTTTTTTATTTATTTTTTTTTTGTGTTTTATGGTGTGGTTATTCTATTTTTGCAAGTGCGGTGATGTATCTCAAAACCTTAAAATAAAATTTCACCACAAAATTTCCCACTAATTAGGAGGTCTACACACCCAAATATTCTTAGTATTGAGTGTATGTCCACAATTTCATTCTCTTATTCATAATGAATGTAGCAAGAAACAAATTCACTTGGGCTAGATCACACTTTACAAATTATGTCTCTGTATCAGTAGCCCATCATTCTACATTGCCCTTGTTACAAACCCAGCCCAATAAAACACAAGCATCATATCTTTTGGAGTATAACTCTTTTTTCTTTACTGTTATTTATCATACTAGTCTTGTGCATGCACTACATGCGAATTATTTTCAATCATTGTATTTTATTTTAGCAATTACATTTTCAAGAATCTACATTTTAATCCTACTTAAATTTTAATTAGTTTCATAAAAGTAAATTGTAAATAGTAAAAAACATGAAAATGGGTGATGATAAGAAAAATCAGGTTTGTTGGGTGAGCATAGTAAAATTATGAGTGAAAGTAAATAACTACACCAAAAGTATGGAAGTGGTTGCAACTTGCATCCATGAGCAGCTTATCTACCCAATAATAGGGATGCAAATGGGGTGGGTCGGGGGCAGGTTTGCCATCTCCATCCCCATCCCCGACTTCAATTTCACTCTCCATACCCGTCCCATCCCCACTCGATAGGTAATCAGGGATTCCCCATACCCGCCCCACCAAGGTACCGGATTCCCCATACCCGCCCCACCCCCCATTAACCAACTTAAGCAAACAAAATTTATACTTATAATCACCCAACTAAACTATTTTTCTTCTTTATATTAAAGACCCTTCATGGATTTTGCATTAGCCTACTGAAAAATTGGTCATAATTTAAGAATGAGGTCTTGAGTTTAATTTATAATTTTGCAATATTTTGATAAATATACATAATATATACAAATCTATCTAATAAAAAGGCTTGGTGTGGGGCCTA
The DNA here is from genome assembly GCF_015680905.1 of Coptis chinensis. Lineage (NCBI taxonomy): Eukaryota > Viridiplantae > Streptophyta > Magnoliopsida > Ranunculales > Ranunculaceae > Coptis > Coptis chinensis. Next base: position 62,969,264 of record NC_141464.1, on the reverse strand, counting down.
CAAGACCCCATCCGATGGCTATAAATATCTCTCACAAGTTATGACATGGCAGATCCAAAGTCTTATAGGGTATGTGCAATTTAAAATATTAATTTGAAAGAATACTAGATTATTGTTGATCATTGTTGATTTGGTCAACAATGGCTGCTTTGTGGCTAGACCTTTATCATTTGGTTGGTTGGGGTTCTTTTGGGCCTAATTTGAAAAAGTGTCATGGGCACGGGCTATATACTAGTTAGGCAAAGGCTTAAATACATAAATATGCAACTTACTTAGGTCTTATTAACACTTGTATCAACATAGAATTTTTTTTCACAAACATATCAATGTACTATGCCCGATTTCACAAAAATAGCAATATGTTAGGATCCGTCAGTTAAGTGATGATGTGTCATTGTTTTTTCAATTTCGTTTTATTTGTATTTTCCACTTGGCATGTCACATCAGCATTTTCTACTAACTCAGCATTTCCACCTCAGCGTTTTTTTTTTCATTTCATATTACTTTTATTTTTTTATTTTTTTTATTTTTTATTTTTTATTTATTTTTTTTGAATTAATAAATATATAAAAAGAATAAATTAATAATAAAAAAATTATATAAAAAAATAAAGAAATATATAAATAATATATTATTTTATTTATTATATATATTTGAAAATTATAAAACAAATTATAAATTAAAATAAAATAATAATAAATTATATAATATATATATATATATATATATATATATATATATATATATATATATATATATATATATATATATATATATATATATAATATATATATATATATATATATATATATAAAAAAAATATATATATCATTTATATATTTCTTTATTTATATATTTTTTTTTTATTTCTTTTTTTTTTTTATATTATAATCTTTTTTTATATAATTTATAGTTTTTTTATAATTTTCAAATATATATAATAAATAAAATAATATATTATTTATATATTTCTTTATTTTTTTTTATAAATATTTTATTATTATATAATTATTAATTTATTCTTTTTTATATATTTATTAATTCAAAAAAATTATTAATTTATTTTTAAGTCACTTAACTATAAATAAAAAAATATAATATAAAATAAAAAGAAATAATAAATAATAAATAAAAGAAGTAATATGAAATGAAAAATAAAACGCTGAGGTGGAAATGCTGAGTTGGTAGAAAATGCTGATGTGGCATGCCAAGTGGAAAATACAAATAAAATGAACTTGAAAAAACAATGACACATAATCACTTAACTGACGGATCCTAACGGATTGCTATTTTTGTGAAATTGGGCATAGTACATTGATACGTTTGTGAAAAAAAGTTCTATGTTGATACAAGTGTTACTAGGACCTAAGTACGTTGCATATTTCTGTATTTAAACCCACTAGTTATATACAATACATACTTAATTGGGGCGCGTTCGGGTAGGGGTCCCCAATCCCCGTACCCGCCCCATATTTGCTTGGAAAGAGTCGGGGATTCCTCATATCCGCCCCCATCCCCATTTAGCACCCCCCATACCCACCCCATTAGGGTCGGGCCTCCATGGATCCCCGTCCCATAGGTAATATTTACATCCCTACCTAATAATTTCCTAAATTCAGATAGTGGATGGGGGCTTGAAGAATTTAGCCCATGGCTAACAAAGTCCAAATAGAGAGTTAGTGGATATACAGTATGGCCATCTTTAAGGACATTGTGTTTGTTTTGATTAGTGGGCCCTTTAGGAGACCAAAAAGCAAAACAATCATAAGAAGAAAAACGACAAAAAAGCTATCGAAGGGTTGTGGACACGTGTGTGATTGTGGAGCCATTTTTTTACATAAAAAAAAAAGAAAAAAAAAAAAATCAAAAGGAAAAATAGTGGCGAAGGGTTTGTGGGACGGTGGCGCCAAGCTAGATATTAGGAAAGAAAAGTGACAAAATAGAGGACGAAGGGCACGAACAGCTCAAACAGCGGCTCCCCACGCCTCTTATAAAGTAAAATGATTAGAATCTTGAGAAGCCAACAATATGGGCAGCTTTACCTAGAACATCTACTATATATCTATATACTAAAGTAAAGACCTCTAAGAGATATTTTCTCTCTCCTGGGTGGCACTCTAATATGAGAGATAAACTTTTCTCTCTCCTAGGTGGCCTCTCCTAATGGAGTTAGTTGTGGTGACGTGGATATCTTCTCTAGTATTTTGTAAACCAACCTATTATAATTATTATGATTTGATTATTATTTAATAATATCTTAATTGAGTTATCTTTGTTATTATCTATCTTTCTACTCCTAATCTTCATCTTCTTCTTTAACATATTGTTCTTGTTTAATCTTCGGTCTTTCGTATGTATACAAGGCTTGAATTGTACACACGCTCAAACACAAATCATTCACTACCTAACTCACGTGTACGTTGGAATACACTTCGAGTAAAGGTATCGTTCAACACCTAAAGACTATAACTTTTAAGTTGCTTCACTAGAATTACTACCTAGCTAGAGAACTCGTGAGAAGGATTTTCTTTGTGATTATTCGAACTACTCTACGGTGTTACTTGGAATTCAAATTACTAAAACTTACAAAAAAACTGATTTTAATTTCTTAACACAAAAGAGATAGAGAGAAAGAAGGGTGGAGAATTAATTCGACTCATGTTAATTCATTCCCACAATTAAGAAACCTAAATCATGTTGTCTCTTACTTGTTTTGGGTTCACAGACAAACCCAAAACGAGTTGAGTCGTCAATCCCTAACAACACGAACTTATCTCTAAGCCTATCTTGTTAGCATACGAGATTGAACTGATATTCATATCTAAAATACCTTTTCAATCCCTGGTTCTATTCTACACCAGTCGCTCAAATTGCAGAGTCTGGATTGACCAGAGACTCGCGCGCGCGACTATCCCCAGTGTCATCTGGGTTGCGCACACGAGCTGATCTAAAGGTCTAGGCTCCAATCTTGGATGATCACTGTCATTTTGTGACAGGATGTTAAATACAACCTAAGTCCTAAGCAATGATACAAGACTCCTCAACCGGAGTTTGATCTTCACATGAGCGTCATTAACCCTCCACCAAGGAGGGTTTTAGCTCACACTACAACAGAAAATCCTTTTAGCGACATTAAAAAGCGTGGCAAAAACTTCAAAAACTGTCGCTGGAATTCAATTGTGACGTTTTTCTAATCGTCAGTCAGACGTGGAAAATCATATAGTCACAAATACCCTGAGTCGACGAATTAAAACTGTCGCTAAAAGGCCAAATTTAGCCACCCTTTTTATTGTCTCCAGTGTGTAAAATAACGTCGTAAAAATTATTCCCCGTTTGGATTTTGAAACGTGGCAAAAGATATAGCTGTGGCGACGTTATATGAAACAGTGATTGAATACTAATATTAGCGACGGTTTAGTCTGTCACTAAAAGCCTAAAATTGCTTTCGTGTGAATTGTTTTACTACGTTTCTAATCGTCGCAGTAGGGTAAGTTTTGGCCACGTTTTTATGGACGTAGCAAAAAATAATGTGGTAGCAACGTTTGTAGCTGTCATAAGTTGTATGATATTTTCAAATATAATCTATTTCTTGCAACGTTTTTGAACGTCGCTATAAGTTTGTTATTTACTACGATTTTTACTGTGCTTAGACCTTGTCTTTCTGATTCTCCAAGAACGTCACTAAATGTTTTTCCAATTTTTTCAAAATTTTCTGTTTTTGCTATTTTTTCCCCTATTTTGGTTCAACCACACAGGTTCTTTGTGCACCTATTTTTCACAATAATTTAAATCTAAAAGAAAGATACAAAAAAGTATCAACTACTTAAACCATCTCATACTTAACCAATTCCAAATGTCATTTTTATTGAGATCATCTCATAAGCAAAATAAGAGTAATATGATCCACTCTTAAACCAGTAGCCATGAATAGAAAACATCCTACATTTAACATCTAAATTTCTGCCCAAGTCAGACAAGTCTTGTTTGTCTAATTCACTAACAAAAGAAAGACTTCGTTTCTACCAAAACAGACCCACACACCAATAGCTTCTTTCATTGCTAAACCGCTCAGTCCTAAACCTGCAAAATTAAAATAAAGATGGTACCCCATTAACAAGTTATTTGGACACGTACCAACACAAATATATGCAATATTTACTTCACATGCAATGAAATGGTGAGTAGTCGATATCAGAATTCCATATTCATTATTAATAAAATTCGACATTCAATGCTAGATCATGGTACTGTTCTCACAACTAAAATAGGTGAAGTGTAGCGCCTCGATGGGCATGGGAAAAAAAAAAGAAGACATCCATTTCATTTGACGGAATGAGTAAAAAGTCGTAAATATTTATATAGCATCTCAAGTAAACAGACCTTAAGTCTTGATGCTTTAAAATTGACTGATAAACACAAGTAAAGTTGAGTTGACTAACAAAAAGAAACACTATATGAAATATATGGCACGTCATTTGTTCGGACTGCCACCATCAACAGAGCACCACCATTAGGAGTAACAGATCTAAAACTCCAAACTTAAGTAGGTGTTGCAAGCCCCTACATCTAAAATTAGTCTAAACTCAATAATTGAAACTCATACCATAAGTTCATATCATAAGCAACGAACCCAGCAAACCACATAAAAAGATGCAACAGGCATCACCATCATCATAAATATTCATATTAGAGTGTTATCATATCTGGCCAAATCCATACCAATATAAGAACCACAATTTAGATCCAGACCATCACATATGCAAGACTCCAATATAGTATAGCACAGGGAAAACTCCCAAGGCTTCATTGAAATACATATATATAAAATTCAGAACAATTCCCATAACATAGATATATAAAACTCAGAACAGGTTAAGTACCTCATGTCCCACTGTCTACAACCCCACAATGCACATACAGAATTCCCCCTATTCAACTTGTTCCCACAGCTCAAAGTTATGGCACAAGCAGACCCCAATAGAGCAAGACTTCAATAGACACTAAAAGTGAATTGCAGTCCACATATACTACACAAAAGCTTCGACTGCGATCATATAAGTAGTACAGAAAAACTAACTGTAATGAATGGCATATATCATCAAAAACAAAATTGAAACACATAATGATTTCAATACTAGCTACTCAAATGAGGTAGAAATGGATAGTATATGAACTATATCTACTAATGAATACTGTAAATACAACTAACCAAAAATTATAAAGAGAGCAAAAGTTAGGAGTTTGTACCACAATCAAGGACCACCTGGAACTTCGACATAAGAAAGTCCAATGCACGTTGTTGCTCATTGATTCTAGCTTGTTGGGCATTCATTGTTTGTTGTTGGGCATCCATTCTCTCTTGGGTCACATTACGTAACTCCTCTAGCTGGTTCGTTGCATCTGCTGCCCTCCTCCTCAGCTGATCCACCTCTACATTCACGAATCCACCTCCAGCTCTACTTGATGTAACAGCATGTCCATGACCAAGACCTCTATTATATCCACATCTTACACCCAATACTTTGTCAAATATATCTTGATCTGTCAATGGATTGGAGCCTTTTTTAGGAGGCTGAGTTCTGAGTTCACGCATTCTCTCCTGTACAATTAGTTAGATCAGAAATTAATACTATATAAATACCAAAACTTAGCATACAAATAGATATAAGACAAGTAATTACATAGTTCTCTTCAGCTTGGTGAGAAATCCAGCCTTTCTTCTCACTATAATGGGTATTTTTATACAATTCAATCTGACTAGACTCTTGTTGGCTCTCGAGACCAGCCTGCACCATTTCCAAAGAGACACATATTATAATGATAGTACGGAAATAACCAGTCACAGATAAAAAAGTGTCCATCATCTAAGTACTGAGCAGTTGGTTATACCATGTTAGCTAGAATCCACATAAAAGACTTTGAGCCACCACGGTGGCCAGTTGTTAAGCACGAGCGACTATAGTTATTGGTACTAACATTCTGTATACACACGAATACATTTTGTATTAATTATAAACATACCAATTATCAAAAAAAAAACAACAAGAGATGATTCTCAATTACCATGAACTTTTTAGTCTCCCAAAAATCACACCAACTCCCCCAAGCTTCTTGTGAAACACCATTGAATGGGCGTTCACATTTGTTTATATTGTTTGGAAGCTTCTCATAGTGTGTGTGAAGCTTACACCTGAAATCTTTAAAGCGATCCCTTAAATATCTGTTCACTGCTGACACCACATGTGGTTGACTCATATCCATTTCAAACTTCTCCTAAAAAATAAATAACCCACCAAAAGAATTTTTTGTGATAAATTTAAAAAACTAACTAAGAAATATTGAGTCACTATTATGTATAAGTCAATTACCAAAGCTTTGTCATGTAAAAGCATTCTTGTGTCATCATCCACATCTTTCCATTTATGGGCAAACTGCGGCATGAAAAACCTAGCAATGATGCCAAGCTCATTGATCCATTATTGGCTCCAATCGCCTATAGGCCTCGTTGTCCCAAAAGGAATTTCTATTCTTGGTTTCCCGCCCCCGCGCTTGATGTGTTTTGTGAGAAATTTATTTTTCACCTTCCCTCTAACTTTTTTTTTTTTTCTATACATAAGCTATTTAAAATGCATAAAAACAGTTAGTTAGGAAGCTAAAATAACTGTATGTAATAAGAAAAAAAAAACAATCAAGACATAAGAATGAGTTCATCTCCATTACAAGAACCATCCTGAGTGGATTGAGCCTGAACACTAGCATATGCACGTCAACGACCAGGTCCAGATGCCATAATTGTACAAGAAACATGAGGTGTTAATACTTCTAAACAACAAAAGTATACCATTTGTACGAATGAAATCATCAAAATATTTTAGGTGTACTGTCCAACCACAAGGACCATCTAGAGAAGAAGGAATTGTGTTACCTGTAAGGGATGATGAACACCATTAAAGGAATTTCCTAGTTAAACTTGGGTTTCAAAGGGAGACATTTAAGGGATAAAGAATAAATTCACTATTTATAAACAATGTATTACATAATTGTTCCTAATTTTTAGTTATGTAAAACAACATTTAGACAAAAACGTGAAATTAAAAAGAACTCCTACTTATCCATTGTAAACACATTCAAATTAAATGCAATAACAACTAGTTGTCAAGAAATAATGTTTTTACATGAACTCTTAATCAATGTCTGTATCATTATCACTAGAAACGATCTCTTCTTCAGTATAGTAGTCTAGTAATGTATCATCTTCCTCATCCTCATCATCGTCATTAATGAAGCATCGTCCACAACCATCACATCCTGATTTACCATATTCACATCAACTTCATCGGGGTCCACATCCTCCCTATTTAGTTGTACTAGTGTAACATCTTCATTTCGGATTTCATCTACTCCAAGTTGCTCCTCTTGTTGATATGCCTCATCATCATGCTCTACATCATTCAATTCATCTTTCTCTAAAACATCATACACATTCTGATGAGTTACCTTCTGCACAACTTGGCAAGTACCACGCAATTTGGTATCTTCCAGATAGAAAACTTGACTTGCTTGGGTCGCCAACACAAAAGGGTCATCCCTATAACACTTCTTTGAGACATTAACACTAGTGAAATTTCCATCTATATGTATTCCTGTCTTTTTGTTACCAACATCCCACCAGTCACACTTGAAAAGAAAAACTTGTTTTCCAAATAGATATTCTAACTCTAGAACATCTGTTAAGACACCATAAAAGTCCATTTCTATTGACAAGTGCTCTCCGTTTACCACCACACCACTATTTTAAGTTCGTAGAGTTGCCTCACGGTCCTTAGTATGATACCTAATGCTGTTAACAATGCAGCCACTATACCGAGTCACACGAGGATCAGGCCCGCATGCTAATGAATACAGTTCATCAGTTGCATCAGGAGATTTTGTTTTTCGCAATACTTGCATCTAATCAATAAAAAAAACAATGTAAATAGAAAATTATCAAAATCAAGTAAAGAACTACTTGAATAATTAAACCATTGCTTATGCGCTTTTTAATCTACTCTATGAAGTGTTGCTCTTGCCTTGCTTTCTTCTAAATCGTGTGGGCTTTCTCTTTTAAGCTCAATCATGTGCTGATTGCGCATTTAACATAAATAGTTTCATAAATGTATGTAAATAATAAATATGACATCATACTAAGTTGCACACTTACTCAAATTGTGAAGATATTTCTCCTGAATTATTCAACACATAGTATCAAGCCTTATTGAATTCTTGTGAACTCAGTTCAATCATCTTAGGAGCACCTAATGGCCGAACATTTTGTGTGAAAACTTTCAACCCTCTGTGTTGTTTCGCATGATCACCATCATAATTCCGTTCTTCACGATTAAAACGTGTTTCGATATCTTGAAGGTATATCGAACAGAACGTTAGACATTCAGAGTCAATGTAGGCTTCAGCAATTGAACCTTCTGGGTGTGCTCTATTATGAACATACTGCTTAAGCGTTTTCAAAAACCTGTTTTAAGATTGTAGGATTAGTGAATTCCAAGTACTTAACAAAAATATTTCAAAAATTAAGTTATAGCAAACAAACATCACCTTTCAATTGGATACATCTAGCGATAGTGCATAGGTCCGCCAAGTTTCGCTTCATGAGGTAAGTGGATTGCTAGGTAGACCATGACATCAAAGAATGCCGGTGGAAATATTAACTCAAGCTTACAAAGTATCACAACAATGTCTTTTTCTAATTTCTCCAGTATTTCCAATTTTAATGTCTTGCAACATAACTCTCGGAAAAACAAACCCAACTCGATTAATGTAATTGATACATCACTAGCCAAGAAACCACATAGTGCAACCAGGAGAATTCATTGTAAAAGTACGTGGAAATCATGACTCTTCACTCCATATACTTTGTTGTCTTTGTTATTAACACATCGAGAGATATTTGATGCATAGCCATCAGGAAACTTTACTATTTTCAACCATTCACAGAAGCTCTTTCTCTGAGCAGGTGACATCGTATAACAAGCAAGGGGCATAACAAACTTATTAACTCTGGGATTCAAATGTAACTCTGGCCTAATACCCAATAGTGCCAAATCCATTCGAGCTTTTGCTGTATCTTTTATTTTTTCTAGATGTAATAATGTTGCCAAAACACTCTCACAAATGTTCTTTTCAATGTACATGACATCAAGGTTGTGACGCAGCTCAATGGTTCTCCAATATGGTAAAAGAAAAAAATATACTCTTCTTCGTCCAATTATACTCAATCTCATTCCGCTTTCTCTTCTTGTTGTTTGGATTTTTTCCAAATATTTGTTCTTCAACATGCTCAAGTTGTAAACATACATCTTCCCCAGTTAACTTCTTGGGTTCAGACTTGCTCCCACTAATTCTACCAGGTAATTGCTTAAGACGTTTTCTCAAAGGATGCCTTGGCTGTAAAATCCGACTATGGTACATGTAACACTGCTTATGTCCATTCTTCAAATACAAAGAAAATGTATCCTTGTTACAATTCGGACAAGCCATTTTACCTTTTGTGGACCAACCAGACAAGTTCCCAAATACTGGAAAGTCATTTATAGTCCATAACACTGATGCGCGCATTACAAACATCTGCTTCGTCATGACATCATATGTCTCCACCCCATTTTCCCACAAATCAATTAGTTCTTCTATCAACGGCTGTAAATAGACATCAATTTCATTTCCAGGTGTTGTACGTCCAGGTATAAGAAGAGACATGAAAATGAATGATTCTTTCATACATTTCCAAGGTGGCATATTGTACGATATAAGCATTACTGGCCACATACTATAGGCATTGCTCATGTCTCCAAAAGGGTTAAACCCATTACTTGCAAGGCCAAGTCGAACATTGCGAGGATCACTAGCGAACGCTTGATGCTCCTTATTAAAATCTTCCCAGACTTTTGAATCTACAGGATGCCTTAGTACATTATCCTCCCGAACTCATTTTTCTTTATGCCATCTCATTCCTTCAGCAGTCATTCTCGACATAAACAACCTCTGCAGCCTAGGCTTAAGTGGAAAGTGTCTCAAGACTTTCTGTGGTTATTTTTTACCCTTGCCTTGATTAATTTTGTACCTCGATTCACCACAAACACGACAACTTTCAAGATCTTTGTCTTCCTTCCAGAAGAGCATACAATGATACATGCATGCATGTATAGATACATAACCAAGTCCCAAGTCCCGCAATAACGCCTTGGCCTCATAATGGGACTTCGGGAGTGTTTCACCAGATGGTAATGCAGCCTTAATCAACTTGAGAACCATCTCAAATGATTTATTGCTCCAGCGATTAATTATCTTTAGATGAAACAACTTCACGAGAAAATCCAATTTACTAAATTTTTCACAACCCAGATACAGAGGCTGACGGGCTTCAAATTAAACAAGAGTTTATCAAATGGTTTTGGATTGATATCTTTTGTATTATGATCAATAAATGGTTCTAAATGCTGCACTTCTGGCTGTGAAATACCCATATGACTTGGTTCTAAATCTACGAGCATCTCCTCTACCCCCACGATAGAGTCCACCTTCACCACCCGAACCATCATCATCATCATCATCACTCACTCACTACTTCAAAAGGTTCACCATGATGTACCCATCGAGTATAATCTTTACCGATACCTGAAGTAAATAAATGATCATTTACTTCATCGATGTGCAAGTAGTACCTATTATTGCACTTCTTACACGGACATCGACATCGGATTTTCTTGTCTAAATGATTTTTGGCAAGCACAATAAAATCTCTAAGACCTTGTACATATTCAGGCCTATGCGGCATACTCATCCAATTTTTATCCATATTTGTGTTTATCGACAAAGATAATAAAAAAGAATTAACAAAGCTTTGCTTCTATTAAAAGCAGTTATCAAGACCGATTTCAAGTCCAAAACTATCCAATAGTGGAATAACAATAGGTACAATTTCATTACCTAAACAGTTCAAGAACATTAATTATAACTCATGCTTTAAATATTTATACAACCCATTGACAAATCAACCCATTATAGTATCAAATAACATTAATGGAACTATTAAATACAATGGAACTAACACAACAAAACCCAATTTTTCTCTATCAATTAAAAAAGCAACACACACACACACTCTCACACACACACACATATATATATAAAGATTGACTTACCTAAAGCAGGAGAGCTTGGTCTTCAGCAAAAGAGCACTTGGCCGGTCTTTGACAAATGCTTTTCTTCCTGAAAATAAAACGAAATTCAAATCTATTAAAAGAATTTGGAAACTTGACATTGTTGCCAACTGGCAGATGTTCATTTGCTTGCATCAACTACGAACACTCAAGAATAAAGTAACAGGCGAAGGCAAAAAAGATAGGTCAAGACAGCAAAAGAGGTCAGCGATAATCTAAAACACACTATGAAGAAATACTTGGCCAAATGCTTGATAGAAGTGACCGACAATATCCAGCTGAGAATTCTTTTACAGAGGTTGGTTATCTCCCCAAGATACCAACAGAAGGAAACCAGGTGGTGTAGTTGGGTAAGACCGGTTGGTTGGCGAGCTTAACTTAACTCTGATGGGTCGGTGAAGGACAATATCGCAAGATATGGTGGACTGATAAGAGATGAAGACGGTCAAGTGAAGGTGGCTTATTATGGCAGATCGAGACATATCTCAGTCTTATACTAGGAGCTACAAGCCATAGTTGCTGGTCTAAAGGCTGCTCTCGAGCTCAGCTCGAGGTACATCAAAGTTGCATCTGATTCTCTTAGAGCTGTAAACATAGCAAACGGGAAGGAGAAAGCACCGTGGCACTGCAAGAATCTAGTAGCTGAGCTTAAGAGCCTTAGTAGTTTGTTTGTGTATGTCAGAATAGTTCATATTTTTAGAGAAGGTAATAGGGCAGCCGATTACTTGTCTAAAGTCTATGACTATCCGGATATGGATGTGGCGTACTTTATACCTTCCTTAGACTCTATTCTAGATTCCATTGTAAGGGAGGATAAAGAAGGAACTATGTACCCAAGAGTTAGCTGATCTATAATAAAGGTTGGGATATCCTTAACCCCTAGCTTCTTCTAAAAAAAATAAATAAATAAAGTAAAGTTTGAAGCAAGAAAGTTCAACAGGGAAAGACTGCTAAGACAGACTACAAGATAGCTTGATAGAACAGGGAGTGAACAGTCAAAAGCCAATAAATGAATTTATGCACTATGAGAACAACAAGATGGAGGAATTGAGGTGCATCCCTCGCTATCCATGCTTGTACATCAAGCACCAGGAGAACTGCCTTTGAATGATAACCTATTTTTAATTGGCTCCTTAATTCAATAAGGGAGTAAGCCTTCAATAAGGAAGTAAGCCAAAAATATATAATACATAAAAATTCAATCATGAATAACAAAATTTGTCAATAATAATAAAATGAAAGACATGAAACCTATAAAACAAATAAAAACTTCAGACATGCGTGTTAGATAATTATAAGAGTATTAATTAATGGTGTTGCAAATAATGGAATTAGTTTGGCTCAAGTGTTCTCCCACTATTTGATGAGCTTGCATTAGCTAGACTACTATACCCACCAGATTATTTATGGTTTCATCTTCCTTCAATCCTTTAGATGAATAGTAGGCACTATCTATATGTTAAGGTCTCTGAACTTGACCTACTAAAACACTCAAATCCAGTAATAACTTTGTTATTCTCTCAATATAATAGGGTACCCATCCTCTGGCTAAAAAGCCTATCCCATTCCACCAAAACAAATTTTCCAAGACCAATAACAACCTCTCCATCATTACAATCAACCCATTCCAAATCCCAATTCAAATAATCCTCGCCCATTATCTCCTCTTGTCCAAAACCTTCTTTTCCAAAATCTCAAATCCCTTAAAAAATCTAACACCCCAACCACCAATAACAACAATCACCCAAAACCAAAACCATCTTCTTCTCCTCCAAGAGTCGGCAAATACAATGACCCCAAATTAATAAAAAAAACAAAAAAGAAAAATAAATCATGTTCTCTACAACTCCAAAATCATAGAAAAGAAGAAAAAAAAACATATTCTATTACCTTTTCCAGATGGGTTGCTTCAAGTTTAACAACTTTTTTCTCCAAACAGACGGCGCGCGGTAAAATTCCACTTTCCTTGATAAACTTAGCAAAACAAAATCAAAGAGATGTCATATGGTTATCGCTGCTACCAACCAATGTTTCAATTGGTTACAACTTGGAGAAAATTGGCAACAAAAAAATTAATAGAAAAAATCGATTAATCAAGAAACTGAAAATTAAAGGTTTAAACTTTGACTTCTTCTTACCTGTCTGTGTGAGAGGGAGAGTGAGGTGAGGGAGGAAGAGAGAGAGAGGGGGGGTAAATTTCAGAGTGTAATGGAGGAATATTAGTAGAGAGAGCGAGAGAGAGCAAAAGTAGGAGCTATGGAGGTAGTAGAGAGACGTGATTTTGTGTTATTATTTTTCTCTACTTTCTTTTTTTGGTTTTTTACAAACTATTTTTGGCAATAGGGTTTATTCCCTCTTTTTTATTTTTCTGGAAACTCAAATTAAGAGCCAATGAAAAGGTAAAATTGGTGTGGATCTTAACAAATTCGTGCTGAAAACAACTGACCACATAATTGACAAAAAATGCTGCAATTACATACCTTATCCCGACGAAACTCTATTGTCGAAAAAGCTGTGGCAAGAAAAAGAATTCCCAATTCCACGTGAAATATTTGCCTACGTTAATAAACGTTGTAAACTATGAACAATTGGCTACGTTTTCCAAACGCGTCGCCACTTATCCCCTTACCAGCGACGTACCAAAGCATCCATAAAAATTAGATAGTATTTCCCACGCTCAAGACGTCGCCAAAGATATGTTTATATCTTGAAAAGTAAATATTTGCTTTTTATAAGTAATTTAATATTATTAGCGACGAAATAAGCGTAGCAAAAAGGGATGATTTTATATGGCGACAATAAACAATTTGAGACGTACAAAAGTGTCGATAAAAGTGTATTTCACCTACGATTCTAAAACGTCGCAACAAATATCGTCGCTAAAAAACTTGTTTGTTGTAGTGTCATGATCCTTAGATTCTATGAATTAAAGAAAATTGAATGGATAGAACTAAAAGAGAATAACAAGAAGAATCCTAATTTTACAAGGAAGTTCTTTTATTAGAATGCTTTTGAAAGCTAGTACCAGGTTTAATTACAACTTAGAACTAGAAAATGTAAACTTGCTAATTTTGGAGCAAAATGAAAACTAAAACTAGCTAAGGATGCAAAAGTTGGGTCTTACTAATGAAGACATCCTTTTAAAGCAAGAGATTGTTTCCTTTCTCTTTTGCTCCACGTGAATGTCATTCATATCATTTAATGCTCTATTTTGATCAAGACTTTTGCTTACACCTAACCAAGACTTTTGACACATTTAATTTCAACGTACTCCCACCATCCAACTAATCAAGACTTTGTGATTCCTAATTTTGTGCTACCTATCAAGACTTTTGTGCCAAAGTGCTTGACTTGTGCGAAAGCTTGACATGTGAGCTTCATCACCAAATTATGTGGGTCCGCATAGTGGGCCCACATGATTTTTCTAGTGGCGGGTTTGAGAGTTGATTTCTGTAAAATCTGACATGAGATAGAGCTTGTTGCACTGATCGTTCTGATGGTTCACTTGCTAGATTTGTAGTCCAGGTTCAGAAGATATGGGCTTCAAAAGTTTGATGTTTTCCGGTACGTTGATCCTATTCTGACCTAGAACCGTCCTGTTTGAGTCCCCAGGCTTCATTGAGCTTTGCATGGGCTAAATTAGAATATTTCACGTAGGCACACTATTTTGTACTTAAATACTAGTTTGATTCTTATTTTTATGTTCATCGCAAAAACCTATAGAACCACGTAAATATAATTAATTCATGATTATTAAACACATAATTAATCAAAATGTTACGTCTCTACAGGGTTTTATATTACAGTTTTGGGTGCTTATCATTGTTCATCTAAATTTCTTATCTTTCTTCTTCACTTCACTTCTCTTCTAATCGAGATTTCCATGTCTCTTTCTTCTAAATCACTACTTTGTTTTACATTAGATTCAAACTCTTGCCAAAGCATGAAAAAGTTAGTTTTCTAAGTCTTCTTTCCAACCCAATTGGCCTAGTCACATTCTGAGTCCTGTGGAGATAGTTATGATGTCTGCAAGTTTGGTTGACAGAAAACAGTGCATCAGAAATTAGTTTCTGCGCACTGTGTTCGAGTCCAGTTTTCATATAGTTAGAGTGAGAGTTAGAATTTTTATAAAACATAAAATAGTAAGTTCTGAGAGTCTTCGTTTCAACGCAAAAAGCCTTGTAGCGTTTGGACACCTGTGGAAAGATTTGTGGTCTCTGGAAGAAAGCGCGTTGGAATTTTAGTTTGTTGAAAAGTATGATTTTTACCAAGTTTGAGCTATTTTTACTCCTAGCTATAATAATATTGGGACTTCGAGTTCAACATGAAAATGCAAATTTACATATCCTAATTTTCAAATAATTAAGTGGTGTATCATTTGGATGACTGTAGAAAAAGTTATTGCTTTGGCAAGTTAGCTAGATAATCTACTGTGTTTTCTTTTTGGGTGAGCTCTAGTTAACTTTTTTTTTTGTAATGAAATAAATGATTGTACTTAGACATATGGGTGTCTTGATTGCTTAATTTAATATTTGAATTATATTCCAAGTACAGATTTGTTGCATATACACTAAATGTTAGTATAGAGGTATGTTATAACATGTGACATGCATGTCACATTAAAGTTTGAGCTTAGTATATATATATAATTGAAGAATAAAAGGGAAATGAAGTATGCAACCTTAAGGTATGAATTCTTATTGTTCTTTGACTTTGACTCAAGTCCTTATTTCTTTTGAATTTACTTACACACGTGTTTCGAAATGTGGTGGTATTTTGGAATTGGAATGTCATATCATTTTTGACTTCTATCTTTATGGATATATTTATGATTACATATATTTAATCTCTTTGAGAGAGACGTCGTTGTTATTATATTTTCAGTCTTCTATGCGTTAAAGAATATTTGGTTTATTGCTGAGTTTTGACATTGGATGTGATTTTTATACGTATACTAAGTTGAGTCTAAACGGTATTAGTGTGATCTTGCGTAAATAACACTTATATAATATAATGTGTTGCCTACATCTTTAGATCTCTCCACGCCTCTTTGATAAAAAAGAAAAAGAAAAGAAATGTTTATGACTAATGATATCATGTGAAAAGCCGCCTTAGAGAGGAACTAAGGTATTTGCCTTGCGGGCTGGTTGTATTCCTTGAGTGTACGGGAATATAGGTCTGGATTCCTTGAATGTACGGGAATGACCTGTTATTTTTTTTTTATGTCCAAATGAGGCTTTGTTTATGAGCATGGAAAGCCCAGAGATGGCTGTGACTCACAGGTTATGAGTTTACAAGATGGAAATATGTTCTTGGAGACGATATCTCCGCTTGGGACATATGTCTTGTAGTGGTACTTTGTATGAGAGAGGCACACGGATATGTGTGATTTGGCAAATGTGTGAAGTGCAAATTGTGGAGTATGAACTAAAGGTTGGGTTAGGTTTATTTATAAATGAGTCAACAAGATAATTAATAATCAAAGTGAAATATTGATTTTGCATATGACTGAGTTATTGCATATGAATATTTATGTATTATAATGTATATGATTTATTATAAAGGAATGTGTATGTAGTTTGTGTGAGTTGATACTCACGAGAGATGAATGTATTCCCCAAATGTGATTTTCCTCGTTCTCATAAGTAGACGAGTGGTTTCTAAGTAAAATATGTGTATCTGGTTTATGTGATATGATGGATATGGTGGTGTTATGAATGTTGATATTTGTGATATCGTCGGTCTGATTATATATGCCCATGGTGGTTGCTGTGAGAGTGAAATAGATGTATACTTTAAAAGATTACGTTTGGGAAATATAACTTTGTTTTGCAGGAGGGTAGAACTTATTAACCTTTTATGCAGTGACAGTTATCCTACCCTGACACGACGGGATAGATTAAAAGTAAGGTATAATTTGTTTGTTTACTAGTTTGAAATTATGTATAGTGAATTTGTTTGGAAGAAACTACACGGCATTTTAGAAAACGAAACTATCTTGTCTTCCAAGTTGAAATGGTTGGTAATGTTATATTTATTTCTTAGAAAATTTAACGTAGTATTGTATATTTTATTTTAGTCTTACTCATACCAGCAAATTCAATTTGCTAACCCATGTTTCTTTTGCAACGTAAGTGTGTTCTTGGGAAAATAGATGGTAGAGTGCAGTGGATGAGGACGCTTGATTTGGATTCACTCTTGGAGTCTTTCTGGTTTTAAGTTTTATAGAGTGTATGGTTTTGAATTGAGACAGATGTAATAGAGTTGGTTAGTTTCTTTTCTAATTTAATAATGTGATTGAAGAATTGTTCTTTTGGTTTTAATTTGATCTCAGATGTTTTTTTTTATATCATGTAGTGTTTGGTAATAGGTTATTAGCTTTTCGTTTCACCCTAGTTTTCATATGATTGAATAGGATGACGATTATTGAGATACTTACATCTTGAATAATTCCCTATTTAATTGTCTAAAAATTCGAGGCATGACACTTGAGCTATAAGAGACCTCTACTCTATACACATATATTTATACCAAAATATTTTTCACAAAAGAACTTCGTTCTAAAGACTTGATCCTAAGAAAACAGATCTTGGGTTTGTAGGCAACCATCTTCTTGGTTCAATCTCATCTCTCCCAACCTTCAATCTTCTTCTGTTTCTCAGCGCTTTCTTCATCATATGTTTTCGTTGTGTTGAAACAGATTATTGCCGAAACAAATATCTTCGTATAAAAAAATTCAAGATTAAAATATATAACCATTACCATGTGATAGGGTCATAGGGTAATGGTATTTTTTGGCCACCACAATGCCTCATAGTTTGGTCACTTGATACATTATTGGCACCGCCCCTAATTGTACCCATAATTTAGTCAACAAATGAGCTAAGTGAGCTACTCGCCCAAAAAATAGTTCATTTTAGATTAGTGATCGAAGTTATATTCTCAACACCCTACACTATTGTAAGATAATCTTTATTTCTTTAATATGTATATTGTTGTTAAATGCATTATCCTTTCTGCCTCTTACAGTATTGTTGTTAAATGATTAAAGATCAAAATTACAGACTCTTAGCATATATGCTTTTGTTATGCTTCGGCTTGCAACTCAAAAATATATGTGGAAGTGTTTACTGATAATGTGCAACGAGCAACAAATTCAGTCGGGCTGGATCACACTTTACAAGATCTATCTCTGCAGATGTGGCCCATTTCGAAAGCCCATCATACTACATTCGGCTTTTTACTTACCCAGCCCAATGTAAACCCAAGCCCAAAGCATTTCAAACTTTCAAAAACATGAAAACCCAATTTCAAAACACCCGCCAAACCAAACACTCCCTGCCCTTTTCCCCAGAGCCTCAAAACCCTAAAAAATGAAAAATCAACACAAAATTTGTGAATAATGGAGAAGGGTATAATCTCAGTAGACAAATGGACAGAATCAAGTCAAGCATACTTCTTAACCCACCTTCATTCAGACCATACAAAAGGTTTATCTTCAAATTGGAATAAAGGCCCACTTTTTTGCTCTTCAATTACTGCTAAACTTTTCCCATCAAAATTCCCAGACTTCAAATCTTCTTTACTTATTAAAGTATTAGAAATTGGGTCCCACTATTCCATTTCTCTTTTCTCTCCTTCTTCTGGAGCGGAAATTACTGTCCAAGTTATGGCAATTGACGCTGACCATTGCCCTGGTACGTAATTTTCCATCTCTGTCTTGGATTCTTATGTTTCTATTGTAGTAATAAGGATTTTTTTTTTGTTTTTGGCAGGTGCGGTGATGTATTTGTTTCGTGGGGAATTTGGATGTGTGTTGTATACTGGTGATTTTCGTTGGGAAGGAATTAGTGAGAAAGCTTTATTAGGGAAGAGTATGCTACTCAATGCTCTTGGGAGTGATAGGATTGATGTACTTTATTTAGATAATACGTATTGCAATCCGTCATATTCGTTTCCACCACGAGAAGTTGTTGCTCAACAGGTTCATCTCTGTCTGTATTATTTATTTCAGTAGTGTTTCAAGTTTCATGTTTAGCATTTTAGTTTACTGTTTACTAGTGAGGAAATGCCACAGGAAAAATGAAAAGCAAACCACTTATGATGATTGAGTATTTGTTGTTGTTATAGAGATATATTACGAAGATAAACTTCTAAGTTTTACTTAAAAAAATCTCCCTTTAGAAATTTTGTTATCTGAGATGAAATGGAGTCCTAACTCAACTCAGAGAAGTCTGTTAAAGTTCTCTTTCTGGAACTTTGTGGCTGTCAAAATTAAATTTCAGGGCCCTGAAAATCAGTTGTCGGGTTTCTTAATTCAGGTTAGGTTCTTGAAGTGAGAAATTTGTGAAGAAGTCATAAGGTTTCTGTCTGACATTTTGAATCCCGATTATCATTCTTGGATCCTTGACATTTATTTGATATGGGATTCAGGATCCCCCACAGGCCACAACACACACACCCACGTATTTGCAAGTTACGCACCATTGTTTCAGAGTGATACAGGAAGAAACAAACACATCTGACTTTGGTATTCAATTTGACACCTTATTTACAGTTTTTACAAATTCCTGCTTGATATTTTCGCAAACAATTCTATGTGTTTGCTTATGTACAATTTTTACAAATTCCTGCTTGATATTTTTGCAAACAATTCTATGTGTTTGCCGTTTAAGCTTCTCCTCATTACATCTCTGTGCGTTTATTACTAGGTCCTGTTAGAGTGTGTGGACCGAAAAGATGAATAGTTCGACATTGAACAAGAAAGGAGTTGATCATGGGTTGATAAAGTGGGAAGTTCACTAACTAATACCGAGGCCTTTTAGGATAAAACCCCACACCTATGGCCAAGATGTGGCCCAAGCCCAATGGGTGGTTAAGTGGGGGACAATATCGGTACTAGTTATCTCATGGGCGCGGAGGCCCAGGCTTGACGGGTGTGCCTAGGTCCTAACAACTGGTATCAAAGCCGATGGTTCGGCAGGGACAAAGGCACTGATCATGCAAAATCAAGAGACGAAATCCTTCAAGTTGGAGCACGCCAGTGAAGGCCGCAACTCAGGTGGAGTTGCTTAACGAAGTGTACCCGTTACACCAAAGATTAGTGCCCCGTGGATGTTGTAGAGATTCGAAAAGGTGTAACTCGAGGTGAATCTAACAACATGGAATGATGTTCGAGGTGAAATAGGCTCTAGGGTTAAGTAAAAGCCACCTCCCTCAGAGACCCAAACACACCAGAGCTTTGGCATTGGATCGTGTTTGACAATGAACGAATGGAGTCCCTTGGAGTTCGGTCCAAGGTGGAGATTGTTAGAGTGTGTGGACCGAAAAGATGAATAGTCCGACATTGAACAAGAAAGGAGTTCATCATGGGTTGATAAAGTGGGAAGTTCACTAACTAGTACCGAGGCCTTTTAGGATAAAACCCCACACCTATGGCCAAGATGTGGCCCAAGCCCAATGGGTGGTTAAGTGGGGGACAATATCAGTATTAGTTATCTCATGGGCGCGGAGGCCCAGGCCTGGCGGGTGTGCCTAGGTCCTAACAGGTCCCACTTAGCTTGTTTGGTAAAGTTTGTAGGTATAGTTTCCACAGACCTGAGTTTAAAATCTGCCATATTTAATCCTACCTATAGTAGGAAACTTTCAAGGATTAAGTAGGAACTTCCTTAATATTGGAAGTGGGTAACAAGTTTATTTTCTTATCTTTCTTCCTTTTTAACAATTGTGCAAAGATCAGGGTCTGGCCCGAACGCTTGCAAACAATGCATCTCCTGGGCTTCCGAGACATCTTCACAACAACAATTTGCCACACTAGAGTGAGAGCCGTTCCTTTTTACAGTTTCAGCATCAACATTCTCGAGGAATTAAATAAAATGCACCCTACAATAGGAATTATGCCCTCTGGTCTCCCATGGGTAGTGAGACCTTCGAAGAGAATAGCTGCTCTCTTGGTTCTTCCCATTTTAATTTCCACGATAGAAGCAAGATTACAAACTCAAGTGATATTGCTTATAGAAGTCAGCAGGTGGAAGTGTCAGGCTCTGTTAGAAAGTTTCATCACTGCATATATTCAGTACCGTACTCAGATCACTTGTGCTTCAATGAATTACAAGAGTTTGTAAACCTTTTCCAGCCTCTGACTATGAAAGGTATAGTGTCGTCATCTTCTTGTGACACTGACCCACATAACTTTCTTGGCAACCTCTGTGGGCCAAAACAAACTATTGAGCAGTCAAGCAAGAAGTTTCAAAGAAGAAACGTAAATGCCAGCGTTGAGACAGTCCAAGTAAAGCCTGTAACTGGTCGTAATAAGTCCATTGATTTAAAGCTAGAAAGGGAAAAGATATATGAAACCTCGTGTACGTGGAAAAGGGTAAGTGTGATGAGAAGACTAAGACATGGTGTGGAAATTGTGGAAACTATCAACCTTGACTAATGAGACTTTGAAATTTGGATTCTGTATTAAAATAGTTTAAATGTCTGTTGTCTGAGTACAGAAGATATGATTCTGCAATGGTGGCTTGTACTCTTACATACATGGATAAAGCTGTAAGTTTCAGCTGGAATACAATGATGTTATATTGTTATAAACATGTTTATGTGCATAATCTTTGTATAGAACTTGATGGAATCTGGAAAGGGCGAAATGCTCGTAGGTTTCAAAATCAGGAAAGGCCAGCATCAGTGGTTTTGAGAAGAGTCCTAAGGAATATGAAAACCTACATTCAGGTACAAGTATCGGAAATGGAGGACACTACTGAAGCCAGAAGGTTGGCTCAGGCTATCGGCATCCAAGTCAAGTTCCAAAGAGCGACACAATAGCACTGCCAATGGATCCCGCCAGAACAAGAACGAGTCAAGCTGAATACGGATGGGTCATTAACAAGAGAGGGTACAGGTCATGGTGGAGCAATCAGGAATAGCAAGGGGAAGTTCTGGCAGCGTTTTCTGGTAGTGGAGGCGAGCGGTCAGTCCTATTCTAGGAGCTGAAAGCTATCGAGGTTGGGCTAGGCAGATGCATAGATATGGGTTTTGAGAAAGTAGATGTGGCGTCAGACTCTCTTCTAGCAATCCAAATGATAACAAAACTGGCTAAGCCACCTTGGAACTGCCTCGATGTGTTAACACATATCTTATAAATGTCGTCCATCTTTATAAGTTGTAATTTTGTTCATGTATATCGGGAGACCAATAGAGTCGCAGATCATCTTGCAGGACTCTCTAGTTCCCATGTAAGGGATATTTTGCATGTTGGTCCTCCTCTAGATAGAGATGTATACAAGCTTGTCGAGGAGGATGCAGCAGGTACCATATATGTAAGATTTGGTTGATTAATGCAGGTAGGGGTCTGTCTAACCCCAGCTTAAAAATTTTCTTAAAAAAAACATGGAAAAAAGAAAGGATCAGTTTGAATTGAATTGACTGCGAAGAAAAGCAATATGATATGTGGAAATTAATTAGGAACCAAAGCAATGCATTATTATTACTATTTTTAATATTAAGCAATGCTTTATTCACAGTTGTTCTGAAGTTGAATCCTCTCCCGGGAAGAAAAAATATAAGTGGGTGTCTGGATCTCATTTTTTCAATTTTTCTAAAAAATATTTTTTTGAAAAAATATTTATTTTAAAAACATTTTTTAAATAAACGTGTTTGGTTGAGATTTTTTCTTAAAAGCTATTTTATAAAATTAGAAAATTTTGTGATATTTCTTAAAATATCCTAGCATATCTCAGCATTTTTCACTAATGAGCAATTCATATGCTTTTAGAGTTGGATGAAAAAGTCAAAAGAAAAAACTGTTTTTTGAACCAATAAATGTTTTTTGGATGAAAAACTATTTTCTATAAAAATAGAGACCAAATATGTTTATTTTTTCAAAAATGTTAGAATTAAATCGATTTGGAGAGAACACCACACTAACTTAACACTAACTTAACATGTATTGAATCATTGAGAGAATGAGATAGAGAGAATTCTTATTCATTGAGGTAAGTCTAAATAGGAGGAGGTTACCTTTATATACAACTAGGTAACCTCCTTTCCAAGAGAAAGGATTATCAGGATAAATACCAGATAGAGGGTTATCAGGATAAATACAAGATAGAAGACTATCAGGATAAACACATATCAATGGTGGGCATCCATATAAGCCCACGGATTTCATAACACTCCCTCTTGGATGTCCACCATTTTTGTGGAAATTATGGTGGATGCATCTTTTTGTAGCATTCTTCTAGATGCTCTATAACTATCAAATGACAGTTGCCTCATTAAAATTTTGCTAAAGAAAACCCAGTGGGAAAAAACCAAAGCGCAGGAAAAAGAGTACAACATTACTTAGAATCATTGTGACTTGCTTAATACTGCCTCATTAAAACCTTAACTAGGAAAACCCAGTGGGATAAAACCTAGATAAGGGAAAAGAGTACAGTGTATATGCCCTGGGACACATTCTTTAGGATGCTCCCCCTATTTTATTACTCCCCCTGATAAAGACAAGTCTTTATATGGCTTGGTGGTGAACTCTGCACATGCCGATCCCATATACAAGCTTTTGAAATGTATACTTCGGTAGTGATTTAGTGAAGAGATCAACAAGATTGTCACTGGAACGAACTTGCTCGACCTTAATCTGCTTCTTCTTTTGAAGTTAATGAATGTAAAAGAATTTTGGCGCAATGTGTTTTGTCATGTCTCCTTTTATAAATCCTTTCTTTGAATCTGGGATATACAAGCTGCATTATCCTCATAAATAATGTTGGGAACACCTGTTATAGAAGGTAATTGACAAAAACTACGAATATGCCTAATTAATAACCTTAGCCATACACATTCACGACTAGCTTCATGAAGAGCTAAAATTTCAGAGTGGTTAGAGGAAGTTGCCACTAAAGTTTGTTTAGTGCAATGCCAACAAATGGCAGCATTACCACTAAGAAATACATACCTGTTTGGGAGTAACCCTTCTGAGGGTCAGATAGATAACCAAAGACTGCATAGCCAACTAGATCATAATCATTAGTGGAACCATAAGAATAAAATAGTTTCATACCAATTATTCCATAAAAATATCTCAATATGTGTTTAACATCATTCCAGTGTCTTTTAGTAGGCGCTAAGCTGTACCTGGCTAACAAATTTACAGAAAAAGAAATGTCCGGTCTAGTGCATTGTGCTAGATACATTAATGCACCAATTGCGCTCAAGTATGGTACTTCAGGACCCAATACTTCTTCATTTTTTTCTTTGGGGTGATATGGGTCTTTCTCTGTATTCAGTGACCGGACGACCATTGGGGTACTTAATGGATGTGCCTTGTCCATATGAAAATGTTTCAAAACATTCTCGTGTAATTAGTCTGGTGGACTAATACACCACTAGAACTTCTCTCGATCTGCAAGCCAAGGCAAAGTCTTGTTTCCCCAAGGTCTTTCATCTCAAATTCCTTCTTTAGGTATTGAGCAGTTATCTCGAGCTCTTCTGGAGTTCCAATCAAATTTATGTCATCCACATAAACGGCTAGTATTGCAAATCCATTTAAGGATTTTTTTATGAAGACACATGGGCAAATTTCATTGTTTGCATATCCTTCCTTAGACAAATATTCACTAAGACGATTGTACTATAATCTTTCGGATTGTTTCAAACCATACAATGAACGTCTTAGTTTAATTGAAATCACGATACTCCTTGATTTTTTTTTGAGCAAACCAAATCCTTCAGGGATTTTCATATAAATATCTTTGTCTATGTCCCCATACAAGTAGGCAGTCACTACATCCATGAGTCTCATATCTAAGCTTTTGAAAATTGCTAAACTTATTAGATATCTAAAAGTTGTAGCGTCCATAACAGGAGAGTATGTTTCTTCATAATCAATCCCAGGTTTCTGCAAAAAACCTTGTGCCACAAGACGTGCCTTATATCGAGAAATTTCATTTTTCTCGTTTCGTTTTCGAACAAACACCCATTTGTAACCTACAGGGTTAACACCTTCTGGGGTTTGTACTATAGGTCCAAATACACCACGTTTATTGAAAGAGTTTAATTATTCTTGAATAGCAAATTCCAGATTGGCCAATCTTTCCTTTGTCGACAAAACACGTGGTTCATTTATTTTTCATCATTGTCCTTTGATGTTCCAATAGCTATACCATAGCTAAATATGTCATCCATGACAAATGCTTTTCTATCCCACAATTCACCTGAACATGCATGCAATATTAAGATCGATCTCTTCATTTTCAGGTACATGTGCCTCTCCATGGGCAACCATATGCGTTTCAGTGAATTTTGGATATTTGCACATTTTCATTTTTTGTTTATGGAGCTCCAGCCATTACCTGGCTATTATTTTGACAAGATGGTTCCTCAGTTCTCCTCTCCTAGGAGCACTCTCTTTGGATCCTATAGGTCTACTATGTTTTTAGCGTATAGTAGATTCATTTGCCGCCATGTTTGGACCCTATCCAAATGGAACATCAATTCTGGCTGCACATTCATGGTTACTTTTACCATATCATTAAATGCTTAGGCATTTTCTCTGCAACCGCTTGCAAGTGTATCATTCTCCTTATCTCATATAGTCACATTCATTGTTTGGATCCTTAATGAGACAGAGGACGTGATCCAAGTTGCTTCACGTCGTTCCTTAGAGCAACCATTGCTCTTCTCCCCCTAACGACGGGAATATTGTCTCGATGAAATTGACAATTATGTAATACTGATCGCCTAAGTGAGCTTCTTGCTCCCAACGTTAGATATGATACACAATGTCTTCCTCATTTATGGATATAGTCTACCGGACATATATCCATATATAATACTTTTCTCTATTTATATATCCATACATTTTAACATAAAGCAAAATAAATTTGTACAGATTTATACTAGCACAAGTATATTAAGAAAAATAAAACTTGAGATTCATAATAAGGAAATTCAAAATATTAACGACAATCTTGGCCTAGACTTTCCATGAAGAAAACACAATATTAACGGTAAACGTTCCATAAATTGGTAATAAAAATATAATTAACTAAATAAATCATTCTGAGGATGAAAGTTTGCTCATCAAACTTTCTCATTGCTATTTGGATCCTCATACTGAACCTCAAGGAAATCGGAACAATCCAAATGAGTACCATCATTAAAGTGGTCACTCTTCCAATTCTCTATCACATTTGTTTCCATTTTCCTAGAGGCTTTATACTTTTCAACCTATCCTATAGGAGCTCGGCAGTATTTATGTTAGAACTTCAAGTTTTTGAAAACAAAATAGCTATAAAAACGAATTGGGCCTACATAAATGACCACTGCAATGGGCCAAATTAAAACCGGACCAGTCCTTATGGGTTGGACCTGACTAAGTCGATATAGTCAACCAGACGATCTTGGAACTTCAGGTTCCTAAAAATTGAATCTTTGGAACTTCAGGTTCTTTAAAAAAAATAGATCTTGGAAATTCGGGTTCCTAACAATTTAATTCTTAGAACTTCAGGTTCCTAAAAAAAATAGATCTTGGAACTTTGGGTTCCAAATATATCGTAGAACTTTAGGGTCTACATCATTGTTCAATAGTATACATTAAAAAAAAAAATGAAAAGAAGAAAAAAATTCCTTAAATTAAAAACCCTAGCATGTAATTCTATGTTTTAATCCATCTCACAATATAAAACAAAGAATTGCATAGATTTGGTAAGGAATATGATACCTATCTGATTGAAAAATTAGATTACCACGTTTCACTATTCGACGAGAACTTGTCCCATAAAGAACTGTAAAATTGAATCAGCTCTGGACGAATTAGGCTCCAAGCCATACACCGTTGGAAACATCTCTGAGTTAGCTTTCTAACACAAAAGGCGGATTGTGAATCCAATCATCGAGCAAAACGTTATAGCAGTTTTCGTTGAGAGTGGCTTAGATATCCGAATTTCGAACTCAAACGTAGATGCACAAAGAATAGCAATTAGAAGAGTTCCACTATATAGTAATCATATCGTCTAAATAAACCGAGCATGTGATACTAAACTGGTCACATGTTATTTACAGACTTACAATCCATATTTCATGAATCTAGTTTCAATCCTTTTTACTGAAACCTTATCGCCTCATCGCATGAGAAAGAAATTAGACTTGAAGTCATGCTACTTATATAATAAACAAATTATTATAGTTATCATAGGTGTTCACAAGTTGCTCACGCTGAAGCACATGTGCACCAAAACCTTAATTTCTTGCACTTCAAACTCAAGATAGAGTATGCAAAAATTCTTTTCTGATGACACCCATCTTATGAACCTATATATCGTGACCAACTATAACATCTATCCTTTAAACCAAGAATCACATGTACAGACTATAAAGAAACTTGCATCGCTAACAAACAAAGATCATCAAAAAATTTAAGCAGTACAGTAACGACAACAATTGTTGTTACCATGCCAATATCCAGGATTATCATTAATCTAATTGAAGCACATTTTTTTTTTTTTTTTTTTTTTATCAATGCCTTCGGCTCCACAGACTAACTGTTAGTAGAGCAATCTTGATGATAATATACTAGATAATACCTTAATCATAATACAATAACGTACCTCTTAATTGCTTAACCCACAAACGAAAACCGATAAACAAACCTTTCTTCATATTCATTGTCGAACAACCTTGAAATTGTTGGTAATAATTGCTTTAATCCAAAACTAGAGACTATCGTGCTGATAACGTGTTAGAATTAAACCGATTTGGAGAGAACACCACACTAACTTAACACTAACTTAACATGTATTGAATCATTGAGAGAATGAGATAGAGAGAATTCTTATTCATTGAGGTAAGTCTAAATAGGAGGAGGTTACCTTTATATACAACTAGGTAACCTCCTTTTCAAGATAAAGGATTATCATGATAAATACCAGATAGAGGGTTATCAAGATAAACACAAGATAGAGGACTATCAGGATAAACACAAATCAATGGTGGGCATCCATATAAGCCCACGGATTTCATAACAAAAAATATTTTTTATTAATAAATATTTATTGACCAATAAATAAATAGGATCCAAACCCACCCCCCACCCAAGGGTTTTTTTTACTGATAAATGTTTATTGACAAATAAATATAAATAGTGTCCCCCCACCCCCACCCCACCCCACCCACACACACAAGATCCTAAGACTAGTTTTCTTTTTGTGTTATTTAAGCTTTAGTCCTATTTTTTATGGGGTATTTAGGCTTTAGTCCTAAAATTATCGATTATTAGATTTTAGTCCTACTTCCATCTTTGATTTTCTTAAATGACCAAAATACCCTTAGAGCATGTTTATCACGTGACTTGAAATTGCATAAAAGTAGGATCAAAACCTAATTTACCCAATTAAAGGAGGGGTAAATCCTAAAAATGAGATTCGACTACGTAATAATTTTTAACATTTTCTTAACTAACATTAAAAAAAATGTATTTTGGGAAAAGTCATTGCATTGTTTTTTTGTGCATTCTCTCTCTATTAGTCTTAATTTTAAATTATTCGACAATACAATATTGTGCTCATTGAGTCTTTTGAATTGGAGTGCTACATTCATATGATAAAAATACAAATACAAATACAAATATTAACGAGTCGCGTGTTTAATACAAATATATAGTGAAAAATTTACCGCTTGAATTGAGGTTCTTCTCTAAAATAGTAGAACGTAGACAGAGAGACATTTCAGCTCAGAAAAGCCCAAGCCCATAAATGGTTTTAGTGAGTCCAAAATCTACTACATAGAGTTGATTTTACAAGTATAGCCTCGCTTTTAAAATGTTTACGATTAAAACTAAATGGACATTATTGTATTAAACTAGTGCTCCAGTAGGGCTAAACAAACGAAAAAAATAAATTGAAATCTCCTCACTTCGGTCTCTCTCTCACGACTGTGTCCGAATCTAAATAGGGGAGAGAAGAACTTTCCCTCATTATCTTACCTAATTCATCAAGATGAAAACTATCAATGATCGAATGGTAGATGTAATTTATGTAGAAAACTTATTATAAAATTATATTTATTGTTAAGTAAACAAGAAAATCAAATTGATACAATAAATATGTCATGAACAAACCTTTAGTTTAGCAAACTAACTTAATTTACCAATGATTAAATTCGATCCTAGTGATAATTACTATGTTCTTATTAAGACAAATTTGCTCCCTCTCGGTGCTCAAGGTTGATGAACAATTGTCTCCCAAGACAGAACGGATTTCAATCCCATGAATGTAGCACTCCAATTCAAAGGACTCAATAAACGCAACATTATGTTGCGTAGTCGAATCTCATTTTTAGGATTTACCCCTCCTGTAATTGGATAAATTAGGTTTTGGTCATACTTTTATGCAATTTCAAGTCACGTGATAAACATATTCTAAGGGTATTTTGGTCATTTAAGAAAATCGAAGATGAAAGTAGGACTAAAACCTAATAATCGATAATTTTAGGACTAAAGCCTAATAATCGATTTTTTTTCTGCTAATTATGAATTTATGATAAGACTTTTCAAAGCGTTGGAAAAGACTTTTGGTAGTTCTTCACATGGACCAAAATATCGCCGATATATCCGATATATCGCCGATATATATTGGTATTTTGAGTACACCGACATCGATATTTTCGACATATATCCACCGAATATAGAATCCTTTTTTTCCCGATATATATCGAAATTTCTGATATAAAACTTTATATCGCCGATATAATCGATATATCCGATATTTACGATATATATCGGTTGACTTTTTAACTATTTTTTAATATAAATCCGATATTTCTAATATATTTCCGATATTTCTAATATTATGTGTCGGATATATTCGATATTTCCGATATTTTAAATAATTTGGAATGGTCACCAAAAAAATGGATATATCCGATATATATCGGTTTTTGGGTACACCGATATATTGATCGATATCGATATTTTGAACCTTGGTTCTTCAAAAGACAGGCAAATTCCAAACGTCTACAACTCTGTTAGTAAAAGGAAATTTCCTAATAAAAGAATTTTCTTCAAAAAGACTTCAAATTCCAAAAGTTCGCTCTTAGCCTTGTTGGTCCACATTGTTCCTATATTCTAATCCTTACTTCGTCATGTGTCAAAGAAGAGATGAAATCAAAAGGGCAAACATGGTTGTTTCTCTTAATTATGTTTTTCCAAGCTCATCTCTACTTTGCAGCTGATACCATTTCTTCAGGTGAATCTCTCACTCAATACCAATCTTTGGTATCTAAAAGTGGTATATTCCAACTTGGTTTCTTCACACCAAACTCATCTCTTAACTACTACATAGGAATATGGTACAAGAATATTCCTACACAAATCACTGTACAAACTGTCGTTTGGGTTTTCAATAGAGATACTCCCCTTACTGACCCATTTTCTTCAGAGTTAAAACTCTTAGAGAATGGTAATTTAGTTCTGTTCAACTCGTCGAAAATAGCGATATGGTCGACAAAGACGACCACAAAAGCCATTAATTCATCTGAAGTGGTGCTTTGGGACGATGGAAATCTTGTTTTGAGAAATAGGATAAGACCATCTGATGTTTTTTGGCAGAGTTTTGATTACCCTACTCATACATGGTTGCCTGGTGGAAAGATTAGATATGATAATAGAACGAAGACAGCGCAGTTACTCACTTCTTGGAAAAATGAAAATGATCCTGGGACAGGGTTATTTTCTTTAGAGTTGGACCCAATTGGGGACCAGTATGTTATATTGTGGAATCGGACTCAAAGGTATTGGACTAGCGGACAATGGAACGGACAAATTTTCAGTGGAGTTCCAGAAATGAGATTGAATTATATTTACAATTTCAGCTATACGAAAAATGCTAATGAGAGCTACTTCACCTATAGTCTTTATAATACTTCTATTGTTTCTAGATTTGTGATGGATGTGGCAGGGAAAATCACGCAAACTTCTTGGGCTGAAAGTACACAAAATTGGTTTTTGTTTTGGTCTCAACCAAGACAACAGTGTGATGTCTATGCCTTTTGTGGTGCTTTCGGTATATGCAATCAGAACTTACCCTCTTGTACGTGTTTGGATGGTTTCAAACCACGAACACCAAAAGAATGGAGTATTAGAGATTATTCTGGTGGTTGTGTGAGGAATACATCCTTGCAATGCGGGAAAGATGACTTTTCACCGCTGCAAAATGTGAAATTGCCTGCAAATCAGCCTTTGGCAGTTCCAAGTGATTCAAGTGCTGATGAGTGCAAATCAGCTTGCTTGAACAACTGTTCTTGCAGTGCTTATGCTTACAGTAGGGGGTGTTCAGTTTGGAATGGAGATTTGTTAAGTCTACAGAAAGCCCCAGATGGCGATGGTAGTGGAATAGATCTCTACCTCAGACTTGCTGCATCTGATATCAATTTCTCTATGGGTACCTCTCCAACTCCTTTAATTTGTCATTTTTTGTTACACAATTCGGAGCAGTTGTGGATTTGTGGTACCTAGCCTAGGAAGTTTTCACTTGTGTAATTATTCGGGCCTTACAGAGATAGTATTGGTTAGCCTGGTTTCTTTAGAGTGGATTATGGCTTCAGGGTGAAAATAAATGACATTTTGTTCTTAACGTTCATTTTCACTGCAAAAAAGTCTTTTGCAGTGAAAATCAGTGCAAAATCCATTTTGAAGTCAAATGAAGAGTCGTCCAGTGCAATGACGTTTCCACATGGCAAACCGGTGTTTCCTCGAGTACATTCTGAATGATGTAGGATAGAGGAAACCTTCCATCGCTAGAATTCAAGGAATGCTTAGCTAGGACCTATGGATAAATATAAATAGCAGGGAAATCCATCAGTCTATGCTTCGTAGGCAATTGTTTAGTTAACAACAGAGACAATATCTTACCTGTGAAAAACAAATTCATTATATGAATTGTGTTAGTCTCTATAAATTGTAATAGTAAGGGCAGAGTAATTTAACTCCAACTATTGTTGTCATTGTTTTGTCTGCAGGAAAAAAGCCACTCAAGGCATACATCATCGTACTCATTGCTGGATCAAGTTTCATTAGCATATTGGCTTGCGCTTTTTTAGCATATAAAATGAAACAAAGAGGTAAACAATTCTTTGATTTATAGAATGACTTTTGTAAGTACCACGTTATACTTTATTTTCTTTGGTTGTACTTATTATCTGGAAATAGGAGATTCAGGTAAAACCAGATATGAAGGTAGAGAGATATCACTGTCGGATTTGTCAAAAACACATGAAGTAGAAAGGGGCAAGTTGGAAATACCATCATTTGACTTCGACACAGTTTCAGCAGCTACAAAAAACTTCTCAAATAAGTTAGGGCAGGGAGGATTTGGTCCTGTCTATAAGGTAATATTAGCTTGTTCAAATGCATGTAATATATCCAACCTGGATTTAGCATTGCCACCATATCTCTGTGAGCTTTGAACTTGAAACAAATCCTTTTCTAACATTACAGCAATCAAAAATTGTTCTTAACGCCATTGCTATGGCCTGTGAAAGAATTAAATAAACACCCAACACTGTTATTGCTAGTGCGTCACTCTACTAAAAGTTGTACTCCTGCTAATCATAACTTACCTTAAAAATTGAGGAATGCATCAACAGGGACGACTGCCCTGCTTCATTAATCATTAGCAGTGAAAGACTGCAACAGTAAGATGTGACAACAGTTACATGCATTATGAATATGAACATTTTTCTAAGGCTATATGTAATGGAAGGGGGTGATAATCCTATTCATCTAGTTTTGCAACTAATTTTAAAGCTGCAATATATTGAAGAACTTTGCCTTTGAGTATTTGCCTCTTCTGACTATGAATGGAAGACCTTTAAAAGCTGCCTGCAGTATTTCATAGTATAACAAGTAGGAATATTGGGCAATCAAAACAGCGTTTTGTTATGGTAAAAACATCTCTCTCTCTCTCTCTCTCTGTTTTTCAGGGTAAGCTACTAGATGAAAGAGAGATTGCAGTGAAAAGATTATCAAGAAGCTCTGGACAGGGTGTACAAGAATTTAAGAATGAACTAGTAATGATATCCAAACTCCAACACAGGAACCTTGTTAGGCTTCTAGGTTTTTGCATTGATAAAGAAGAGATGATGTTACTCTATGAGTACATGCCCAACAAAAGCTTGGATGCCTATCTCTTTGGTATGTGCATGCTCTTTTCAAAATTTACCCCGGCCTTTTTTGTTACTGAGAAATTTTTAGTCAACAATATCCATGATGCTTTCCCCACGTACCACCACTTGTGGGTCGTGGGTCTTTTATAGCTCTCCCCCTTTGCACAATATCATTAGGGCATGCTATGTATTGCGCTAGTTATATTATGATTCGAGGTACATGTCGTCAGCACTTCCTTAAAATCTGTAATGTAAGTTAACTTTATTTTACATTTTCTGATGCGTATGAAAAATTCAGATCCAACTAAACGAGTTCTGCTAGATTGGAGTAAACGCTTCAACATTATTGATGGTATTGCACGAGGCCTTCTTTATCTACATCGTGATTCTCGACTTAGAGTGATCCATCGAGATTTGAAGGCTAGTAACATTCTTTTGGACGAGGATATGAACCCAAAAATATCAGACTTTGGCATGGCAAGGATATTTGGTGGAAAGCAGACATTGGCAAATACTAATAGGGTTGTTGGGACATAGTAAGTATCATATAGTAATGAATATTGATTGTGGTTTTTAGGTTTTCTAATGTATTCAAATATATGTTTTGTGTCCTTCCATGAGACCATGACTATAGTCTTCTTTAACTTTTACGCTTTCCTTAGATCATACCAACTGACATGCAACGAGTTTAAATTCTTTTCACAACAATATGCAGTGGTTACATGTCACCTGAGTATGCCATGGAAGGAATATTCTCTGAAAAATCTGATGTATTTAGCTTTGGAGTGTTGCTGTTAGAGATTGTGAGCAGTAAGAAGAATAACAGCTTCTGTTTGCCAGGAGAATCTTATAACAACCTTTTAGGATTTGTGAGTATATACTTTTCAGCTCTATCCTCGACTTATAATTTACTTTTATGTTCTCTTGCTTCAAATGGGTAATCTGAATTTTTTTCGATCAAGGGATGGCGATTGTGGAATGAAAATAAGGCGTTGGAGTTGATGGATCCAACATTGGTCGAATCATATAATTTACAAGAGCTGATGAGATGCATCCATATGGGGCTTCTTTGCGTGCAATACCATGCCCTTGATAGGCCAACCATGTCTACAATAGTTTCCATGCTTTGTAGCGAGGCAACTCTTCCCATTCCAAAGCAACCTGCATTTACTCTGGAAAGGAGTTGTGAGCAACCTGAGATTCCTTCTAATATCAATATTGCAATATCTATAAATTCTATGACCATCACAACTCCCCAGGGACGATAATTTGATGGGCATATACATTCCTTGACATAAAGTGTATGCATAAAATTTGTACTCAATTATTCATCTATTTGAGATCACAAGAGTTAGATTCATTTCGAAATCGCTAAATCTCGACTTGTCGTACTATGCTTAAAGTCTGAAACTGTTTCCATTTCTCACTATTTTGTCTTTCCTAACCAATTATAACTGTCACGACACATGGGCAGATGTGCAAAGTCTGTCTTTCTGTTCAAGAAATCGTGCACGAAGGAATGAAGAGAATCCTCTAATGGACTGGATGCCAATTGCCAAAGACGATGGCCTTGCATTAAGGGACATCTGAAAATGTGATAATTTCTATTTCGATTATGAACAGTATGAAGAGTTGACTGATTGGGAAACCATCTATTATCTCTGTGATCACAATAATTCGAGTAGAATTTGCACATTCAAGTTGACTAAGAACAAGAAGACTTGTTGATTTGATGTGAAGATGAAGTGTGTGCCATTATCTTGGGAGTGTTTAATTAAGAAGAAGAAAGAGCAAAGGAAAAGTCTCAGGTGCAGCCATCAGCCTATCACACGTAGAGAGATGGAGTGGTAAGAGAACAATAGTGATTTATATTTGATAACTCAATTATTCATACACCAATGTCAATTATTCATGCACCAACGACTTTGGTCAGTTGCTATCAAGAATCTCCTCGCCAAACCTTCAGCCGTGGTACTTCCCTAGTTAATATATAAGAACATCAAATCTTCATTAAAGGTTTGCAGTATTGAAGGAAGTTTGAACTTTTGAAGTCTATGATGCATTCATTTCTCATTAATCACACAAGTATGACATTGATTGGAAAAATCTTAAGTTGTTGTCGAAAGTCTTTGGGTGGTTGTTCTTCAAACAGACTTTAATTTGCCGGTTTCAATAATTGTTTACTTTGATACAAAATGAAATTTTCCACTCTCAATCTTCAGTTTGTTATGTGTCAAAGAACTTCAAAGAGAAGAGATGAAATCCAAAAGCCAAACATGGTTGTTTTTTTTAGTTGTGTTCTTCTTCTCATCTACCCAAACTCATCTCTGCTTTGCAGCTGATACCATTTCTTCGGGTCAATCACTCACTTCAAATCAAACTCTGATATCTAAAGGCGGTACATTCAAACTTGGTTTCTTCACACCTGGTACTTCGCTTAAATGCTACATAGGAATATTGTACAAGAACATTCTTCCACAAACTGTTGTTTGGGTTGCCAATAGAGATACTCCCCTTACTGACCCAACTTACTCAGAATTAAAGCTCTTAGAAGATGGTAATTTAGTTCTGTTCAACTCGACAAAACAAGTGGTATGGTCGACGAATACGGCCTCAAAATCCATTAATTCATCTGAAGTGGTGCTTGGAGATGATGGAAATCTTGTTTTGAGAAATGTGGTTGGACCATCTACTGTTTCTTGGCAGAGTTTCGATTACCCTACTGACACATGGTTGCCAGGTGCAAAGCTTAGATATGATAATATAACAAGGAAAGCAGTGTCACTTTCTTCTTGGAAAAATCCAAATGACCCTGGAAGAGGGTTATTTTCAGATGCATTAGACCCAAATGAAGATCAGTTTGTTATAATGAGGAATATGACTCAAAAGTATTGGACTAGTGGACCTTGGAACGGACAGAATTTCAGATTTGTTCCAGAGATGAGATCTAATTATAACAATTTCAGCTATGCGAAAAATGAGAATGAGAGCTACTTCACCTATAGTCTTTATAATACTTCTATTGTTTCTAGATTTGTGATGGACGTGTCGGGGCAAATCAAGCAATATTCATTGGGTGCAGATTCAAAAAAATGGTTTTTGATTTGGTTTCAACCAAGACAAGAGTGTGATGTCTATGCCTTTTGTGGTGCTTTCGGTATATGCAATCAAAAAGACGGCGTACCCCTTTGTACGTGTTTGGATGATTTCGAGCCACGATCACCTGAAAAATGGAATTCAGCTAATTATTCAGGTGGATGTGTAAGGAAAACATCTTTGCAGTGTGGCGCTGAAGACGGATTTAGGCAGGTTCCATATAGACCTTTGGGAAGCAATAATCTTTCGTCCATTAAAACGGCTGAAGACTGCAAACTAGCTTGCTTGAACAACTGTTCCTGCAATGCCTATGCTTTCACCGGCTGCTGTTTAATTTGGAATGGAGATTTGTTCAGTCAACAACAATTCCCCGACGAACTTGGAGTACGTATCAACCTCAGGATTGCAGCTTCGGACATCCCAAGCTTTAGAGGTGAGATTAATAAGTGATAATAATTGAAAATAATAGAAACATGGTTTCTTTAGAGTGGATTATGGCTTCAGGGTGAAAATAATTGAAATTTTATCCTTAACAACATGCATTTTCACTGCAAAAAAGTCTGTTGCGGTGAAAATCAGTGCAAAATCCATTTTGCAGTCAAAATGAATTGAAGAGTCGTCCAGTGCGTTCTATGTAGGATGGAGGAACCTTCCATCGTTAGAATTTAGGGAATGTTTAGCTAGGAGCTATGGATAAGTCAATCTTTTAGTTAACAACAGAGAACATTTCTTACCTGTGAAATTTTTTTCGGTATCTGAGTTGTTAGTCTTCAATAATTAACTCCAAATCGGCGGGGAGGGGGACTTATAACAAATCACATACATTAATTCTATAATTCTAAATTAGTCAAATAAGCTTTTACAGACATTGATAATAGTAAGCAAAATAAGTTTGTAACTCAAAAACATTCAACAGATTATAAGCATACCGTGAATCATAAATAGCCATGTCTCAATGCAATGAGAAGACGAGATCCCAGACTATTACTCTGTTAGAGCTGTTGGAGTTATCCCTCACATGAGGAGAGAAAATCGACGAGAAACGGGCTTAATTCGCATTCGGCGTGATGTCGAGAGCCAGCGCTCTCGATAGAAACACTCGCTTTCGTTCCTCCAAGAGTTCGAGGCGACCCGCTCCAAGAGGAAGCGACCAGCTCGGTGTCGATGTTTTTCGGTAGCGACTTCGCTCGAATGAGCGCCGCCTTCCAGCTTAATTTCGTGGAAGCCCTTATTTCACGATACGCGAAATTTGGTTTTTGGAGATAAAAACCAAAATCAAGGTTTTGGAAAACCTAAGCTAACCAAACCAGAGAAGACTGAG
The DNA here is from genome assembly GCF_015680905.1 of Coptis chinensis. Taxonomy (NCBI): domain Eukaryota; kingdom Viridiplantae; phylum Streptophyta; class Magnoliopsida; order Ranunculales; family Ranunculaceae; genus Coptis; species Coptis chinensis. The sequence goes on along the minus strand of NC_141464.1, from coordinate 62,931,479 downwards.
AACCAGACAAAAAGAAAAGAGAGAAACCAATCTTGAAAGCTATCAAGATTGAGAGATAACCTTTACAGAGATTCAACCCTGTAAAGAGATAAGAGTGATCTAGTAAGGTGAGAGACTGAAAGAAGAGATTGTAATCTTCCTTCCCACTTTATAAAGAACTGACTCTTGTGGAAGTAGGCATCATTGGCCGAACCACGGTAAATCTTTGTCTTGTGGTTTGCTTTTACTGCTTTACATTATTATCCGGTTGTTAATAGTTGTTTAGCGAGTTGGGCATGTTAGTATAGGTAGTTTGTGATATTTGAGATTTATCTGGAGTTGAAGTGTGTTTATACAAGTTATCTGTGTAGTGGGGGAACCGATTGGTATTGGTGTAATCCCCAACAAGTGGTATCAGAGCCTTGGTTAGAATAGCCTAGGGTGTTATCCGAATCTTGGTCAGAAGGTGTTTGACGAAATTCCTGAGAGAAGATTTGAGGTTAAATAACTTGTAGAGATGGACCATTCCGTGAACACTCGTATGATAAATCTGAATAGGAAGAACTACACCATCTGGAAAGCCAAGATGGAAGACTTGCTTTACTGCAAGGACTTGGCACTACCCATTGAGAATGGGGGAGTAAAACCAGAAAAGACTAATGAGGCTGAGTGGAAAAAGCTTGACAGAAAAGCAATTGGATACATTCGACAGTGGATTGACGACAGTGTCTTTCACCATGTGTCCCAAGAGACTACAACCTTCAGTCTATGGAAGAAACTCGAAGACCTATATGAGAGGAAATCGGGTGGAAACAAAGTGCTAGTCGTTAAGAAGTTTGCAGACACGAAGTACAAAGAAGGTTCTTCAATGTCTGAGCATCTTAATGAAGTACAGAGTATCATCAATCAGATGCATTTGATGAAGATCGATTTGGGAGACGAAGTTGAGGCTTTGTTTCTATTAGGCTCTCTTCCCGAAAGTTGGGAGACATTAGCGGTTTCTACATGGAGCGACCCGAGGATGGAATTGTTACCATGGAGATGGCTACCATGTCTCTGTTGAATGAAGAGACTAGAAGGAGTGCAAAGCGGCTCCTCTCACTCGAGGGTCCTTTTCACGTAGAAACGGGGAGAGGTCAAAACAGAAAAACCATCTCGTTCTAGAGGTGATGGCGTAAGTAAATCTAGGGGTGAAGCTAGAACTCCTAAGGCAGAGAGGCAATGTTACTATTGTGCCACCAAAGGCCACTTCAGATATGAGTGCATGACACTGAAGAGGGATGAGAAGAATAACTGTGTACATGAAGACATGGTGCAGAGGAACGGAAACACAGGCAGAGATACTACCGCACTAGTCGAGGACCTAGTGGGAATTGTGTCAGATTGTGGTGTGTGCTATCTTAGTACCTCATGTCAGGATACAGAGTGGGTGATAGATACAGGAGCATCCTATCACGTCACACCGCACAGGGGATTCTTCACTACCTACAGTTGTGGTGAATATGGTGAAGTGAGGATGGGTAACAGTGGAGTCTCGAAGATTATAGGCATTGGAGATGTTCATGTAGAAACCAATGTCGGCTACACCTTGACACTCAAAGATGTAAGACATGTCCCTGACATACGGTTAAGCTAATTTAATTTTGGGAAATTAGATGACGATGGCTTTGTAAACTTCGTTTGGTAAGGGGTATGGAAACGGCGCAGATGTTCCATTGAAGCGGCCGGAGGAAAAAGAAAACTTGCTCTCTTTACAAAACACGGGCTAGTTTGTGTAAAGCGAAGCGAAATCTTGTGAGAAGAAGAAGCTTCATCCCAGAATCAGGCACAAGAGACCGCGGTCACATGGGCATAAAAGGGATGGAAGTTCTTGCTAAGCAAAAGGCCTTGCCGGATATCAAAGGTACACATTTAAATACATGTACTCATTTCGTTTGGTAGGAAAGCAACAGGGTGTCTTTCTAAAAGATTCCCGTCTCCACGAAAAGGACACCGCCCTTGAACTAGTGCACCGATTTATGTGGTCCTATGAGAGTGAAGTCCCACCAGGGAGCTTTGTACTTCTTGACATTCATTGATGATCGTCAAGAAAGATATGGGCCTATAGTCCCGAAGACCAAGGATGAAAGTACTTGGCGTGTTTGAAAATTCCACATGGTGGAAAGAGAGCTGGGAAGTTGTTGAAGTGTATTCGCCGGATAATGGGGGTGAGTACATAGGGCCATTTGAAGAGTATTGCCGAGTCATGGGATTAAATCATGAGCGCACCGTTCCCAAGACACCGCAAATGAGAATGGAATAGCGAGAGAATGAACCGCACCATTGTAGAGAGGATGAGATGCATGCTATCTCACTCTAAGCTACCTAGAAGCTCTTGGGTAGAAGCAATGCGTCTGATCGTGCATGTGATCAACCTTGTCGCCCGAAAAATCCTCGAATAGTGATTATCCGGAGAGAGTATGGTCGGCGAGAGATGTTGATTATGGATACTTGAGGTATTTGGGTGCGGGGGCATTTGTGCATATTCGAAAGATGAGAGATCCAAGCTTGATGACAAAGCCAAGCGGTGCATTTTTCCTCGGTTATGGAGATGAAAAGTTTGGTTACAAACTCTATGATCCGATTAACAAGAAGGTAATCCGAAGTCGAGATGTTGTGTTCTTAGAAGACCAAACCATAGCGGACTTTGAGGAGGAGAAAAATCACGGGCTTTTACCAATGATCTTGTTGATTGAACCGAAGTTCCTATGGAACGTCACGAAGGCATTGAGAATCACGAGAACCATGAGTTTGAAGCTCGTGATGAGAATCCTATTGCTTTCATGATGGGATAGAACCTATTGGTATAGAAGATGCGGATGAGATGCATGAAACCACCACCGAGCAAGCGAAGTGCATCCTCTTGGTGGCACCGGCCAGATGGGGCAAGGAGGTCCGACAGAGGAGACTAGCTTCAACCAGGTATCCACCACATAATGTCGTCTTTACTATCGGATGGTGGAGAACCTATGTACTATCAAGAGGCACTTGAAGCGTACGACAAAAAAAGTGGTTGAAGGCCATGCATGACGAGATGGATTCTTTGCATAAGAATCACACCTATGAAGTTAGTTGAGAAACCCACAGGAGAAAAGTTCTCAAAAATAGGTGGATATACAAAGTCAAGCATGAGAGAACAATCCTCACCCAAGCATGGCAAAGCTCGCCTTGTTGTGAAGGGATTCTTGTCAAAGGAAAGGAATTGACTTTGATGAGATTTTCTCTCTGTAGTGAAGATGACTTCTATCCGGGTGGTATTGGGTATGGCCGCAAGTATGAACCTAGAGGTTGAGCAACTAGATGTTAAGACGACTTTTCTTCATGGAGACCTTGAAGAAGATGTCTACATGGACCAACCGTAGGGGTTTGAGGTCAAAGCGCAAGGAGCACCTAGTATCTGGTGATAAAGAGCTTGTATGGGTTGAAACAAGCAACCGGGCGACGATTGGTACATAAAGTTTGATTCCTTTATGGCGAAGCAAGGATACAAGAAGTCCGCTTCCGATCATTGTGTGTTTGTTGAGAGATTTCGGATGGGGATTTCATTGTCTTATTCGTATGTGGATGATATGTTGATAGTTGGCCCAAACATCAACAAGATATCAAAATGAAGAAAAAGACTTGAGTAAGTCCTTTGAGATGAAGGATTTGGGTCAAGCAAAGCGGATATCTGGGATCGCGGATCACTCGTGACGAAAAGAGTGGGAAGTTGTGGCTTTCAAGAAAGCTACATTGAAAGGTGTTGAAGAGATTCAACATGGATCAAAAAGCGAAACCCGGTCGGTTAATCGCTTGGTGGCCGATTCGCATGACCAAAGAGATGTGTCCTAAGGGTGAGCATGAGCGAGTCGGATGGAAAAGATTCTTTATGCATCCGCGATGGGGCGCTTTGATGTATGTCATGGTGTGTACTAGACCGGATATTGCTTTTCGCCCGTTGGGGTGGTAAGCGATTTCTCAAAAATCCGGGTAAAGAGCATTGGGAAGGTGTTAAGTGGATATTGAGATATCTCAAAGGCACTTCCAAATCATGTTTGTGCTTTGGTGGAAAGCCCTTACTTGACTGGGCGCTGCTTAATCGATCATGGCGGTGATGTTGACTTCGATGAAGTCCACCTCCGGTTATCCGGTTACTTTTGCGGGGGAGCGGTTTCTTGGCAATCTAAGTTGCAAAAGTGTGTTGCCCTCTCCCACTTCTGAAGCCGAAGTATATTGCGACCAATCGAAAGGTTGCAAAAGAGTTGCTATGGATGAAGAGGTTCTTCGAACTAGGGCTAAAAAGCGAAACGGTTTGTAGTTAGTTCTACGTGGTCGAGGCGCCATCCACTTGAGCAAGAATCCGAAGTTTTCATTCTAGATCCAAGCACATACACGCGTTATCATTGGATTAGAGAAGTACTTTCGAAGACAAGCATTTGTGTATCGAGAAGATCCATACCGACAAGAACGGGTCGGATATGATGACCAAAGTCTTACCGAAAGGTAAGTTTGATGTTTGTTTGTGCTATTGCGGGAATGGCGACACTCTCTCCCCGCTGATTTGGCAATTGCATGGAGGAAGCCCCCTCACCGCTCGAGGGGGGGAGATTGTTGAGTTATCCTCACATGAGGAGAGAAAACAGAGTCGACGTAAACGGGCGTTCATATGTCGAGATGTCGAAGCGCTCACGATAGAAGCGCCTTCGGCGTTCCAAGAGTTCGATGGCCGGTTCCGACCAGCGCCAAGGAAGGCGACCAGCGCTCGCCGTGTCCGGTGTTTTCAGCGACTTCGCGCTTCGAGTGGCAGCGCCAGCGCTTAATTTCGTGGGTTTATTTACAAGATTCCGCGAAATTTGGTTTTGGAGATAAAACCAAAATCAAGGTTTTGGAAAACCTAAGCTAACCAAACCGGAGAAGACCGAGAACCGGACAAAAAGAAAAGAGAAAACCAATCTTGAAAGCTATCAAGATTGAGAGATAACCTTTACGAGATTCAACCCTCAGAAAGATATAAGAGTGATCTAGTAAGGTGAAGATCGAAAGGAGAGATTGTAATCTTCCTTCCCACTTTATAAAGAACTCCACTCTTGTGGAAGTAGGCATCATTGGCGAACCACGGTAAAATCTTTGTCTTGTGGTTTTTTTTTCTTGCTTTACATTATTATCTCGGTTGTTAATAGTTGTTTAGCGAGTTGGGCATGTTAGTATAGGTAGTTTGTGATATTTGAGATTTATCTGGAGTTGAAGTGTGTTCATACAAGTTATCTGTGTAGTGGGGGAACCGATTGGTATTGGTGTAATCCCCAACAAGAGCATGAGAACTGAGAAGACGAGATCGAGTGATGGAGTATTTATTAGCTAGTTTATTTAGAGTAGAAACTAATTGTGGAATTGTGGGAATGATGGCTGGACTTTGAATATTTTGGACTTTGAATATTTTTTATGCCAGGGGCCATGGATTTCATTCTCACGTATATATATTTCATTTTTTTTTCTTAAAATTTTAGGGGGAGGGGGCAACTGCCCTCCCCCCTGGCTCCGCCCCTGCTCCAACTATTGGTGTCACAGTTTTTTGGTCAGCAGGGAAAAAGACGCTCAAGGCATACATCATTGTACTCATTGCTGGATCAAGTTTCATTAGCATATTGGCTTGCGTTTTTTTAGCATATAAAATGAAACAAAGAGGTAAACAATTCTTTGATTTATAGAATGACTTCTGTATGTAACACGTTATACTATATTTTCTTTTGTTGTACTTATTATCTGGAAAGAGGAGATTCAGGTAAAACCAAATATGAAGGTAGAGAGATATCACTGTTGGATTTGTCAAAAACTCATGAAGTAGAACGGGGCAAGCTAGAACTACAATCATTTGACTTCAATGTGGTTTCAGCAGCTACAAACAACTTCTCAAATAAGCTAGGGCAGGGAGGGTTTGGTCCTGTCTATAAGGTAATATTAGCTTGTTTAAATGCATGTAATTTATCAAACCTGGTTTAGGATTGCTACAATATGTTTGTGAGCTTTGAACTTGAAACAAATCCTGTTCTAACGCTACAACAACAAAAAATTATTCTTGACACCATTGCTATGGCCTATGAAAGAATTAAAGAAACACCCAACACTGTTATAGCTAATGCATCAGTCTACCAAAAGTTGTACTCCTGCTATTCATAACTCACCTTATATATTGAGGAATGCATTAACAGGGACTGCCCTGCTTCATTAGCAGTGAAAGACTGCAACTGTAAGATGAGAGGGACATTATCAGTATGAACATTTTCCGAACGCTATATGTATGGAAGCAGGGGGGAAGGGGTGGGTCCTATTCATCTAGTTTTGCAACTAATTTAAAAGCTGCAAAATTTCGAAGAACTTTGCCTTTGAGTTTTTGCTTCCTGTGACTAAGAAAGGAAGACCTTCAAAAGTTGCCTGTAATATTTCATAGTATAACAACCAGGAATATCTGGAAATCAAAACTGTGTTTTGTTATGGTAAAAACATCTCTCTCTGTTTTTCAGGGTAAGCTACTAGACGAAAGTGAGATCGCAGTGAAAAGATTGTTGAGTAGCTCTGGACAAGGTGTACAAGAATTTAAGAATGAACTAGTGTTAATATCCAAACTCCAACACAGGAACCTTGTTAGGCTTCTAGGTTTTTGCATTGATAAAGAAGAGATGATGTTACTTTATGAGTACATGCCCAACAAAAGCTTGGATGCCTATCTCTTTGGTATGTGCATGCTCTTTTCAAGATTTATCCTAGCCCATTCTGTTACTGAGAAGTTTTAAGTCAACAATATCCATGATGCTTTCCCCACCTACCACCACTCGTGGGTCTTCCTCAATGCCTTATTGTTAAGTAGGACATATCCTCCCTTGTAGAGTTTCACTTGGGATTACATCCTGATTTGTGCGGAATTAAATAAATTTCATGGAGGAAATAGCAATTTCCTTCCTAGCTCGGCCTAGGTGCTTTTATAGCTCTCCCCCGTCCGCCGGTTATTACACAATATCATTAGGGTGTGCTGTGTATTGCGCCAATTATATTATGATTCGAGGTACATGTGGTCAGCACTAACTTAAAATCTGTAATGTAAGTTAACTTTATTTTAAATGTTCTGATTCGTATGAAAACATCAGATCCAGCTAAACGAGTTCTGCTAGATTGGAGTAAACGCTTCAACATTGTTGATGGTATTGCACGAGGCCTTCTTTATCTACATCGTGAATCTCGACTTAGGGTGATTCATCGAGATTTGAAGGCTAGTAACATTCTTTTGGACGAGGATATGAACCCGAAAATATCAGACTTTGGCATGGCAAGGATATTTGGTGGAAAGCAGACATTGGCAAATACTACTAGGGTTGTTGGAACATAGTAAGTATCGGATCTTATCTGTGGTTCTTGGCTTTCAATGATTTCATATTATTTGTTTTCTGTCATTCCATGACTAGAGACTTTCATTTTCACGTTTTCCCTAGATCAACTTGTATGCCTCGATCTTAATTTCTTTTTGCAATCATATGCAGTGGTTACATGTCACCTGAGTATGCCATGGAAGGGATATTCTCTGAGAAATCCGATGTATTTAGCTTTGGAGTGTTGCTGTTAGAGATTGTGAGCAGTAAGAAGAATAACAGCTTCTGTTTGCCAGAAGAATCTTATAACAACCTTATAGGGTTTGTAAGTATTTACGTTTCAGCTCTATCCTCGACTTATAATTTACTTTTATGATCTCTTGCTTCAAACCGGTAATCTGAAAATTTTCAAGGTATGGCAATTGTGGAATGAAAATAAGGCGTTGGAGTTGATGGATCCAACATTGGTCGAATCATATAATTCACAAGAGCTGATGAGATGCATCCATATGGGGCTTCTTTGCGTGCAAGACCATCCCCTTGATAGGCCAACCATGTCTACAATAGTTTCCATGCTCTGTAGCGACGCAACTCTTCCCATTCCAAAGCAACCTACATTTACTCTACAAAGGAGTCCTTCTAATATCAATGATGCAGGATCTATAAATTCTATTACCATCACAATTCCCCAAGGACGATAACTTTCGTGCTATAGAGTTTATACACTTGTAATGTATAACACTCATTATCCCTTAACAGCTAGCTTGTTAAATATTACTAGAAGCATGCTGTCTTGTTTGTACATCACTCAATCACTCTACTCCGAGAGAAGCAAATTTTGGAGCGAAGTGGCATGTAAGTATGAAGCATCTACTGTACGTATTATGCTCTGCATTCAATTTTCGTATAACATTACTATGTATATTAAGCTCATTAAGTAAAAACTTGTGTTGGATACTTGGATCTCTTCCTTCAAGCTTCATCCCATCCCAACTGCTCAAGTAATGAGCTAAGAACATCAAAGCTTAAAGGGTTGCAGTACTGAAGGTACTTTGAAGCCTCTGTGATGCATTCATCTCTCATTATTTCATTAATTAATAAGACACCTAAAGTGGGACCTTACTACCTTAGGACTAAGTTTTTTCGCTAATTATGATAGACTTTTAAAAGCATTGAAAAAATCTGAATTGGTCTTCAAAAACTACACGAATTTGAGTACTTCTTCAAAAGAGTTGCAAATTCCAAATGCTACAACTCTACGTCTTGGTAAAATAATTTGTCCTAAAAGAATAATTTTCTTCAAAAAGACTTGCAAATTCCAAAAGTCCAAGTCTTGTTGGTACACATTGATCCTATATTCTAATCCTTACTTTGTCATGTGTCAAAGAACCTCTCTGAGAAGAGATGAACTCAAAAGACCAATCACGTTTGTTTATCTTAGTTATGTTCTTCTTCTCATCTATCCAAACTCATCTCTGCTTTGCAGCTGATACCATCTCTTCAGGTCAATCTCTCATTCCAAACCAAACTCTGATATCTAAAGGCGGTAAATACGAACTTGGTTTCTTCACACCTGGTACTTCGCTTAAATACTACATAGGAATATGGTACAAGAACATTCTTCCACAAACTGTTGTTTGGGTTGCAAATAGAGATACTCCCCTTACTGACTCGACTTCCATAGAGTTAAAACTCTTAGAAGATGGTAACTTAGTTCTGTTTAACCAGTTGAAAAGAGTGATATGGTCAACCAATACGACCTCATTCGCCATGAGTACAGCTGAAGCAGAGCTTGGGGATGATGGAAATCTTGTTTTGAGAATACAATCTAATGTTTTCTGGCAGAGTTTTGATCACCCTACTGATACATTTTTGCCTGGTGCAAAGATTAGATATGATAATATAACAAAGAAATCAGTGTCACTTACTTCTTGGAGAAACTCAAATGATCCTGCAAGGGGGTTATTTACATTAGAGATGGACCCAAATGAAAATCAGTACGTTATCTTGTGGAATCAGAATCGCAGGTATTGGAATAGTGGACCATGGAATGGACAAATTTTCAGCTTTGTTCCTGAGATGAGATTAAATTATATTTTCAATTTTAGCTATGTTCGTAATGAGAATGAGAGCTACTTCACATATAGTCTTTATAATACCTCTATTATTTCTAGATTAGTGATGCAGTTTTCCGGGCAGATCATGCAATCATCATGGGCTGAAAGTACACAAAATTGGTTCGTGTTTTGGTCTCAGCCAAGACAAGTATGTGATGTTTATCGATTTTGTGGTGCATTTGGCGTATGCAATCAGCAAAGCTTACCCTACTGTACGTGTTTGGATGGTTTCAAACCACGATCACCTGAAGAATGGAATTTGACTGATTATTCGGGTGGCTGTGTAAGGAAAACATCTTTACTTGCGTGCGAAAAAAAAGTAGACAGTTTTCTGCAGGTGTACCTAATGAAATGGCCTGACAATCAAAAAAAATTGAGATACGATGAACAACGGTCGTACATTGAAACTGCTGACGATTGCAAGCTAGCTTGCTTGAACGACTGTTCTTGCAATGCTTACGCTTTCAACAACACTGGGTGTTTAATTTGGAATGAAACTTTGGTAAATCAACAGCAACTCCTAGATGGTGGTGATGGAGTAAGTATCCGTCTTCGAATTGCAGCTTTGGAGCGCCCAGGTGAGAACCCATGATACTTAGTACTTAACAAGTCAATTCTTAATAGTACAAATTATTTTGTTCTCATAGATAGATTTTACGATGATACAAGTTTATGTTCATAATTAAATTGTGGTCATTAACAACATACTGATCGATATCATTAATAATAGAGAGATCTTCCGCACGCATCTGCCAAATTCACTTGGCTGATATTTTTTGCGATAGGGCTTCCTCGATCCTTCTCAAATGTTCTCAAAACCCTCATCCACAAGACCGGAAACTAGATTGACAACAAGAACAGGCAGTTACAACATAGTTAACAAACTCGGATCCAACTGTCCAATACATTTTTGGTTATTTAAAACTGTCTACGAAAATCATAACTAACCTCCAAAATATTACTGTAATCGACTTCCAAAACTCATTAAATGGACTTGTTGTAATGTAATGAAATCCATCTTACCCTGTTTTCCTCAATTTAGTTTTTCACTGCTGCTCTGTTTCTTGCACCACTTGTGAACAAAGCAAATCCTTGATGGTCTTTTCACTGGTCTCAATCTTGGAGATATTTGTCAGCAAAGTCTTTGTGGATTGCCGGAGGCTATTTATACTGTCTAAGTGAGAATCAATTATGTATAAGTTTGGTGCACGTAAATTTTGTTATAACTCAATTTCTTACATAACTTGCATATTGGGAAAAGTGCAATGAAATCTAAAAGACTCATTATTTATGGGTTCTCAATATCTTCAAGAATAATTTGTCATTTAGTATATTCATTTCAGAAGAGATGCATATTCATATTAGAAAAATTGCAATGAGATCTAAAATACTCATGTAACGGCTTCAGTTTCGTTTATATTTTTGGCCTGCAGGCAAAAAGCCACTCAAGGCATACATCATCGTACTCATTGCTGGATCAAGCTGCATTAGCATATTGGCCTGCGTTTTGTTTGCATATAAAATGAAACAAAGAGGTAAACAGTTTGGCGAATTTTGCAATGACTTCTGATGTACATACCATATTATATTTTATTTTTCATTGGTTATTTATTTCATCTGGAAAGAGGCGATTCAGGTAAAATCAAATATGAAGGTAGAGAGACTTCACTGTCAGATTTGTCAATAGCTCATGAAACTGACCAGGGCAAGTTAGAACTACCATCATTTGACTTCAATACAGTTTCAGCAGCTACAAACAACTTCTCAAATAAGCTAGGGCAGGGGGGATTTGGTCCTGTTTATAAGGTAATATAAGCTTGGGTGAAATTTATTTTAGTAATACCTACTATCTCTTTAGGAGTTTAATTTGAACTTAACAAAAAAACTTCTTTGATTGTGGCGTGACAAAAAGCTGCTCTTAACACCATTGCTATGGCTTGTGAAAGAAAAACCGAACTTTTTTAGTTTAGTGCATCAGTCACTCATTTTACTAGTTCTGACCAAAACTTGTGCTCCCGTTCTAAATAGCTCAGCTGATAGATTGAAGGACACAATGGCACACACAGGCTTGCTCTGTGAACCGTGAAAGATTGCAGGAGTAAGATGAGGCAGCAGTGCAGCACTTACATCATTAAGAGTATAAAGAACTTTGAACCCAATATAAATGGAATGCAGGGGAGAAATGACAATGCAATTCATTATTAAGCTCTTTAAGCTAATTATTTCGCTTCATAATTATTGATCGAAGAACATTGCCTTCGTAATTTAGTTTGTAGTAGACCCGGCCTCTTCCTAGACAGCAAGACCTTCAAATACCCTTCTCTAGCATAACCAACTTAAAAATTGCAACCTGAAACCTTTTTTTTTTTTTGGCAAACCTGTTTTAAACGAGATCAGTAACTCTTTGATTGTACATGTTCTTTTCAATATTTATGCTTAATAAAAACTGGGAAATAAAAACTGTGTAATTATGTGTCTATTGTATCTTTTTTTGTAGGGTACGCTACTAGATGAAAGAAAGATTGCGGTGAAAAGACTGTCAAGAAGCTCTGGGCAAGGTGTACAAGAGTTCAAAAATGAACTTATGTTAATATCCAAACTCCAACACAGAAACCTTGTTAGGCTTCTAGGTTTCTGCATTGATAGAGAAGAGAAGATATTACTGTATGAGTACCTGCCTAACAAAAGTTTGGATGTCTTTCTCTTTGGTATGTACATGTTCTTTTCAATATTTATGCTTAATCTATTATGTTCTAGAATTCGAGAAATCTATATATCATACAGAAATTTAAATCGACAATATTGGGGATCAGAATCTGTAATTAGCTTCATTAATTAATAGTCAATATGTGGTCCTGCCGGCATACTTTCCTCACCTAATCACCACCTCATGGAGGTGTAAGTTGGGTGCGTGGCCTAGTTGACACAGTATCAAAATGTGGGAGTATTGGCGAGTCTCAAGGCCTTGGTGCTAAGTAGCATCTCGTTATCGCACCTTATAAATCTTGGATGGCATCCTAATTGGTCTCCAACTAATGACTTGGGCTTTCCAGCGCCTTGTCCTTAGCTTGGGCAATTACACGATTATTAAAACATACTATGCATGGTGCTGATTTTCTTATGAGTTGAGGTACATGTTTGCAGCACTAGCTTGAAGTTTGCAATGTAAGTTAACATTATTTTATATATCATTATATCCTAATGGGAATGAACATTAGATCCAACCAGACGAGTTCTTCTAGATTGGAGTAAACGCTTCAACATAATTGATGGTATTGCACGAGGGCTTCTTTATCTACATCGTGATTCTCGACTTAGAGTGATTCATCGAGATTTGAAGACTAGCAATATTCTCTTAGACGAGGATATGAACCCGAAAATATCAGACTTCGGCATGGCAAGGATATTTGGTGGAAAGCAGACACTGGCAAATACTACTAGGGTTGTCGGAACATAGTAAGTATCGGATCTTATCTGTAGTTCTTGGCTGTCAAGGTTTTCATATTATGTGTTTTCTGTCATTCCATGACTAGAGACTTTCATTTTCACGTTTTCCCTAGATCAACTTGCATGCCTCGAACTTAATTTCTTTTTACAATCATATGCAGTGGTTACATGTCACCTGAGTATGCCATGGAAGGGATATTCTCTGAGAAATCCGATGTCTTTAGCTTTGGAGTTGTGCTATTAGAGATTGTGAGCAGTAAGAAGAATAACAGCTTCTGTTTGCCTGAAGAATCATATAACCTTCTAGGATATGTAAGTACATACTTTTCAGTTCCGATCCATTCCCAACCTTAGCTATAATTTACTACTATGATCTCTTGCTTCAAAATTTAAATGCGTATCCTGAAAATTTCAAGGCATGGCGATTGTGGAACGAAAATAAGGCATTGGACTTAATGGATCCAACATTGATCGAATCGTATAATTCACAAGAACTGGTGAGATGCATCCATTTGGGGCTTCTTTGTGTACAAGACCATCCCCTTGATAGGCCAACCATGTCTACAATAGTTTCTATGCTTGGTAGCGACACACCACTTCCCATTCCAAAGCAACCTGTATTTACTCTAGAAAGGCGGAGCTTTGTACAATCTGGTATTCGTTCTAATAGCCATGATGCAATGTCTATAAATTTTGTTACAATCACGGTTCCCCAGGGAAGATAACTTGGTTGAGTATACAATTCATTATCTTTAACAGCTAGTTTGTTAAATATTATTAGAACAAGGTAGCTGTCTTGTTTGTACGTAACTGAACTCTTCAATCTTCATCTGTCTGATTTCACAAGAGCTAGTTTCATTATTCACTTTATCCAGGTAGCTCTGTTATAGGTTGAATCACATTGGTGCCGGAGAGAACCAACCACATGCAATTTGAACTGAATTCATCTAATCACATTGCACATTAAATCAGTTGGCCTAAAAATTTCTCAAAACAAACTTCGATTAAGAAAGCGCTCTGGTTCATTAAGTGGATATATTCCTCCAGTTCCTCTAAATTTCACATACTAATTACCTGCACGCAGTAGACAGTAACAGTATTAATCCATATTATTATCAACAATCTCAGATAACCTTCTTTGGAACATGAAGTAGCAATGAATAAGATGAAGCATAAATCTCGTATTGCCTCATAAAGATAATTTTATTGCCCCATCGATCTCCTCTACTCGGAAAGAAGTCAATTTTGGAGCGAATAAGGTGGGTTGAGAGGAAGCATCTATGGTATTATGCTTCAAGCAAGGATTGGTACCAAAGGTTGCCAACCTAGGTTTGCTTGGGCCTTGGGTGAGTGCCTGAGTGGGTGTTGCCAACCTAGGTTGCTTGGAACTCTTGCATGCTTATACACTGTTCCGTGATTATCAATACCTTAGCACCCATAAAAGAGCCTCTGACCTCTGTGACAACTTATGCTCGTAAGTCATTCTTGCAACATAAAAAGACAGAAAGCTAAAACCTATAAGCCATATCTAATTGGTTTAGCAATTAAACTATATAGTCATATGTCAAGTTGAAATTTCTCTATAAGAGTTTTAAGACAAGACGCCAGTTTATGGGCTAAAACTTCAGATCAGGGAGAGTAACAAAAGTACAAAACAACTCAGATCTCCATTGCTGTTTAAAATCTACTTAGGTGCTTACAATTTCGATGACATAAAACAAAAATGACATGAAACAAATAAACCCCTTACTGCTTTTTCTACAATATTTAATAACATTTAGACAGTCTCCCAACAATGACTTGACTGATATAATGTTGGAGCTTATAGATCCTGATCCTGAATTTCATCTTCAGTTGGTACTTGGTAGAATGGCATAGTACTAAAAGGAGGCATTGGATATTTGGTGGAACAATGAAATTCCAAATTTTGTTCTGCATTATGCCTAATATTATTTCCATTTCTGACTATTTAGTCTTTCCTAACTACTTTTAACTGTCAGGAATCAGGGTACTTACAGAGATCTTATTACAGTAAGACAGGGACACAATAACCTTTCTTATCGTTAACAAAGCCATGCGCAAAGGAGGAAAAGACTAGAATGGACTGGACGTCAAGTCGTCAATATTGAATAGTCCACAACTCCATCATTTCACGAGTGATTCTCGAACATTTAGAAGCGCGTGGGGACCAAATTGAACACTTCTAGTAGAGAAACTTTCTACCCCATGGACAAAGAAAAGATGGTCCTTAACATTAAATCAAACAACCTAGGATTGAATGGAGAGTGAGCTCATTGCAACATCATACAGTTGTCAGCATTCACAAATTCGATTAAATACAGTAGAAAGAATGCATTAGGAATTGTAGCTGTATTGTAGTGTGCTTTATTTCTCATTAATAACAATAGAAAGAATGCATTAAGATTTGCAGCTGTATTGTAGTGTGCTTTATTTCTCATTAATAACACACCGAACTTGGGACCTATTTAATTTGAATTTCACGTACAATAGGACCGTGATATGATCATATAATACGATGATAATGACACTGGAGTCACAACTTGGTAAGTGTCTATACCATCCTCATTTTACAAAATAGTTTTGCGACGTTTGCTTGTATTAATTACCACTGTAAGTGGTATACTAATTATTATAACACTGACATAGATGGTTGCGTTGAATCAATTGATCAGATATAATATTGGAAGGAACAAAGGTGTCTTTCAGTCTTACATTAGATTGTCGTGTGTGGTTTAATAATAACAATAATAATAATGCAAGAACAAGTGTTGCTGACTATAATTGAATATTCTTGTAATTCATCATTTACTACCAATTCTTCCTATTAAAAGATTTAATAAGATGCTTCCACACATGGTTTAATAGTCACCATGAAAAGTAGGATTGACTTTTCAATACAGAGAAAGATCTGCAGCTGAAAGTTAAAAGACTTTGTCTGGCTAATAATAATAAGACTAGTGCTTGAAAAAGTCTACATATTTCTGCCTCAGGAACCTCTCTGTGGTAGTTTCTGCTGAGATGAGATCAAGAAACCAAACATGGATGCTTCTATCCTTTCTGTTATTGTTCTTAGCACCAAAAACTCATTTCTGTACTGCTGCTGATACCATCTCTGCAGGTCAATCTCTCATTCCAAACCAAACTTTGATCTCTAAGGATGAGAACTTTGAACTTGGTTTCTTCCAACCAGGTACTTCTCCTAACTCCTACATAGGAATATGGTATAAGAAAGTTTCTGTTGAAAACAAGACTGTTGTTTGGGTTGCCAATAGAGATACTCCTCTTACTGACCTTGCTTCTTTTGAGTTAAAACTCTCAGAAGATGGTAATTTAGTTCTGTTAAACCAGTTGAAAGTTGCAGTTTGGTCGACAAATATTACTTCAAGTGCCATGAATTCATCTGAAGTAGTACTTGGGGATGATGGAAATCTTGTTTTGAGAAATAGGGTAAAACCATCTGATGTGTTTTGGCAGAGTTTTGATCACCCTACAGATACATGGTTGCCTGGTGGAAATATTAGATATGATAATAGAACGAAGAAAGCGCAGTTACTGACTTCTTGGAAAAATATAAATGATCCTGGGACAGGGTTATATTCTTTAGAGTTGGACCCAACTGGGGATCAGTATGTTATATCGCGGAATCGGACTCAAAGGTATTGGACTAGTGGACCATGGAATGGACGGATTTTCAGTGGAGTTCCAGAGATGAGATCGAATTATATTTACAATTTCAGCTATACGAAAAATGAGAATGAGAGCTACTTCACGTATAGTCTTTATAATGCTTCTATTGTTTCTAGATTTGTGATGGATGTGTCAGGGCAAATCAAGCAATCTTCATGGGCTGCAAATACAAAAAATTGGTTTTTATTTTGGTCTCAACCAAGACAACAGTGTGATGTCTATGACTTTTGTGGTGCTTTCGGTATGTGCGATCAGAACTTACCCTCTTGTACGTGTTTGGATGGTTTCAAACCACGCACACCAAAAGAATGGAATATTACAGATTATTCTGGTGGATGTGTGAGGCAAACATCTTTGCAATGCAATACTGATGAATTTTCACTGCTGCAAAATGTGAAATTTCCTGCAAATCAGCGTTCCAATCAACAATCTTTGGCAGTTCCAAGTGCTTCAGGTGCTGATGAGTGCAAATCGGCTTGCTTGAACAACTGTTCTTGCAGTGCTTATGCTTACAGTGGGGGATGTTCAGTTTGGAATGGAGATTTGTTGAGTCTACAGAAAACCCCAGATGGTGATGGTAGTGGAATAGATCTCTATCTCAGACTTGCTGCATCTACTGGTGCTAAGAATAAGGGAACACGTACTCCGGCTATAGTGGGTGCCGCTGCAGGGATTGTGGCCTTTCTAGGCCTTGTTTTCTTAGTTGTTTGGAGATGGCGGATAAGACAATCAGTTGGAACGTCAAAGACAGTTGAGGGCTCCTTGGTGGCATTCACCTACAGAGACTTGCAAAATGCGACGAAGAATTTTTCCGAAAAGTTAGGTGGTGGTGGTTTTGGTTCAGTCTTCAAAGGGACTTTACCTGATACAACGGTCATTGCTGCCAAGAAACTTGAAGCCCTAGGTCAAGGAGAAAAGCAATTCCGCAGTGAAGTGAGCACCATTGGGACCATACAACATGTTAATCTCGTCAGATTACGTGGTTTTTGCTCTGAAGGAGATAAAAGGTTGCTGGTCTATGATTACATGCCTAATGGCTCTTTAGATCATCACATGTTTAATCAACAGGCTTCTAAGATGTTAAACTGGAAGGTAAGGTACCAAATTGCACTTGGAACAGCTAGAGGTTTAACTTATCTCCATGAGAAGTGCAGAGACTGCATTATACACTGTGACATCAAGCCGGAGAACATACTTTTGGATGCTGATTTTTGTCCCAAGGTGGCTGACTTTGGTTTGGCGAAGCTTATTGGTCGCGAATTCAGCAGGGTCCTGACAACCATGAGGGGAACTAGGGGCTATCTGGCGCCAGAATGGATTTCCGGTGTAGCTATCACAGCCAAAGCTGATGTCTATAGCTACGGCATGATGCTTTTTGAGATAATCTCAGGGAGAAGAAACTCAGAGCATTCGGAGGATGAGATGGTGAAGTTCTTCCCAACTTGGGCTGCACGCAAAATAAGCGAAGATGAAGAAGTCCTTGCATTATTAGACTACAGGTTAGAGGGTACTGCCGATGTTGAAGAGCTAACTAGAGCTTGTCGAGTTGCTTGTTGGTGTATCCAAGATGATGAATCTCATAGGCCAACAATGGGGCAGGTGGTTCAGATCCTTGAGGGGGTCATGGAGGTGAATCCTCCTCCCATCCCCAGAACACTCCAAGTTCTTGTGGAGAACGAAGGGAACATACATTTCTTTTCAGAAACCACCTCCAACCGCAGCTCACAAACGCGCAGTACATCATCTGCTTCTTCTCAAACCAAAAGCAACATCTCATTAACAAGTTCTAAGACGTAAGACAGTGACGTCCGAGAAGAATTCTGAACCAGTTCTCTTTGCAGTGCATTCCCTAGGTCTTTTCTAAATTTTAGGTACTATGATTTTCATCTGCTTCATATAATTTTACAATGCTGTGAATTTTATACAAAAGTGAACACCTGATAAAATTCCCAAATCCAGTCGTTTGATTGGGAACAAAATCAGGTACGTAGTGTATGTGCTAATTCTAACTCGCCATATAATAGATATTCCAAATGGCATTTGTACCATCACCAAGAAAAAACTTTCTTTTATTAAGTTCTTACTTTTCTTCTAAAAATGCATTACCTGCTACAATAATTTGTTGATGAGCTAGCAAAACTAAACCAGATGAAAAATTAGTAATATAATAAACAGACGATCCAATCTTCTCCAGTTTCAAAGTAGGCTAATCTTCTGTTGTTTGTACAAAATACACATTTTTTTCACAAGAGGTTATGTTTCATCCAAATATGCAATTTCTTGAACTACAGATCCATTACAAAAATATTTGGCAAAGAGGATCAAGTTTGGGATAGTCAGCATGGACATAATATTGATGTCTGAGGTATGATATGGAAGACAATCTAGTACTGGACTACTGGAGGATATTATATCCTCCAAATATATGTTATACTAGAGCAGCATCTATCACTCTCCTTGAGCACGGCCTGCAAGTCAGTTGGCAAGACCCTTGGAGGTTGTTTCAAGAGGTCTTCAGTTCAAGCTAATACATGGAGAGGGAGGGGTTATGCTAAGGGACTTACGGAAAATATGAAGAAAAACGTGCCTATCATTCAATTTATTTCTAAGACGCGCAGCCAGTGGAATGTGACTGGATTGTTTCTACCTAAATGAAGAAATTAGGTAGATGTTTTTACCGCCGTAGTCTCCTACCCAACACCTTACATTGTCTACTTCAGGTCCATGGACCCGGCCGGGGATATAAAGAGCGTGTCATACTGCAGCCTTATAGAAATTCAATAAAATGTGGAATGCTATTGATTAATACAAAATGGAAATGGGATTAAAGAAAATGATGAGGCAATGACACACTTCATTAATGTCGAAGCAATTTAAAACAAGAACTAGAAACTTTACATAGAAAATGGCCTACGTAACAAAACATACTAAAAATTTCTCATACTCATTAACCTAATGACCGTCTAAAACCTATGTAACGTGAGCCAACCAGTCCGTTAAATTCAACCTTGGACTTCTTTGCTTCTTGACTATCTGCACAAGCTAGCTTCTATTTTTAGACCGTATACCAAACAGGGGTTTGTACTAATCAACAACTATTCTCTTCCACATATTAAAAGCAAGTAGTCACATTCGCAAATGCATGTGCCTTGTAAGCCGATAAGAAAGATATAGAAGCTTCAATGAGACGTAACCTCAACGTTTTCGGGACAAGAAGAACTCATAATCAGGCTGCCGATTGGTGACTTTGGCATGGCCTTTATCAACGCAGCCTCTAGCAAATAGAAGTGCATTTTCCTCTAGTGTCCTCAATCGTTCTTTGAGAACTTCAGAGCTACTGAAAGGCGTGATTATTTTAGAAAAAGATTCAGTAGGAACTTTAGGATAGAACCAGCACTCTCCCTGCAAATGTAAGTTTCTCATGAGATTTCCACCCATGACACATGCATAGACCTCAGTGCCTACGACAGTATATAATTTGATTTTCTTGATGCATGATCTTCATCAAGAAAGACATCACAATAGTTTGTCAAATATAATCTAACTAAAAGTTGAAATGAATAGGAAAACGACAGAGGCGGTATAAGAAAATCAATTAGCAACTGGGAACTAGTTATCATTGACAATTCCAGTTTCAGTAAAAAGAGGGTTTGTCTTTTTCTATTAAATTTAAAAATTTGACATTCGCCCTGGATATCATATATACAACAGGAAAAGATTTATAACCAGTATTACAATCCACAGAACATTGATCCTACCATATGGTTGGTGATATTTAGTTAGAAGTTAGTTAATAAGATGTCTGTACAGTAATAATCTATGTTCAGTATATTCAGTTTTCACAATATGTGCAGGTTTATACTTGTCTCAACTTCTTACGTGTATCTTGGGAACAAAACATCAAGCTCATGGTTCTGTTTATATGCTTACCCTGTTGCCCACACCCAGTCTGGGGACTGATTCACATAACAAAATTATATTTTGCATCCATCATGGCATCATGCCTATTTGTGCTATTGTAATGTTCCAATCTTTAATTCAATTTCCAAGGTTAATCTTCTGTTAGCGTTATTATCCTTTTCAATTCCAGAGCAACCTTAGGAAAATTTCTGGACCTCCGTATACCAATATTCTACATTCTGCAATGATAGCATACTTTAAACAACTAGCAACTTAGAAGCTTGTGATAGAAACTATGATTACTTCCACTCCAACTTGTAAATCTCCTCAGCCACCAAGGGTTTTGAACTCTTTTTCTTTTTATCTTTTTTTTTTTTTTTTTTTTTTTTTTTTTTTTCATGAAGGTTTTGAAAAAAGGATAGTCATTTTCATAAATAATTGTTACCTGTGCATTGTAGCTCTGCAATCCCAATACAGGAGATATAACACAATACTGGCTTCCTTTCAGAGGTTCAGCTATGCATCTTTGAACTAAATGTCCTAAAGAATGGTAAGTCAGAAATGATGCGCGGAAATTGCCTTCTGGAATTCGATATATAGGGTACCAAGCAACCGAGTACCTGAAAATACAAAAGATTAAACGAACGGTTCTCCAGTGATGTAAAAACTCTGATGTGCATAATTCTTACCATGATGCTGGATGTATATTGTGAAGCTGCATGCATTGTAGCCCTGATGGATCCCCAAATACTTGGTGATTAGATGTGCCAACCTTTACGATCTCCCTTACTCTACAGATCAGAAGATGAAGGCTCGAAAATGAGATACTAATTTTTAGTCAAAACAACCCTTAGATCAAACAGGAATGAATTGCGAAGGGTATATTGAGAATACAAACAGGTGGAGATTAAATCATAAAATCAAACGTGCATTCACTACTACAATAACATAAAAAATAGTGAAAATAGTAACAGCAATTTATTATCATAATAAGACATAGAATCTTACTTAGCGTAAAGTGGCTTCCTCTGTTGTGGTTGCTCACTCTCAAAAAATTCAAATATAAGGTTCATATCATTAGAGCAGGAAGGTGCAGAAGATAAGCCCGAAAAATCACGTCCATCAGCAGATATAATTCCGGGTGAACTCGCCAGTTCATCTATTGATTCCTCAACATGAAAATAGTTGTTCTCAGCTTCTCCATTCTTTGAAAATTCAGGGCTAAGATGTACTACGCTTTCACTATGTCTGGACTTCTGAGAGTGACCAAACAATTGAATTGCTGACAGAAAAGGAACAAAATGAGCGTTAAATGAAAGCGAATTGATATTCATTCCCTTGAGGGTTTTTGTGTCTTCTGCCCTTACTTCCAGTCCATAATTCCCTGGTTTCTCATACCAACTCCAAACATCACGTAATGAAATATTTGCCAACTGATGCTTGCAAAGGGAACTAAAAGGGTGCGGGTTACCCAAGCAAGCACGACATTGTAGCAAAACAGATGGAGCAGCAGCAATGACAGGACTAGCGGATTGGAGAAGTTTCTCAAACTCAGCAAGGGGGCTGCCAGTTGCTTGCTGAATGCTCTCAGAAAGTATTTGCAGTTGGTAGGAAGCATTTAAAGCTTTTACTGCCATCTCTGAACCAATGCTTAGTAAATCTGTGTCGTTACCTTTAGTAGAAGCTGATATGTAATCTCTAGGCCGATCCTTTCTGAAATTGTGTTCAGTGTTCTTACAAACTGAGTTCAGCTGCAGCATTTCAATTTCCATAGTCGCTTCTTTCGACATATCATGCCTGGACACCAAGCAAGTCTTTTCAGGACCCACTGAAGGAGCAGAAACGGGAACTATATACTCTTCTAAGTCCACATCATCTTTTATTTTGCATGGTTTTAGCACATCTTCTCGATTGTTACAGGTGTAAACAGTCTCAATGTTTTTCAGCACCTCAGAATCCTTTCTACCAACAGGAATCCACTTTTGTGAACTCACTTGAGAATTAAAATCTTGCCTGGTATTATCTTCATAAGATATTTTCATATCTGAACCAAAAGTGTTTCTTTGTATTTTATCTAAGGAAGCATTCAGAGACTCAACAGATACATGTTCCGTCCAGGGAATCTTCACTGAAGTGTACGGTAGGACCCTATCCAAAAATGGGTAATCCAGTACACTTGACATTGTTGTGAGTGGCAAATTTAGCTGTAGACGATCAGAGGTAGTATAAGAATGTGAACAGTGTGAGTCATCAAGAACAGTTTGGTGGTAAGTCGTTCTTTGAGCAAAATCTTGGTTACTACATTGACGCGGCTGCTCTGGAACGTCAAATGCTTCTTTTTGTGAAAGAGCAGCCCTATTTTGAAACCTTAACCAGTTTGCCTTATAGTCCCCGAAACGTTTCTTGTTTGTACTCAAATTCTCATGCTTATGTAAGGAACTTCGCTTTTCTTTCAACTTTCCCAGTTCCTTATTCCACACAGCCCCATCATGCCTCAACTCTGAATCAACCTGAGTGTTACTGTGACACCTTTGCTGAGCAACCCACTGAGGAGATTCAACATGTATATTTCTATGAGATTTATGATACGATCTATGCTTATTTTTCAACATATCATGAGAAAAAACATGATGCCCAGAAGATGAAACTATTGGAGTAGGAAGCAATCCATTACTATAAAATGAATTATACTTGACCTCAAAACTTCTCTCCACCAAGTTAGTGCCCTTCTCTACATATATGCGGTTTGATGTCTTCACCGGATGGTTGAGTGCAGCCCTGTTATGTTTCTTACTCTTCTGCCAGACTGAGTGGCAATTTTCCTTCCCAGTTTGAGAATTATCTGGACACCTCGTCTCATAGTCTAGATCACTATGAGAAACTATAGTATCGTGTGCTGGGTGAGCTGCATGAGCTTTTCTGAAACTAGTGTTCTGGCAGTTATGATGTGATTTGTCAGTTCCACCACCATTACAACTTTCAGAGGCAGAAGAAATAATTCTTTCAGTTCCACAGAACTTGTACTGAGATAAGTCTCCGATTTCCTTGAGATCTTTGGTGCATTTAAATTGATAATTGATGATATTTGGATCAAGAGCATATATGTCCTCTGCTTCTTGCATGTTTGCATTCAAACCTCTGCCACTGAACCCAAACTTATCATCCTTAATGCTCCTAGAACCAGAATGTACATGGTTCCCTCTAACCTCGAAAGGTCCACAACAACATACAGAAATTAGCTTTCCATCATAATTAGCGGCATCCTTCAAACACCCCCCACTTGTTTCACAAAGGCATACAGATGTGATATCAGCAGGATAAAATGATTGGCTGTTTTTGTGACACTTTATTGTTGTTCTATCGACATTAAACAGGTGATAAGATGATGACCGAGTATTTGGATCAGACTCTACCGGTCCAGCCCAAGCAAAGGTATTACCTGAGGGCTTCTTATTCTTCTTCGTCTTCTTTTTATTCTTCTTCTTGATGTTTGTTATAGGTTTATCATCTATGCCTGCAGTATCAGTAATAGAAGTGGCTGCACTTTTAATACCCAATGGATCACCACTTAAAGGGCTTGAAAGATCATTGAAAGCGTCATCAGCCTGCTGGCAGGTCCCAAGATCTACCCAATTGTCTTTAGGCTTGGCATCTGAAGCAACTGTATCGACTGATTCCACTGGTTCTCCCATAACTCTGATGCTATCTATATATCACCGACTGTAGAACACTTTGAAGAAGTTTCAGATCCTACAACATTGCTTTTCAGATTTTGTTGCTGGTAATTTTACTGGACCAATGACAGCAAAAACTTTGATCACTACAAAACCATAGATAAAAGATTGTTAGTTCCATATTTAGTTCTACCAGTTGGGAAAGAGAATATATTCAAGAATGACACAAAACCTTTGACTAACAAAAAAACGTCATTATTAAAAAAATGTCCAGTTAAAATAAATATTTACAGGTAACTTGAAAAGAAGAATAGCTTATAAACAAACTAGTATGTCCAACAAGTATAATGAACAAACTTCAAATAAAAGGCAATGTGAGTTGCAAAACTAGTCTCATGTATGAAAGAACGGGTGGGCATTTAAAAAATATTGAAGAAATGGATACTGAAGAAACATTATTAAGAGGAAGAAAATCTATAAAATTTTGAAGACGGGTGCGGCACAGAATACAATTCTCACTATAGAGAGCCTCATTAAGAGGAAAAAAATCATTAATAAATTTTGACCTTTATGTATGTCTGATGGAGAGTCGTTTTCTAACACTATCATCCAATGTAGTTCCTCTTGGGAGGTTTGGACTTATTTTGTCCACCCGTCCGCTCCCAAGTCAGTGAAAGATCTATTAGTTGCTTAGCCTTCGGCACGCTTAATTATTTCGAATTTCTTCTTAATCATCAGTGTCACTTGAAATATATCAGCCAGATTCCACAAAAGCCTGACTTTCCTATTAAAACATTATAACAATTTTGAATTCCTTTTCGAAACATCCAAACTTCCACAGAATTCAAACCAACACTAAAAAAACAAATTCAAGAAAATTCTAAAACAGCCCCTTATACAAACTATTACTAAAAATCTTAAGCCTGAACTAAATACTCCAATAATAAAGTGTTAGTAGTATTTCTTTCAAGAAAACTTAACTTATTATTTTATATACGTGTCATATAATCAAGAATTCAATTAATTAAAAGAAATAATTACTAATATACATTTCTTTCATAAAATATATATCCTTACTCAAAATGAAAATATTAAAAGCAAATTATAAAGAGATACCTGAGAAAATGAGGTTATGAGGTTTAAATGAAACGGGGTTTTTTTTATATCTCTTTCGTTCCGTTTTGTTTGTTTGTCGTGTGTTTTTTTTTTTTTTTTGTTTGTTGGTTTAGACGGTTTTCTTGCACGCCCGTTGAACATTTAGAAAAGGGATATAACCAAATGAAGTAAGAATTGTATTTTTGGCTTTTTGGCAAGCTAAAATTTCAGACTTTTCTTTTTCTCGATAATTTTACATCTCAAGTGAAAATGGTGTACGAAATATAAATTCATGGAAAATTTGTACATATAATTTTGCTCTACTACATGCTAAAACAGCTGAACAAAATTTCCTTTAGAGACTCAGAAGTGATATCTTGAGAACCCCTTTTGCAATCTGCACCAACATCATTTTGTATTTCCAAGTAATCCATTGATTTCATTGAAGAGTACTAGCAATAGTAATACACTAATCCATAGATGACAAATTAGGAATTTTCAAAATTTCAATAGACAAAAAAATTGAACTTTCACTTCAATTTAACACTTTTTCGTGAATTTTTGACACTATCATGCAAGTACTTTTCACTGTTTCAATAAGCTACAGAATCAGTGCGCAAAAACTTCATGTTGGTGACGAGAACATTAGTCAAGCCCAAGTTACTCGTAAGTATCTAGTCCAAGCCCAAGGACTTGCAAAGAAGAAGCTGGCATTCAGAGTTTCAGACAACAAATAGGCACGGAGGCACGTGATTTTGTTGAGGTTGTTAGGTCACTTGATGTCGGAAGCCAACCTTATCCGTAAGGTATAAACTGAAAATGTCTGTAGCCGCCCACATGAGACCTTTTCCAAATTATATGCCCAGATGACTCAGGGTCATGCTGGCTGGTGGCCCAATTAGACCATTACCCTTCCCTTATCTATTCTACTCATTCTTATCTCCCTTTTCCAGCAGCTACTTTTATTCCACAAACAGTTTCAATATGATAATAATGTTCTATTTTTTAAGACGAATTTGGCCTTAACCATTATCTTTGTCATTATTTTGAGGTACAGTATTCAGCAACAAAAGGAAAAAAAAAATACCTCTAAGTGAAGAAGCTGTAAAATTATAAACGATTATGTTATTAAACAAGTTACGCTGGCGATATAAATATAATGAAAAAGAAATAGAAACATCCAAAGAATTTCATGTCTTAATAAACAGTCTGTTTCTTAATTCTCTGTGACAAAAGTCTAAAATAAACACCAAAAATCTAATTTATCCTAATCCAGCCTATTTTAATGCACACTATTTTCGGATTGTTATCAGCAAAATTGTGTGCCTACACTTCATTTTGATGCACAAGAATTTGAGGTTGACTATATTCTTAGGGGTGTTATTGTCTGTCCAACAACAAATTCAGGTTAGACAATCTTAAAATGACAGTTGACTCAAATCTCCATTTTTGCGGAATCAAAATCTAAAAATCAATCATCCATGCCTCTTTTATTAGCAGCCGCAAACCTATCCACAAAAGCTAATTCCCAGGTGTCACACTCAAAACCGTCGAAGATGGCAACTTGCCGGTAGGTCCCACAAGATATTGCATTATTGCGCGCCCATTTCAGTTCGACCCAATTACCACATGTTGGAATGCCAATTAGCAGCCCACTAAAAAAGAGTTGCACCTTTGCCCTATACTCAAATTTCATTGAAATATCAAAATAATCTTAAATCTCGTTGGAAATTTGGAACTCTCATTTACTAAATTACCAAAACTTATCCAAATTTCGTGAAACGTTTTGGTATTGCTTGTCATAAAATTCATAGATTTTGTCCAAAACAATAATAATGAGTCCTGTTACTGCCAGAACCCATATTGTGTTGGGCAGACCCCGAGTTGGGCCCCATTGTGTTGGGCACAACTTGACTCCATACACCCCCCAACCAAAATACTGTCTAAACCGTGTAACCGGCAAATACTAGCTTCGTCTCCATCAAAAACCAGCTTCGTCTCCATACAAAAAACCAGCTTCGTCTCCATAAAAAAACAACCCTTCGTGTCCAATTGTAAAAGGCGATTTATGCTCTCGATCAAATTTGTAAAAGGTGAAAAGTTTTCATTCTATCTGTAAAAGGCGAAAACTTTGTGCTCTAGATCAAATTTGTAAGTTTTCATTCTATTGTTCTTGATCTTTAATGTTGTTTACATTTATTAAAGGTTTGTTTTTCTTTAGTTTACGACTGTGTTTTAATATTTACATTGCCCCTGTTTTTATTAAAAGGTATATTAGATCATGGGACACCATTGTACTCGCTCTCCACTAACCTCTGTATAGCTCTCCACTAACCTCTGTATAGCTCTTTTACTACAGTTCCTGAAGCTTGAGTAACTTAATTGCTGCTCTAGGGTACACTCTATTTGGACTATTCCTTTAGCTGATTAATGTCTGCTAGATATATGAAGACAATGATGTTTCCGCAAATTTAAAATCCATTATAACTATTCCTTTTACGAGTTTCATGATTGTGAGATCAAGCTGGTTTGGAGCTGGATTTAGAAAGCCATTCTTATGAATACCAAAATCTTTTTGTTGTGTTTAGATACTTGTCTTATAGGCTGTTAATAGAAGCTTGTTTGCTCTTCTTGACTGTTACATAACTGAATACTGGACTGGAGACCTTAATAGAATAGATATTACGCTTAATGATTGCAAAAGGTTTATTGCATGGTTAATTATATTTGGCTTTATCTGAAACATTTGTAATACGTTGTTGCTTACAATGTTCATCCTTATAAGACTTGTAGTGTTTCTCTTGGTGCGAGGTTCATGATAATGGTTACGCAAACAATGTTGAAGAAGTTGAAGTTAAGAAAGTGAGGAAACGGGTTCGGACTTGAGTGCCCTCTCTTTAGGCATAAAAGCAGTGGTCCATTATATATCCGCTTATTTGCTTTGAAAGTTATGTCCACTTCTTTGGAGAGATTGCAGACTTTTAAGTCTTGGAGAACTGTAGTGTCATTTGTTGGGATGTCAAAGTATTTGAGCATGTGTAACAAACATGTTAACCACTGAAATTACGTTCTGAAACATGTTACTACAGTTCACGAAGCTTCATAACTTATCTGTTCACATTTTAGATTTTGATAACATAGATTTTGAAAACTTATTAGTACTTTCGGAGGGTAATGCAGTTTATTATTCAGGTGGTCGGGATTGATTACACAAACAAACACCGTTCTTTTGCCCCGACCCGATTGATTACACTTTTATTTTTTGTTTGTATTCATTGCAAAATGTTGTGTTGTGTATTATTGCCTCTATGAGTCTATGCATGGATTCATCATAGCACGAAAAGTAAATGGCATTGCTTCATTTGAATTTATTGCTTAGCCCACGACAATATCCCCGCTTCATTCGTTTGCTAGAAAAGTGGCGGACTATAACCCCATGGTTTTCACAAAAGGTCTACCATTATCCAATCAATAACAATTTACACACAAATCTAATGCGAGAACGCAATCTAATCACGAGAACACAAAACATTTGTTTTGCCTCTTGAGCGGTGTGGCCACACCGTTTGGGACTAAGGCCAAACGGTGTGGCCATGCCGTTCAAGAAAAAAAAAAAAAACAAAACCATTTTAACCTAGTTCAAATCCAAAGCGGTGTGGCCATGCCGTTTGGGACTAAAAGGCAACGGTGTGGCCACACCGTTCAAAAGTAAAAAACAGACATAACCATTTTAACCCGGTTCAAATCCAAAACGGTGTAGCCACACACCGCTGGGATTAAAACCAAACGGTGTGGCTATGCGTTTGGGACTAAAACCAAACGGTGTGACCACACCGTTCAAGAGGAAAAAAAAACAGACAAAACCATTTTTAACCCAGTTCAAATCCGAAACGGTGTGGCCATGCCGTTTGGGACTAAGGCCAAACGGTGTGGCCACACCGTTTGGTGTGCAATAAAAACGACCTACCCAGGTCGTTTAAGCCTCGAATTTTGTTTTTCAAATTCCGGTTTGGTCAATCATCGTACACATCAATAATTACTACATGTATAATTACTACATGTATAATTACTACATGCATAATTACTACATGCATAATTACATTTAATTTAGATTTACCTTATTCTTAATATTTTCTTCTTGAATGGGGGTCATGATGCATTACATTTTCTTCTTCATCTTCATGTTCTAAAATGGGGTTGAGTTCTTCCATTAGTGTTTAGTGTTATTGTTAGGGTTTAAGGGTTTAAGATTTTTGATGGTGAAAAGAGAAGATAATAGAAGAAGTAAAGGGCTGAAAAGGTTACAACAAGTCAAATTCACTTTAGTTTGGGAGGTGCCTAACACAAAACAACTTTTGGGACCAATGATACATTTGTAATAGGTGTTTTAGTTTTTGGGGTCTGCCCAACACAATATGGGGTCCGACAGTAACAAACACCATAATAATCGGGTATTACACATGCAAATAAAAACATTAAAAAAAAATTGTGTAAGAGTTTCCAATCGTAGATTCAAAATACCACTAACAAATTAGTAATGATATACTGACTCATAGTACAAAATATCAAGATATGAGTATTTATCGATATTCAATTTCTGGATATGTATCGTGGATATATTATTCTTTTTAGGGATATTTGATATTGTTTCACATGCAAATATCGTGAATATATCTAAAATATCGATAAATATCGTAAATATTGTAAATATTTATTGATATATCATGATACATTATTTATATTTATTTAAAATATAATGGTAAATATTAAATAAAATTGTTATATACACAAAATATCAAAAATATCGCAAATATCGTTAAAATATCCCCGATATTTGCAGTCGTATATATCTCTTAACTTATCGTGATATTTATATATTTTTTTTCTGAAATTTGAATAGATATCTCCAAATATTACAATATATAGGGAGACCTACTATTTTAACCTACTTAATCGACCTATTAATAGTAATCAAATA
Organism: Coptis chinensis; assembly: GCF_015680905.1. Classification (NCBI taxonomy): domain Eukaryota; kingdom Viridiplantae; phylum Streptophyta; class Magnoliopsida; order Ranunculales; family Ranunculaceae; genus Coptis; species Coptis chinensis. The sequence continues at coordinate 62,901,202 of NC_141464.1, read as the reverse complement.
GTGAGTTGCAATAATAGATCTAAAAAGTACGTATGTGTAGCACTATATCTTCCTCATAAATGTCGCTTTTTTTGTTCATTAACCTATGAAGATCTAATGAATTACCGGTTTCGTTTCCGCGATAGGTAGCACAGGTGCAACTCTTTAAAATGGATTGCTAAACTACAACTTATACCTATCCTTGTTCATTTCCTTAACAAAAACCATTTAAATCCAAAAAAACTCATCTTTCATCACAAACACTTAAACAAAAAAACGAGAAAAAAAGAGACCTTTCGTCAAAACCTAACCATTAATGGCAGAAATGGAAATGAAGAAGAAAGAGGGGTTGGGCATTATAAGGGGAGAAGAAAATGGAGAAGAAGAAGAAGAAAAAAAGAAGTTTATTATGGAAGGAATATCAGTATTAGATTTTGATATGTTATGTGCAACAGTAGCTCTACAAGCACAAACTGGAGGTGGGTTTTCTTCTAGAGAGAAATTAGATGATGACTATGAAAGTAGTGGGGAATTTGGTGGTGGTGTTCAAAGGATGTGGGAAGGTGAAATTCTCGATTGTTTTGAAGACCGGAGAATCGCTGTCGAAACAGCTTGGTAAACATGTTTTTTTTTTTAGATTAAAAATAAATTTCGGTTTTAGAGGATATTTTTGGAAACTGGTAATTGATTTTGAGTTTCTGTTGTAGTTGTCCATGTTATAGATTTGGGAAAAATATGAGGAGAGCTGGATTTGGGCCTTGTTTTATTCAGGTAAAAATATGTATACGACTTTATGGTGCATACATATGTTTGTACCTATTGGTTTATAGTACTTGTTGGGGAATTTGAGTTACATATTAATCGGAAAATTGTGAGATAGTTTCAACAGAAGGATGTAAAAAGTTATGTAATTAGTCTTATGAGTATTTGAAAAGTGTGTCTAAGTGGGAGGGTGGGAAGTCATTCCAAGGCAGGTCCTATCCAAATGGAGAACCTGTCTTCATTTAACCTTCCTCGCCATAGAGAAGTAACAGAAGCTTAAGCTTTAAAATTATACTTTCAGCTCTGCTCTTGGTTGTTATTTGTCACCTTTCTGTCATCAATGAATGAGATATGAAGTTATCACAGTTCACAGAATGCTAGTACTGCTGACAACATGAAATTGATTTGCATGCATGTATAGAGAGATTAGTTATGTGTTTTTTGTTATCTCTCTGATCGTTCTACTGTGAGCATTTTTTTTTTTGGTCGACATTAACTAATAATCTAATATGTTTTTTTCACTGTGAAGTTGGTGTCTGACCTCTTTGTTTCTCCATTTTGTATATGGGGTCATCAAAGACTATTTCTTAATTGACTGAATTTTGCTGAAACATAATGAGGAACAACAGTAGATGCCTGTCTATGTCTATGCTAACTTTTAGTAACTTGACTGTACTTTTGTTTCCTTTGCAGGGGGGTGTTTATTTGATTCTTACTGTCGCTGCGATTGTAAACTACATTGCTTATGCTATCACCAACCAACGTGGCTTTTTATATCTAGCTATTGTCTTAACCGTTTCTTCTGGAACATATTTGGGGTTCTTCCGTAGACAGATCAGGAAGCAGTTTAACATTGGGGTGCACATTTCTTCCTTGATTTCATTTTACTCTTTTGACTTTCTGGCTGGTATAATGGTACCTATTTATGTATTTTTCCTCTTCATTCCTTGTTGTGTAGTTTGGTATGCATCTTTTCCCTTAATGTATAGCATATATATGTGGGCCGTGGGTGTATGCTATTGCTATGCTGATGAGTAGGGGTGTGCATTCGGGTCGGGTCGGGTTTTCTGTATCCAAAATCTCGGGTTTTGGTTGGTTTTGGGTTATCCGAGAGTTTTCGGGTCGGTGTCGGGTGAAAAATGAAAAGAACTACCGAAACCTACCTCTAACCGATTAGGTTCGGTTACCCTATCGGGTTGGTTTCAGGTAACCAGTTTAGAACCTGGTTCTTCAAAACCAAAAAAAAAATTAGATGAAGAAGAAGAAATTGAACTACATATCTATCTGATGTAGAACATTAGGGTTGCTGATGTTGAGGGCGTGCGCCCCTTAGTCGAGTCCAAGCCCACGGGCCGTGGGCTCACTAGTTTAGTTGTTGCTTTATTGTTATTAGTATAAATAAGGACTTGTAATTAGGTATTGAGTAGTTGTGTTTGTGTTTATGAACTATTGAGTGATTATTAATAAAGGTGAGACTTTTAGGGTTCTATAAAGTGTAGATTTCGACTAAGTGTTGCTTCCACCACTTCAATCTACATTACTATCTATGAGGATTTGTGGTGGTGGTGCTGATATGAACGACAGGAGATCACGATCCACGCATCACTCTTTCTCAACCAATAGAAACTCTTCACTCACTCTATGTAAATTAAGCGTCAAAATGAAGCAACCTCAAATCATATGAATGGGTTGGGCACGAGCTGGTAGATGTTATCAAAGAGTTATATGAAGATGTACAATTTGTATAGCCTGAAGACATCTAATGGAATTGGGTTGAAAATGTATTGATACTTAGTATTTATTAGTGGGTGTAATTTGAATAGAAAAGGAGAAGACAAAAAATAAATTGCGGCTTGGATATATGTGGCAGCAAGCATAAGTGTTGGGTACTCAACTGAACCAAAAAACTTAGTAGTTTGATCCAATGCTCACCCGTTATACTAAAACCTGTACCATGGGATCATCACCTTTAATTTTTCAATTTCCATTTTCTGCAACTCACTAATACAGAAGAGAAGTAGAGAAGCCACCTTCCTTTGGCACTGCCAACTCACGCCTTTATCTCGTCTCTATACCGTCCATTATCAAATTAAACACCGATTTTCACAATCCCCATTACCGACTCCAAATTCCACTATAACTCCATTCTCTTTCTAGTTCTTCTATTTATCAAATTGGAAAACCAATTCACCAAATTTTTGGAGGGTATAAAAAGAAGTAGAAGAAAGTAGAAATTGAAGGGGGATGAGAGGACGAATTGACAGTCCAACTCCAAAATTCAAATAAGTTAATCCAACCAAAGAATTTCTGGCGGATTTGGAGTCGGGTTTTTGAGGCCGGGTTTCAGTTCTGTTTCAGGTTAAAAAGTAGGGTTGGGTTCGGTTATGTTTCGGGTACCAAATCCTCACCGAACCGTACCTTGATATAAGCCGGGTAGGCTTCGCCGCTTCGGTTTTGGTTTCGGTTTTTGTCGGTTTCAGGTAGGTTTTTTATGTCGGATTTGGGTAACGGGTCCATATGAACACCCCTACTGATGAGTCATGGTCAATTTGAAAAACTTTAGTGGTGATGATAGCTTGTACGATAGTCGATAGAATGGGCTTTGTAAGTTTCAGTTTAGTTCAGGATACTTTCACAAGAAATAGATAAAGAAAAGTAAAATGATTATTTCAATTTAATAAAACATTGAAACATATTTTTTCTGATTTGTGTTCCTTCTCTCCTCTCTCATTTTCCTCCTTGTCCTCTCTCCATGTATATTTTTTCCAAACTGGATTAAGGAGGACTTCATTAGTTTCTCGAAATTGATAATGATGACGCAGTGGGTCCTTTTGTGTTGGCAGTTTAATTATTCTCTTGTTCTTAGACATAAGATCCATGCCTTATTCTTGCCGTTTAAACTTTCTGTTAAAAAATTAGGCCTCCTAAGTAGCAATACCCTGCTACTTGTTCACTCTCGGCAATCTATGTAGTTAAACTAAACCACATTTCACACTGCACACTTTAGTTACTGTGCATGGTATGCTGTGGTAACGTGGACATGTTGGTTGGGTTGAAACTTTAGCTTGAGGTTAAAGTTTTATCTCGATTTCATACATTATTAGTTGTCAACAACCTAAAAAAAGAAAAAGAAAGATAGTTTCAGCATTTAACAACTCACACTAGTTATTCTGCTTGGGTTTCCACTCCCTGTTTCGTTGATAAAGCTAACTTGTAATTTTCTATCTGTAATATAATTCTAATTCTAATTTCGTTTGTTTGGTGTCGTCATATCCATCCTCAAACGCCCTTAGTGATTGCACTTTGGAAAAAATATATGTACGGAGTTTGACTTGGAACACCATAGATACCAGGGTCTTTGCCAACTCCGATTTTGTTACTAACAGAACTACATACACTGATACACTATATTTGGTAATACTTGGTCCTAGGCTGTTCAGATAAAAGATATGGTTTATTGCAGTCCAATTTTCTTCTAACACAACCCAAAATTTTTATTGTCATACTTGCATATTTTACCAAAAATTACACCAACTGTGCATTTTCAGCTTTTAGGTTTACATAATTACATATGAAAGTGCTATCCAATTGAATAAGTTTTTATATTCTTGATTAATAGTTTCGAATTTTCAGTTGTGCTGAAGACACGTCTAATGTGCTACATTTGCCTATACAGGGTAGCGACAGTCCTTTGGATGATTGTGTCAACCATCTCATCTGCCCCTGTTGCACATTATGCCAGGTTTGTCTTATTTGAAAACTCTGATGGCAAAGTTATTATTATGTTTGAACTAGACAAGTAACTGCAATTCATTTTGTGCTTTTGTTGGTGAAGCCATGTTTTTTTCTTTTATGTTGAGTATAACTAGTATTCCCTTGATAAATATCAGGAATCCAGAACATTGGACATAAACAATGTTCAAGACGGTGTATGGCGAGGCAGAGGTGATACCATATGCATAGGAAGTTATGGGGAGGGGAGCAAGGGTTTTGTTGAGTTACACCAGCCTCCTCTAATACAAACCAAATCTCCTGATCCCTGTAGCATGCAAAGAGCTTCAAATGGTAGCGATCATTCGTGGAGTGTAGGTGTCAACCATTCAGAACCCTTGGTTTCATCAAGTAAACTGTAGCAGTGTGAGTGAATGATGTGAAGGCTCTCGTCTGTGGGTTCTTTCCCTAACAACATTAGGTAATGGGCTCAATCTATGTCCACATTTCCTGGAATTCGACCATTTATGTTCTGTTCTTTCCTTGGCCGTGGGTGCCTAGCTGACGATTGATGAAAAGAATTTCAGTGACTTGATTCGCATGAGAGGGGAATATGCGTGTGGAAAACGATTCATTTTGGCGTAATGTGGCCTTGCTGGTCCATCTTGTATGTACATAAACCGATAAACGTTGGGGCCTTTAAATTTGCCCCTTGTTGTTTAGTTAACTAAATCAAAGTAATGTTAGTTTTTGCTGGTTATATGTTTTAGGGTTTTATTTCAAATTCAGTTTTAGCCATTTGTTAGAACAGTTACGTGTTTACAACAACAATCTTTAAACTCAACTGTTATCCGAGGTGGTGAACTGGGGACTCTTGGTTGAAATATTCTAATCAATTGCTAATGGGTTTGTACAGTGATATTACTGATATCATAGCATCTGAGGTGTAATCCTTCTCTTTCATTGCTCTTGCAAGGAGAATAGGTAACGTCAACTCGCTAATGCATACGCCATCGTGGCATCGTCTATTCCAAATGACACATTTCGTTGTGAAAATCTGGATGAGGGTAAATTGGTAAATTAGTTTGTGTCTTTGTGAAGGGTATGGGTGTCCTTTGGTAGGGGGTGATTCCAACTGTTAGATTAACACGTGTCTTAGATGAGTTTGAAATTCTAAATCTTGATGCACACTCAATGGTGAGAGATGTTCTTATGATGTCACTTTTTTTATTTTTTTTTTTCGATAATCACTTATGATGTCACTTATTGTCACATTTTGGCGAGATTTTATTGCTTGTTTGAGATAATGTTTTTTCTTTTGATAATTTGCTTTTAAATAAGCATTATTATGACTTTCCTCTTATAAGCAAAATGGTGGACGTGCCGGAGTGGTTATCGGGCATGACTAGAAATCATGTGGGCTTTGCCCGCGCAGGTTCGAATCCTGCCGTCCACGTCCCTACTACTGTAATGCTCAAATTTTTATTACTAATAATTTTGACGTATATGAGCATAAGCGCCATATACATGGAAGCTCGCTTTAAACAACTAGATATATCAATCTTCTCTGCTCCATTTTTTTGTTGTCGCCATATGGTAATGAAGGAAAGAGTTCAAGTAATCTTGTTGAAATATTTTAAAGATCAATGAGTATTCTAGCACTGTCTTACATATGATCTATTTCTGATCAACCGGCCAACACACCACTGAAATAAAATGCCCCTTTGTGATTTGCTAGGAATTTATACACCTCCCTTTAAATGCGTCCTGTCTATTACCGAGTGATTTGGGCAATCCATGGACTATTATATATGGATTTCAAATAAATATAATGGGATATCCCTGATCTTAGAAACTATTGTTAGGATTACTCCTCTATTAAGCACATGCGTCGTCGCAGCAATTATTACTCAAGAATCTATTGGCCAGTTCCTTGATGTATGTCCCATATATGACATGGATACACTTGTTAAGTACTCAAAGTTGTTAGCACTTGAGAATCAACATGATCATCCATCTCAGATTTTCGGTTCGACTTTGCAGATAGCAAGTAGAATATTTGGCGGATGTGAATTAATGGTGGAACTCTTAGGTCATCAAATTGAAAATCATTTCTTGGATAAAGAATAAGATTTTCATGGAATTGGAATTCCAGAAACAGTAGTCAGATACTAAATTGAAGAGGGTAACTAGGTTCAACCATAAAATAAATTGCTCTCGAAAGTTTTCAGATTTTTTTGCAATGAAGGTAAATTGATGCAAACAAAATTTCAAGAGGTCATATCAACTCACTATATACCAGTTTCACGGCATTTTTAATATGAATTCATCTCATTTTCAATCTCACTACTTCAGAAAGTGATGTTAAGGGCAATAAGGGTTATGCATACAGCATACTAAATGTTGAATATGTATTAAGTGTTATAATTTATATATGCACTAGGGTTTGCCCGTGCCCTCCGGCACGCATGAACCGGCCTGTGGCACCAACTTCGAGCTTCTGATAGAAAGCTAATGTACCACAACATATCCAGTATAAAAATTTTGTTGAAATCTTTTATCAGTTTCCAGAATTTTGGAGACACCTAGAAATTTATAAACCTTTCAGAAAATATAAATTTGAAAGAGAATTGTAAACAAAAAATTATTGATCAGCAGATCCTAAACGTAAACAAAATTCAACAACCAGGTGTGGTTGGAACTTGATGTATGCAATGAACAAAGCATGTCAAATTACATACCAGCCGTACCAATCAATAAGGAACTAAAAAACTTATTACCAGCAAAAAATATTGTGAGATGGCCTTTTTAGTACACTTTCAAAAAGCAAGCTTCAAATAAAATATTGCTCTAGATTTTCTTCAAACCATTCAGTTGAATGTCATTACTTAAATTATTCAGGCCGGCCTTATTGATATTGATAAAGCTCAACCTTTTACGAACTCAGAGATTTAACAAAGAAAGGATAGTTCTAATTTTACTGTGAGATCGGCTGAACAACTGTGTCGCGTGACAATCAGCGGTAATATGTAATATGTAATATGTAATATGTAATATGTAATCAGCTGGTTCATCTTACTAATCTGTCTTTAGTTTGGTTATTGAACACCGTGTCTATTCATTTGAAGAAATGGAACGTTTATTGATGTGCATGGTAACCAATTTCAAGTTGTTGGGGAGCACTTTGCAATTTGCTAATCATAGGTCTTGTAAAGGTGAGAGCCCATAAAAGTTTGATCGGTTAAGATAGATGAATCTCTGATTTGGGTAAAAAATGCATAATTTTGCTTTGTGACTGCTCTAGCAATATAGGCAAAGCTTATAGTGCTAAACTGTTTGCATATTGCTTCGAGTTGCTTATACCAGTTTAAATTTTACGAACTTCTCTTTCTTTGTTGGAGTGAAAAGAAAGACCACGAAAGTTATAGCAGCCCAGAGCATCTGTTAACGTGACGCCAATTCTTTTTAAAAGATTGTGGACGACCATGTCATCAAATGATCAAATCTAGTATTAAGCTGAACAGCAATTGAGTTATTCTACCCAAAGTTCCTTCCGAAAACCTGCAAAATACAAGTAAAATTCTCACTGTAGACACCAGCTAAGTTCTCACTAATTTTGCATCCCTTCTTTCAAGTTTTGAGGGTGATATAGCCCATTAACTACTTGCAAATCAATCTTGTTTAGCTCAAACCCACATTGTTTTGGCTTGCAAACGAGCTCAACCTTATTTTCATTATCAATTCCAAATCTAATAAACATGTTACAGAGTGGCCTAGTGAACAAAAACCTTTTTTAACATTTACTTATTATATGTTCAGTAAAATTTTGCCTCAAATCTGAGAATCAATGAGTAGTAAATCAATGGAGGTGAAACAACCAACTATTATAGAACAAACGTCCCCATGAGCTAGCACTCTCACTATGAATACATCCTCACTCTCACTATGAATACATCCTGCCTCTTGACATGACAAGGGAAGAAACATTTTTTCCAAAGCAGAGATTTATCAAATCATATTGGTATATCAAAATTAAATCGAAAAATTGACTCGATTGATTTTCAATGCTCTCTCCAATTTAATGTCACTCCTCAAAAGAAAGGGATATATGTCAGGTCCACGACTGCCTTCAATAATCCATGCCACCCATACCGCCACCCATACCACCACCCATTGTTGAAGCACTGCTGTTCTCTTCCTTTGGAACCTCAACTACAACAACCTCAGTTGTGGTCATCAAAGATGACACACTGTACAAAAAGAAATAAAAAACTAAGTCAACCAATCAAAAAGAAGGAACCAACTATAATCTATGAATCAAGAGGAAAATCTGAAAATGTAACTGAAGAGAATCAGCATTTTACAGAATGGATTAAAATTACCTAGCAGCATCCACCAATGTGGTTCTTATTACTTTCAAAGGATAAACAATTCCAGCCTTAATCATGTCCACGTATTCACTTGATCCCCAAAGCAGCAGGGAATAAAAGTTAACATCAGATCAAACATCAAACAGTGAATCAAACTAAAACTACAAAACAAATTAGAAACCTTTGGCTGCATCATATCCAAGATCGGTATTATCCTGCTCCAACAGCTTGCCAACAACCACAGCCCCTTCCACACCAGCATTGGAAGTGATCGTATGCACAGGGGTCTGAAGAAAAAAATTCCCCCAAAAAAAGTCATGTATAGAGTAAACAGCAGTGATCAGGCACGACAAATAAACATGATGACAGCGAACTTCACTTGGCATCTTTTGTACAGTGATTGCAATTTAAGAATCAGCTAAGTATGATCACAATCGTACACAACCCTTCATGTAACACAACTGACATATCCCAGTGGGGTCCAAGAACGATTACATAATGAATATGGACACTTCAAGAAGGTTTTGACGTATTAAAGTTGGAAGAACATTTACGTTAGCACGTTACAAAGCATGAGTATAATCACAGATACCAATACACTGGGATAACAGATACCAATACACTGGGATTACGAATTGATAGCGTACAAGTATCATGATCAAGTATCTCCTTATGTTGGCTAGAAAACTGAGCCAACACAAACTCTTCCTTTTTAAACAAAACTTGAGAAACAAATTGCAACAGAAATATGGCAGTGTTTAGTATTTACCTTCAGAGCATTTTGGATTATCTGAACCCCAATTTTCTGGTCAAAATTGGCTGTCTGCAGCTTGTCCAGCTCCCTTGATGCATAAAGAAGAGCAACACCACCTGAAAAAAAAATTCTTTAAGGATCCCACTGTACTGTAGAAACAAACTATGGAAAACAGAGAAATAATTAAAAATTACCTGGCACAATACCCTCTTCAACAGCTGTCTTAGTTGCATTTAGAGCATCAATAACCCTATCCTTCTTTTCACCAACTTCAGCTTCACTTGCTCCGCCAAACTGCAAAATAGTTAGCACAACTGAAAGTCAGTTCTTATGGACTTGCAAGCATCATGAATCTGATATCATCTGAATGAATGGAAATTAAGTATATCATTGACCAGGAAGAGGGAACTATACTTTTAAAACTGCAACACCACCAGAAAGCTTTGCTTAATTCTTGTAGCTTCTCTTGGTCATATTCCGAAGTGCTTAATTCAATTGTAGACCTAAGCTGTCATCACAAAGACAACAAAATCAATTATAAAGGCTACTATAGGTCTCACGTTGACATTGAGTGATGAAATGCAACATACCGGCTCACATCTTTCTTCGATGGCTTTCTTGTCACCTGCCCCATCAAGAACAACTGTTTCATCTTTTGAGATTGTTACCTACATATTGTCATTAGAATTCTCAATCACTGTGAACATCAGTACAAATCACAGATTCATTTGATTACATATTACTAACCAAACTAAACTAAACTAAACTAAAGATTACATATTCAAGAATGCAAAATAAGATGAACCAGAAAAAGCATTACTAACCAAAGCCAGCTGAGGTTTCCTAACTCCTGACCTCACAAGAGGTCTACTCAAGTTCAACTAAGTAGTAGCCTCTTTCTGAAACTTTTCCAACAATTTCGAACGCTCGAATCGAATACCATCTCCAAAATCCAATCCACTAATCTCCTTAAAACTCACCAACTCCCCTCTATCCCTTATAACACCAAACTTAAAAACATTTGAACTAAAACAACAACAAAGAAAAAAAACGGCCACAGTACATATCCACTGAAGATAATCCACCTTCTCAAACATAAAAAAAACATGAAAATCAAGATCCAAACTTCAGTAAAAGAGAAATAAAGGAAAAGGAAGATAAGAAGAGGATAGAGTAGCATACGACATGGGTCCGAGAGTGGGGTTGCAGATCGAGAAGAGAAGAAAAGAGAATTGAACCTAAACGTTTTACCCTATATTATATTATAGAAAATGATATTGTGAAACCGCACCAAAAGTTAGAGAATAGCACACCACTTAGGATATCTTGAAACAGTAGTATGCCACAACTTAGAAAAACCCAATGAGTAACGGCTTGGATGGAGGCCTGCGAGGGCCCACCACCATTTTTTTATTAGATAGATTTATACGATCGTATTTTCCTAAGCTAGTGAATCACACAGACCAGAGACGCCAACTCGCCAAGGTAGACATCTAAAGTAATCATACCAAGGGAAAGGCTGCTACGAAAGAGTGTTCACTGACTACCCAATGAAATGATAGATCCAAAAGCAATTCTCTCTCCAGAGTCTCAGTACCAGTACAGAAAGTACTTGTCAGTAGCACTGTCTTTGTCCCTATGTGAGCCACTCCCCCACTATATATCACCTCGTTTAGAAATATGGATTAAAGTACTCTCTTTCTCTCTCTTCTCATGTTCTTGATGACCAGCCTCATTAGGCAAATGCAGGGAGATGTTCCTAGTGTTTCAGGTCATTAAAAGAAGAACTAACTCAATTGTGGGAAATAGGACCACCTCTTCCTTGCTAGGAGTTCTGTAGTATTAGTTACTTTTATGTTTTGAAACCTGCGCACTCTGTAGTAAAGCTAGCCTCTGATCTTCAGTTTCTTGGTGGAGTTCTTCCACTTCCTCCGTGAATTTAAGACCAGAAGGCCGGCTACTATAGTGCAGCTTTCGTTCTTTTCTTTTTTGTTCATCTATTTGTGTGTTTCTTATTTAGACTCACAAAAAGTTTACTTACAAATGTAGGTAATAACTGAATCCGTATAAATTTGCTAATTGCTTTATGGTATGCCAAAATTCAGAGTTTTAATCTCAAGATCACAAATCCATACACACCCCTATCATACACAACATAGAAGGCATATTAAGCTACCCTGTACGGCTGTACCCCACGGGACCAATTGCACGCACTAATGTGACATGTCTAATGGCTCATTGCGCGCACTCCTTTGCTCGGGAGTCCGAAAAATGATAGATATGAGTGTGGATTCATAATTGTAAATTGTAATATGATTGACAAAAACTCCAAGAAAGACAACTTCCTTACAATCTTTAATTATATTGTAAATTTGGGCAAAGTGGTCTTCTGTCTTGAATATTTAAGATACACTAGTAGCTAAAATGTCCAATAGACAAATGAGATCATGAACACAACAAAATTCGCACCAACAGTCTAATAGTGTATTTCTTCTATGAAAGAATATGCCTTAGATCAGTTCATCAGTCACAGTACTTTTCAAGACACTTTCATGAAAGAGATGTTTGAAGGCAACCACGTTACTTATTAGCAAATAGGCCTCTACTGTTCTAAACTTCTACATACTAGCTGTACTCCCAAAGCTCAGCAATTTATAGCAAAGAGATTTTGGATTTTACCAAATCCAAGTGAATCCAATTAAATAACAATGCAATGGGAAAACTAATTTATTTTTCTTTGCAGGAAAATATTGGTTCAGAATAAAAATACTCCTAACTTTGCAGGAAAATATTGGTTTTACTTGTTTGTTAAATGGAAAATGAACTAAAAAGAGAAAAAGAAAATTCAACGGAAGGCAAGATAATTTATAAAAAAAAAATTGAACTTCCGTTGGAATGGGGAATTTCACAAACTAATATCTACCGAGTATGTACTATGTAGTGCATTTAGTGAAAGATACACATAAGATTTAGCTGTTTATTTTCTTAACAATTTAGACATTTTGTCAGTAAAGTATTCACTACCTGGCCTAATTATTATGATAAAATCTTAATAATATCACTATAAAAGAAAATCATATTTTCCAGAAGGGTAATGAACAAACTCATGAGTAGGGGTGCCAATAGGTACCTGATTACTTGAAACCGAACCGAAACTAAAACCGAATGTTTCGGTTCTGGGTCTTAAAAAGTTAGACCCATTTAAAATGGGTCATTAAAAACCGAACCGATAAAAAACCGAAACTGTTGAACCGAATAGTAAAAACCGTGGGTACCCGAACCGAAACTGAAACCGATTATTATGATTTCGATATATAAAATTTAATATTGTATTACATTTAAGATAATCAAACTCATACATCATAATATAAAAGATATTTTTTACGTGTAAAAGTCTATTAAATATATATAGCATAATAATGAATATGTGTTGTTAAATGTATATTTTATAATTATATGTTAAACAAGTGTATCATAGATTGTTAATAATAATGTCAACGTGTATATTATGAATTAACTAATACATTTTATATTTATTAACTTATGCACGTGTATATTTAAATAGGATACACATGCTTGATATATTGTGGTACACGCACTTATTTTAAACCAATATATAGTATTCATGTTAAAAATTAGTGATGAGATGTAATTGTAAGATGCATGTACTCGCATGTTCGATTTAAAATGCGAATTAATACACGTGTACAAATATATGTGTATGCACGTAAAATATATCAATGTAACAAATATATGTGATTGCACGTATAAACGATTGAGTTAATACAATGAAACAATTATATGTGTATGTACGTAAAAAAAAATTAAAATTATAAGGTTAGATATTTGATTATTTTAATTTCTATATCAAAGGTTTAAATTATCACATGAATAGTAAATGTTTTAACGTGTATGATTGATACATATTCATAAATTGATGTAAATATGATTGTTGATACATCACTAATTATATATAAAATATTATCGTGTAGGAAAATAAAAAAATAAAAATAAAAACAATACAAGTTTTAGTATTTAAATTATTGAAATTGTTTAATAATCATAATAAATAATAAAGACCCGAATTAGAACCGAAACCGATAAAAACCCATAGGTTTTTATGGTTTTGGGTTGGGTTCTATAATTCTCATACTAAAACCGTTGAGAACCGAAACTGCAAATAGTAAAATCCAAACCGAAACCGCTAAGACCCGACCCAAAACCGACCCGTTGGCACCTCTCATGAGTGCTGGCAAATTGCACCAAGGACATTTCTACAAACTTCAAACTGAACAGGACTCGTTAATTTAAATTTCAGAAACCTTAGATTCATTTTCACAAAATTAAGTATATTAGTGAAAAAATAAGTAAAACAGTTGTCATCATTCATCAGTATCAAAGAAAATTCAATTTAAACAAAATATGATTGTGACCCACCAACAAAGATGGCTCATACTTCAAACATACCAAAAGAACCTCTAAGTTCCAGCCATAGATTTACTCAAAAATGAACCAACACAAGATCACAAATGGAAGATATAAATCATAAATAGAGAAAAGAGGAAAGCAGTATACTAATATCAAGAGAAAAAGTGAACCATCTCATCAGTTGGTTTCTTTTTCACAACAACAGCAAAATAAAAAACTGTGTTCTCCAAAGTTTAGTCTGTTACATTACACAGAGATAGACAAACGAGGAAAAACTCAAAAAACAAAAGCCCAAATAGAAAGCTTTAAAGCACCTTTCTAGGTCTAACAGGAAAGCTTGAGTGACAAATCAAGAAAATTAGTAGTAGTTGTAGTAGGAGAAGCTTCACCACTACCCACTACTGTTCCATCTGAAACTGACCACTCTTTGTTGAACCCAGAACCATAACCAGAACCACTGCAACTACTGCTACTAGTACTAGTGCTGCCCCCATTGATGTTGCAACCTTTGTTATTTGGAAAGAACTCATATTCCATTAACACAGTTTCTCCTCTCACAGCGTTTTTCTTCCTATGTACTGCCATTACCTCCACTTCCTGTAAATATTCCCACCAACCATAAATTTTTACCTTAAAATCTTTAAAAAATCTCACATTCAATAGTAAATAAAAATAGAAACATGTTTTTCCAAGATATCAAATAACAGAGATAATGAGGGGAAGGATGAAAATAATAACCTCATCAGCATTGAGATCTATTTTGAAACCTCCATTATCAACGGGGCTGCGGCGTCCAAGGGTTAATCCAAGAGAATCATTACAGCCATTCATCCGCATTTTCTCATTGTCAGTATTCATCCAATTAGTCTCTCCATTGATACGTTTCTTCTGTAACAAACAATATAAATAATGAACAAAGACTAGTAACAATGTTAAAAAAAAAAAATCAATGTAACAGTACCTTGAAGCAGTGATTGCAGTGATCAGAGGAGCAATGCATCATTTGAATTGAAGGTAGCTCTTTCTCACAAACAAATGGATTATTCATATTCTGAAATCCAGCTTCATTACGCTCTTCCATTGGAACCTGATCAACGCCGAATCGCTCCGGAACAAAACTTCTAATCGAAACACCAGCAAATCCACCATTCCCATACTTATAAGGACTAAAACCACTCATACCCATGTTTGTTTGATTCTCAATAGGATAGTTAACAGGAAAAAAGCTAGTCATTGGGACCGAAACATGGTTTTTCGACCCATTGAAATAAGAAAATGGATACTGAAAAGGAAATGGTTGTTGTTGGATATTTTGAAGAAGTGGGTGTTGTGGTTGTTGGAGTTCTTCAACTTGTTCTAACTCTGATAACTTCTCCTTCCTTAAACGTTCAAGCTTAGCCACACCCAGTCCTCTTTGGGGTTGTTTGTTTCGACCATTTTTCGCATTCTTCTTCCCCTTTTTCGCAGTTTCAGTACTAGTCCTTGTTTCTTGCTCTCCTGAAAAACCCATGTTTGTTGTTTCATTGTTTTGTTCAACATACATCATGTTGTTGTTGTTTTTGTTTTCCATTGAAGCTGTCCTAAACAAAAATGAAGTTGCCATTTATGCTTCAAACAGAGAGAGAGAGAGAGAGAGTGAGAGTGAGAGGGGTTTTTTTATAGAGAAACAAGCATGCTACTGGCAAAGAAAGAAGGGGTGCGCAAATCACCACCACCAGAATCATCTCTGCAAAAAATGTTTTCAGTAAAGGACATGTTTTTGGACATTTTTCTTTTTTTTCTTTTTTGTCTTCACATTACAATAAAGTGGTGACACGTGGCATCATCTCTATATCATTACCAAATCTTTTCAACACCAGATTGTATATTTGTATTTTCCAACTTTGCAATTTCCACTTTTGTAATGTTGAGTTAATGAAGATTAATGGTTTGATTTCCTGATATTTCGACAAAATTCTACTGTTTTCAAGATTTCAGCGTGGAGTTGCATTATATATCGACACATTCTTGTGGAAATTTTCTAAAGTCCAAGATTTTGAACTAGTCTAGTTGGATTTAGACTTGGGATGGTTCAAATGTAAGAGGAAATGAGGGATTGAGATGGTGAAGTGGTCCAAGTCTAGATTGGTGAGCCATCTTTGTGGTCTAACTAAATAGATACCTTAAGATTTGGTAATGAAGATTGTGAATCAAATCTATGATTTGGGCTAGCTGAAGAACCATGTGGTAGCTTAGTATAAATGGAAATCCTTGACCTGTTTTTTCATTATAGGCATTACAAATTTAGTCACTCCATCATCCCTACTACTAATATCATCCCTACTACTAATTTTAGCTTAAAAACATAATTAAGTTCTAAATATTAAAAAGGTATTATGAGAAAAAGATAGGGGTTGGAACAGCAGAGAAGGTGCAGTGGTGTTTAGTTTGGAACAATCCTTTGTAGATGCTCAATCTTGAATTTGGATTCCAAAACTAATACAACTAAATCTCAACAAAAGATTATTTGGGCAAGTGTAAATGAGTTAATATAATATTTTTTTTTTTTGAAATCTATATAGATTACTAAAATGTGCTTAAAAAGTCTGGTCCGATTTGTCGTTATTAGCAAATATATTCTTCTTTTGAAAATCGATATACCTCGCAATTATTTTTGGAAATCTTCACAACCAAGTGTTTAAAATTGATAAATCGAATAAGTTTTTGTGAAATCTTATCAAAATCATGTATCGGGTTAGTCAAAACAGACGCGTATTGCAATAATAGTTCATCTGGCTGACACAGTGGTCGTAACTTAACTATTAAACGTGCACTGATCTGAAATACAGATCCAGTGACGGTTGTTAATAATAACTACTGTGTCGGTCACCTAGGTCATATCGGCGATGTTAGAGTGACTTAGGGATAGTTTCGGAGAAGAAGTTTAAAATTTCATATAACTGCATATGCTATAGAAATGAAGTTAAGAATTTTGATAGAAAATTAAGAAAGACCAAAAACAAAATATGTTATTACCGTACACACGCATGATAGATAGATATGCAGTCAATCCATTGTTGAGGTTTTGAGGAATGTCCAACAAAATCCAATCGGCGTGATCAACTCAATACGTATGGATCCGATCCGGTAAGATTTTTCTTCAATAAAAACTCCCGCACATAAAATGCTGAGGTTCCAACCAATCCCACACTGCCACATGGACAAAATAGGTGCAAATATCCACTTCTCAATCTCTCTATAGATCTACAAGCATCGTTTTCATTGTAAGAATCTCAAACGAATAATTACTCTTACTCAGTGGAGCCCACAGTAAGATTTCCAAACAGTGGTCCCCTACGTGTCATTTTTTAATGAATGTGAGACCAGGGAGAGAATCTTGGGTTTGTTGTACGAGGAAATAGTAGGAGAGGCGATTGGCGGCTTTGGGAAAGTGACGTGGAAGAATCGTAGAGAGTGATGGAGACACGTGTCAGAAGATGAGAGAAACAAGGTTGCTTTATTGCTGGTTATGTAGAGACATTGAGGATTCTGGACAACTGGGAACAGATCCCCCGCTCTGCATGGAATGATTGGTTTTGTAGGGAAGCTATATGTGAGCATCGACTGTTGTATACTTTGTATTACGGGACCATTTTTTTGGTTTTGAAGAACCGACATTGCTGCACTGTCTGTGCTCTCTTTTGTCGTCTCCTCTCTCTGTGAAAATTGTACCAAAGATCCTTCTTTTTTACTTTAGTATTTCGAAACTATCCCTAACAATTTTCATTATTTGTTTTTTACATTTTTTTTGAGAACTAGGTCAAGGTGTCAGTTGGGATTAACCTGAACAGTTTGGTAGTAATTTACAAGTTTTGGACAAATCAGGTATTGTTCAAGTAGTGTAGTGTTAATAAGTGTATCTTGTATACTGTTTAGGTCCACTGCAATAGCCATTTTTTCAGAAGGCACACTTTTGCTCCTGGAAAAATGCTAGCACGCAGTGCAGTTTTCGGTTGCATATATACATTCATGTTATTCAAAATTCCATAAAAAGTTTATGATAGCCATCCACCTAGCTAGACATAGTGTGATATGATTATGGATGGAGACAGGGAGTGGAGGGGGCAATTTCCCCCTCAAAGATTTTGAAGAATCATTATGTTTTATGTATTATCAGTATGAAAATTTCTAAATACATAGAAGTTCATCATACCCCTCCCCTCCCCCAGCCCAAAAAAAATAAGTTCAAATATTTTACTATGCTCCCTCAAACTTTTTGACTATGTTTTTTAAACGTGAAGCCACAACATAGTCTTCTTATAATAAGTGATTAGGTGTACGTAGGAGCGTCATATCAAATCCAAATATTTTATCATTAATCTACTCTTAGAGAATATAAAGAGACGGGACCCGAAAATAGAAGTAAGTCAAGTAACACAAAATTAAGTCAAACAGAAAATCCTTCTAAAGTCACGGTTTACTTGCTCTCTCCAAATATCTTCAAATATAAAAAAGTAAAGCCTTCTTATACCGTTTGTACCCTTTCTTTAATAAGGTCTCATTCTGTCTTAACTATTCACTTTATCTTTATGAGTTTTGAAAAAAAAAAAGGGAAAATCGCTCATTTTAATCCTTCCATAATTTCTTAAGCCAATTTATTTAAATTCACAGCAAGGATTTGCTAATTCTGATGAAAAGAAGTCAAGAAATTATGTTAGAAAAGATGTAAGCATTTTAGATATTAAACTATTTTTTTTTTCTATTTGTTTGTAATTTGTTGATTTTGATTTTGATTTTTTTTTGTTGTTAGGCTGAGTCCAATGGCTCCCTGTCCCCTTAAAAGTAAAGCTAAAGTCAACAAATTTTACTCTCTATCCTCATTTTACTCTGTATATATACAAAAGATTTTACTCTCTATCCTCATTTTACTCTCTATATATAGAGAGTAAAATCTTTTGTATATATTAATGATAGAGAGTAAAATCAGTTGACTTTAGCTCTACTTGTAAGAGGAAATTAATGATAGAGAGTAAAATATGTTGACTTTAGCTCTATTTTTAAGAGGAAATTAATGATAGAGAGTAAAATCTGTTGACTTTAGCTCTACTTTTAAGGGGATAGGGAGCCATTGGACACAGCCTTAGAGTGTTTGTTCCACTTGTTATTTTGCTGAGAAATATTGGTTTTACTGTTTTAGGCTTTTAGCACCTCAAAATGAGTGAAATGACAAATCCACACTTCTGACTTCTGTGAAACTTTTCTCTTGCTCAATACTTGGGAACTTAAGTCTTCAGAGCTTGGGAAAACAAAAGGTATTGTTAAAAACGAAATTGATATTTAACTCCATGGGGTATATATGTTCATAATTTGAATGTTTTACTTCATCTACTAATACGTTTTGTTATCCCTTGTTAATTACATAGTCAAAGTTGTAAACACGTTTCATGCTATTTCATTTTTAGAAATAGTGTTAGAAAAATGGATTTGCACAAATCCATTGAGATATGAATGAGTAATTTGTCTTCAAAGTTATCCCACATTGAGATGAAATGAGTTTCTCTTGAAATAGTATGTAAAGTGAGAAAAACCTTTTCGAAATGGTGCACTGGTTCGAAACAGTGCATCATGCCGAAAAGGTGTGACCTTTCGAAATATGCACTGGTTCGAAACAGTGCATCATGTCGAAAAGGTGTGACCTTTCGAAATAGGCACTGGTTCAAACCAGTGTTTTATGCTGAAATGATGTGTCATTTCCAGAACATGTGACTTTTCAAAAAGTTGCTTACTTTTTCCCAAAAGTCACTATGTTGTTTCGAAGAGGCACCACTCACCTATAAATAGTGGATGAATTTGGAGAGAAAGATACACCAGATCACACAGAGTTCTGATCTTTCTCTTCTCCCTTTGTTCTTAGTCAAATACAATGTTGTGTTCGCTGATTCTATAGAATTGAAGTGCTAGCTTTCTATAGAAGAAAATCCGTTCTATCTTGGGAGACAGTTTCCCATCAACCTTCAAGCACTGTGAGGGGGAAAATATGTCTTAAGGACATAGTGATCATCACTAGGCTCGGATTTAATAATTGGTAAATTAAGTTCATTCGTTAAACTAAAAGGTTTGTTTGTTTGTTGAAATTAAAGGTTTGTTCATGATATATTTATTATATCAATTTGATTTCTTGTTTACTTAACAATAAATATATTTTTAGAATAAGTTTCCTACAAACCCCTACACCCCTCAATAAGTATATTGGTTCTCACGTTTGTGTTCATTTTGGACTTGAATACTTCTTGGTTTAAAATTCACACTAATATAGGTGATTTCTATAAAGAGTATCCTGTAATACTCCACTTGGATAACATAATTTTCCAAGATATAGTAAATCATTAAAAGCTTGACTTATCCTGGTTCTCACGACAGATATGCACTGTCTTATATAGGAATGAGTTAGAGTATAATATTACTCTCTAGTGTTAACTGAGTCACATACATAATTCAGTTGGCCCATTGAACCTAGATCTTGGGATCTCCAGTCAACTAGGTTGGTTTTTCCATTATTAGGACTCTTGGTTGATTATCTCAAAGGCTTTATGCCCATTCCCCTTGATAATCTTTCCACTTACTCTCTTGTTAAACATTTTGTAAGCGGATCTGCAATGCTATCTTTTTACTTTACATAGTCGATTGAGATAACTCTATTTGAGAGCAATTGTCTAACAGTGTTATGTCTACAACGTATGTGTCAAGACTTCTCATTATACATGCTACTTTGTGCTCTACCAATAGCAGATTGGCTGTCACAGTGTATACACACTGCTGGCACAGATTTAGCCCAGTTCGGAATATCCTCTAAGAAATTTCGAAGCCACTCTGTTTCTTCTCCAGCCTTGTCCAATGCTATGAATTATGATTTCATAGTGGATCTCGCTATGCACGTTTGTTTTGAGGATTTTCTTGAAATTTATGCATCTCTCATAGAGCAAAACACCACATTTGCTGTCTTTTGAATAATGCTTCAACAAATTTCCAATTTTGAATTGATTAATTCAAGAAGATACATAATCCCCCACATTTTTCAATTTCTCATGACAAAGTTAATAAATTGGAAAACCATTTAGATATATGTTTTTCAAGTGAGGCGTCTTGTTAAAGAATATTACATATCATTCATATAGTATCGAAAACACTTCTAAGATCTCAATTTTGCTTACAAAACAATATCTTATGCAATCTTTTTTATTGGCACTCTTTGGCGTAATAGTAAAACACATACATCTTACAAATAAAAATATTTTTAGAACCCTTTTAGCACCCGCCATTCCTAACATTTGGAATAAAACAAGGATTCTTGAAATCTTGGATCATAATCCCCTTCCAAGTGTGGCATTACCACCACCTTGTTTGCTTTCAAGAAGTCCATTCCAAGAATGACTTGAAAATGGTGTAAGCGAGCTACCATCAGGTCCACCTTTCCTTGCCAGTTGTTTATCTTAATGTCAACTTCCAAAGAGAGTCTTTTCATCGGTTCAGCTTCTTGGTTCAAGCCTCTCATAGAGCCTTTACATTCTGCGAGTTTCAATCTAATAACCTCGGATACATACTTAGAGATTAATGTATGAGTTGAACTAGTATCCACCATTGCTAGTAGACAACCATAGTTGTTGAGTTCCACCTCTACGAACATAAGGTCATCATCGGGGACCAAAATGTTCATACCATTCAACGAACTAGTAGGTCTAGCAAATGAAATAGGAACAACATGCATAGGAGAACCTGGTGGTGTTGTCATTTCTATTATGAAATAGAAACACACTTTGTTATTCTTTAAAACCAAAAAAGAAAGCATAAAAAAATTCTGTTTAGTAAAGAAGATACACTCACAAACTAATATGTGAACTTGCTTCTATTTGAGAGAGAAAGAATGGGCGTCTATAGTACCTTTTTAGTAAAAGACAAACAGTGCATGAGATGTCCTTTTTAGAAGGTTCAAAATTGGAAGGTGTGAAAAGTACCTTGTTGTTTCTGATTTCCTTTACTGGTTATCAAACCATGAGATGAACCAATTTACCATTCTCAGTAAGAGAAAAAGACCATGCTTTTAACCGTCTCTGGCACCAACAGTTGCCTTGTAAACCGTCTCTTGCCAACAGGTGTGGTACCACTTATTTAGTTTTGTGGCCTTTCAAACTTAATTGTACTTACTTTTCGAACATGTGTACCTTTCGAACATAGCCCCTTTTTCGAACATGTGTTCTTTCAAACATGCGCACCTTTTACTAACTAGGCCCAAGCCATAACCAATCAAAAACTGAAAGGCTGTTATTAGGCATTTAGGCGTTGATTTCCTTTATTGTCCCACTTTTTTCTTTACCAATAAAACCGTACGACTTCAGTGACCAACTTATCTATATTCGAAATATAGCAACCCTTTGCGTTTATGATTCCTCAGCTTATTCACGCGACGTGAACAAAAAAAATCCATTTCAAAGTTGTTAGTGCATTTGAACTAAACAATAAGTATAGCAAAAATTAATTAGATCAAATTAATTCAAGGCAAAAAAACAATCTGTCTTAAGTTTGTACCAAAAATATATTTGTTGTTAAGTAAACAAGAAATCAAATTGATATAACAAATATATCATGAACAAACCTTTAATTTCATCAAACAAACAAACTTTTTAGTTCAACAAATGAACTTAATTTACCATTTATTAAATCCAAGCCTAGTGATGATCACTATGTCCTTAAGATAGATTTTTCCCCTCACAGTGCTTGAAGGTTGATGGGAAATTGTCTCCCAAGATAGAACGGATTTCCTTCTATAGAAAGCTAACACTTCAATTTTATAGAATCAGCGAACACAACATTGTATTTGACTAAGAACAAATGAAGAAGAGAAAGATCAAAACTCTGTGTGATATGGTGTGTCTTTCTCTCCAAATTCATCCACTATTTATAGGTGAGTGGTGTCTCTTCGAACCAACACAGTGACTCTTAGGAAAAAGTAAGCAACTCTTTGAAAAGTCACATGTTCTGGAAAGGACATACCATTTCGGCATAAAACATTGTTTCGAACCAGTGCCTATTTTGAAAGGTCACACCTTTTCAGTATGATGCACTATTTCGAACCAATGCATATTTCGAAAGGTCATACCTTTTCGGCATAATGCACTATTTCGAATCAGTGTATCATTTTGAAAAGGTTTTTCTCACTTTACGTACTATTTCAAGAGAAACTCATTTCATCTCAATGTGGGATAACTTGGAAGACAAATTACTAATTCATATCTCAATGGATTTGTGCAAATCCATTTTTCTAACAAATACTATAAACACTCTCCCCCTAAGTCAAATTTCTAGCTCCGTCCGGCCGCCCTTGTATTTTGATTATACGTATACACTCGCCCCCCCTTGTAGTTTGCAAAGAAGTCTCTCAAAGATCAACAATAATCAATTAAACATTAATCAAGAACAAAGATCGAAGTGACTTCGACTTTTATTGATTAGTAACAGTGGTTACAAGTTTCTCTCTCTCTTTGCTCTGGTTTTGTTCTGGTTTTGTTTGTTTTTTCTCTAATGAATTTGGAATGAATCTTTTCTTCTTCCTTCCAGTCTTTATATAATGTTGTGATAATAACTTTATCCAATCATTTAATGCCACGTGTCCATTCTCTTCTTCTCCCTTCTTTTCCCGCCTTAAACCTGCAACATACAAATTATAGTGCGAAATATCGAATCACAATGTTTGGGCTGGAATATCGGGGTGACGATATTTGCCCACGACATCGCCCCCTCTCAAAACTTTCAAATTTCGACCACGAAAAATTTGAATGTTTCAAAACCAGAACAACTTTACCAATTTCAAAATTCAAAAAATCAAGCGGTTACAGCTGGAAATAGACCAGTTGCATCAAAATTATAAAAGCTTTATTTCACTTTCTCTCTCTTCACTTATTTGTGAAAAATCTTGAGAGAAAAAACCCAAACCCCACCACCATTAACATCACCTGGAAAGCTTAATCTTGGTTGTATTTGCTATCATCGTCACCAAATCTTTCTGTACATTTATCAGGTTAGTAAAAAGAGTAACTTAACAAGCTACATACTAATTATCGTTGTCTTTAAACATGTTGAATAATCTCGCCTGTTTCTCTTTCCAAATTATTATACTTAGGGCTTAGGCTTTGAGTACTCACATATTATCTGTATATCTCTATACTAATTAGACCTTGAATTATAATTTTTGACAATATGGCTAGGAGAAAAACTTGTGTTAACTTTATACGCACCCTCTCAAAACAATCCTGGCTTCAACATCAAGAACGTATGCATTTGAGACACAGTTTTTCACCTCGAATCCCGATATTATCATCCAGAGACCTCGATACGTGTTTAATAAATAATATATTATACAATTATACTAAATATAGGGATAGTAGCTAAGATAAATGATATAATTCTAATAAAAAATTTATTGTTTCTAGTGATACCGACATGTCGAATGAAAGTATTGAATATGCAACTCGAATCAGCTCGTCTTCCTCATCACAAAGAACTGAGACTGACGAACCAGAGTGGTGTCCTATGTATTTGGCTGATGGCTTATCATGCCATCCTTTTGAGACTGTGAGCTCAAAGTCTGAGCGCGAAGTTATGAACGATAATAGCATATGGAGTAGTGGCTTGAACCCTTGTTTTCCAAAAAAACCCAACTTAGACATAGTTAAAGCTGCCTACCAGATACCAGACACTGTCCACCTTCGACATTACGCTAGAAGTATTAGAGGAACTAGATGCCAAAGTGGCGATCCTCAAACAACCATTATTACTGTTGGGTAATTAGCTGCTGGTTTGCGCCTTCCCTTATCTGACCTCGATCGAGAGGTACTGAACTATCTGACCATCTCTCCTGGCCAAGGCACAGGCAATTTTTGGAGATTGCTACACATTTGTAATTACTATAATTCTCACCTTGTATCCGATGTACGGAGATCCCAAAGAATCCGTCTTATCGACATTCAAAAACACTATACCTTTGTCGAACGTAATGAAAAGAATAAAAACGGTATATCGGAGTCTAGTGGCTATTTTTATCCCAAAAAACGAATCAACTGCGCAGGCATCATAAGGATAAATCGAGATATTGATTTCAGGTGGCCATTATATCCTATCATTATATTTAGACAATGGGAGTCATCTGCTTCTATCGTTGTTCCATCCTTGGCACATCATGTCTTTAATATTAGAGGTACGTTATTTTATAGCACCCCATCCCTTGAACCCATCTTTCAACCCTCTGTCTCGGACCTGCTATCTGACTGGTCTATCGTTGTGACCTTGTTTCAGTACCAAGACCAGCCTCGATGAGAAGTCTTGGAGAATCCACTAGAGTAATGGAGCTTTTAAAAGGCACTGATGAAGAAATCACTGCTCGAACTGGTGCTGATAAATATGGCAATCCAAAATTGAATATCAATTTTCCAGATATCGACAATTATGTCGCTCCTCTATATTTCTTAAAAAATACCGTCTTTCGAGGTCAAGATCCTTTACTTTCCAAATCTATTATACCATGCAAAACTATTCCATGTCCCTTACAACCTTGTTCATCTAAAAAAATATTAAGAAAAACTTTTGATTTCGCTGAATTGCATGCTAACACTCCTCAATGTTATTTTGATTATATGCTAAATGATTTTAAAATGACTAAAGATCTTTTTCCCAAAATTAAACAAAAGATTCCCGATTTCTATAATTATCCATTTTTGCAAGATGTTTTTGATAATTACTGCTTATTGTACACAGATATGGGCTCTCGCATTCCTCATGTTCAAGACAAATCAGCCAAACACCTGAAAAGGTTTTTGCAAAAAACAACAATTGGTAGCTCTTCCCAGGTTCCTCCTAGATCATACCAAAATGTCAAAACCGATAGGATGATGGAGGTGGTCGAGTGGTGGATTAGTAGTGGCTGACGGTGGAGGGGAGCTGCTGTAGAAGATGAACAGTGAATTTCGGTTGGGCCTTGGGCGAAAATCTGTTTGGTTTAAAATTTGGTTTCAGTTTTGGGCTTTAGTCCAAGTTTTAGTTTTGAGTTGGGCGGTTTTAAGTTATTTTGTGGGATGGTTTTATAAATCCAAGTGGGTCGAGGTTATAATTTATGAGCGATAAGTTTAGATTGGGCTTGGGCGAATCGAACAAAGTAGGCTTGAGTGTTTTTGGATATTTTCATTTTGGCCTTAAGTTTAAACTTTGGGCCTTAGGCTTTGGGCTTTTGGGTTATAGGAGTTTGGGGTTGGTTGACTGATGTTGACCATTGGCAGGTTGACTTTGACTTTGACCAGAGTTGACTTTTGACTAGGGTTGACTTTGACCAGTTAACCCAATTTGACCTTTTAACTCGGATTATGATTTGGGTTATTAGGATAGGTCTAGGCTATTAGCATGCTTGGCTTTAGGCTAAGACCGTTAGATATACGTGTGTATGTGTATTAACTACTATGTGATATTTCAGTTTTTATGATATGCACCGTTATGACACTTAGACATTAATCTAATTAATAACACGTAAACCAAATACATGAATCAAGATACTCCTTCGTTCTCTAAAATAATATATGTAATAAATTTCAATAATGCGTAAACAATTTACCTCACTTTTTTAGAACTCTCCACGCCTCAAGTTTTGGAATTGAGTTTTATGACTGTTGATGTCATATGTTAGGTGGGCATTTATTGAATGTGCCATAAATGGCCCGTTAGCGTTATATAGGGTTATTCATTGAATGTGCCATGAATGACCCGGGTATTCATTGAATGTGCCATGAATGACCAGATTGTTTGGATTGCCCTAGAGAGGAACTAAGGTATTAGCCTTGCGGGTTAGTTGTATTCTTTGATTATGCGAGTGTTTGGGTTTACTTTTGAATACCTAATATAATATCTACATATGTTATATAGAAGTTATAACTTTCTTTTGCAGGAGGGTAGGACTTAATAACATTTTGTGTAGGGACGCGGTCCTACCCTTATACAGCAGTGGATATCGATAAGTTTTAATTCAATGGTTTAGATATTAAAACGAGTTATTATAATGAGTTATATAATGGAAGTCTTGCTTGGGAAGAAATTATGCCGGTTGAGATGACGGAACTACCTGTCTTCCAAGCTGTGAATGATTAAGTTATGGGATAATATAAAGTGATTGTTTGAATAATTAAAGTATGATAATGGTTTTATGTGGTTAGTCTACTCATACCAGCAAATTCCATTTTGCTGACCCATGTTTGCTTTGTTTTGGCAACGTGGGTGTGTTCTTGGGAACATAGGTGGAAGGCAGTGGAACCGCGGCGTTTGATTTGGATTTGATCTGGAGCAGTCCGGGAGTTTATTTTTATTAGGTCTGATCTTTTGGAAGTATGTAATAACGTAGTTTTCTTTTCATATGACATGAAAATACGATGTTGAAGACCTGTTATTCTTAGAGTGGTTTGATGTTTTATTGGGACGGAAGATAGATTTTTTATAAAGTAATAAAGAGAATTTTGGAGATTGAATTTGTGGTTAAGATTGTTTATGATGTGGGTTTTAGGTTTTGACATGTGTTGTATCCATCCCGTCATAGCCTGGATTTTTAGACAATTGAACCAAGTGATGTTTGAGATATTTATATTTCAAATATTAATTTTTTTTAATTGTTTAGAAGTCGATACCGGTTTTCTCCACAAGAAAAGAAAAGAACCTGGTTCCACTGATGCACCACCCACCTCAAGGATACCGTAAGTTGCAAAAACTACCACCACTGAAACATCTGTTCCTATGCCTGCCAAATCATCAACTATACCAGCCACTCACAAACCCACTGTTCAACCCACAGCTTCAGACTCCTCTTCTCATTCTGAAGCATATGTCACTGATTTCGTCCTTCGAAATAAACAAAAAGTTCCTAAATCTGCTTCTTTATTCTCTGATCCTCCGACACCTGGACTCGGAGAAGCTCTTGTCATGAATATTATACTCCTTCGAGATAGATCATCAATGGCTAAAATTTGCACAACCGAACATTTTCAAATATTGTGCTCCTCCCTTGAAAAGGTGAGGAAACAACTTTGGTCGTACTCTTGTCCTAGTTTACTCATGATGTATAATATATTCATGAATCCTATCTTCCTTTTAGGTTAAAGTTGTTGTTGTTGGCCAATTTGAGAATGATCTGAGGACCTTGCGCCTTCTTCGAGAAGATAATGACAAGCTGAAACAAGAGAAGGAAAGAATACAACGTTCTTTGGAAGCAGAAAAGAAAAAACATCCTTTCACTTGCTCCCAACTCAATTCTACAAACGCCGAGATGAAGAAATTTGTTGAGGAGAATACTGAGTTGGTCTCGAAATTGAAGGAATCTTATGACGCAAATGTAGTGAGCCTCGAGCTAGAAAGAACAAAAACAGCTGATCTCGAGACAAAGATAGCTGATCTCGAGACAAAGGCAGCTAGTCTTGAAACAGAAGTTCAAAAAGCTAAGCTTGATCTGGTTATAGCTGACCAATAGATGAAGTATTGTGTTAAACAATGAGGAGTTTCAGATCGACCATATCTCTCTGCTGATGTCATCGCTGAATATAATCTTGATTCTGACGACGAGAGCAAGATGCCTTCCAACATTGTTGCTGCTGATCTGGAAAAAGATGTTGTGGACTCTGCTACCCCTACTGTTGAAGTTGTCAATACAGCAATAAGTACCCCACCTTTCAATCCAGACTCGTTCATCAGTACACCTAGCTGCTTGGAGGGAATCAAAATGCGGACTGCCCTCAACACCCTTCTTGAAACCAAGTGCCTTGATGCAAAGCCCACCAAGAACTCCTCCTAGCTTTAGTCTTATGTTTCTGACATCTCTTGATTGTAATATTTTGATACAATGATCTAACTATCTCTCTGGATCTGTTTAAACTCCTTCTGAATCATGGAAATATATCTTTTTGCTTGTTATAAACTCATTATGCATGTCATACATCTGATATTTACCATCCATGAAAAAGAACAATATAATTTTTGATACCACTCCTAACTAAAAAACAGTATTTATACTTAGTATATATTTTGAAAATTAAACTCAAGTTTCGATACCACTCCAACCAAAAGTAGTATCGATACTTAGTATATATTTTGAAAATCAAAATCGAGTTTCGATACCACTCTAACCAAAAGCATTATCGATACTTTGTATATATTTTGAAAATTAAACTTGAGTTTCGATACCACTCCAACCAAAAACAGTATCGATACTTAGTATATATTTTGAAAATTAAAATCGAGCTTCGATACCACTCTAACCAAAAGCAGCATCGATACTTAGTATATATTTTGAAAATTAAAATCGAGTTTCGATACCACTCCAACCAAAAACAGTATCGATACTTAGTATATATTTTGAAAACTAAAATCGAGTTTCGATACCACTCCAACCAAAAACAGTATCGATACTTCGTACATGTTTTGAAAATTAAAATCGAGTTTCGATACCACTCCAACCAAAAGCAGTATCGATACTTAGTATATATTTTGAAAATTAAAATCGAGTTTTGATACCACTCCAACCAAAAGTAGTATCGATACTTTGTATATGTTTTGAAAATTAAAATTGAGTTTTGATACCACTCCAACCAAAAACAGTATTGATACTTAGTATATATTTTGAAAATTAAAATCGAGTTTCGATACCACGCCAACCAAAAGTAGTATCGATACTTTGTATATGTTTTGAAAATTAAAATTGAGTTTCGATACCACTCCAACCAAAAGCAGCATCGATACTTAGTATATATTTTGAAAATTAAAATCGAGTTTCGATACCACTCCAACCAAAAGCAGTATCGATACTTAGTATATATTTTGAAAAATAAAATTGAGTTTCGATACCACTCTAACCAAAAATATTATTGATACTTCGTATATGTTTTGAAAATTAAAATCGAGTTTCGATACCACTCTAACCAAAAGCAGTATCGATATTTAGTATATATTTTGAAAATTAAAATCGAGTTTCGATACCACTCCAACCAAAAGCAGTATCGATACTTCGTATATGTTTTGAAAATTAAAATTGAGTTTCGATACCACTCCAACCAAAAGCAGTATCGATACTTAGAATATATTTTGAAAATTAAAATTGAGTTTTGATACCACTCCAACCAAAAGCAGTATCGATACTTAGGTTTAACATCGATATATCTCAATATATACCATTGCTTTTTGAATCATAATTTTCTAACATGGTATCGAGATGAAAATCTACAGATCACCAGGATTTTTTGTTTAGCCATGCTTAGATAAAATAAATAAATATTTATATTTTGTCAAACAATAACTCTAACCAACTGGCTCAAAAACCAACATCCGTTGAATTAAACCATGTCATTAACCCTTATTTAATTATCATTCAAACTTTAAATTGTCCCGCGCACAAACAACAAAGAGTTACTTTTTCATTAATGTTCATCATTTTCATGCTCACCTACTATTAATATTCCTCATTTTCTTGTTAATCACCATTAAATTCTCTCATTTGTATAAATTTTTACCACTATAAAAACCCTTTAAACATCTTATTTTGAATAATCTCTTACAATTTCCCTACTGATCAATCCTCATTAGTTTAACTGACAAAAAAACATGTCTTTTATCTCCCTTTTCCTTATTATCTTAGCCATTTTTATTGTTATGTCCGATTGGCCTCCTCACTGGTCTGACTGTCCTACTACAAACTACTCGATGACGAGGAAAAAACAGAAGAAGAAGTAGAAGAAGAAAAATAAAATGAAGAAGAAGAAGAAAAAAAAAAGGAAGAAGAATATGATGATGAATGGTTGAGAGATCCATACTGCTATGATTTCGTTAAAGATGGCGATGAGTCTTCCACTACCTGTGATGATGAGGATGATGGTGAAGATGGTGATGATGAAAATGAAGATGAAGATGATAAAGATGAAGATGAAGAAGAAGATGATGATGACGATGACAATGAAGATGATGATTAGCATTGTTTTCTATATTTTTAGTTTTTATTTCAATTTGTAATAGGCTGTTTAGCCTACGCTTTTTCCCTTTTAATGAAATATTATCGCACTATCTCGTCCATTGGCATCCTTAATTATTATTACATGCTTCGACCTTCGACAATGTCTCCATAATTAAACTAACGTCGATATTCGACATTCGATATTGACATCGTATTAAAAAATCAGAAAATTAGTCTAGAGGACTTAGTTATAAATATTTAGTAGTCCTAAGACTCCTCTTAAATTTGTTTAGAATTTAATACCCCAATTTGACCGAACTAACCACACATTATCCAACTTTACGGGGAATAGACGAAAATATCCTCACTTGGAAACAAACATAACCGACTATCTACCGAAGAATATAGTGGGATACAAAATAAAAATTAAATTTCACACAAAAATTCACTTATAACTACTTGCCTTCACATTTAAAAATGCATATAATGAAAAAAGAGGGCATCTAGGGTGCATCGAGTGTATGAGTCTTGCGCAGGAATGAGAGCCCTTGGACAATACTTCTTTGCTTTGCAATACACCAAGACTTGTGCCTATATGAGTGGCCCCGATGCTATATCTGTGAAAGTACACCCCACACACTAGCTTTTTAATGAAAAAACTAAAAATATTATGCCTCCAATATTTTGTGGAGGCATTTGACACTAGTCGTTAAGTCTAAACTCCAAACCACTAGACATTAAACCCAAAATCTTTATAAACTAGACCCTAAGCCTAAACCCTAAACCTTAAGACACTAAACCCTAACCCCTATAAACTAGACCCTAAGCCTAAAGCCTAAACCTTAAGACACTAAACCTTAATCCCTATATTCTAAATTTATAAACAATAAACTCTAAACCAACCCGTTTCATTTAATAGTAGTTAATCAAACCCACAAAATAAATAATCAAATGCATTTTGTATTATTTTTTAAAATGGTGTGTATGCATTTTAAAATATATAGGTTTATAACGTGGTGCATCTGCATTTTAAAATATATAAGTTTATAACGTGGTGCATCTGCATTTTAAAATATATAAGTTTATAACATGGTGCATCTGCATTTTAAAATGTATAAGTTTATAACGTCCACATTCGGATGAAAACAGGTAGTAGTGTCAAATTTAACTTTTGGAGCAATACACGTACTTTTTGCTAAATTCTATTCAAACCCAAAATCTACTCTTTTTGTTCTAGTAGTTATCTTATCTAAAAGTAGTTATCTTATTCAATCTTTATTCTGGTAGTTATCTTATCTACAAGTAGTTATCTTGGAAGGGTGAAAAAGAGAATAATTTATATTAAAAAATAACAGGTGGCACCTAGTCTCGAGTCAAAAGCTTATATTCTAAAGATTTTCTATAAAAAAACACTTATGACGAATAAAAACAATGTAGGGGTATTAAAACCCAAAAAAATTATGGATAGGGCTTTAGAGTTGTTTTTTTTTAAATGAGACTCTCTAGCCCAATTTCTTGATTAAAAAATATCACTTATAAAGACATACCTTATTTTTTCCTTATTCTATAAGGTAGTATTGATCACCCGATACCACATATTCCATACTTTCTGTCATCACGATCTCGATGTGAGTTTGCATTGCTACCCAAAGATGGATTTTCTAACATGAACTCACATTCTGCCAAAAACAGGATTTTTTTTCCCCGAACTCGATATTTCTGCCAATAATTGGATTTTTTTACCCGAACTCGACATTTTTGCCAAGAATTGGATTTTTGACCCGAACTTGACACTTCTGCCAAGAACTGGATTTTTTTACCTGAACTAGCATTGCTGCCAAGAACATGATTTTTTTACCCGAACTCGACATTGCTGCCAAGAACTGGATTTTTTTATCCGAACTCGACATTTCTGCCAAGAACTGTATTTTTTTACCTGAACTGGCATTGCTACCAAGAACAAGATTTTTTTACCCGAACTCGACATTACTGCCAAGAACTGAATTTTTTTACCCGAACTCGACATTTCTGCCAATAACTGGATTTTTTGACCTGAACTCGCATTGCTGGCAAGAACA
This sequence comes from Coptis chinensis, assembly GCF_015680905.1. NCBI lineage: Eukaryota > Viridiplantae > Streptophyta > Magnoliopsida > Ranunculales > Ranunculaceae > Coptis > Coptis chinensis. Next base: position 62,868,124 of record NC_141464.1, on the reverse strand, counting down.
AGATTTTTTGTTTAACCTGGTATCAAGATGAGGATTTGCAGATCACCAGGATTTTTGTTTGACCTGGTATCGAGATGAGGATCTACAGATCACCAGGGTTTTTGTTTGACCTGGTATCGAGATGAAGATCTACAGATCACTAGGATTTTTGTTTGACCAGTTATCAATCATATAATTCTAAAGATACGGAGATCTGCTATATTTGTATAAATATTGATTTTGAGAATGACAATATCTTTATTGAATGTATAACCTTGATTAAAAAATACATCATGATACTTGAAAAATTCTTTATTGATAAAATGCTTTCAAATTGCTTACATTTTGAGGCTTTGGTAATATTACACCTTCATCCATTTTTAAGTAGTAAGCTCCATTGATCCCAACCCTGTGAATGATGTAAGGCCCATCCCAACTTGCTACTAGTTTGCCAGCCCTTTTTTCTTTGGTAGCTTGGGTAACCACTTTCAAGACCAAATCCCCTTTATGAAAATGTCTTTCTCTTACTTTCTTGTTGAAAACTTTTCTGAGCTGCCAATAATAGGTGTCGAGCCTTACCCTTGCTTGATCCCTTGTTTCCTCAAGATTGAGAACTTTTGAAGCCATTCCTTCATCATTTTGACCATTCACTAAAATTTTGGTTTTGGATGTCGACACCACAATTTCAGATGGAGTTACTGCTTCCATGCCATAGGCCAAAGAAAAAGGTGATTCACCTGTGGCCGTTCGAGGTGTCGTTCTATAAGCCCATAAAACGTTGTTTAGCTCATCTACCCAAAGACCTTTATTGTTTTCTAACTTTTTCTTGATATTATCCATAATGGTTTTATTTGTTGTCTCGGCTTGCCCATTACCATGAGCATAGTATGGTGCAGATGTGAAATGATTTACCTTGTAAGATTCCAAGAAAGCTTTCACCTTTCCTCCCTCGAACTGCGGCCCATTATCTTATATAATGGCATAGGGTAACCCATATCGACATATGACTCGTTCAAAAAGGAAGTTTATGACATCCTGCTCTTTAATGTGCTGCAAAGCAATAGCTTCTACCTACTTTGTGAAATAGTTTGTGACCGCCAACATGAACCTTCTTTTGCCTCTCCCTGGTGTTAGTGGACCGACAATATCCATACCCCATAAAGCAAAAAGCCATGGGTTTGAGACACAATGTAACTCTTCAGCTGGAACATGTATGGCTTTCCCATGTATTTGGCACTGTACACATTTTTTTCGCATATTGAAGACAATCTCTTCGCATTTGAGGCCAGAAATATCCCTGCCTCGTGATTTTATTTGCCAACGATCTACCAGCTGAGTGGTTTCCACATTCGCCTTTGTGATACTCGATAATGATTAGCTGCGCTTCCTCATTCGATATGCATTTCAAATGTGGACCTCCAGGATTTTTGTCACACCCCGAATTTCGACAGAATTTGGAAAAATAATATTTGTTCCCGACTCTTCGATCTTTGAGGTGTGACGTACTCTCAACTCCCAAAAACCCATAAACAGTTTAAATATGCGGATAATTAAAAACCAATAAAAATTTTAACTTAAACAAAAGTCCTCTTTGTTACAAAAATTTACAAATAATATTAGGTTACAGATCTCTTTTCAATAACTTTTTATTTAAATACAACTGAAAATATAAAACAACATTGTCTAGACTGAAAATCTATATCACCTCAAGGAAAACAAAACCTATCTTGAAATGCGACGCTAACGCAAACCACAAACAACAACCAACCTTCTTCAACATGAAACCTGTCAAGACTTATCAACTATGTTCATTTAATGAACACACCCGATAAGCAAACATGCAAATCGGGTCAACATTATAAAAAATGCTGGTGTGAGTAGCTCTAAAATACAACATATATATATACATATACATACACAATCTATAAGGCAATTAGTTCCTCCACCGAGGCGCCTTAACTCCCAACAACTAATACAACATCTTTAAGTACAATAACTAAGGCAGGTAGTTCCTCCACTGAGGCACCTTAACTTCCCACTAACCACACCACAAACTATACTCATACTAAATAAGACATGTAGTTCCTCTAACGAGGCGCACACCAGTTCGAACTAAACAAATAACCAACCAAGCATATTATATACGTACCGCATTTTATGCTCAATTACAAAGTGAGTCGTCTCTACACGAGTAATTAGTTTGACCCACCCTTCTGCAAAACCATATACAATCATCTATCTAAAGATATATCATTAACCAACATATTGCCATAATTATATTAATTAAGGCTTTCTTTGCGTGTCCCTAAAATCACGTCGTATCTATGTCATACCTAGTTTCCCGGTTTACCACAATCGCTTCCCAACGCCGAGCATGTACATCCACATGCCTCCCCTTACATAATGAACCACTCCGTGCATAACTACTACCCGAAATGGATGCGCGCACCCGGTAACCCTCACACGAAAGCCATTATGTAAGTACTGCCACTATTCGGCATAAAATATCGCGCGTCTCGTTCTAATTTTGCGAACGGAATAATCAAGCCACCATTCGGCTACGATTGCCCAACACATGGGTCAATCAACATCTTATATATACACCCTATATAAGGGCCAATCAAATTGCACACGTCCACACAGGGCAAATGACATGAGTTGTGGTAGCTAGGTTCTAGGATTTTCGTTACGTAATTTATTCAGGTTTCATACATTTATGACTCATAATAATTCCACTATATCACGTGCAGGTCAAATACCTTATTGCACTAAGCCACAGTATTTAGAAATATCTCAATTATATCTCGTAACCACTTTCATTCTTTCACGTGCCAATGTATTATTGCACTACGCCACACTCCCGTGGGAAATATCCACAAATACTCTACTAGCATCTCACAGATAAAATAATGGAGGGTTTATACATTTATTTCTCCACAACTATTGCATTTAATATATATATCCCAACATATTATATAATGTCACAATTGCTTCAAAATGTATCGTATAATATTTTTATAGCGTTTTAGGAATATTATATCTCCTAAAGTTTCTATCTCGTCACGTGTCAAAATATACACAATATCAACGTCAAATCTTTCTTAGATAATGACAACCAAATTTATACAAGCTTCCACAGCATTTTAGCATTTGATTTGTCCATACAATTTACAACATAAAACGTAGCACAATTAAACAGTCCACAGTCCACAATCAAATCCCAAAAATCTAAAGTCCATGAATCTAAGTCCGTATGTAGTTTAATACTCATAAAAACATATATATCTAAGTCTTATAAAAATTCCCCGCTTGTTACGTGCCAATATATTATATGCTTTACACACTCAAATCTTAATTAGATAATGACCAACAAAGTTATACAATTTACGACAATATTTTATTACTACATTTGTCCATATTCTTAAATGTGTGAAAAATCTAGAAAAAGTCAACATTCCACAGTCAACGGTCAAAGGTCAAAGTCAACGGCCAACGATCAAAGTCAACATGTCATTGTCAAAGTCAAACTGTCATTTCCATGTTCAACAGGTTCAGGGTCATAGCCATGGTTCATGGCTAAGGTCAAAGGTGCATGACTCATGGGCTCATGACCAAGGTAATGGTTCGGACCCAACTGGCCAAGCCCAAACCATAGAACCCGAAAGTCTAAATATTGAAAGACCCATTTGAATCTCTATTAAGTCCTATGGACTGGCCCCAAACAATATTAGAAATTGGCCCAAAAACTTTAAACTGAACTGGCCCAAAACTAAAACAAAACCGGGCCCAAACAAAACAAATGAAATTGGCCCATAGAACTAAAACTAAAACCGGTCCAAAACTTAATTAAACTGGTCCGGCCCAACAACTAATATCAAAACCGGCCCAAAACTAAAATAGATTTTTGGGCCCAACCAAACAAAACTGAAATTTGGCCGAAGGCCCAACCAGAGAACAGAGTCGTCTTCTCCAGTTTGCTTCTCCATCCATCAAGACTAGCTTCATACGCCCACACCACCACACCACCACTCGTCCTCCCCTTTCAATCCCACGGTTTCACTCCTGAACAAAAACCCCATATTTATATACAATAAAAACTCGATTCCCTCACCCTTTGAAAACTCAAACTCGACCGCCATTGAAGCTGTTTAAAGCTCCCAACAGCCCCCACTCTCCAATTAACAACCAAGTATCCATCCCTAACTCCTCCAACATCAACCCACAACCTAACATTCATCCCCTTACTACCACCCATCTTCAATCAACAACAAAACAACAAAAACAATTAACATAAACTTTACTGGCGATTTCTCTGGCCGCCATTAACAACTTGCTTTGAGCTTCCACCAGCGCCCATCTCCAGCACTCACACACTCTACACTAGCTGCCCCATCACCAACAACCCATCCCAACCACACTTTAATCAATCTACTTCAACAACACAGTGTAACAAACAATATACCGGACAATTGTTTGTTTGGGCTCGCACTGCCGTTAACGGCCCAATCAAATCTTCAACAGTTCAATGTCAAATTTTGAGTTTTAACCACTAATGACAGTTTAACAAAATTTAACAACGACAATTTAACAAGTGTTTAACAACAACAGGACAAAGATTAATAACAGAATAATTAACATGTTTCGTGAAATAGAAAACTAATCTACTCACCTTAATTAACAACTCCACGAATCCCTCGTAGTTCGAATCGTCGCATTCCACCCTCCAGCAATCCAGCTTTTATATCTGCCCCCATTTTTATTATTTTATTCTCTAAAAACCCTATTCTCTAGAACAATGTGATTATATACTTGGGTTTGAAACCCAAGCCCAACACAAACTCGGGCCCAGAAACCAGGCCCACATATCCCAAATCCAACCCAATCAAATATTAAATAAATAATTAAATAAATAAATAAATAAATACGTATTTTAAATACGGGCGTTACAATTTTTTTGATATAACTCATTATCAATCAATACATATATATCTTTGAGCTCCAGACTTAATCCTTCTGGCCTCATTTTTGTCCTCCATTACTTTGCCCTCAGATAAGTATGAGATATATGCTTCTATCCATGATGCCCCCAGTATGTCAATCTCCATAACTTCTGAGTCATCGACGTCAATACTTGGCCTCTGTTGAACTCGGATATGTAGAGTGCGACCCTCTGTGTTTTCTAGCATCGCTGCAACATATGCCAGGGCATCAGCATGCCTGTTCTCATTTCTATTGAGATGCCGAAGCTTTATTTTACTGAAGTTCCTCAGTTTGGATTTTATGAAGCTCAAATAATCCACCATGTTTTCACATTTTGCCAAATATCCTCCATTGATCTGGCTGACCATGAGCATCGAGTCACTGAAGATTGACAACTCTTTTATGTTGAGAGATCTATCCATTTCGAGACCAGCTATTAAAGTTTCATACTCAACCTCATTATTAGATGCATGGAAACCCAATGTTATTGCCGTTTCGAGTCTTTGATTTTCAGGAGTGACCAGCACTACTCCGATGCCACACCCCTTACCTCCAGATGATCTATCGACAAATAATCTCCAACCATTAGTTCCTGCCCATGGATCGCCTGTATCGATAACATCTTCAGGCTCTTGCAGCATTGAGAACTCCTCTTCTTCTATGCCCCAACTAGCATCCTCAGATGGAAAATCTGCCAGAAAGTCAACCAATACCTGACTTTTCTTTGATATTCAATTTTGATACTCTACTCCGAATTCGTTTATTAGTACCAACCATTTAGACATCCTTTCTAACTTAGTAGTTTTTGCTAGAGTTTACTTTAATGGTAAATTCGTCATCACTATCACAGAATGTACTTGAAAATATGGCTTCAGTCTCTGAGATGAAAATAAAAGTGCCAAATTATATTTATCTAGAATGGAGTACCGAGTCTCCGCCTCGAGCATCGTTTTGCTCTGAAAATATATCGGCCTTTCCACCCCTTTTTCTACTTTCACAAGGACAGAACTTATAGCAAAATCTGATACAGCTGAATAAAGGAGAAAACTTTCTCCCTCATCTGGTTTTGTAACTGTTGGCATTTCTTGTAAATATTTCTTTAATTCAGCAAATGCTTCTTCACATTCCTCATTCCAACAAAATTTAACATTCTTTTTAAACAACTTAAAAAGAAGCTTACATCGATCCGAAGTTCTAGAGATGAATCTATTGAGTGCAGCTATTCTTCCCGTCAACCTTTGTATCTGCTTTCTGGTTGTAGGAAATGGCATTTGCTGAAGTGCTCGTATTTGATCAGGATTAACATCAATACCCCGCTCGTGATGATGTACCCCAAAAACTTACCAGAACTGATTCCAAAGGTACATTTTTCAAGATTAAGCTTCATATTAAACTCTCGCAAAATTTTGAATATGGTGTCGAGGTCCTTTACATAATCTACAACTTTCATAGATTTGATAACCATATCATCTATATAGACCTTGACAATTCGCTTGATGAGTTTTTTAAACATCTTCTCGACTAGTCTTTGATAAGTGGCTCTCGCATTCTTCAACCCAAATGACATTATGATAAAATAGTATATCCCTCTATTAACGACGAATGCCGTTTTTAGTTGGTCCACAATAGCCATTAGAATATGAAAATAACTGGAATACCCATCGTAAAAACTGATAAACACAAAACCAGCAGTTCGATCAACCAACTCATCAATTCTAGGCATGGGATAATGATCATTTGGACACTTTTTATTTACATCGGTAAAGTCGACACAAATTCGAACTCTACCATCTTTTTTAGGTACTACCACGATATGATGTTTGCTACCCATTGAGAATGCTTCACCTATCTGATTATGCCATTTTTTAACATATTCTGTATCTCGACTTGCACCGCTTTTTCATACATCGGTCTCACCTTCCGATGTTTTTGGTGCACCGGAATTGCATTTTCTTCTATATTCAGTTTGTGTGAACAAACATCTGGATTGATACATGTGAGGTCCGGTATCAACCATGCGAAAACATTCTGATTCTCTTTCAAAAAGACCATCAACTCATTTCTAATGTTTTCCTCCATCTCTGTACCAATAAACGTATGACACTCACTTTCTCCTGTATTAATATTAACTTTCTCCACCGTTTCTATAGTCTTCCTTTCCCAGAGGGGTTCTTCATGTTGTTTCAGCTCTTGAGTGAACTTTACCTGCTCATGTATCTGCATATTGGTGTCGATAGGCAAAGCTTGTTGTAACTGCTAGTTAGAACTTTCCAAGACGCCCCCCAGTGTCTTGGCTTTTCCCTTTCATCATTCCCTTTACTGTGACAAAATTACATTTTTTCTGACTCGGACTGATCTCCCCTAATTTCATGCAATCCATATACAGTCGGGAATCGGATAACTTAATAGAATGTGCTAGGTACAGCCCGCATTTTGTGTATCCACTTCCTTCCCAATATGGCATTGTGATCAGAATGGTGCTTGATGACCACGAATGTTGTCATAACCGTTTGAGGCCCAGCTCGAACTGGCAATTTTATCTCTGTAGTGGACTTCGTACAAGTTCCATTAAAACCATATAAATTGAACTTCGGTGGCTTTAAATGAGACTCATCGAGACCAATTCCTTTGAATGCTCTCCAAAATAAAATATTAACTGAACTACCGCAGTCCACTAATATCTTTTGTACATCATAGCCCGAAATACGCAAAGTGATTAACAAAGCATTCTCATGTGGTAACATTACCTTGGACAGGTCCTCTGGTACGAACATAATTGCCCTAGGAATGCTAGCCAACACCAGCTGCTGATTCACCGAACTTGGTTCGATATTGACCTCGAGCACCTCTTTTACCGTCAATATATTTCTTATCTTATCTCAAAGGATTTTTTCTGGGGGATTTCTCCTTTGTAAATCATATTTATTACCCCCAATGGCTTCTCACGTATGGTCGCCGTTTCTTCAGGTCTAACATAAGCTCGAAATTCTCTCAATTTCCCATCATTCATGAGCTTGTCAATCTCTTTTACCAACTGCAGACACCTATTAGTTTCATGGTTCTCAACCTTATGAAACTGACAGTAAGGTTTGCATTTTATCTCTCTGAGAGTGAATTTCGGCTAAATCACGAACTCTTCTTTCGCCATCTTCCTTAATATATCTTTCGGCGTGGAATTGAGAGCTATGAAATTATTAGGATCTAATTCCTCCTTCAGTGTTCTCTCATACTTCCTTCTTTGTTGCGGCTGATTATCTCTGTTTGTGTATTGCTCCTGAGGCCTTTTATGATATGACCTCGAGGAATCTCGACTTTCATATCGATCAGTACCATCTTTATCTTTTCTCCCTACATCAGTGACTTGCAACACTGCTTGAGCGGTGGTCGTCTTTAATCCTTCCTCGACCCTGATATCTATATCCGCTTTATCATATAATTCTTGCAGAGTTTTAACCTCTTTTCTCAATAGATACTTGTGCATAAAAGATCCTGGTATTACACCTGCTTGGAAAGCTATTACAACTGTCATTTCTGATTCATCCAACCTTTCTACCAACTGGGTTTCGGCCTTGAACCTTGCCAAGAAATCTTTCAATGATTCCTTCTTTGCTTGCTTTAATTGAAATACGGTTGACACCTACTTTGGCTTCACCCTCTAGTGAGCGTAATTGGTGAGGAACCTTTCTTCAATCTCTCAAAAGCATGAAATGGATCCCTCAGGAATTGTACAAAACTATTTTAGTGCTTTACCTTTCAAGCTTGATGAAAACGATCGACATAGTACAATATCCCAATACTCGGTACCCTGATATACCGAGAATTGATGTCGATAACTAAAAAGATGGTCTATAGGATCAGTGGCCCCCTCATATTGACTGAATTTTGGATTCTTGAACTTTGGAGGTAAAGGGGCCCTTTCTATCTCATTCTTCAATGGATTCCTACTCACATCATCTGCCAGCTTTTGTATCGAGGCTGAGACCTTTTCCAGTAACTGATCTCCTAACTGCTTCTGCATCATTTCTTGCACCATTTCCTTTGTGATTGGTGCTTTAACTTCTTCTTTTTGCACCACCTTTGGTGTCATTCTTGCTACAGATTGTACTTCTTTAGGATGACTTCTTCTCACCTCCTCGAGGTGACTCTTTCTCACCACTGGGGTGCCTGAGCTCGACTCCTCGTCATCCTTCTCATACATAGCTTCTTCAACACACTTCCCCTTTTCTTCTCTTATCGCTTTATTTTCAGTCATTAACATCTGATTTTGCTTTTCCAACTCATCCATCCTTCTCAACAAATCTTTCAAAGATACTTCTTCTTCTCGTATCTCTTCCACTTTTTCCACCAGTCTACTCACTGATCGCCTAGTTCTTCTCTCTACATTCTTAGATACTGCTTGAGATGTGCTTGCTTCATCAACCATTAATGCTTTACTTGCTATCGCTCGTTTGGGATGCATCTTGACAAGAAACCAAATATCTCTTTAAACAAATTCACTATTCTTCACTGACCCTATCGAAACTCCTTCAACCTCCTTAACAGTAGATTCGAAACTCCAAAGAAAAACAAGAAAAGAGTGTTCTTTCTTGATCATTGAAACATAGACGGCGCCAATGTAGTTTGCAAAGAAGTCTCTCAAAGATCAACAATCAATTAAACATGAATCAAGAACAAAGATCGAAGTGACATTGACTTTTATTGATTAGTAATAGTGGTTACAAGTTTCTCTCTTTGCTCTGGTTTTGTTAGTTTTTTCTCTAATGAATTTGGAATGAATCTTTTCTTCCTTCTTCCAGTCTTTATATAGTGCTGTGATAATAGCTTTATCCAATCATTTAATGCCACGTGTCCATTCTCTTCTTCTCTATTTTTTTCCTGCCTTAAACCTGCAACATACAAACTATAGTGCGAAATATCGAATCACAATATTTGGGCTAGAATATTGGGGTGACGATATTTGCCCACGACACCCCTTAGATCAGATTCCTGACTCCGTCCCTGAGTGTGATCATATATGCTTACCCGTTGCCCGTTGGAGATGTTATAGTTGCATTGCCTATTTGCATATATATTTTTTCCTTTATATAGGAATCTTGAAGAGATCAAATTTGTGGCAATACAGTTTTGTAAGTCCCAACATCACCATTTGATATTTTAATTTTTGTTTTTTATAATTATTTTTAATTTTTGTTCAAAGACTGTCAATTATGCTAAAGACTCAAGAACAGTACACCACTAATAACCAGATAACGGGAGTAAAAACGGAGTATTGGGACCTTTTATCCCAAGCTCATATAATTTTGAGGTCCATCAATTGTTTCTTACTTAAAACCAAACACGTAAAAAACTTAACATTACTTACGGAGCAAGTATATAATCATAAGCACACAGTACGATTTCTCTATATACCTAGACAGTAGACACCTAGTGTAAATTATTGTACGGATTGCTGTAGGTCAAATGCCAGGTGAGGAGTGTAAAATTAGCTTTTACGAAGACATAGTGTGTGAAATGAATCTAATGAAAAGAACATGGTTCATTCATATAATTTTTTTTTTCAATAATACATCTCCTTGCCGCGATATCAACAACTCTGTCATATGTTGCAACGTTGTCATACACTGGCCAAATAGTTACACGACACTATTTGTAGAAAATATAGAGGGAACAAAATGTTATTGATGTGCCTGAATCACGAATGAACCATGCCAATTTAGGGACTCATATTAAGCACACTCAATTGGACTGACGAACTCCTTCAAACCACAAAGCTTAGATTAAAAATTAAGGGGAACCACAGTCTATTTAAGGTCTGGGAAGTGGTTGGGCTGTGGAGTTTCTCGATGTTGCCATGAAAACCTAGTTGTCCAAGTAACAGTTAGGTCTGGGTTCATGCAACTTGTGTAAGAGTTAAAACTTAAAGCCATGTAGATATACATCAGGCAGAATTTGTGAAAGATCTCACTTTCGTTTTAACTTGAGGCTTAGGGCCGGGACCACTAAAAAAAGAAGGGATGGGGTTGAGAAAATGAAAGAAATGGCAGGAGCGGAGTAGTTATGAATAAATAGTCAAAATGTGAAACATGATTTGGATCTGAAGTTCTGAATTGAAGATTGACAAATTTGTACGTCTCAGCTTTAGCCCAACCTAGTAGTTAATAAATGGTAGACTGGGATAGGTGGATGAAATTGGGCCTAGTTTTCTATTATGCAATATGCATGTTGTTTAGTAATCTTAGGCACTCATGAAGCCCACATCCCTGTATCTTCTGTTACTCTTCAAATACAAGTCTCCCTGCACATACGAGATATACACCTGTTTCTACAAGTAAGGCCGTAATGGTTTATTCCATTGGAATATTCCACAATCGAAATTTTCACATCCCTTACTTTGTACATGAAATCTCTTGAGACGAATTGCTTTTGGAGTTTCTGTATCCATTTTACATCTCCAGTGAATACTTGCACACTTTTTCAATGTTGTTCTAGCGCAGTTCTAATTAAATCCCTTTATTTTGTGGTTTCTCTGCTGAATAGTTGCTGTACATATAAAATTGCTTCAGTCAACTTATTAGTAGATTGCCAGAAGGCAAACCCCAGACAATCCACTGTATGAAGGATGTCTGTAAAGACATTTCATACTTTAGGTGGACATTGTGTATTCTGGTAACATGCTTATAGGCTTTTTGATTTTGTTGTTGTACGAGGACATGCACTGAATTTAGAAGACCGTATATGATTCGAAGTTTATTTGACCTCTCTATAATTAATTCTATCAACAGACAGAACCAGCAAATAAACTTTTTTTTTTTTTTTTATTTGCTTAATAAATTATTTTGGTGTAGTTCCATATATTATGGACAAAATTTGACAGTTTCTTTGGCTAGCAACAGACCCAGCAAATAAACATTTTTTTAGCCCCCCCCCCTCTGGTTTCTGGTTTTTGTTGTCGATTTCTTTTACTTCCTGGTTTTGGGGTAGATATGGCGGAAGAAGACGGTTTCATCCTAGAGAATGTAGCTCTAAAATCTTTGGAGAGGGATCTAGATAAGAAATGGCATCTCTCCCCCTCGTATCCACAACACATACGACTAGGGAAACTAAACCAAAATGAGTTAAAGGAATGGGAAAACTCCGTTATCGGGAAGCTTTTTTCTTCCAAACGTTTTATGGATGAGGATATTAAGGATCAGAAAATAATGGGAGACAAAATCAAAGTTTATTATCTTGCTTATTACAAAAGGGATTTTTAAAGTTCGGTTTTAGGATAAAGATGAAATGGATTTTGTCATGGATAATGGACCCTGGATGATCCATGTGTACCTGATGTCTTTTAAAGCATGGGAGCCAAATAAAGCGTTAGAGAGATATGATTTCCAATGTTTTAAAATGTGGATTCAGATATATGGGCTTCCAGCAAAGAGAAGGCACTGGGAAGAGATACGAGCTATCGGAGGAGGTTTTGGCACTGTGGTTGCTTTGGATGCAGTTTGAGGTGCTGATAGTGGTTTTTCTTTCACTAGAGTTCAAGTAGAGTTTCCTATGAAGAAAAGAGTGGTGGAAGAGACCATAGCAGAACTGGATGAACGCACAGCTATTCAAATTATGTTTAGATTTGAAAGATTGCCTTTATGTTGCTACTTCCGTGGTATGATCGATAGGGCATGATTACAAGGAATGTGAAGATCTGGAGAAGCACCCAGATGTAACATACAAGAAAGGTAAAGTCCATACACAAGCTTTATTATCTTTAACCAATAGTCAAGGCGAGTTCTTACAAGTTTGGTAAAGGTATTCAAGAACAGAAGGTCATGGTATGGGACCTTGTGAAAGAGAAACAAGATGACACAGATTTGATAGTCACTTTAGAAGAAATGAGAAAGTTTAAAGTGGGTAGACAAAAATCTCCAGGACCAAGTACAGTAGGGCAGCCGGAGTACATAACGAAGACTGAACAGAATAACGAAGATGGGATGGATATTAGTGGTCCACTCTATGATGATGCTACACATAACGGAGGGAAGCGAGAGGAAAAGAGTGTAGATGGTAAGGAAAAAGACAAAGAAGAGCAGGGTATGTCAGAGGATTTTGAGAGAGGGACAACTAGCATGCCGGATTTGGAAAAAAGTTGTGGTCCCATGGAGGTGTGTCTTGAGGAAGAACTTCCCAGTGAAGAAAACTTGGGTACCAAGGACCTGGTAGATGTTAATATGGGCCTAGAGAAGAGAGTTGGTCGGGCGAATGTTTGTTTTCTTGGGCCTGGATCTGGTAAGGGAGAAGACCCAACAGAGGTTGTTATGGGTGCCCAACTGGTTTTGGGCTGTGGGCCAAGCCTTCATACTAGTTTAGAAGTGTTGGGCCTGTCGGAAAAAAGGATTTGCTACACCTTGAGGTTCTGGCCCAAGTAAATGTAGACTCTAATCTTGATATGGAATTAGCCTCACATGGGGAATCTGGGTTAGTAAGTGAGACTCTACCTACCACCTTGGTGAACCAAGATCAAGACCAAGCGGGCTCTGACCTTATTCCTCTGGTCTCTGTGCGCACCAACAAAGGAAAGAATGTTGGTGTAAAAGGATTTCTAGGGAGTCACGCTGGTTTTGTGAGCAGTGAAGAGAGAGGATCCTTGGAAAATGTGGATGCAGCTGAGGGTGATAGAGGGGTGCTTGAGGTGGAAGCGTGCTCACACATCTTTGAAAATCACATGCCTGGGTCAGAAATTTCGTTGGAAGAGAAAATTTCGGAGGATAAACGACAAAATTTTGAAAGACCTTTGGACCTGAATGAAGCTGAGCTCTCGGAGTTAAGGAAATATCAAGCTCTAGAAAAGAAAAGAAAGATGGTGAACAACGCAATAAACAAATCCCCAAGAGATCATAATAAAGGCAAGGAAAGGAAGAAATTGGATAGGAAAGAAGCAAGGGAAGAAAGAAGAATAAAAAGGCACTGGGAAGATGGACTGGAGGAAAAAAAGAAAGAATAAAAAAGAAATACTAAGGAACAGAGGAATAAGAGGAAGATGGAAGGGTTTGATGAAAGAGAAGAAGAAAGGGCTGGTAAGAAAATGAGAATCGTTTATCAGAATGGAATAGAGATCAAAGTTCACGAAGTAGTGGAAGTGGAGACAAGCACCGAGATTTCAAAAAATGATAACACAAATGACCAAGGACAGGGGGAAACGGGACAAAGCAATTTGAAGTCAGAGGAGAGGAAGGAGTCTTGGGACCCAAGATATGCACCTTTCTTTTTTTAAAAAAGCAAAGGATATTACAAAAGCATTTTTGAGTTTGTGCCTTCTTAGGATAGTAGTGATAGCAAGAACAGACAAGATCAGCAAGAAAGTGACCTAGCTAGAGGACTTTAGTGATGGGAATAGGGAGACAAGCTCTGGTTCTGATGGAAGTGGAGGGGAGGAAGGATTACAGAGTAGTGACTAGTGAGCATGAGGAGAACTATTCTATTAGTAATCCAAGCTACTACTCTTATGGAAACCCTAGCTCGGAATCAGGGGATACTGATAGTGATGCTAGGAATGGGTTTTCTATTGGAACAGGATCGGAAGACAGTGACAAGTGTGGGACTTCTGAAGAAAGCTTAGGAGGAGGAAATGATAGTGTTTCTGAACAAGGGTTCGCGACTGCTATCTTAGAACAGCGACCTCTAGGTCAATGAGTACAATCCTAGCCCTGAATTATCGAGGATTGGGTTCTGCGTTGACAATTCATATTATTAAGGACCTCATCTGAGAACATGAGCCGGATGTTATATGCTGTTCAGAAACAAAAAGTAGCAAAAAAAAAGATTAAGTTAGTGAGGAAGGAAATAAAGTGTTTGGAAAGCTATGTGGTGGAAGCTGATGGCTCTAAGGGAGGTCTTGTGGTCTTCTTGAAACATGATTTCACGGTAGATATTCTAGGAGCACATTTGAATTACATTATAGGTAAAATTTCCAATGTTAATTCTAGTATAGAATGGTTTTTTTACTTTTGTTTATGGTAATCCCTATTCCTGTAAGAGGAAAGCTGCGTGGGATGATATTAGGGGGTTTGCTATTATGGTTCCTGGGCCTTGACTTTTGTTTGGGGACTTCAATGTCATTGCTTCTTTAGATGAAAAGCATGGAGGGTCTGCTGCACTCAATAAAAGTATGATAGAATTCAATGATTTTATCAATGATCTTGGCCTTATTGATTTGGGTTTCAAGGGCCCAAAGTTTACCTGGTCAAACAATCGCTCCTATAAAGCCCACATCCTCGAAAGGCTGGATAAAGCCCTTGCAAATCCCAGTTGGTACCAAGCTTTCCCTAAAGCTTAAGTTAAAAATGTTCCTACTGTGGCATCTGATTACCTTGCCCTCTTCATCACTCTCTCCTCACCAGAGGCCCAGACTGCTAAACCTTTTAGATTCTGTGAGATGTGGTTGAGGAATAGTATATGTAAGGACACAATCAAGGAGGCCTAGCACTCAGAACATGCTATATGGGGGAGTAATGTACAGAGAAGGCAAACCAAGTAAAGTTTGAGAACTTGGAACAAAGAAAAGTTTGGAAATGTGTATGTGGAGATCAGGTATAAGCATATCTCATTATCAGAAAAGTCCCTTAAACAAATCCTATTCCTACGTATACGTAAGATAGTAAAGTTTTCGGGTAGTAGGAGTTACTCACTCCAGGCCGGGCATCACACTTCGCACCTATACTACCATACAATAACACACTAAACAAAATTTACAATAAAACAAATAACAAACAATGGAATGCAGAACAATATCCTTACGCCACAAAATGACAAAATAGGTTGGTGACTCAAGAAACATATATAACTCTAGTACGTAAGATCGAACACACAACTCAGTATGTTAAAATATTAAATTAGCTAATTGGCTTAGGTCCGCTAAGCTAGATATACAGATACCCACAAATGTTGTCAAGTTGCATACTTTAGGCTCTTTTGGGATAAACTATTTAGCATAAAGGGCCAAAATTCAGTATCATAGATTCATAAAACTCCATTAAGGATATGCATATATGCAAGCACACATAGGCTAATCTAGTTCTCTCTTGACAATCCATATGTGCTAGGACAATTCTAGTGAATTGTACTTCTCCACGATATCCTCAACATGATACCAAAGTTGCAACTTAATTACAACAATCATTGACTTTTTTGCATACAAACAATAAAAGGAAATTCTTAATTGAAGAAGTACATCTAACCGATAGTTACCGCTCACGCCTTTGAAATTGGAATACTAAGACAATATAGTTCTTTCTATCTTGGAAATGATTCGCAATCAAAGACACCTAGAACCCTAAAAAAAAAACATTATTAGTTTATCAATGATATATGGTAAAAAAAAACTTTGGATCCTAAATTGAAAAGGTGTAAAAGTCTATGTTCAAGTAAGTAAGTACCCCGCTGGTACATGAATCGAAGTAAAAGAATGTTGAAATGCAAACTAATTCACTCGTAAAAAACAAATAGAGAAATGCAAGTTGAACTTGAAATGCAAGCTAATTCACTCGTCCTAATTAACAGTTCTTAGTATGACGGGGCTGATTGGCTACCCATTCCAATTGATTAACCAAAAACTCTGATTGCTAGTAGGTCACATGCATGTTACTATGGGGATGGAGAAAAAATGACCTTGCATGACTTGTTGATTCAATGGTGTGCAAAGCAGCATCATTTGGTTCTGCTAGTAAATCTCCTACTCATAAGACAAAATGAAAAAATTAGTCAAGCTATTCCATGTTTGTCAACACTCTTATGCAATTTTATTTTTGTTTCTTTTCATTGTTTTCTACTTTATAGATCACAAAGATTCTACACATAGATATCTATACCAAACTAATACCATAAAAAGTACATGAACTGCCCATTCTTTTAATAAGCACATACATAATACGAAAAATTTAAATAGAACTTCATTGCTGCAATTGCCCAGAAAATATCACTCCATGGCATAACTACAAACAACAAAAACTGAGTAATTGAACCATAGATAATATAAGTTTCACTTTGTTGCTCTAGCCCTATCCGACGGGGTAACATAGCATGTTGCAACTATTTCATAGAAAAACAGCATTACCCACCCAATAACCAATACCACTCCTCTACCTCCTAATGTGTTTGATGGAGCTGAGAGATGTTTTTCATTTATTCTTCAAAGGGGCGGGTCCTGCAAAAGACAACCAAAACCATGACACCACCGCTCAAAACCCAACTTTGCAGTATTTTGAAATTGCAATAGACAACAAAAATATATAACACCCAAAATCACAGCTAAAAAAAAACCCCATCAATCTTCAAATAATTATTAGAGACCAGTAGAAAGGAACTAACTCTAAGAAAGAGGATTGCAAGAGTTCCTGAAAAAACCAAATTTTACACCAATTCAGAATAACCATTGAAATAACAAATGCTCTGCTGATACTTGGGTTCCTAAGGAAGAAGAAGTGAAATTTAAACGGAAAGAACATAAGAAATTCGTATTTTTACCCAATTATTTTCAGCAAATATATGGATAAGGGAAAAAAAATGTTACCTAATGATTCAAGAGCTTGGCAATGTGTCAATTTTGTCTCGCCCAATGCTTATTTGAATTGGCGTTACTAAAAATAGCAAAAATAGAAACATCTTGGATTCATCTGTCGTGTGATATGAAAAATTGGAAGGTAGTGAAGAATTATGGAGTCGATCGAAAAAAGAAAAAGCAAGGGGAGAGGAAGAGAGACTAAACGAAGGGAGAGGAAAAATCGAGAAACGTAGCGAATTCTCTATTAGGCGCAAAATGATATTGCTACCCCTATACTAAACTACAAAATTACCAAAATACTCCTGTGACGTTTCTATACAGATTTTTCTATATAGTAAAGATATGGGGTTCTTGGTCCACAAATAAAATGTCCAAAATAAAACATGGGAGTAGGATATAGGATATTATTCTTTCTATTATCATCATTACTTATAATTGTAAAGTCAAGTAGTTAATTTGTTTTTTTCTTCTTTGGTGGAGGCAGAACTACTTCCCTTAAAGAGTCTAAAAGTGTACATGCAAAAGCAGAATATACAAGACCTTTACTTAGTCTTTAGCATGTCCCCTTCCATTACCCTTTTACAGTTTTGCTATACAGCACGGCACATAGGATTTGGTTCCTTTCCCTCCACACTAGAAAACTAGACTATAAGTAAGTAATAGATGGTACACTTTTAAAAATATTCAAGATATACCTTCTTTTTTTGTAACCATATTAAATTACCATATTAAAGCAATTCCATTGATGAATGAATCAACAAAAAACACATTATCTTCTATTTCAAAGTCACCAGTTGCATTAGCTCATTAAGCAAGTTTCACAAGCTAGATTGCAGTTGGGAGCAACTGAGTTTAAGTCGTGTGGCACGCATAACTTGCCAAGTGGACGAATGCATAGCTGTTCTTTGGATTTTTATATAACAAAACTGTAAATGTACATGATAAAGCTTCTTCTTTTTGGCTTCTGATTTGAACTTAAGTTTGGAACTTTTGATTGGAATATTGGATTAAAGTGTTATGTTAAACAGGGGACAATCCAATAATGTAGGCTGGGACCTGGAAATTGAAGCTTTTAGTTAGCAGGTAATGGTGACTAGATGATTGGCGAATTATATTAAGTGAGTGATTATATTATTAGGTAATGGTCAGTAATGCTAATTGGCAATAAGATTTTATTGCTCAATATTCTTGATGCTATGTATCACAGTCCGAATTTCTAAACAATTAAAAAAAATGAATATTTAAAATATAAATATCTCAAACATCACTATATTCAATTGTCTAAAAACTCAGGCTATAACGGGGTGGATACAACACATTGCAAACCCTAAAACCCACATCATAAAGAATCAACTTAACAACAAAATATCTCCAAAATTTATCAACCATCACTTTATTAAAAGACTATCTTCCGTTCAAAAATCATCATATAAATAGGTCCTCAACATCGTATTCTCATTCCATGATGAATATGAAACTACGTTATTACATACTTCCAAAAAGATCAGACCTAATAAAAGAACTAACGGACTGCTCCAGGTAAAAATCTAAATCACACATCGCGGTTCCACTGCCTTCCACCTATGTTCCTAAGAACACACTCACGTTGCCAAAACAAAGCAAACATGGGTCAGCAAAATGGAATTTGCTGGTATGAGTAGATTAACCATATATAACCATTTCCAATCTTTACTTATCATAACTAACACTTTAAAGATCGTAATATAATCATTCTCAGCTTGGAAGACAAGTAGTTCCGTCATTTCAACCGGCATAGTTTCTTCCCAAGCAAGACTCCCATCTTATTAACTCGTTATAATAACTGGTTTCAATAACTAAGTAATTGAATTAAAACTTACCAATATCCACTGCTATATATAAGGGTAGGACCGTGTCCCTGCACAAAATATTATTAAGTCCTACCCTCCTGCAAAAGAAAGTTAGAACTTATATATAACATATGTAGATATCATATAGGTATTCAAAAGTAAGCCCAAACACACTCGCATAATCAAATCAATATCTCTTATCAAATAATCAATTATTTTTCTTATACACCCATTTCACAACCTATGTGCCTTAGGTCATTCCCGCCACATTCAAGGAATACCTAACTCTACATTCCCGTACACTTAAGGAATACAACTAACCCAAGGCGAATACCTTAGTTCCTTTCTAGGGCAGTCCAAACAATCTGGTCATTCATGGCACATTCAATGAATACCCATATATAACGCTAACGGGTCATTTATGACACATTCAATAAATGCCCACCTACCATATGTCATCATCAATCATAAAACTCAAATCCAAAACTTGAGGCATGTTGAGTTCTAAAAGGGTGCGGTAAATTTGTTTACGCATTATTGAACTTTAATTTATTGCATAAATCATTTCAGAGAACGTAGGAGTATCTTGTTTCATGTATTTTTGGTTTACGCGTTATTAATTATATGGATGTCTAAGTGTCATAACGTTGCATATCATAAAAAAAAAAAAAATTATCACATAGTAGTTAATACACGTACACACATATAGATAAAGGTCTTAGCCTAAAGCCAAGCATGCTAAAAGCCCTAGACCTATCCTAATAGCCCAAGTTATAATCCGAGTTAAAAGGTCAAATTGGGTCAACTAGTCAAAGTCAACCCTGGTCGAAAGTCAACTCTGGTCAAAAGTCAACTCTGGTCAAAGTCAACCTTGGTCAAAGTCAAAGTCGACCTGCCAAGGGTCAACAGCAGTCAACCAGTCCCAAACTCTTCTAACCCCAAAAGCCCAAAGTCTAAAACAAAAATCCAAATTGAAATTTGAAATTTAAAACACTCAAGCCCAATACTGAGTTCGGCCCAAGCCCAACAAGGAACAATGAACAGGATCGTCTCTGTCCGTTCTTCTTCCTCTACTGCGCACCTCCACCACCGATCAACCGCCACAAACCACCAATCTAACTCCATTACAAACCCACGGTTTCACTCCTCACAAAAACCCCAACCTTTCCATATAATAAAATCCCAATTCCCTCACCCTTCAAAAATTGCGGTATTGACGCCATTAATGGCGGTTCAAAGCTTCACAGCTCTCATACAACAATTCCACCACCACCAAACAGTTGGTTTTGATCCCCATCGACAACCAAAGCGTTAGGGTATACTCAAAACCCAAAAACCCTCACTACTCACCAATGGCGTTCGACGCCATTAACGACCATTTAAGCTCCGAACAACACCAAATTTCCAGCACTCCACTACAACTAATCATCCGTCAATCAAAACAACAACAATCACAACAACAGTATTCAAGTTCAACTAATCTACAGATTTACTCGGGCTCGCCCTCCATTAACAAAGCTCGAGTTCGAATCTGTTCCAACAGATTCAATTCTCCAATTTGAGTTTCCGCGAGTTTTTAACAACACGACATGGCCGAATAATAACCGGAGAAAACGCATAAATAAAACGGAAACATTGTACAAAAATAAATATCTCTGTATACACGTAAAACAACTGTAGGTTTAATAAAAACAAAATAGCTACTCACCTTTAGCGCGCTCCGACTATCAACCAGCTACCAGAAAAACCTTCATTTTCTTCTTTCAGTAAAATTTTCCCTTTTCTGTAAAACTCTCGATGTGTTTTTCCCCCAAAAACTCTCGTGAGAAAACTCATTTTTTAGTTTTAAAAACTCACCGAAAAACAAGAATAAACTTATCTATTTACTTACGGGACTTTTATCCGTAACTGCTGGATATCCTATATCTGTATTATCTATTATTATTATTATTATTATTATTATTATTAGTATTATTATTATTATACTAGGAAAACAAAAGAAAAAAGCCGGGGTGTTATACTATGCTACCGTCCGAGCAGGGTTCTTGTTCTCCAGAATGAATATTTTTCACATAAACACTGATCGTGGAAATGGTAAATCTCAGAAAATATTCAGATATGCGTAAACAAAATTAAAGAAAAGAAATCATGTAGAGAGATCATAATGATCAATAGTGTGTTTGATCAATAGAAATGAAGTTGTAATAAGGAAAACAGAGTCACTAGAGAAGCATAAAATGCCTCCTGCCTTAATGTAATTTTTGAAATAAAATGACTTCAACCATCCCTCAATCCGGCAAGCTAGCAACACCTAAAATCCAAATCAAAATGAAACAACGATAGTTCATCAACTACAGTACTTGTAAAGGCATACATGTATTAATTTAGTTAAATTTTTAATTAGAATGTTAGCTAAGGACCTATCGAAAGAAAGATGGTGACAAGAAAGTTGAAACCATATGTGATACATACTTTTTTGTGTGATTTTGCTTTTGTTTTGTTTTTTTTTATGTTCGTTTTAGATTTCTTGTGAGACTTAACTTACACATGTAATACTACTTCTCTAGCTCTCTATTCTGTTAATCGCAATCACCAGTTGCGCATCACATTAATAATTAGAGTAAGTTACAGACACTTCTATGAGAAAGAAATTTAAGCGCGATTATTCCTTGCCAACGATTTTATTAGGAACAGTATGAGCCGAGAATAGATGATAGAGATCTCTCGATATCATGTAATGATTCGATCGCATTACACGTGAGTGAAGTGACCCTTTGTTCTAAATACACATTTAACACATACACAAAAAGAATATTGATAATTAAATGGTAATTAAATATAAACAAAATTATTCCTCGAATGCTTCACGAGCATTTTCGTAGTGAGACTTTGAAACTCTTAAATATTAAGGAATCAATGTGCAAGAAGCACGTTTATTTGCTAAAAGAAAAGTGATCCTACGTGAGAGACTGATTTATGCTTGATCTATCTCTCTGTCTGTCTAACGCATTAAACAAGAAAACCACTTAATTAGAAGATTACAAAATGCTTAGCAAATCAATAGCTGTACTAGAAGATATCGCTTAATTTTAGAATCACTGATGAAAATCATATCCATTCTAACTAAACACTAATGGAAAATCGCAATTGTATTCCAATTAAGAATGATCAGGCAATAAAATGTTGACTTTACCAAAAAATAACAATTGTATTCTAAATTTCTAATTATATTGTCTAAAGGTTTTTTTTGGTAACTAATTATATTGTCTAAAGTTGATAGTAAGACAAACTTCACAATTAATTAATCAACTCTTACGATATACGTAAGGTACGCCAAGCATGCCAAGTCATATATTACAACTCAAATTTGCAAGCGTTGCTCTGCGAAAACATACTAGATCCTTCTGTGTTGCATCAGCTAAAATTGATTGTTCATAATATTTATTGCGGCCCTCCAATAACGCTTTAGTTGGTTATTCACCAACACAGCACTAATCTGTTGTTCTTTTAAATTCCAAGTGTCCCTTGTATATGTTTTGGCAGCTGTTGGCCCTTTTTTGGCATTTGGAACCATGGTAAAAATGGAATGGTGTGCCCAGTTCGAGTTAGTATGTATGACAAATGCCAAGATACACTTCAAATATTTGACAAAAAGAATGAACTAATAGAAATGTATCGATTGGTTTTTAATCTTATGCTCTAGAGTGGAGAATTTTATCTGTGTTTCTAAGGCTCGTGCACTTCTCTCTTGCAGTTTAATTAAGCTCCATGTGATCGATCTACCAATGGGTTATAGGTTTTTCGGGTAGATATATAGTGTTTGCGTTTAGTTTAAACTCGGACAATCTAATTTGTAAGAGTGCAAATGTTATTTTAGAGTACTTCTACTCGACTCACTAATCCGAATTATGTACTAATGTTCGATTGTGTACTACTCATAGTTCGTGATTTTTACGGAATTTTTGGAATTATGTCAAATATTTTGATTTTTTAGAAATTCGGAATTTCAATTAAATGGTCGAAAAATATAAAATTTCAAAATACACTCGGAAGATAACTATAAAAGCCAAAATTCGGTCTTTGGATTTTTCGGAATTCCATAGATTATGAAATCTTAAACTATGGTACTACTAACTCTATGATTAAGATTGAAAAAAAAAAAAAAAAAAAAAAAAAGTGACTCTCCATGACAAATCGGGGAAAAAGTAACTCTAGAGGATATTTTTTTGTTTAATCACTCACAAGGACCGGGTAGATGAAATGTCAAGTATACCATTAACGCGAAATTAAAAACGACTCGGGTAGATAAAATGTCAAATATACTCCTGGTACAAAATAATAAATGGCCCGACCCAACCGAAACGATCTCATGTATATAGTATGAATAGTGAATGTTCATACTTAAACATTCGCTATGAACATTCATTGTCCCTTTGAACAATTATTGCTGATTGTTTACCTTAACATGAGCTATGAACACTCATTGGGGTATGAATAATCACTGTTCATACCTCAACATAATGTATGATAAATAAAAATACCTATTGGAGTATAAACAATCACTGTTTATATATACTCCTGGTACGAAATAATAAACGGCCCGACCCAACCAAAACGATCTCATGTATATAGTATGAATAGTGACTGTTCATACTTTAACATTCGCTATGAACATTCATTGTCTCTATGAACAACCATTGTTGATTGTTTAACCTTAACATGAGTTATGAACACTCATTGGGGTATGAACACTCATTGGGGTATGAACAATCACTGTTCATACTTCAATATAATGTATGATCAGTAAAAACACCTATTGGAGTATGAACAATCACTGTTTATATCTCAACATGAGCTATGAACAATTGTTGTTCAAACTTATTTGGGGTATGAATTGTTCATACCTCAACATAATACATGATCAATGAGAACACTTATTGGAGTATGAACAATCATTATTCATACTTATTTGAGATAAGAACAATTACGTACTGTTCATACATTCAACATGAGCTATAAGCAATCATTGTTCATACTTATTTTGGGTATACAATCAATGTTCATATGGACAATAATTTTTCATATCTCATGTTGATGTATGAATGATGATTGTTCATACCCCAAATAAGTATGAACAATGAATGTTCATACTCCAATAAGTGTTTTTATTGATCTTAATATGTTGAGATATGAACAATCATTGTTCATATCTATTTGGGGTATGAACAATGACATAATGTATGATCAGTAAGAACATCTATTGGAATATAAACAATCATTGTTTATACCTTAATGTATGATCAGTAAGAACATGAGTTATAAACAATCATTGTTCATATATCAATATATTGTATGAGGTATGTTAACATATTTAGGTATGAACAATTATTATTCATACATCAGCATAAGATATGAACACTCATTAATACTCATTGTTTATAGCAAAACGACAAAAAGAGTAAAATCGGAAAATATTTATTTAAAATCCGGGTCATTTGTCCTTAAGGATTATTTTTACTTGAAAATTGGTTTTCTGAATTGTTTTCACATGAAATTTGTTTTTAAGAGTGATTTAAAAAAATCACTGGTTTTCAGAGTGATTTTCACTAAAAAATGGGCCACGGGACCAATTTCTTTAAAAAAAAACTCTATGATTAAGTAGATTAGATAAGTGCAATCAAGATGAAATTATGTTCATTGGTCAATCAATTTAGTCAAACACTCCAATTCTCAGTCAATAGGTCAACCAAAAGGCATTCAAAATAATCTATATCTTGACTGAGAAAAAACAAGTGAATACCACACAGGCCCACACTACACTACCCACATGAAACTCGACATCTATTTTCCAAGTGACCGTGACCGCAACTCATTATCTCCTTGTTTGTTTTAGCCTCAAGACTCTAAATTTCCAAAAATACCACGGTTGAAGGCGTTGAGTGTTGACTCATTCAATCAACAGTTCAACACTCAGTCACTCATCAACTTTTTTTCTATTATTAATCCGAACCATCCATTTCATCTGTTTTTTTTTTTTTTTCGTTAATCCATTTCATCTGTTTTCTTACGAAGAACTTGATCAACTAATTGCCAGTCGTTATATATTATATACTTATATTGCAAGTATAAAACCACTTTAATTCTACAATTTGAATAATACAGTAATTTCCACAAGATCAGAACCAAGCTATTAATAGAAGCTCTTAATAATTTGATAAGACGGCAGGTGAGACGGCTCAAGCACGTGCCTCATAAATAGAGTAACAGAGGGAGTAACGGAGTCCCAAGTCTAGTAACTGTATTTCACGGGTAATGGAGTCCTGTCTGCCCACTTGAGGGGCACCTTTTAGTTAATGTTCTACAATAGTATTTTTGTGGAGAGATGCTAATAAGCACCCCCCATTATACAATTTCAACCTGGGCAACCCCACTCTAAATCAATTTTTGATTTAGAAATTTGTAGGTTTAAGTGTTTTACTGCTTTGTTTATATTTAATAATAATTGATAAATAAAAATAGTTTTTCACATACCCAATGTGCATAGCTAAACTCTGATTGAGTGCCATCGAAGCGAAATGGAGATTATTTTGTTGGGTCAACCAAATGTCACACAATTAGTAATGTCGCATATGTATCTTGAAAGAAATACAAAAACACATGATGTGACACTATGGCGTAGATGTTTGGAAATTGTAGCTCGAAGACTCAAAATCAGGACACAAGTGATTAACATTTTAGAGTTGGGTAATCTTTTGTCCTATATACCACCATGAGGGATATACAATGAGTTTACGAGGCGATGGACTTTTAACTTCTTTGCATATTTGCATTCCTAATTTTCTAAACAAAAAATTATAATAAAAATAATTAAAATTTTCTATACTTTTTCACTCTTCATGTTTTGAAGTAATTTTTTAACACATTCATCTAGAAAGTTAAATTGTAGATTATAAACTGCTCTATGTGCTAGGCGAATCGTAAAATATAATCCGTCTTGCAACTGTTTGTTGTCCTCCGCTTTGAAGTAAACCATATAGGAGTTGCTCTCAACAATTTTCTACAATAAAATCCTAATCGCTCAATTCAACTCCATTATTTTAAACCACCTTTGATTACCAGCTAATATTTGATTACCAATTGTCCTAATTTTTAACGTATAAGTCACACAAAAGCATAGTCCAAAACAGTCAAGTCTTTGCACCAGTACAACTCTTTAAATAGCGATGTTTACAACCAACTAAATCCAACTATAAACACGGTTCCAGTACACAAACAGAAGCGATTGAAACGGACATTTTACGGTTTGTCAATTAACAGAATACGAAGCAGCGCCATTGCCGGCTCTTCAAAATTCCCTCATAAAAAAAATCCAAAAACAAATCTATTTCTCTTCTCTCTTTCCTATCGAAGCCTAGAAATATGGATTTTAAAATCTTTCTATAACCCCTTTCAAAATGACGAACAACAAAAACAGAGTAAGAAGAACCAAATCTTCTTGGCTCTGTTTCGGACCGGTTTCATGTACCGGATCGGATAAGGAAACCGATCACGATCTCGGCCCGGTTTACATGAAAGTTGTTAAAGAAGACAACCCAAAGAAGATGAAGAGTACTTCAGAAAAAATGATCGTTGGTCGAAGTCAAAAGCGCTCCCCACGTCGCATTTTTTCTCGTATAGCCAAGGCCGTCTTCTTTGAAGCTTCTATGGTTCGTTTCTTACTCTCAAATTATTGAATTATTATCGTTTGACTACATTTAATTGATATTTATTATGTTATGGTTATTTTTTGCAGAAGAAGAGTAGAAAGGTTCAACAAGATCCATATCACATATTGAGAAATTTGTCAACAAAGAATGAGAAAATTTCCGACGTGAAATCAAGTCGAAAATTATTAAAAAACCCGAAAATCGAAGAAGGGAATTCGAAGAATTCTTCAATGGGTACAAGTTCATTTCGTTTTTCGTCGTCTAATTCTTCATGTACATCTTCTTCAACAGAGTCATCGTCAACTTTAAGTTCGTTGTCCGAACAAAAAAATTCCAAATCATTTCGCTCGATTTCATTCGAACCGAAACAGAATGCTTTAGAAGATTTGAAACCTAAGACGATCAAGAAAATTTATTCTTCGACTGCAAATGGATTGTTCTTGTTACTTATGAGTTTAATGTGTTTAATATTCTGGGGCCGTGTTTGTGCGATAATATGTACATCAACTTGGATATATTTCTCACCACTTCGAAGAAAAACTGAAGATGAAGACGAAGAAGTTGTTGAAAAGAAGATAGAGAAAGAGAGAATGGAGTCAAGAGAGTATAAGAAAAGAGTTGTTATGGAAGGTTTTCTGGAAAGGAGTCATAGCAGAGTTTGAATTAATGATGATTTATGGATAACAATAAGTTTTTGTGATGATAATACTCTGACTCTGTTATACTTTTCTTGTTGAATACATCTATGGGGAGTTGTAACTTGTAAGTTAAATGCTTCAGTTATGTTTCTTCTGTTTTGGTATACTTTTTTGGGAGAAGAAATCAAATGAAAAGATCTCCTATTTGTTGATTTTGTTCGAACACAACATTGTCAAGTTGTATAACTTGTGTGTATCTAGAAGATGTTGTAATAACAGTGTTCTTTTAACCTTTTTCCCCCTGTTTTTTTGGCCTGGACAGAAAAGTGTTCGACGATGCCTTTTATATGGTACAAAAGAGTTGAGAATAGGTTGACAATCTCATGAAGATCCAAAAACAGTCCATCGCCAAATTTCGTACTTACTGACCTCTAGACTTGCGTATCGTTTTTATGTAAACTTCAACAACTTTTAGAGTTTCTTTAGGTTGTGGTAGTATACTTTTCAAATTTGAAGAATCTGGTTGCCAAATTTCGACCAACTCTACGTGGTCACAAATTCTATTAGCAAAAAACAACTCACACGACATTACCACTGTCGCGCGACAGTTGGAATGTCACATGTACAATTCCAAAACAACCTATGCGACATTAGGAGTGGCGTGCGACAGTACTACTGGCGCGCGTGGTGCTGGTCAAAGTAAAAAAAAAAGTGGGGTGACATTTGCAATGGCGCGCGATATTACCAATGTCGCTCCGCATCCGCATATAAATTGCCAAATTTGCAAACAAGAATGCGAACAAGCAGGTGATGCGACCGGATTTGAGGCCACCTAGAGATGGAATTCCGAGAAATTTCGAACTTTTTATTCAAATTTGAAGAAAAACACAGATTATACTACCACCTAGAGATGCTCTTAGTTGTTAAATTTACATCAAATCTTCAACGTTTTTTTTACCGAGTTTAGAGCATCACCAATGGCGCTATTAAAAAAACTGCGACAGATCAACATTTTAACTAAGTCGAAATTGCTAAAACCAGTTTATGTACCAACGCGTTTTGCAGAAATTTTCAGTTACTATTTCGGATGGTAGAACTTGTCCCGTGCAAATACAATTTTTTGTTAAAGAGGACAACTTGTCCTGTGCCTTATTCCCTCCCTATATTTCCTTGGCGCCTATTATTTCCCACCATTTTCTATGCTATATCTCATCAGAGTCAGAGTGAAACACCATTCATCTATATCTTTCCTCATCTCTTTTCATCAGTTTAAGTTTTTAGTTATAAATTTTTTATATTTTGTCATAGGTTATAGTAGTAATAGTCACAATTGGTGCGAAAGAGTAAGTGAACTGATTTTTTATGATGATGATGAAACTGCCGCAATTGTTCAACAAATGCAAAGTTATACAATTGTAGTGACGTCAATGATTCCGGCTATTAACATTTTATCTATACCAAAATAGGGTGGATGTGTTTATGGCACAGTTCGTGATTCCGAACGAAACTCCGGAATTTCGGTTTTTCAAAAAAACGGAATTCCGAATATAGAGTCGAAATATCCGAAATTCCGAAATCATCCGAAATTCCGAATATAACAAGGGTCGAAATTTAATAAATTTCGGTTTTTAAATTTGTCGGAATTTCGAAAATTCCGAAATTCCGAACTATGGTTTATGGTAGAAAATACACTAACCGCGACCGTGTTGGGGCGCATGAACGGTTGGTGGTTGATTATTTTACTGTTAGACTAAATTATAAAGTAGGTAAGTTTCGTTGAAGGTTTCGTATGAGAAGACCATTTTTTCACTATATATTGGAAGTTGTAACTAATTTTGATCCATATTTTAAGCCTTCTTGTGATGCTATTGGTTTGCCTAGGGTTTCGGGTTTGGTGAAGATGACAGGTGTAATATAGACGCTTGCTTATGGTTCTCCAGCTGATTCAATGGATCACTGAATAAAACTTGCTGAGAGTACAGCTCGTGAATCACTTCATCATTTTTGCAATGAAGTTGTCAACTATTTTGAATAACAGTACCTGAGAAGCCCAACGGAAGAAGATGTAACACGCTTGCTTGCAGTAGGTGAAGAACGTGGTTGGCCAGGTATATTGGATAGTTAATACTCTATGCATTGGGTATGGAAAATTTGTCTAACTGCGTGGCATGGAACTCATTTGGGCCATGCTAGAAAAGCGACTGAGATTTTGGAAGCAGTTGTAGACCAGGACCTATGGTTTTGGCACGCATACTTTGAAATGGTTGGATCGTATAATGATCTTAATATATTAGATAATTCTCATTTATTTGATAACTTAATCAGGGGAACAACTCCAGCTTGTGTTTATCAAGTTAATAACAATCATTACAACATTGGCTACTACCTTGCTGATGGAATCGACCATGGGCTACATTAATTCAAACAATGTTATCTCTTGTTAGTCCCATCGATATTAACTTTGCAAAAACGCAAGA
This sequence comes from Coptis chinensis, assembly GCF_015680905.1. Taxonomy (NCBI): domain Eukaryota; kingdom Viridiplantae; phylum Streptophyta; class Magnoliopsida; order Ranunculales; family Ranunculaceae; genus Coptis; species Coptis chinensis. The sequence continues at coordinate 62,837,977 of NC_141464.1, read as the reverse complement.
ATCAGCTTGTAAAGATGTGGAACGTGGTTTTGGTGTTTTACAGGCTAGATTTGCAATTGTTAGCAGGTCTGCTTGTCAGTGGGATAGATGAGCTCTATCTCGTATAATGAAGACATGTATTATATTTCACAACATGATTGTTGAGAATGAGCGTTATGAACAACTTCCAACGTGAAAACCACCTTCAGATGAAAGATTGCGACATGAAGTTAAGATGCAAAGTAATGAACCTGAGCTTGTGCGAAACATGGTAGCCAGGATATTAAGTATTCGTTGTGGAGCTACTAATGAACAATTGAATAATAATTTGGTGCAACATCATTGGGCACGTTATGGTGCACGCCACAACTAATAAGTTTGTTTACTTTTGATTTATCTTAAATGTATTTTCTGTTAAGTGTGTTTTTATCAAGTTTGTTTTGTTTAAATAAGATTGTGATTTGTTGAATACGATTGTTGTTAATTTGGTAGAAATTTGCGCATTGTTTAAATGAAATTAAAATAGTTACAACTTACTTCAAATTAAAAACGTTACAACTTCAATTTAAAAATGTTACAACTTACTTCAAATAAAAAACGTTACAACTAAAAATCATCAACTTCATATTCTTCATTTTCATCCCTCGGAAATGGATTGGGAGAGCGTGTTCACCTACCACGAGACTGATTAACACTGCTTATTTATCCAGAAAAAAAAATGACACAAACTGTTGAGAAGGAGGAGTTGGAATGTATGAACTAGGAGGGGTTAGAATGTATGGAGTAGGAGGGGTTGGAGTGTATGGACTTGGCGGGGTTGGAGTGTATGAAGTAGGAGAGGTTAGAAAATTTGGATAATGAGGAATAGAAGAAGTAGCATGAATACATTGTTCTTGTTCAACCCACTAACGATAGATAGATTGTTGCTTAGCTTCCCAAAATGTAAGTTGAATACCGCTAAACTTGCTTAGATTAAGCATCATGATATCTTGTTCTTTCTGTGCTTCAAGTCTCAATCTTTCTTATTCTTTACCCTTTTTCATTGAGAGGAACATTTGTCGTTTTAGGTCTATTTGTTCTTGTAGATATTTTGCAATTGTAAGTTGATTGCTTCTGACTTCCTCTAGAGTTTGTGCCATTTGGTGTGCAACTTCATCAGCATCTCTTTTCTTAAACTTCTTTCCCTTTGGGAGTTTTTCTGATGCGGGCATTTCACTCGATGGTTGATTTTCTTCATCTAACGAAATAGGCAATGGGTTAACTACAAGGTTTTGGCTCGATCCTTAGCATCCAGCTGGGATACTTAAAGCTTTCTTCCCGCAAGCTTTATTGTATAGGTCTACATGCAATCTGAACTTTACAGTATCACAAGTCATTGAGAATGGAGAGTGGCAGCTGCCGCATCATATCAAAGTGCATCTTCTTGACATCATTTTACAAATGGAGGAAGTGGTGGAAATCATAGGAGGAGGAGACAACATAATATGGTCGGTCTCAACACGAGGGGATTATAATATGAAGGACACTTATCATCATGTCAGAAATGCAAAATCAGGTACTAAGTGGAGTCAACTTGTCTGGTATGCAAATTGGATACCCAGACACTCATTTATCAGTTGGATAGCATTACAAGGAGCACTCAAAACACTCATCAAGCTTTGGGAGTGGAAGAAGGTCACATCAAACATCTGTATTCTGTGTTGGCAAGATGTGGTGGATGAGGAGCATTTGCTCTTTGGGTGTAGTTATGCCCAATTTGTCTGGGCCTTAATTCTTCAAAGAGTTGGATATAACAGAGGTAGAGAAGCTACGTGGGCAGCTGAATTGGACTGGATCATACAGAAAATGAAAGGGAAGGGGGTAAAGCAAGATGCACTGAAGCTTGTGTGGAATGACATGATCTACTGGATTTGGAGAGAACGAAATCAAAGGATCTTTGAGAACAAACAAATCACAGCACCAAAGCTAACCAATTTGATCTTTAATGATGCAAGGACCAAATTGCAGTTATTACGAATAACAATGGAGCTAGGAGGAGAGATGCACTTCTTTAATAGTATCTGCAGAGTAAACATTGAAGAAATACTACCGAGCTCACATAAATATCGGTGGGAGAAACTGATGTAGAGACTTCAGTCCTAAACTCATATGGGACATTGCAAGGCGATATAGGAGGGTGGGCTGCGGTGCTTAGAACAGATAAGGGTGAGGTTATTGCAACAAGGAAAGGAAAGTCGGAATATGGAGATATTGACCTGATAGAGCTGCATAGACTAGAACAGGGGCTGAAAATGACCATAAGTTAGGGCATTAGAAGACTTGAAGTGCGAACAGACTTCACAAATGTTGTCTCATTCTTGAAGTCTAAGGGGCAGTACCCATGGCAAGCAAAGAAGATAATTAGAAGCATTGAAGGAATGGTAGGACAACTAGAAAAATTTAAAGTAAAGCATGCGTATCGAGAAGTAAACAAATTGGCTGATGCTTTAGCTGAAAATGTACCTAATGTAAGGAAGGTAGATATAATTCTTAGTTCTTTCTTAGAAGATGTTAGGAAGATTGTTTATGAGAATGCTATAGGCATAGAGGATGTGAGATTGTAACAAGCTATCATATAGTTCTTTTAATGGAAAGGGGTAGAGGACCTCGTTAAAAACCCCGCTTGCCTACTAAAAAAAAAATCATCTAACGAAATATTGGATATTCCAATCTTGTTAGTGATTGATCCACCGACGCCACTACTAACATCACTACTAGAAGTGGTTTTCTATTTTTTTTAAAACCACTATCACTTCTAGCTTGATAGTAGTGATTCCATTGTGGACTTAAAATTAAAACCCAATAACAATGCTCAAATTTAAATGGTTCATTTACCACAATTAAATAAATAATACAAGCTCGCGATATTATTGTATCATCCGCATTAGTACCACTAACATTCGCTCTCGATTGTTAATCGTAATAATCTTGAAATAAACTTACTGCATGTTGGATTTGGTGAAAACGAGCTTGAATCGATCCACCAGTTTGTGGTTGGCCTACATAACCAAGCTTGCTCATATGCTTGTTTAGTCGTTCTTCAGCAATTTTCTCAAAAAAAAAGGGGCACGGTATTGGCACCCAATTTATACGATTGGCACCCATTTGGCAAAAAGTAGAACAATAATGGTTATTCCTTATATGTCATTTTACACCCAAATGCCCCGATAGTTGTACGTCATCAGGTTGCTGCAAGATCCCATCTCCCACGGCAGGAAGTTGCCTTGAGATCGCACAATCCACAGTATCGGGTTACCGCGAGATCCCATATCCCACGATATGGAGTTGCCGTGGAACATTTTTTTTGTGTTTTTTGTTTTTTTTTTTCACTTTAAATTTTGCGTATTGAACATACACGGCATATAAATACCTCATTTTCTTCTTTAAAGCTTCTTTATATACTCCAAGAACAACACCAAAACCATGAAAAAAAAGAGTACAATCGAGGCATAATTTTGCTATCTCGCGGGCAAATATTTTCATATGCTATAAGAAAAACTTGTGATCAAATTAATGAAGAAGAGTTTTGATAATTAACACAAACAAAGACTCCATTTTAGTGAACACAACCATCTCGTGACAACTAATTTTTTTTTAAGGTGGTTATTAAAAAAAATAAAAGAAAAAAGGATCCACGACAACAACCTTCCGTGGGATATGGGATCCCACACCAACCCGATGCTGTGGATTGTGCGATATCGCGGCAACTTCTTGTCATGAATATTTTTTTATGTGATTAATGGAGGGGTGCCAATACTTTTGAATTGGTCAAAGGGGTGCCAATTTTATAAAATGTGGTGTCAATATTGCGACCCAAAAAAAACAAATCTATTTTGCCCTGTTCCAACAACTGTATCTTCTGAAATAAAAATTCAACAATGATATAAGTTTTCATCATCTGCGACTGTGAATTTTTTTGAACGACCTTGAACATGGATATATTGGCTATTTTATTGGATTTGGTTTTGGCTCTTTCTTCTTCCCATATTTTCTCTACCTCTAGATATTTGTGAATACATTTTGTTGTGGTGAAAATTGAGTGAGGCACTAATGCAATATATATAGGCTACAAATCCAATGGATCTAAATATATTTGTTGGGCCCAACAGCACAAAATCCAGTTGTTTTAATTTTTTATTAAAAAAAAATTGAAAAACGTATAGACGACAAATTTTTTGAGTATTTTGGTCGAGAATTTAATAATTGTTGAGATAGAAACGACAGTTTAGTAGCGCGTTGGTGAACGAAATTGCTAAAAGAATTGCTACCTATCACATTGGCAATCAAAAATAGTAATGCGCGCGTTGATGACATGATACTATGCTCTATTATAATTTTTACAATGACAAGTGATTTTTTCTATGATCATCTTACCCAAAAAAAAAAAAAGCAATTGTCGATATAGCAAAATAAATAAAATAAATGTATGCCGTTCTGGAATACAACTTATCGATAAAAAAGAAGGGAAAAACTGCTGAAGGTGTCCAAAATATATATCTATAAGGAGTGCGTAAAATAAAAAATTATAAGGAAGTAGGCTGCTCGGAGCCATTGTCCATGTTAATTTGGTTCGAAAATATATCAACACCCCAAATATAATAAACAATTTCTGTTTGTTGACTAGAGCAAAATTGATATCAAGTAATCATTACAAACTTTTTGTAGCCTGCATTGAAAATATATTGATGTGACATAAACGTGTTCCTGTGCTAAGAACACGTTTGGACTTTCGAGTGTTTCACAAGAATGTCTCCTTGATAAAACAATTGCGCCCAGATAGAGCAGACTGCGAACTTGTAAACGCGTAAAGGTTTGCTCCCCTTTTTTGGTTCGTATGTTTTTTTCACTTTTGTTTTAGAGTCCTATTACTAGCGGACTCCGTATTGTGTTGGGCATACAAAAAAAAAAATATTATTACAAGTGTACTATTGGTTCCAAAAAGTAAAAACAAAAAACAATCTATATATATATATAAAAGCTCGCGCACATTCTCTCTCCTCACCATATCACTCTATTTTGCACCTAGAGCAATATGATTGGCTCCTAAAAAATTGGATAGAATAATAATTAGTCACACCTCCTCAGATTTGTTTAAATCTCCCTAATCTATTTTTAATTTTCTATGGACTCCTCAAAGTAAAAAAAAACAATAAATTAAATAAACCTTATACAACTTCCTTGTATTTGTTTAAATCTCCTTTCTCTATTAAGTAATAATATTTATCTCCCTAACAAAAAAACCATTAAACCCCACACTACCCAAAAAAATGGAAACCCGAAAAGTCGAAACTCACGAAAAGTGATCAAACCTAAACCTAAAAAAAACTCTGCGATTTAAACCAAAAAAAAAACTTTGATACGAAAAATCCTTCTTACGCTCCGGCCTCCCAACTTCTCTCTCTTTCATCTCGATTTCAGGTTTAGTGGGTAAACTTGCGTAGAACTGGCTATATACCTCCTCGTGGTAACCCTATCCGAAGACAAAATGGGGTTATTAACATTCCACCACCAATTCGAAAAATCCCCAAACATTATTCCTGCTAACAAGACCATTCACGGAAAAGTAAGCTTCAAGGTCCAAGATTTTAGTTTGAAGATGTCCATCCTTCATGAAAATACCAAGCATACTTCCATTTTAGGACCCTACCAAGATAAGTATCACCGATAAGAAATTTCAGTCTTTGACTTTTTTGGTTTGTTATTCTTTGCTTTTTCTTCTACACGGTACTACACGAAGAAATTACACAACAAACAACACATTTCAAGCTGATTTCAGCATCCGTATTTCATCTATATCCCCATTGTTGGCTGTTACGGATGGCTATGGTGCTACTGGTTCAGGAACCCTGACACTTCTTTCAGATGCATTGAAAGCCGCAGAGATTGAGCACTCGGCAGCTTTCCCACCTTTGTCTTCTCTGTCTAATCCAAAATCTTTCATCCAAGAAGAACTTGAGAAACTAGATGACAAGCAATCAAGGGTCTTCATCATTGTTCGGTCTTCGTTAGAACTAGCCACCCAGATAATTACAGAAGCAAAAGAAAGCGATCTCATGGGAAGGGATTCAGCCTGGATCACAACAGACTCGATTACAAACCAATTTGACACGGTTAACTCATTAGTTATGTTCTCCATGGCCTGGAAGGCGTTATAGGAATCGAACCCCTTTCTCGAAACTAACTCTCCGAAACTAACCCGTCATTAAGACTTCTATAAAATTTCAGAATCTTTTTTCGATCTATGTACCCTCAAGAAGACAACTCAACATCAAATATATGCTCTCCATTCATATGATACACTTTCCACTCTCCTCCACTATGATAATTGATTAGAAGAAACAATTATCTTGACTACGGTCACTATTTCACTAAGTCTTTCTTGAGCCTACCAAGAGAAGTATCACCATCATCGAAATTTCTAGGATTGACTTTGTTGTGACTTTTCTTCCTCAAAGATTGCCCAAACCGATGTTACTAAGGTATGTTTACAAGGAAATTACACAACTAACAGCACATGAAGCTAATCTCAACATTTTACTTTCTTCTATATCCAATAATCTCAAAATAAATTGATCTGTATATGTAGAAAACTGGCCTGGTATTCTATCCATTAGAGTTGAGGTTGAAAAGAGAATCCTCTTGACCTGTGTTTTTCTGCTATTTTTATGAGATGTAGGTGAGCAAAGGTATGTGCTATCTTGGAGGTGAAAGTGCAAAGATTGAAAGCGAGTCAATGAGTACTTTTGAGTAAGGTAACAAATTGCTCCTTATAACTTTCTTGGCATGGAATTGCATATTGTTTCAAATTAAAGATGCATTGTTGAAAAATTGAAAATATATGTACAAAGTGTAAACGTTGCATTACATTTTAAGAAAATGAGATATACCTTTCAACTTATCTAATCGACCAAGTCTCTCCGTTGGATTTATTTTCAGAAGACCAAACTAAGTATGAATAAAAGAAAAAAAAGAACAAGAGAAATTCTACAGTCTTCCCTTCAATGTCTCTTCAATGTCCTAAAGGTTGTCTTCCTTTCCCTTTAAGAAATTATGGAAATCTACGCTTAATTTTTGGCAAGTAGGAAAAATGAAATAATTTATTGTATACTTTTTGTGATGAAACATAGTTTTTAGTGATGAGTGTAGTGTTATTAGGAGAAGTATACATGTTGTGGTAATGTCCTGCAGAAAGCATACATGCATGAACAACAATAGATCCCACCCTTTACTTGCAAGTGTCATGTATTAGTGCACCAAAGAGTTGAGTAACTTAAGTTCCTCTAACTGTGAGTGCCCTTATACATCCAATATTCATTTTCTATCTTTTTTTGTTCATAGAAATTTCAGCACCAACGCTTTTATATCCAAAAGATGTGTCTTGGCGCCATAATCTATATCGTCTTAAAATTTGGTAAATGTTTATGAAAAAGATTACATGATTATTAGATTCTATTAAACTCTTCATGTAGGATTTGATTAGGATTTACAAAGAGACAAGAAATGGAATGTTAGGACCTGATTATTCAACAAAATTCTCTCTTTGGCTTGCATCGGGATGTCTTTCTCCACGTCTGGTGTTTGAGGAGGTAAGAGATGTCTTGGCAATACTTGCTTATTACATATTTCATTTCTTAATGATTTTAATCCAACTTATGAATCCCACAAACTGATGATTCGTATTATTCTCTCATGAAGACGGAGATGATATTTTAACCTCTTAACCTGTGCAAGCGAAGTTACTCTTAGTATATATTACTAACTTATTTGAGAACTTACGACAAGGATTTAAGGCTCACCGTCTTACCGTCAGCCAGAAAAAATTTCTAAACATTGAAGATCTTCAAGGACACCGAATGGCTGGTAATTGTTTTTACTTTGCTTTCTAATGCAATGCAAATATTATTCAGATAGTTTGCCTATTTTCTTTTTGCTTCATCTATCCGGTTAACAAATTATAGATTTTTGTTTTAAAGAAACTAAAGAGATTTTCTCTCACTCTCTTATGGGTAAAATAGCTTTAATACGCAGGATACTTGCATCTGCACAAGGTCAAACCTTATTAGCGGCTTTCGGTTTGGTAGTCGGTTGCAAGAGTAGTAGTAGCATTGAGTGGTGGAATTCTATGACCATCTCTAAGACCACCGAACCGGGTGCTAAGGTTTGTCCTTTATCTTCGCTTAACGAATCTTAGTATTTGAGCTCATATATTGGATTGAAGCATTGCACATTTCCCACCGTAACGCGATGAATTGGTATATCTTTCTTGATTAACCCTCCTTTGTGTGGAGCATTCGTGTTTCCAATTTGAGGTAACGTGGTAGATCCTTCTCGCATTACCCGTTTCAACAAGAGTAGTAGCATAGAGTAGTGGACCTCCTTTACCTGCAGTGTGAAACCACCACTTTCTAGGATGTGGCCAATAGTACAAACTACTGAACTGTAAGGATCACTCCTAGAGCCTCCTCGGGTTCAAGATCTAACTACGTAACTGTAAGGATGACTCCTGGAGCCTCCGGCTCATTACTTAACTACTGAGAACTATAAGGATGACTCCACGAAGCCTTTGGGTTCATTTCGGGCGGACTGGTATTTTGAGTACGTAAAGGTCCACCAGCCCCTTGAGAATATGTTGTGGGCGGTCTAGGCGGTCCATCTAGTCCTCTTCTATAATTGTGGTTTCTCTGTGATGTGTTGTTATTAATTGCATCTCCAGCCATGATTCTTTTGACCTATCCATCCTTAAAAACAAAGAAATAAGCTCTAGAGCCTCTCAGCACCTCTTTCCAGACACTAGGAGAATCAGCTTCAAGTAGGAAGAACTCTGCAATCAGTGACATTTGAAAGAAAAAGGAAAAATAAAAAACCATCTAATGGAAACTAGCATAAGGTGTTGCAGTAAAGAGATTATAGCTCTTTCAGCTTTTTGATTCAAAATATACTCTTTGATTCAAGACTAATTGTCTGTAGCATTCTTAATAATGGACACATGATGACCTGACCCATCTAAAGCTAAACTTGGATCTGAAGTTTTAGTGGCGAAAATATGAAAACTAAGAAAGTATGAATTTGCATTGTAGAACCTCTCTTAATTCCAAGCATGGGTTCTTTACATTTGATTTGTATACGGTTTCTAAAAAGCAAGTGTAGTTCACGGGTAACCTGTTTGGTTCATTTACTTTATTTTTATTTTCAGTTTTCTCTTCCAACCAATTGTTCATGTAAAAAAGCTTCAGTTATGATATGTTTATTTTATTATTTATTTTTGCTTCTTATAGAATTTTTATTGCAGGGAGCCCACAGTATGCACAACATTCCAAGGGTGTAGGCTTAAGACAATGTACTTATGCATAATGTACTACTTGGACGACTGAGAATCTGTTGTTTGACTACCAGTTTTGCAAGACAGGGGTACTTGATAATGTCAAGAAGGATTGGAAGAGGGTTGCTATCCTCAGCATCATCTTTCTCATCTTCATCATTATTAGTCATTACGACAAAATATTTGCAAGTATGTCTTCCATTACTTTTGTTCCTGTCACAAAATGATTACTTTATCCTTATTTTCAATTCATAAACAAAACCTTTTCTTTTCAATATGTTGTTTATTTTATTCAGTATTTATATATGTTTTTTGCAGCTGATATCAAGTTTGTATTGGCAAGAACATCTAGGGACTATTTCATGCTAGGTGTCTTATAGTCCCTCGACTTGTCAAACTATTTGTTTGAGAAAAATCTTAAGAGATGTCTAAAGATGGATTTCAATTTTGACTTCGTGACTGCAAAAAGACAAGGTTATTGGGTGAGATTTTATTTTTCTTTTTAGAAATTCCAACACCACTTTGTGTAGACACCAAGTATATCAGTCTCACATGCATGCTTTTGTTGTTTTGCCAAATCAAAAGTTCGTTTATAAAGTGTTCCCTTTCTCTTCATTTTTTTGCTTTTTCTTTCTTTCTTTCTTTCTTTCTTTCTTTCTTTAGTTTTCCCCCAGGACCAAGGATTATATATTCAACAAATGGATTTAGTATGTGCAATAAAACTGCATTATATGTGGGCGTCAAAGTTCAGACACAATTTAAAAAAAAATGCAACTTTCTAGATTACACCCACTTCTCTCCGCGACTTTGACATACAGGTTTGACTACTTCACTAGACCTCTTACTTTGGTCTTCCACTCTGACTCTCTATTTCCTCTATTGAATATATGATTAATCACTTCAACGCCACCTGCCTACTTTTGTTGTTTAATATATGTTTGTGTTCATTTCTTGGTTTTGTTGATTTCTCAATTTTCAATCATTATTTATTTTTGAGTGTTGGAAATTGACGCGAACAAATGATCCTATTTGCAAATTGTTGTTTTCCTCATAGACTCATCAATTATTTATTAAGGTTTTGTTCCACACTAATGAAACTAATGAGTCACTTCATGTGATTTGTTGGTTAACGAGTAAATGGTCCATTTGCAGTTCGTATTATCTGACCTATAAATTGGACTTATACAGATCAAAGTTTAGTCGTTAGGTTGTTGTTTGCCTGTTTGCTAGCCTATTTTATTTTTGTGTGTAGTGAGACCTTGCAAGTGGAAAATGTTTCTGAAGTGATTTTTGGCTTTAGTTCTTTAAGATTTTGGATTTATTACCTAATAGTTGTGTACCCTTTTTGCAAAGAGAGAATGATGAGTACCTGATGCTAGCATTATCAAACTGCAAAACACGATCTCCTCACTTCTCTTAGAGGCTTTAGGTATTAGTCGTGATTATCTTTGAACACATTGAATAGATGAAAAGTGGGTCATTGCTTGGTAACTACTATCCTGCACACTCAGCGCCAGATCCTACTTTAATCACTATTCTTCTACAGTTCTACAGATTCATCATCAAAGTCAATCGGTGGATGTTCCTCCTAGGCAATGAGCTCTAATAGTGAAAATTAGGGATCTTGTACAGGTATGATTGTACATAGATTCTTGGAACCTTTACATTCCAAAACTTACCTGTTTGTTGTTTGTCAATTATGTTCTTAATTAAAAATGACAAGTTCAAAAGTGTGGAGCATAGAGTAGTAGTTGGACACTTTGTTGAAGGTTTTCAGTGACATCCTTTTCTTTCGAATGGCACTTGAATCACAGTATGGGGCTATATATGGGCAACGGGCCAATAAAGGAATCTCTTTCATAAGATAATCTATCAGAATATAGGGAAAAACAACCCTACCTGATTTTAAGATATGTCCACACCAGTGTGAGAATAGCCAGGAGGATATACAAATCAATTTTTGTTGTTCTAAACATTACACAGATAATGATTTTTGTTTTAAACTTTCTTCATAGTAATAGAATTTGAAAGTGGTTGATCACCAAAAACTAAAACTTCGAGTACAAGAGTATAACAAGTAGCTAGAATATGAGAAGTTTGAGTTTGCAGTTCGTTGATCTTTGGTACACACATTGGTAAATAGATTTTTGATGCTCCCTATAATAATTAGCGGGGAGGAATGGGTCGTGAGAAACTAATATAGGTCTTTTTGCATGAATGAGATGGAAATTTTTGGTGCAATCACATGAAGAGATGATTGTGAACTTAGTATGTGTTGGCTTTCTTTTCTCAAGGGTGTTACGCAACATGCAACCACAGGAAAGAGCTTTTGTAAAGGCTTTGTTGTCACGAATCGAACATGCGATGCGTGAGAAACAGGGGTGGTTGTGACTTCTATTCCAATTGCCCTTTTAATTTTTCAAGGTACATAATGGAATTCATATAATATAACGATTCAAGTGCGGCTCATCAACTCTTATGAGTGACTGAACCAAACCTCAATTTGTTTAGGTTTGGGGTTAACAAGTACTTAACCTACCATAGTTATGAAAAACAATGACTTAATTAAAGAATTGGTTTGCGTGTACATGAACAAGATGAAAGGGAAAATCATTTTTACATTCTAGGTACCCCATACTCTGTACATGAAATTACAAAGACTAACGATGGGTTATATGATGTTTTGGCTCTCCATATTGAACATTTACCTTACTAATTAAGAAACAAGTGAATGGATGAAAGTATAAGAAAGTTTGTGCAATCATTGAGCCATGTAGAATATGAGTCTATCTCACTAATACATTGAAATTGAACTATTTTAGGTGGTTCGACATGAAGGTTGTGATTGGTTATTTGCTTTGATTGGTGGTAATCGAACAAACTACAAGCATTAGTTATGCAACTTAGGTGGTATTCAAGGTACTTTGAATAATTGTGTATATATCTGCAATCCATATAATTGATACTTGAAATAAGAAAATCATTGTTACAATGTAAATGATGGTAGACTATGTAGTGAGAATCTTTTAGGAGTTTCAAGGCACAAACTAAAACTTCATGTTAATGAGTTGCTTCTTTCATCATCAAGAACTGGTGGTCAGTTTGCATTCTCCTTTGGCATCTAAGCATGTGTTCTTGGCCTTTTCGGACACCACAAGAAGAACACCGCATCGTTATCTGACGTGATGCATTCTGATTTGGTGGTGATGAATAGTGATGGTGAGATGGTAATCGTCAATAAATGTCCATTGATTGATTAGGGTGACAATACTGGGAGAATCTCCACCAAGCACATGAACTTAATGTGAAGTTAAGAGATATAAAGGCGGGAGCGACTAAAGAGGATTCGTGAAGACATAAATATTCTATGCGGACATAAATATTCTTACTTCATTATCAACTATAACCTTTTGTTTTGATTTATGTGTTGTGCCGACCGAGATCACCTAAAATCTCAGCATATGCCGACATTGACTTCTTAATTGTATCAACTCTCAACTAGACTCCGGTGAGATCGGAAATTTAAGTCTCACTTTGAGGCTAGGGAGCCAATCTGCTAAGGTTATTGCATGAAATTAAATCTTGAGCTGAGCTTTTCCATGAAACTATGCTTTTTTTTTGATGTATATTAGATTTGACTTAGAAAATCTCTAAATATCCTTGCACTTTCATAGAGTTGTGGCTTAACCGAGTTTGCGTGTAAGTGTGTGTTTGATTAGGATTAGAGTAAGTGTGTGTTTGATTAATCAGTTTAAAACAACAATTTGATCGAGCTCTGAGGATTGAGCGAAAACATTCACCGAGAATACTTGGCTCAAATCAACAATGATGATTACATGTATGTACTATCTAATTTGATGTAACAATTCCTGGCCTCTGGCCCTGTGAGTAGTTACTGATAATCACTGACGATACATTTGAGGACAATGAGAGGCAGAAGAAGTCATAGATAAAGTTTGTCAATGCAAGCCAATGATCTTCAATGACTTTTGGTAGCTACTTTGACTAAACCTTGAAGTGGTGAGAATTGGATCCATGGGTCGTAAACATACTGAGAACTCGCACAAAATTATTTCAGAGTGTTCCACGTGGAAAATTACTACATTTGTTTGCAAGTGCACTTGGTAGGGATGAATGACTAACCAATAATTTTTTATTCTTTTACATATATTTTTCACAGGTTCTAACTTCACTGAAACACTTCTTTAACTTTAACAATTTATTAAATTTCTGCAACAATGAATGTGCAAACTAAAATCCTATATGACTCTAAACTCTCAATGTGTAAGTTTGAAACTTCTCATTTTCTCCTTGCAGACTTTGCCCGACAATTCTATTGAGTGTATACTGCAAATGCCTCACACCTGTATAACTGAATTTCATGGATATCCCCAATTAACTTAATCGGGCTTTCTCATAGACTCCTAAAAAAACACCCATTCATACGAATCCTAATAAAATAAATTTTTTAAAACCTACTAAACCAAAAACTCGACTTCTTATATCAAACTCACTCTTCTCAAAACTTAGCAAACAAACTTTCTTAAAACTCTCAAACCTAGCAAGCAGCGAAGTTAGATTTTGAAAGCTATCGGCGATTCATTCAAAAACAAATTATCACCCACCTTCCTATTCATGTAAGTTGTTCTTTAACACATTGTCAAGCTAGGTAATAGGGAATACACTTTGGTAATATATTGAAAGCTACTTTTCAGTCTCTCACACCACTAATTAATTGATGTTATGCCATATAGCAATTTTAATATGCACACATATATATTATAATTGTATTATGAGGCTGTCAGGACACTAAACTACGAATAATGAAATCCTCGCGCACATTCTCTCTCCTCACCATATCGCTCTATTTTGCACCTAGAGCAATATGATTGGCTCCTAAAAAATTGGATAGAATAATAATTAGTCACACCTCCTCAGATTTGTTTAAATCTCCCTAATCTATTTTTAATTTTCTATGGACTCCTCAAAGTAAAAAAAAACAATAAATTAAATAAACCTTATACAACTTCCTTGTATTTGTTTAAATCTCCTTTCTCTATTAAGTAATAATATTTATCTCCCTAACAAAAAAACCATTAAACCCCACACTACTGCAAAAATTGGAAACCCGAAAGTCAGAAACTCTGAAAAGTGATCAAACCTAAACCTAAAAAAACTCTGCGATTTAAACCAAAAAAAAAAACTTTGATACAGAAAAATCCTTCTTACGCTCCGGCCTCCCAACTTCTCTCTCTCATCATCTCGATTTCAGTTTAGTGGGTAAACTTGCATAGAACTGGCTATATACCTCAGGTGGTAACCTATCGAAGACAAAATGGGGTTATTAACATTCCACCACCAATTCCGAAAAATCCCCCAAACATTATTCCGCTAACAAGACCATTCACGGGAAAAGTAAGCTTCAAGGTCCAAGACTTTAGTTTGAAGATGTCCATCCTTCATGAAAATACCAAGCATACTTCCATTTTCGCCCCGACCCTACCAAGATAAGTATCACTGATAAGAAATTTCCAGGTCTTGACTTTTTGGTTTGTTATTCTTTGCTTTTTCTTCTACAATCGGTACTACACAGCAAATTACACAACAAACAACACATTTCAAGCTGATTTCAGCATCCTCAGATTTCATCTATATCCCCATTGTTGGTCGTTACGGATGGCTATGGTGCTCTTGGTTCGGGAACCACGACACTTCTTTTTCAGATGCATTGAAAGCAGCAGAGATTGAGCACTTTCGGCAGCTTTTCCCACCTTTGTCTTCTCTGTCTAATCCAAAATCTTTCATCCAAGAAGAACTTGAGAAACTAGATGACAAGCAATCAAGGGTCTTCATCATTGTTCGGTCTTCGTTAGAACTAGCCACCCAGATAATTACAGAAGCAAAAGAAAGCGATCTCATGGGAAGGGATTCAGCCTGGATCACAACAGACTCGATTACAAACCAATTTGACACGGTTAACTCATTAGTTATGTTCTCCATGGCCTGGAAGGCGTTATAGGAATCAGAACCCCTTTCTCCGAAACTAACTCTCCGAAACTAACCCGTCATTAAGACTTCTCTATAAAATTTCAGAATCTTTTTCGATCTATGTACCCTCAAGAAGACAACTCACGAACATCAAATATATGCTCTCCATTCATATGATACACTTTCCACTCTCCTCCACTATGATAATTGATTAGAAGAAACAATTATCTTGACTACGGTCACTATTTCACTAAGTCTTTCTTGAGCCTACCAAGAGAAGTATCACCATCATCAGAAATTTCTAGGATTGACTTTGTTGTGACTTTTCTTCCTCAGCACTGCCCAAACCGATGTTACTAAGGTATGTTTACAAGGAAATTACACAACTAACAGCACATGAAGCTAATCTCAACATTTTACTTTCTTCTATATCCAATAATCTCAAAATAAATTGACACTGTAATATGTAGAAAACTGGCCTGGTATTCTATCCATTAGAGTTGAGGTTGAAAGAGAATCCTACTGAACCTGTGTTTCTCTGCTATTTTTATGAGATGTAGGTGAGCAAAGGTATGTGCTATCTTGGAGGTGAAAGTGCAGCATTGAGCAGAGTCAATGAGTACTTTTGGAGTAAGGTAACAAATTGCTCCTTATAACTTTCTTGGCATGGAATTGCATATTGTTTCTGAAATTAAAGATGCATTGTTGAAAAATTGAAAATATATGTACAAAGTGTAAACGTTGCATTACATTTTTAAGAAAATGAGATATACCTTTCAACTTATCTACTGACCAAGTCTCTCCGTTGGATTTATTTTCAGTAAGACCAAACTAAGTATGAATAAAAGAAAAAAAGAACAAGAGAAATTCTACAGTCTTCCCTTCAATGTCTCTTCAATGTCCAGAAGGTTGTCTTCCTTTCCCTTTAAGAAATTATGGAAATCTACAGCTTAATTTTTGGCAAGTAGGAAAAATGAAATAATTTATTGTATACTTTTTTGTGATGAAACATAGTTTTTAGTGATGAGTGTAGTGTTATTAGGAGAAGTATACATGTTGTGGTAATGTCCCAAGCAGAAAGCATACATGCATGAACAGTAGATCCCACCCTTTACTTGCAGTGCATGTATTAGTGCACCAAAGAGTTGAGTAACTTAAGTTCCTCTAACTGTGAGTGCCCTTATACATCCAATATTCATTTTCTATCTTTTTTTTGTTCATAGAAATTTCAGCACCAACGTTTTATATCCAAGATGTGTCTTGGCCATAATCTATATCGCCTTTAAAATTTGGTAAATGTTTATGAAAAAGATTACATGATTATTAGATTCTATTAAACTCTTCATGTAGGATTTGATTAGGATTTACAAAGAGACAAGAAATGGAATGTTAGGACCTGATTATTCAACAAAATTCTCTCTTTGGCTTGCATCGGGATGTCTTTCTCCACGTCTGGTGTTTGAGGAGGTAAGAGATGTCTTGGCAATACTTGCTTATTACATATTTCATTTCTTAATGATTTTAATCCAACTTATGAATCCCACAAACTGATGATTCGTATTATTCTCTCATGAAGACGGAGATGATATTTTAACCTCTTAACCTGTGCAAGCGAAGTTACTCTTAGTATATATTACTAACTTATTTGAGAACTTACGACAAGGATTTAAGGCTCAGTCTGTCGGCTGTCGCTGTAAAATTTCTAAACATTGAAGATCTTCAAGGACACCGAAATGGCTGGTAATTGTTTTACTTTGCTTTCTAATGCAATGCAAATATTATTCGCATAGTTTGCCTATTTTCTTTTATGTTCATCTATCCGGTTAACAAATTATAGATTTTTTGTTTTAAAGAAACTAAAGATTTTTCTCACTCTCTTATGGGTAAAATAGCTTTAATACGCAGGATACTTGCATCTGCACAAGGTCAAACCTTATTAGCAGCTCAGTTTGGTAGTCAGTTGCAAGAGTAGTAGCATTGAGTGGTGGAATTCTATGACCATCTCTAAGACCACCCGAACCGGGGGTGCTAAGGTTTGTCCTTTATCTTCGCGTTTTACGTAATCTTAGTATTTGAGCTCATATATTGGATTGAAGCATTGCCTGCTCCACCGTAACGCTGATGAATTGGTATATCTTTCTTGATTAACCCCTCCTTTGTGTGGAGCATTCTCAGTTCCAATTTGAGGTAACGTGGTAGATCCTTCGCATTACCCGCTTCAACAACAAGTAGCATAGAGTAGTGGACCTCCTTTACCTGCGGTGAAACCACCACTTTCTAGGATGTGGCCAATAGTACAAACTACAGAACAGTAAGGATCACTCCTAGAGCCTCCGGGTTCAAGCACTTAACTACGTAATGTAAGGATGACTCCTCGAGCCTCCGGCTCATTACTTAACTACTGAGAACTATAAGGATGACTCCTGAAGCCTTTGGGTTCATTTCGTGGGACTGTATTTTGAGTGCGTAAAGGTCCACCACCCCCTTGAGAATATGTTGTGGGCGGTCTAGGCGGTCTCTGCGCCCTCTTCTATAATTGTGGTTTCTCTGTGATGTGTTGTTATTAATTGCATCTCCGATTCATGATTCTTTTGACCTATCCATCCTTAAAACAAAGAAATAAGCTCTAGAGCCTCTCAAAGACCTCTTTCCGGACACTAGGAGAATCAGCTTCAAGTAGGAAGAACTCTGCAATCAGTGACATTTGAAAGAAAAAGGAAAAATAAAAAACCATCTAATGGAAACTAGCATAAGGTGTTGCAAAAGAAAGAGATTATAGCTCTTTCAACTTTTTGATTCAAAATATACTCTTTGATTCAAGACTAATTGTCTCCAGAGCATTCTTAATAATGGACACATGATGACTGACCCATCTAAAGCTAAACTTGGATCTGAAGTTTTAGTGGCTAAAAATA
The DNA here is from genome assembly GCF_015680905.1 of Coptis chinensis. Taxonomy (NCBI): domain Eukaryota; kingdom Viridiplantae; phylum Streptophyta; class Magnoliopsida; order Ranunculales; family Ranunculaceae; genus Coptis; species Coptis chinensis. The sequence goes on along the minus strand of NC_141464.1, from coordinate 62,819,737 downwards.
TGAAAACTAAGAAAGTATGAATTTGCGATGTAGAACCTCTCTTAAATCCAAGCATGGGTTCTTTACATTTGATTTGTATACGGTTTCTAAAAAAGCAAGTGTAGTTCACGGGTAACCTGTTTGGTTCATTTACTTTATTTTTATTTTCAGTTTTCTCTTCCAACCAATTGTTCATGTAAAAAGCTTCAGTTATGATATGTTTATTTTTATTATTTATTTTTGCTTCTTATAGAATTTTTATTGCAGGGAGCCCACAGTATGCACAACATTCCAAGGGTGTAGGCTTAAGACAATGTACTTATGCATAATGTACTACTTGGACGACTGAGAATCTGTTGTTTGACTACCAGTTTTGCAAGACAGGGGTACTTGATAATGTCAAGAAGGATTGGAAGAGGGTTGCTATCCTCAAAGATCATCTTTCTCATCTTCATCATTATTAGTCATTACGACAAAATATTTGCAAGTATGTCTTCCATTACTTTTGTTCCCTGTCACAAAATGATTACTTTATCCTTATTTTCAATTCATAAACAAAACCTTTTCTTTTCAATATGTTGTTTATTTTATTCAGTATTTATATATGTTTTTGCAGTGATATCAAGTTTGTATTGGCAAGAACATCTAGGGGACTATTTCATGCTAGGTGTCTTATAGTCCTGACTCCTGTGTCAACTATTTGTTTGAGAAAAAATCTTAAGAGATGTCTAAAGATGGATTTCAATTTTGACTTCGTGACTGCAAAAAGACAAGGTTATTGGGTGAGATTTTATTTTTCTTTTTAGAAATTCCAACACCACTTTGTGTAGACACCAAGTATATCAGTCTCACATGCATGCTTTTGTTGTTTTGCCAAATCAAAAGTTCGTTTATAAAGTGTTCCCTTTCTCTTCATTTTTTTGCTTTTTCTTTCTTTCTTTCTTTCTTTCTTTCTTTCTTTAGTTTTCCCCGAGGACCAAGGATTATATATTCAACAAATGGATTTAGTATGTGCAATAAAATCGCATTATATGTGGGCGTCAAAGTTCAGACACAATTTAAAAAAAAATGCAACTTTCTAGATTACACCCACTTCTCTCCGCGACTTTGACATACAGGTTTGACTACTTCACTAGACCTCTTACTTTGGTCTTCCACTCTGACTCTCTATTTCCTCTATTGAATATATGATTAATCACTTCAACGCCACCTGCCTACTTTTGTTGTTTAATATATGTTTGTGTTCATTTCTTGGTTTTGTTGATTTCTCAATTTTCAATCATTATTTATTTTTGAGTGTTGGAAATTGACGCGAACAAATGATCCTATTTGCAAATTGTTGTTTTCCTCATAGACTCATCAATTATTTATTAAGGTTTTGTTCCACACTAATGAAACTAATGAGTCACTTCATGTGATTTGTTGGTTAACGAGTAAATGGTCCATTTGCGGTTAGATTATATCCGACCTATAAATTGGACTTATACAGATCAAAGTTTAGTCGTTAGGTTGTTGTTTGCCTGTTTGCTAGCCTATTTTATTTTTGTGTGTAGTGAGACCTTGCAAGTGGAAAATGTTTCTGAAGTGATTTTTGGCTTTAGTTCTTTAAGATTTTGGATTTATTACCTAATAGTTGTGTACCCTTTTTGCAAAGAGAGAATGATGAGTACCTGATGCTAGCATTATCAAACTGCAAAACACGATCTCCTCACTTCTCTTAGAGGCTTTAGGTATTAGTCGTGATTATCTTTGAACACATTGAATAGATGAAAAGTGGGTCATTGCTTGGTAACTACTATCCTCAAGACACTTTCGGTAGCCGGATCCTACTTTAATCACTATTCTTCTACGCCTCTACAGATTCATCATCAAAGTCAATCGGTGGATGTTCCTCCTAGGCAATGAGCTCTAATAGTGAAAATTAGGGATCTTGTACAGGTATGATTGTACATAGATTCTTGGAACCTTTACATTCCAAAACTTACTGCTTGTTGTTTGTCAATTATGTTCTTAATTAAAATGACAAGTTCAAAAGTGTGGAGCATAGAGTAGTAGTTGGACACTTTGTTGAAGGTTTTCAGTGACATCCTTTTCTTCGAATGGCACTTGAATCACAGTATGGGGCTATATATGGGCAACGGGCCAATAAAGGAATCTCTTTCATAAGATAATCTATCGAATATAGGGAAAAACAACCCTACCTCGATTTTAAGATATGTCCACACCAAAGGTGAGAATAGCCGGAGGATATACAAATCAATTTTTGTTGTTCTAAACATTACACAGATAATGATTTTTGTTTTAAACTTTCTTCATAGTAATAGAATTTGAAAGTGGTTGATCAGCCAAAAAACTAAAACTCGGAGTACAAGAGTATAACAAGTAGCTAGAATATGAGAAGCTGAGTTTGCGTTAAGTTGATCTTGGGTACACACATTGGTAAATAGATTTTTGATGCTCCCTATAATAATTAGCGAGGAGGAATGGGTCGAGAAACTAATATAGGTCTTTTTGCATGAATGAGATGGAAATTTTTGTGCAGTCACATGAAGAGATGATTGTGAACTTAGTATGTGTTGGCTTTCTTTTCTACTTGCAGGTGTTACGCAAACATGCAACCACAGGAAAGAGCTTTTGTAAAGGCTTTGTTGTCACCAGAATCAGAACATGCAGTACGTAGAAACAGGGGTGGTTGTGACTTCTATTCCAATTGCCCCTTTTAATTTTTCAAGGTACATAATGGAATTCATATAATATAACGATTCAAGTACGCTCATCAACTCTTATGAGTGACCTGAACCAAACCTCAATTTGTTTAGGTTTGGGGTTAACAAGTACTTAACCTACCATAGTTATGAAAAACAATGACTTAATTAAAGAATTGGTTTGCCAGGTACATGAACAGTATGAAAGGGAAAATCATTTTTACATTCTAGGTACCCCATACTCTGTACATGAAATTACAGCACTAACTGATGGGTTATATGATGTTTTGGCTCTCCATATTGAACATTTACCTTACTAATTAAGAAACAAGTGAATGGATGAAAGTATAAGAAAGTTTGTGCAATCATTGAGCCATGTAGAATATGAGTCTATCTCACTAATACATTGAAATTGAACTATTTTAGGTGGTTCAGCATGAAGGTTGTGATTGGTTATTTGCTTTGATTGGTGGTACTGGAACAAACTACAAGCATTCGTTATGCAACTTAGGTGGTATTCGAAGGTACTTTGAATAATTGTGTATATATCTGCAATCCATATAATTGATACTTGAAATAAGAAAATCATTGTTACAATGTAAATGATGGTAGACTATGTAGTGAGAATCTTTTAGGAGTTTCAAGGCACAAACTAAAACTTCATGTTAATGAGTTGCTTCTTTCATCATCAAGAACTGGTGGTCAGTTGCATTCTCCTTTGGCATCTAAGCATGTGTTCTTGGCCTTTTTCAGACACCACAAGAAGAACACCGTGATCGTGATAATGGCCGATGCATTACTGATTTGGTGGTGATGAATAGTGATGGTGAGATGGTAATCGTCAATAAATGTCCATTGATTGATTAGGGGACAATACTGAGAATCTCCACCGGTGCTACATGAACTTAATGTGAAGTTAAGAGATATAAGGCGGGGCAGCTAAAGAGGATTCGTGGAAGACATAAATATTCTATCACGACATAAATATTCTTACTTCATTATCAACTATAACCTTTTGTTTTGATTTATGTGTTGTGCCGACCGAGATCGTACCTAAAAATCTCAAAGATATGCCGACATTGACTTCTTAATTGTATCAACTCTCAACTAGACTCCGTGAGATCGAAATTTAAGTCTCACTTTGAGGCTAGGGAGCCAATTCTGCTAAGGTTATTGCAAAAAATTAAATCTTGAAATGAGCTTTTCCATGAAACTATGCTTTTGTTTTTGATGTATATTAGATTTGACTTAGAAAATCTCTGCCTAAATATCCTTGCACTTTCATAGAGTTGTGGCTTAACCGAGTTTGCGTGTAAGTGTGTGTTTGATTAGGATTAGAGTAAGTGTGTGTTTGATTAATCGGTTTAAAACAAAGAATTTGATCGAAGCTACTGAGGATTGAAAGCAGAGAAACATTCACCGTGAATACTTGGCTCAAATCAACAAAGATGATTACATGTATGTACTATCTAATTTGATGTAACAATTCCCTGGCCTCGCCCCGTGGAGTAGTTCTTGATAATCACCGACGATACATTTTGAGGACAATGAGAGGCGTAAGAAGTCATAGATAAAGTTTGTCAATGCAAGCCAATGATCTTCAATGACTTTTGGTAGCTACTTTGACTAAACCTTGAAGTGGTGAGAATTGGATCCATGGGTCGTAAACATATCGAGAACTTCGCACAAAATTATTTGAGTGTTCCACGTGGAAAATTACTACATTTGTTTGCAAGTGCACTTGGTAGGGATGAATGACTAACCAATAATTTTTTATTCTTTTACATATATTTTTCCACGGGTTCTAACTTCAATTTAAACACTTCTTTAACTTTAACAATTTATTAAATTTCTGCAACAATGAATGTGCAAACTAAAATCCTATATGACTCTAAACTCTCAATGTGTAAGTTTGAAACTTCTCATTTTCTCCTTGCAGACTTTGCCCGACAATTCTATTGAGTGTATACTGCAAATGCCTCACACCTGTATAACTGAATTTCATGGATATCCCCAATTAACTTAATCGGGCTTTCTCATAGACTCCTAAAAAAACACCCATTCATACGAATCCTAATAAAATAAATTTTTTAAAACCTACTAAACCAAAAACTCGACTTCTTATATCAAACTCACTCTTCTCAAAACTTAGCAAACAAACTTTCTTAAAACTCTCAAACCTAGCAGCCGAGTTAGATTTTGAAAGCTATCAGCATTCAGAAAAACAAATTATCAGCCACCTTCCTATTCATGTAAGTTGTTCTTTAACACATTGTCAAGCTAGGTAATAGGGAATACACTTTGGTAATATATTGAAAGCTACTTTTCAGTCTCTCACACCACTAATTAATTGATGTTATGCCATATAGCAATTTTAATATGCACACATATATATTATAATTGTATTATGAGGCTGTCAGGACACTAAACTACGAATAATGAAATCCTTTTCATTTAAATTTGGTGGTGATTTTATAGATGTACAATACAAAACAAGACAAATTCAAAGCATACCAGGGGGTAAAAACGAAGAGTCAAATCCCAAAAGATGGTATACCCACCCATGGCTCAGCATAATTTTTCTTTTTCTTCTAATGTAATAAATACCCCACCCATGGCTCAGCATAATCTTTATTTTTCTTCTCATGTAATAAATACTGACCATCTGGAGAGGGGAACACCAAAGTTATATTCACTAACTTTATCCGGTTAGATGGAATACTGTGAGTGGCATCGGGGGAAAAAGCAGAGTAGAGACAATTGCCTCGGCAGTTCCATGAAACAAATCTCAAAAGACGGTATACCCACCCATTGCTCAGCATAATCATTCTTTTTATCTGGTTAGATGGAATACAATGAAAATGAATTTTGCCTACCATCAGAAACAGGACCTTTAATGTTGAAAATAAGCAGAGACCAAACCAAAATTACATTGCCCATTTCAAAGCTCATAGACAAGTGTTTACAATATGTCTTATTTTCAAACCAGTAAAGTTACACCCACCCACTAATTTAACATTTTGACCTACTATTTAAATCTATTGATGTGTCAAAAGTCCTAATCATTGATTTACATAGATATACATGTCCGTGTGTATTGCAATGCAAACCAACATTATCCAAATAATCAGTCGCAATAGTATGTCTAAAAGGAAAGTCTGTGTAACACTACTCCATTAAAAGAACAGTTGAAAAAAATTCCAAAAAATATCATGTAACAAAAATTGGAAACCTGGATCAAATGCATTGAACTAACCTAAAAACTTAATTAAAATGGATGCAACTATACTTAACTTAACTCAAAAATAATTAACGAAAAATTGGAAACTTTATATAAATGCATTGGGTTTTTTTTTAAATAAACAATGAGGCCAAAACGATTTTATGGACAACTCGATGTTTAGACGACTACACCATCACAAAACTCCAACCAATTAATGGACCATGGGCCAAAGTTTGGGCTTTCGTAAAGTACATACATATTTAGAAGACTTTGGGCTTTTGACGTTATTCGTATATTTTTTGGGCTTAATACACTATTCATACATACAAAATACACTCTAACGCTTTGTTCAAACAATGTTACAGCATATTCAAACAACATTATGCAAAGTTGCATACATGTTTGTAATATTTTAACTATAAATTCCACAAACGTTGATAAATAGTAGCAGATAAATAATAGTTCGGTTAATACAAGTTTTATCGTTCCAATTCTTTGATTCTTCTTCCATCACAACTTAACGATTCAATAAGTGCAAGTTTATATATCAATAAAAAGTTCTTAATAAATAATACTCAGACCAAGGACACATTTTAAAAAAAAAAAATTAAACTCAACCACAATTAAATGAGTTAACAAACTTTATTATAGGCTATGTCTAAAATGCAATATAGCCCTAAGAAGTGCACTATGGGCCTAAGCGATAAAATTGGATTGTATGCATCAATTTAGTTCGTATTACAGATTACCAAATGGGCTTATGACTTAAGTACACATTTGTATACAACCCACATTTTAATATAGTTTTAAAGTAATATTTTTTATACATAATAATAAAATGGAAAAAAAATCATATAAAAATGGTCCCCGTTCGTTGAACGGGTCCAAAAATCTAGTTATTATAAGTGTGTCATTGGTCCCAAAAAATTGAATTCGAAAACTCCAAACTTAAACGACCCGGCTAGATCGTTCATTGTGCAAACCCAACGATATGGTCACACTGTTTGGACTAAGTCCCCAACGATGTGGCCACACCGTTTGGACTAAGTCTCAAACGACTTGGCCACACAGTTTGGACTAAGTCCTAAACGACTTGGCCACATCGTATGGGACTTAGTCCAAACGATGTGCCCACACCGGTCAAGAGGCCAAAAAACAGAATTTTATATTTTTTCAAAAGTTCAAATCCCAAACAGTGTAGCCATATCGTTGGGGACTTAGTCCAAACGGTGTGGCCATATTGTTGGAGACTTAGTCCAAACGGTATTACCACACCGTTTGGGATTTGAACTTTGAAAAAATATAAAATTCTGTTTCTTGGCCTCTTGACCAGTGTGGGCACATCGTTTGGACTTAGTCCAAACGTAAGTCTAAACGGTGTAGCCATATCGTTGGGTTTGCACAATGAACGACCTAGCCGGGTCGTTTAAGCTTGGGGTTTTCGAATTCAACTTTTTGGGACCAATGACACACTTGTAATAATTTTTTTTTTGGACTTTTTGGGACCAATGACACACTTGTAATAATTGTTTTTTTTTTGGTCTGCCCAACACAATATGGGGTCCGCCAATAATAAATACCTTTTTTATCAGTCTTTGCACAATAATATTTCGAAGTCCAATATCTGAAAACTTAAACTTAAATGCAAATAAAGATTTGGGGTAGGTGGGGACAAGGCCCAAAATATCGATATCGATGAATATATCGGTGTACCCAAAAGCCGATATATATCGGATATATCCATTTTTTTGTGACCAGTCCAAACTATTTAAAATATCAAAAATATCAGATATATCGGAAATATAATATCGAAAAATATCAAAAATATATTGGACATATCGGATTTATATTAAAAAATGGTCAAAAAGTCAAACAATATATATCGTAAATATCGGATATATCGATTATATCGGCGATATAAAATTTTATATCGGAAATTCTGATATATATCGGAAAAAAAAGTTCTATATTCGGTGGATATATATCGGAAATATCGATGTCGGTGTACCAAAATACCAATATATATATCGGCGATATATCGGATATATCGGCGATATATCGAATATATCGGTGATATTTTGGTCCATAGGTGGGGTGGGGTGGGGGTGGATGGGTGGTGCATCACATTTCTGTTCATGTCAACCTATACAAGAATTTGGAAAATAATTTCTCCAAAAAGCAAGATGATATGATAGGCATGTTGCAGGCTTGACATTAGCGCAGAGTTTTTATCCTGTTCTTAAAATTGAGCAAATCCTTAATTCAAGGCCCAAAATATCGATATCGACGAATATATCAGTGTACCCAAAAACCGATATCTATCGAATATATCCATTTTTTTGTGATCAGTCCAAACTATTTAAAATATCAAAAATATAATATCGAAAATATATCAGAAATATATTAGAAATATCGGATTTATATTAAAAAATGGTCAAAAAGTCAAACGATATATATCGTAAATATCAGATATATCGATTATATCGGCGATATAAAATTTTATATCGGAAATTCTGATATATATTGGGGAAAAAAGGTTCTATATTCGGTGGATATATATCAGAAATATCGATATTGGTGTACCAAAATACCGATATATATCGGCGATATATCGGATATATCGGCGATATTTTGGTCCATGCCTTAATTAACTGTTTTCCCAGCATTGACAGACAGGAATGTATAGGACACCAAGCTCGATCTATTCTAATTTAATAATATATATATATATATATATATATACTAGTTTTTGAACCCGTCCTACGAACGGGTACCGTTATATTAAATTATTCTAAAAAATATTAGCAACTATGCATATCTATGAGATATGAATATTATTTTAATCACTCATTCAAATTAAAAAGGAAGCAGAAGACATTGATAAAACCCATTAGTTAATATCTGATTTTAGTTTAATGCCTTTGCATCCAAATTTTATGATTTTCCATTAATTATTCTTTGAGGTTAGTTTAATGCAAATGCATCTAATTTTCGATTTTATGTTAATTATTCTTTGTGGTGAATTCAATGCATTTGCATTAAGTTTCGATTTAGTGAATTGCATTTGCATCTTGTTTTGATTTTTTAAGTAAATATTTTTCTAGGTTAGTTTGATAGTTTACAATTTATATACGTTTTATACATGTAAGAGTATGTTTTTATAAACGCACTTTCGTTTTGGGTTTTTAATTACTCGTAATTACTTATGTGAGAAGGATGATTGGGAACTCCTTGCTATTCAAGTAGCTGTACTTGAAGAAATGATTACTCTTGTAAGTCTAGTTTACTTCTAAAGTACATTATCTGCAATTTTAGAACCCTTTTATGCATCTGTATCTAGTTTCTGGTTATTTATGCTTTGCGTGTGGCATGCTCCTTTAATTCTATGCTTCTGTTCTGAATTTTGCAATGCAGAGGTTTCTTCAAGCACAGAACATTGTGAACGCTTTAGCTTACTGCTTACATAGCTACTCGGATTTTTTATTGCGTTTGCTTCTCACTTGTCTATGAGCTTTCAAATGGGCTTTTAAATGGGTTATGATATATTGATTTGGTATCTGCTTACTTTCAATTTCGTTATGTTATACGAAACAGAAAAATGAGTTGTAACAACACACAAAGAAAACATTGTGTGGTATGCTTTCCAGCTTTTTGCACTTTGCATAATTGGTTTAGAATTAATATTTTAAACCCAGCACTTCTGATTATGTTAGAATTAATATTTTAAACCTAGCTCTTATGATTATGTCCTACTGGCAAGTGGCAACGCAATATTTATTTATTTATTTTTGTAATATACATGATTAGAGCAATTTATCTGTTCAAAGATACCTGTCATTTTTTCCCCGTGGTTTGGAGAGAATCATAACTCTACCATTCCATCTTTATAATTGCTTTTAGATAATCAATATATTCTTTTAGACTCTGAATTTCTTCTTCCTGAATTTGTATGCACTGATTTCTAAGCGTGTCGTTATTTTCTGCAATCTCAAGTTTGTTGCAAATTTCTTATATTTCTTCGTAGTTATAGTCTACTACTTCAAAGCCTATCTCACTGCGCAGAAAATCTATTTTATTCAGAAATGCAATATATATATATAGTGGTACTCTATTTTTAAATTATTGATATAGAAAATCAATTTGACATCTGTATTGATTTTTTCCCAATATTTCGTTGGAAAATTCTGGGTCGTCTATCTTTAATATTTTGGTGATTAACAAAAAAATATGAATGTTAAATCTGTTTACCTTTTTATTTAATTTGTTGAGACTCGAGTACCGTTCTTTATTCTCCTTGATCATATATCGACCGATATATACGATATATCTAATATAAATTGTTGAATATGACCGATATTGGTGACTTTGACCAAATATTGTTGATTTTGACCGATATATTGTCAATATTTCCGATATAATCGATGATATTTTTGATATATCGACATACAAAACAAAATTTTGGCTTGTCACAAAAAAACTGGATATATTCGATATATATCGGTTTTTGGGTACACCGATATATTCACTGAATTCGATATTCCGATACATTCCTTGAATTCGATATCGGTTTTAGGATTGTAAAGAACCTCAGAGTGTGTGAGGCATCTAAGAATGTTGTTGACTGCCTAATTCTTTCGCACTCCCAATGGTGTGTGTGTGTTTTTTTTTTTAAGATCATCTGGTATTTGGCATTAGAATACTGAAGGAAGAACTCACTATCTCATTAATATTTGGAAGACACTGTCCAGTATTTACATTGTAGAATGTTCAGGGCATCCACTTATTGCAGTATGGAAATAGCTGATCACCTATTATTCTTCACTTGTTTTTTTTTATCGATATTTGTTAATTGTTAGCTTATTTTGCTAAATTCGTTTGTAATAATAGTAAGGGAGGATAGGTAATGATTGCATTTACTCACTTTTTTTAGAAGGTCAGCAAACGAAACAATGCTATGATACGAATACCTACTCCAAAGGTGACAAATGACTTATATTTTTTTCTATAACGAACACAATATAACTTGAAGTAGTCGAATTGGAAAAGCGAGCATGCTAATATTATAAATTTAAACGAAAAATTGAATGACTCAATAGTGACAAACTTTCATAAATAAGAAGCGTTAAACCTTGGCCATTAATTGTGATGATTTCCTTTTCTTTATTCTCAAATCTTTCTTCTTGTCTTTGCTGCTAATATCTTTCCAATCGTTTTTCTCTTTTTCCTTTATCTGTTTAATTATTTCATTGAGCTCAAAGATCTTATCTCTGTTTTCTTTGTCTTGAATCATACAATCTAGCATAAGGTTATTGAGGGTGTCAAGCTGATTTTGTTTTTCTTCAACTTCTTTTCTTTTCTCCAACAACTCTTTGAAATTGAAGTCTTCAATTTCTATTTCACGTTCATCTTTTATAAATTTGATTGCATTAAAAGCAGTAGAATCTTGTGCCTTTTCTAAAGAATATGCAGAGCTTCCAGAGAATTCTTTAACTATAACGTCTTCATTGTTAAAGAATATATCTTTTGGTACATGTAGTGTTACACTGCTGATGAATTGTACATTCTCTATTTTTGTGTTGTACACTGGATCTCGTTGAACATCAATAACTGCTTCTAGAATTTCTTTTAGCAACTTAGTTTTACATAAGTTGTAATTTTCATACTCTATGACCTTGCAATATAATTTTTTATATAGGAAAACACAATTAAATATATAAAACTCATAAATATAGATATTTCGATTAAATTGAATTCTTTGTTATGTAGGTACACAATATTGAAGAATATAAGAAGAATTGTTTACCTCAAGTACTGTTTGTTTACTATGGCATATGCTCTGGTTTCAATATGAATGAGTTTATTTTTCTACATATATAGGTCTATTTATGTAAATTGATTAGACTTCCCTATGTGATTAGAAGTTTAGTTTGTGTATTATTCTAACTTCATGTATATCTATAATTTTTCTATTTGGTCTAAGATCGCAAAATATTGGTTTTGGGTCCGTAACTTTAACTTGGGCTTCAAGCCCATTATATACACATTGACCAAAATAAGTCAACTTCATTTCCTCATAGTTATTATGCGCCAAATTGGAAATGAATTTGAAATGAACAATAAACCCCAATAAAGTCAGTTGAAACCGAAATAAACCACAATAGTTTGGATTCGGCTTGGTTTTTGTTTGGTGTTTGTGCTTGTCTTGCACCCACGTTGGATTATTGGTTTGTTGAGAATCTCGATGAAAGTTGTTGACAAATATTCTCTTGGGAAGGAAGAATGCTCTGTTAAATATAGAGTGATTGGTTAGTACTCTTTTTTTTCCTTTTTTTTTGTTTTTAAAATATTGAAGTGAATTATAGTATGTGGTATATTGTTTGAGTAAGTGTTTCATTGGGTTGTACATTTTTTTTTGTTCTATTTTTTAATTTTAAAGAGTATTGTTAACGGCCTTTTAGCATGATATTTTGAGATTTCGCCCAAAAGCATTGTAAATGATGTAGCGAACTCATAAGTTGCTTCTGTAAGGGGCATGTGTTATGCTTTATCTAAGTAACTTTCTGTAATGCATAACAAATTCAGTATTCACGCTGTTAATTTTCATATATTATATGGAAACTTGGTTTAAATTCTCTTATCTATAGTTTCTGCTATTATTATATTGTTTCTGCATATTAGTTTTGGTCATTTGTGACGGAAGGAGGTGACAAATGATCTTTATTAGTTATAAGATTGAGTGAGCTAAAGTCTTTGCTTCCATTCCAAAACTACAAAGATTGATTGGGACCTCTTTGGCTTGGATCGACTTTGGAGTGATTTTTGTATAAGGAAAGATGTCTTGGCTACTCAAAGCCTATTTCTTAACAAAATCGATTGTGATTTCCTTGCACAATCTTTTTCTTTCTCCTAGTCAGAGCCTAATAGATAAAAAAATTGCAAATAGCAAGTTGGAAGTAATATTTAGGACATTGCAGGGGTGGTCGATGCCTCTTCAGAGCAGTGTCTTATGGGGCTTGCATGAAGTGTGGGAAGAAGCTCCTGATGGAAACCGTCAGATAGAACTACATGATGGCTTCTGGGACAGGTTCTCTCACCACTGTCTGATTGCTCTTCTAATTGCTACTTGTAAAATATGGGTCAACACTGATATACCCTTTTTTTTCCCCTTCGGCGGAAAGAAAGAGAAAACCTGTTATATAGGATTCTTTCTGTTAGTTGTCTTTGAGGTACAAAGTGTGATTAACTACTCATCTTCTTGGTTTTACAGGTACTTGGTACACCCACATGTGAAGAAATCAAATGTATGAATCCAGATTATACGGAGTTTAAATTTCCACAAATCAGGGATCACCCCTCGCACAAAGTGAGCACGATTCATTTACATGTGAAATGTCAATCTGATTGTTTGTTTTTAGTGCATATAATTGAACTTTATTTTTTGAAAAATGTTATGCAGATATTCCATAAACGCATGCCACCAGAAGCAGTAATTCTGGTGTCGAGATTCCTTCAGTACTCTCCAAAAGCTCGAAATGGTTTCAGGTTTGAAAAGGCATTTGGGTTGTGAAGAGAATCTCTGTCTTAAATGTTGTTGGGCTTAGTGAAGAGGCTTCGGCAGCCCTTGGTGCAAAGCAAAACTACCTGTTCTATATGATTACCTTCAAAGTCATTATTGGTACGCTTATTTATGCAATGATTTATTATTTTTTCTTTCTTTTATCTGCTTGTCACTTTTCACGTAAAATTTCTTTTTGTAGGTTTTTAAGAATGTATGAAATATTTTGATTTTGCAATACCTTGTATAAATATATATGAGAAATCGTCCTGAGCTGTACAGTAAAGTAAATCACTATTTTCTGTGATTTGTAACTGATGTTTGTGTGTTATTATGATCGTTTGAAGTCAACTATAAAAGAATTGGTATGAGTGTTAAACATCAGGGGTGTAGGTTTCTTAAGATATTTCCGCTCAAACAAATACCCAACTTTCTTTTGCTTCCCCAATATCGTCTCTCGCACTTTTTATACATTGTACATTACGCAAAGTTATGGCCTGGAATTTTGTTATCATTGGGATTGTACATGCGCTGCTATACTATATTCACTGCACACAACGAAAGAATTATACTTCTTGGTTGGCCTAGGCTTATACCCTGGTTTAGATACTTTCTGATATAATCCGTGATAAGAATGAAGGCCTTTGACAACATAGGAAGGATTCTGCGATAAGAATGAATGCCCCTGACAATATAGGAAGGCTTCCTTCAATCTTTGGGGCTTGAGTGTACATTATTTTGTGTTGAAAACGTGGCCGTGAATTCCCACCCTGAGTCATTTCCTGATCATCTTATTTCAATGTCACTATTGCTTGTGCTGTATTATTTTTATATCGGGATGTTAGAAAAGATGCAAGTCTTTAGCACTGCATCTGCCTATGCATTAATGCTCTTCAGGGTTGTTGTATGTATTTTTCGCTTCTCATATTTAGTAAGTGCTTTCACTATATATGGATTTCTATATAGATATTTTTTTAGTTCTTTATTTGTAATTGATAACATGTGTTTCTTTCTCCATATATGACAGGTCAAAGGTGAACCAAAAATATCATACATTTGCTCACGCTATTATCGAGCACCTGAGCTTATTTTTGGTGCGAAAGAATACACAACAGAAATTGACATATGGTCTGTGGGTTGTGTCCTTGCTAAAAAATGTTATGCAGATATTCCATAAACGCATGCCACCAGAAGCAGTAGTTCTGGTGTCGAGATTCTTTCAGTACTCTCCAAAACTTTGGTGTACTCCTGTGCGCCACTATTCTATCTTCATTGTTTCTTTCCAGATATCAGAGTTCATCAAGTTAAATTTTCTATAGTTGGTTGATTCCTTCAATTCATTTATGATGAAATTCGCATTTTTAAATATGTTGATGCAGTTAGATGCCTGTGTCCATCCATTTTTTGATGAACTTCGTGATCCAAACACTCGTCTCCCTAGTGGGCGTCCCTTACCACCTCTGTTCAACTTTAAACCCCAAGGTTCTTTCTGCTTATGATCGTGCGAGTTAGATCGTTTTCAAGCTTACTCAGGGAAGAGTGTAATTTTTCCATCTCGAGCATGCAGGGACCAGACCTTACAACACGGTTGTTAAGCTCTGCAGTCGCTCTAATAACCTGCGATGATGAGAAACGAAAAAATCGAAAGGACAAAGAAAGGTAGAACTAAATACATGTATAACAATAGTAAATAGGAAAACAGAAAGCCTCACCCCCTCGAGCATCGGCTATGTGGGTGTAAAGCTGTGATGCATCCCCTGTATTGGGTGAAGTACGCAATGTCACCGGGAGTCGAGCTCTATGAACTAACCCAAGAGCAACGCCATCCATGAAAGTAGATTGGTCAGCTTTCAAGGGTCCCTTTTCAGGATTTCCACCAATGAAAAACTTAGGGCTCCAAACAGTAGGACCTTGAAGAGGTAAGTTTCCAATACTTTCGGAGTATTGGTATCATCCCTCCCGCATGGTTGTAACCTCTCCAAACTTCTTTGCTCGGTTGCCTCTCCAACTCTTGCGCGTGGGCTGGAAAGGCATTGGAGCGAGAATCCTTCTTTTGTGGCCACCCTTGCTGCCCCAATACCCTTTGCAACCAATGTTCTTTCTTCTCTTGTTTGTCGGATATGCTCGTAGCATCGTTTTCCAACTCTACAATCTCAGCAGAGGTCGAAGATGAAACTTTAACTTTCTTGAATGTATCAGTTCTAGCATCCCCCTTTCGCTTGGATCCAGAAGTCGATAATACCACATTTCCGGTCAATTGCAGGTGATCCAAAGACTGGTGGGCGACTTGGTAAGGGTGAGGTAATTAAACCTATAATTTATTCTTTACACTATGTTCTGTACTAAATAGAAGATTGTGTAGAGTGTAGACTGCTTGTTAGCTCAAACATAGGCGATATTCTATCTTCTTGACACCAGAAGTAGTGTGTTCTGCATAAAATTAAGTAGACCTTGTGAAAAATCGTACTATAAACATAAATAGATATGTTTAGTGTGTGGCAGGGTTTTGCCGAACTTGAATATGGGATGTTGCGTTACATGGGAGCTATTGATGACACAACTCTAGTTGTCACTTATGCTAAGGATTCTGACTTGTAAGTTGTAATCCTTTCATGTATAGCTATTTTATTTTAGTAAATAAAATAAAATAAGGCAATCAATTATGCTAGAAACCTTTTGGTACTCGTCACACTGCAAGTATAAGGTTACTAATTACTGTTAACTTTCACTTCTTGAGCCACTTAGTTAATCAATAATATGAAAGACGCATCACATTCGCTTTCTCAGCTTGTATTATTGTTTCTTTGCTAACTGCTGGTATAGGTTCTTGATCAGGATGAGACACTTTTCTTTATAGCGGGGTCTTTGGCGAAGGCGTTGGTAATGATGCCACATCAGTATTGCTTTTCAATGCAATCCAGAATTTCAATCTGACAAACATCAACTACAACACCGTCTTAAAGCTTATTCTGAACTTTTTCTATTTATTTACTGTGAGCACACTGCTGGGAGTATTTGTAAGTCTCTCTCTCTCTCTCTCAATTTCTCTCACACACACACACATACAAACTTTTATCTCTTTCTTTCTGCAGGCTGGCTAGTGCTTAAAATTCTGAGGTGTCTCTTTCTAAGTATCTTACATCGATCTTGGCTCCACTTCCTACTGCTCTGTGGTCTGTTTATCTAAGGATATGCTTTTACAAACCACCGTAGATCACATATGTTGTCAAAAGCATGTTCGCGGCACTGTCATAGAAAGACAAATATTTAATTTTGTTTCTTCTTAATACACATATTTTACAATAAGGTAAGTAAATGTAGGTTGAGGGAGCCTATCTCATAGAAAGAAAAAGCAGAAATAGAACAGAGAAAAGTACAAACCACATCCCACACTTAACTTCAACAAATAGAATCCTCTAACATATGTTGTCAAAATGGGCTTCTTCACATCGGAAAAAATCGATTTGATTTTCTATTACTGCAAAAAATTAGATAGATCCAGAGTGGGCTTTTCTTTCTTAACAAAAATCCCAGTTTCAATTTTCAAAAATAAAAAACTAATATGTATAGCAATGTGATGACAGCTTGGTTCCTATGACTATGTTTAACTTAGGGTACACTGTGATACAAACCAACATAATTAGAGCTGTGTCAGGTCCATTTGAATTGAAATAAACAAATAATGTCTATCAAAGCTATGTTTAATAAATTTAATAAGACAATATATAAATATAAAATCCATAATTAAATTTAACAGTCCAATGAGAATCGGTTTTTTTAGCTATGCATTGTTGTTGCTTTCTCAGCTATGATTTGGTATGCGCAGTCAAATGAGAACCGGTTTTGCGGAGCTATGTCCTGCTATTCCAAAAATCATATACACAGTCTCTTTGCTTAGTCAATGCACCATCTTTTCCTATTAAACAATGTTAAAAAAGAACATCAGTGTCTAAAATATCAAAACTATAATAGTCATTAGTTTTAGAAAATACCTTTAGTGTTAAAACCTTCAGATGGAATTGAACACTTCTTTATAGACAATGTTCTGTGTGTGTCCTTCAGGCTCGTTCCCATTCCTTTTGATCAAAAATTTCAGTCCCTCTCGTGATGTTGTTATTGAAACTACAACATATAATTGTCCATGCGTGAAAACTGGTGTTGGCAAATATATTCCAACTTTTTCGAAAGTTTGTCCTTAGCTTTTGTTTATGGTCATAGCAAAACAAACTTTTACAGGGAATTGCTTCCTTCTGAATACAAACGGCCATTTCGTATCGCTTGGTGACAATACTGTTCTTGGAATGAAAACTGGATCTCCTTCTTTGTTCCTTGTAATAATATTTGCATATATCACTTTCGAAGCCAATTTTGTGACGATCATCCTAGTACCATTGCATAATCCTTGACTCTGATTAATGTTTCTCATTAACATAATAGGAACACCAACTTTTAAATCCAGTTTGTGGTTTGGTATGCCGGAAAATTCTAGACTGTTTAAGAATTCTGTCGGGTATAGAACATCTTGTTCAGCATGTTTACCTTCAATTGGACTTAGTGAGTCTGCACTTAAGTATGTCTTCAGTTCTGTCGGGAGTTCTGAAATTATTGTAGAGTTAATTTCATTAAATGTTTTGTTCCTCGGGGCTAGAATGCTTCTTTCTTTGAGATACTGAACATCTGTATATTTGTTGACCAAATCCGGATATATGCATGACACAATATCTTCTACTGGGTCATCACTCTCAAGTTTAAGGAAGTCTTCAGGAATTTTGATCCAAGTTGATTCCACTTCATCATTCAATCTAGAAGCAGGCAGATTTCCATCTCCAAGGTCTAAAACCCATTTGCTAAACTCTTCAATAGAGCTTGTTGTAGCTGAGTCCATATTTCCAATCTTCAGTCGCATGTTCTCAGTTAAGTGAAAACTTTGCAGTTTTTCCATAATTTTGACTTGTTGATAGAAGCATCAATAACATCAGTTCTTGTGCCCTTTGGAATGACTGGCAATATCTGTCTGAAATCTCCACCCATCAGGAATGTTTTACCACCAAAATCTTTGCCTTGTGGTTTCAAAAGATCCTCAAGTGTATGGTTTACAACCTCAAATCCATGTTTGTGAGTCATTGGTGCTTCATCCCACACTATTAGATCAGCCCGCCTGATAAGGTTATGTAATAATGTCTCATGAGAGATGTCACAATTGGTGTTTTCACTGGTCGGAATAACAATCTTTAACCTAGAGTGAGCTGTCCTTCCACCTGGTAGTAGAAGTGCAGCTATCCCAGATGATGCAACAGCAAGAACAAATTTTCTTTCAGACCGAAGTTTTGAAATTATTGTTTTGTAAAGATATGTTTTACCACTTCCTCCGCATCCGTATGCAAAAAAAACACCTCCTGATTGAGACTGAACTGCATCAGTAATAGAGTTGAATACCTCACGCTGCTTAGTATTCATTCCGTTATGAAGAATCTCGTATTCGTTTTGCAACTCCTTGCAGTTGTAGTCTAATTCTTCAGCAATCAATCTGTTTTCTGTGGAGATCCTTGAAGACATCAAATTTTGGGAAATCAGGAATGTTTGTAAGAGATAATCCTTTTTCGGCCATAATTTGTTCAATATCAGAGAGAGTCTCATTTCTAATATGGTCTTCAGTTAGTTGGAGCTTCTCATTATTGTTTTTCTTTCTGTATCGAAACAAAATATAATCTCAAAGGTGCTTTTGATGTTTCTCAAAAAGTTTATTAGGATAAGTCACCCCACAAAATAGTATCAAAGTGATGAACAATTGTCTTAAAGATTTTGGAAGTTGCCAATGGCTTGCTTCCTCCATAGCATCATCCCATTCGCTGTCGTCCTCTAGTAGTCCATGCTCCTTGATATAAAAATTTAACAAAATGATATATTAGAATTTGAATATACAAAATATAAATTAGTCGGTAATTTCAATTTTTTATTTTGATACAGTGAATATCTTTGATAGTAATTTTTTGGCTAATTATTACCTTGATAAACTTGGTTTTTTAATTTTCAGGTAATCCACCCTATTCATGAATTGTAGTTTTTCTTGGACGATTATGGTAACTGAATGCCTCTTTATCTTTCACTACTAAAAAAAAAACTTGTAATGACGGCTAAAAACTGTCATGAAACAAGTTTCATGACATTTGTTTGTTAAAAACACAACTGTCATTATAGAGCCCGTCATAAAAGTTTACAAAAACTGTCATTAAACCTATGACGGTTTTGCCAAAACCGTTATGTACTTAATATATTTTATGTCAAAAGATAGAGCTAAAACCGTCATAATAGGAGAAAAAAATCTTGACTGCTACATGGAAACCGTCATTAAGTTTGGTACAACCGTCATAATTTTTTGTAAAAACTGTCAAGAAACATGTTTAGTTTGTGTTGGTTTTGGCTAAGCCGTCATAAAAAGATACATTTTCTGGAAAAAAAATATATTTTATAATATTTATTTTATACCCTGAAAATTGCATAAATAATTTACCATTTATACAATCCAACTCCACTACGAGCAACTTAACATTATCAATGTAACAAACTAGCCAATTCATGATCCATTCACAAAACATAATCCATTACATTCAATCATCTCCAAAATTTACATACATTTAATAAAAAAATATCCACATAATATGTATTAACAAGATCAGTTTGCATGGTTCGACTTTCATTCATCTGTCAAACTTATTAACCTGCAAAAAATCAAAGTCGAAAAAAGAAAAACAATAATAAGAATAGTATCATGAAATATTAACATGAAAAAATGAAGGGATAAGATGTTCTTGATCTTTTCTTTGTGCTTTAGTCTATACAAACTTTGAATGTACAACTTAGATTATTTATGGTAGCATATATATAACCCGAAGTTCTTAAGAGTTGTCACTAGCAAAACCATATTTTAACAAGTAATTGCTAGGTTATAGTTCAAACTATCATGCATCAAGCATTTCAAAACAAAGCTACAATTCATCGATCATCAAAGTTAAGTTCAATATAATTAGATACCAGTATTAGAGCAGTAGTGCACCTCTTTTATAATTTCTTTCGCTTTCTTGTTAGATCCAATTTGAGCCTGCCAACTGCCATTATCACCTCGGAATTCCCACCTTGGAATTCCTTTGACTAGCTTACAAAACCTGGAAGAGAGAAACTATTTTATAGCCCACAGTATAATCTATTATAATGAATTAGATTAAGTTTAATCTGCAATAAGGTTAGTGAAATTAGACACAGAACATACCTTGAGCAATTAGAAGCCTTCTTGAGTACAAGAACATCAAATGGATACAATTAAGCACGTACCCCTAAATCTAGAGCATCCATTTTAATTCGATGAGCAACCAAATCCGTGGATGTAAGTGAGGTTGAAGAGATATTTTCAAACAAATTAAGGGAAGAAGCAAGGTAAGACGTATGGCTTGGCAAAAAACCCTTGTTGGACCCAACACCTAAGCAAATGAGGAACAAAACTGGTATAGATAATGAGGAAAAAACCAATGAGCTGAATTATGAATCAGGGGAAGGGAACCACTACTTATATTTATGCAATATTGGAAAATACCACTACCTACACATCCAATAAGCTACAAGCTCATAGAATAATTAAAGAGATGTTAAAAAATGCGTAATAAAGTATTCCCAAATACAAAGGAAAACGGAAAGTATTGGTTCATTTAATAGTACCTTCTTCGTCAGAACTATTTCCAAGTTTTGGTTCTCCTAGTGCATACTGAACCATAGGATAAACAACTGCATCTTCAAAAGACAGATAAAAAACTCAACATTTTATTGAGTTCATATAACAATTGTTGGACTTAATTTCAGCATAAATAAAAGCAGGCCAGTTCTGCACAACATTGGCAAAGCAAAAAATTGGCATATATTCTTTAAAACTATCACAAACCAACCTAAAAAACAAAGTAACTAAAAAAATATTTTGATGGCTATGCACATCCAACACACTGAACTTTACCAGAGGCACTGAGCAATAAATGAGCCAACATTAGATAATGTATAGGGATTGGATTCTAACCCATTAAAATCTACAACAAACCCAATTCAGAAAACGGAAACAAGCTATTAACATTCAACATGTCAACTAACATGCACAAAGAGAACCAATACCAAGTCAAATAACCATTACTAAACAACCTAACAAACCATTAGATATTAGCATGGATGCCTAGTGCAGATGGAGAACATTCTTAAGCTATGATGCAAATGGGTTAGAGAAAGCCATAGTGGCTACTGATATTCTACAGCACCAACTGGGTTAGAGAAACTCCAATAGCATTTTAATAACAATATATGAGACAATAGCCTTTATGTAATGCTTATTGTTGGTCACCGGCTTTGTTTGCCACAAATATTACCCACGACAATGTGAATTAAATTGTGAAACGGACTCGGGCCAAGATCAAACTAAAACCCTATAAAAATCACCGCGAAAGACTAAGGCACAAGATCCCACCTTTCCCATCTATCTTCCATATTATATCGGTTTGCGGGTTTTACAAACTTCCACTTTTCCAAATTCGCAAACACCAGATGTTCACTGGTTCTATTTATACCCTTTTCTTCTCAAGCTTTGCAGCCAAACATAATAACAATATCATCAAATTTAAGGCCAGTAATGCTAATATAAATGGGGAAATTAGAAAATCTAAATTGTTTAATGAAGAAGACATCAAAAATATATAGAACTGTTGAAGTCAAAAGCAAGAATTTAAGAAAACATAAATCAATATAACAACCTCAAGGTAGATAATAAGAGTATTAAAAAAATCCAGAACCTTTGTCTTATATAGGCTGCCCAACAAACTCAATTCAGAACCCCCAATTAAGCGAGTGAATACAAAATACCTTGTTATTTCTGCTCGAGATTAGAACAAATTTTGTAGTTTTTCTCAACTTCGTTAATGGAAACGAACTGCACAAAAGTATCCACTTTTCAAACTTTTCGATCAATTTCAAAATTCGACATTTCTCCACCAAACGCACTCGTCCCGCTCATTCTCGAATTAAAAAGCTTCAGATTCACGAATTGAAGAAAAATGGTTATGGTTTAGTCGTTCATAGAAAATTAATTAAGGAATCCTTCCTTGACAAACTTTGCTAGGTCTTCAGAGAAATCAATGGGAGTTTGAGAGAGGAATATGGTCGAGTGTAAGAAGATGAAGATGGACTGAAAAGGAGATGATTGAAACAATTAAGCCGATAAGCTAAGAGGTGTTTTTGAAATTTCACCTCAAGATTTATTCGATATTTTGAATAAGATAAAAACGATCTACTCTTTTGCCCTTTATCCCAGTGCTAGGTCTGATTAATGTTGACGGTTCACTTTTTGTACTCACGATAGTTTTTCTCTTGTTCTTGACGGTTGAATATGGTCCGAAAACTTGCACAAAAAAAATTGGAATGGTTTAATATACTGCTAATTTGACCATAAAATCATAATATTTTCTTGACACATGTGTCACACACGACATAATGTTATAACAGCCGTCATAAAATCATAATATTTTCTTGACGCCTGTGTCATACACGACATAAGGTTGCAACAGCCGTCATAAATTTATTTTATTTTCTTGACGCTTCTCTCATACACGACATAATGTTGCAACAGCCGTCATAAAATTATTATATTTTCTTGACGCTTGTCTCATACACGACATAATGTTGCAACAGTCGTCATAAATTTATTATATTTTCTTGACGCTTGTGTCATACACGACATAATGTTGCAATAGCCGTCATAAATTTATTATATTTTATTGACGCTTGTGTCATACACGACATAATGTTACAATAGCCGTCATAAAAATATTACTAAAACACCTATCTTGACGGTTTGTAAGAAAGCCGTCAAGATAGATAAAAAACAAGCGTCATAATATGTCATTTTTTTAGTAGTGAATTTGCTAGGGTAATCCTATAAAAACTATATATTTGATACTTGATGGTTACTTTTTCCAGTTTTTGAACCTTGAATGTCTCAAATGGCAGGATGTCGTCATCAAGTTAGAAATTGTCAGGTTTGTATCTATCCCATAAAGTGAACTTTAGCTATCATAAAATCATCTATTTCTGGACTCGATAATAGAAATGAAAGCTTATCTTAGTGTGATATGAACGTAGTCTCTATGCATGACTTTCCTTTAAGTGATGCTAATAAGGGGTGTCGCAGTTCTTGGAGGCCTATGCTGCAGAGCATCCCTGAGGAGCTATAAGCTGTTGAACTAACTTTTCATATCCATTATTTCGCAGGAATTAACAATCCCCTTCTTTTGTATCTATGCCCTAGTGTCTATAAAGATAACTATTCATCATTGATCTTAATTGTCACACCCCGAATTTCGACAGAATTCGGAAAAACATTATTTGTTCCCGACTCTTCGATCTCCGAGGTGTGACGTACTCTCCACTTCCAAAAACCTATAAACAGTTTAAATGTGCGGATAAATAAAAAACCAATAAGACTTTTAAACTTAAACAAAAGTCCCCTTCATTACAAAAATTTACAAATGAAAATACAAATAACCTTATCTCAACTGAAAATCTATATCACCTCAAAGGAAAACAAAGCCTATCTTGAAATGCGACGCTAACGCAAATCACGAGCAGCAACCAATCTTCTTCCACACTAAACCTGTCAAGACTTATCAACTATGTTCATTTAATGAACACACCCGTTAAACAAACATGCAAATTCGGTCAGCATTATAAAAATACTGGTGTGAGTAGCTCTAAAATATAACATATAATTATACATATATATACACCATCCATACGACAGTTAGTTCCTCTACCGAGTTGCCTTAACTTTTAACGACTAATACAACATCCTTAAGTACAATAAGTAAGGCAGGTAGTTCCTCCCCTGAGGCGCCTTAACTTCCCACTAACCACACAACAAACCATACGCATAATAAAAAGGCATTTAGTTCCTCCACGAGGCGCCTTAGGTTCTAACTAAACTATAACCAGCCAAGCATATACAATCATCTATCTAAAGATATATCATTAACCAACATATTACCATAATTATATTAATTAAGGCTTTCTTTGTGTGTCCCTAAAATCACGTCGTATCTATGTCTTACATAGTTTCCCTAGCTACCACAATCGCTACCCAACGCCGAACATATACATCCACATGCCTCCCCTTACATAATGAACCACTTCGTGCGTAACCACCCTGAGCGAGATGCCGCACACCAGGTAACCCTCACACGAAAGCCTTATGTTAGTACTGCCACTATTCGGCATAAAATATCGCGCGTCTCGTTCTATTTTGCGAACGGAATAATCAAGCCACTATTCGGCTGCGCCAGGAGGGCCATTCAGATTCACTGAAATGCCAGAATGGCCAATCACATTACTTACGCCCGAAGGCCATTCAGATTCACTGAAACGACAGAAGGGCCAATCATATCACATACACCCACACAGGGCAAATCACATGAGTTGTGGTAGTCAGGTTCTAGGATTTTCGTTACATAATTTATTCAAGTGTCATCCATTAATGACTCATAATAATTCCACTATATCACGTGCATGTCGATTACCTTATTGCACTAAGCCACAATATTTAGAAATATCTCAATATATCTCATAACCATTTTCATTCTTTCACGTGCCAATATATTATTGCACTAAGCCATAATCCCGTGGGAAAATGTCCACACCTACTATACTACCTCATAGATAAAATAATAGAGTGTCTATACATTTATTTATCCAAAACTATTGCCTTTAATATATATATCCCAACATATTATATAGTATCATAATATCAACGTCAAATCTTAATTAGATAATGACAACCAAATTCATACAAGCTTCCACAGCATTTTAGCATTTGATTTGTCCATACAATTTACAACATAAAATGTAGCACAATTAAACAGTCCACAGTCCACAATCAAAGCCCAATATATATATGTTTTACACACTACTCACGTCAAATCTTAATTAGATAATGACAAACAACGTTATATAATGTTCGACAACATTTTATTACTACATTTGTCCATATTCTTAAATATGTGAAAAACTAGAAAAAGTCAACATTTCACAGTCAATGGTCAAAGGTCAAAGGCAATGGTCAAAGGTCAAAGGCAATGGTCAAAGGTCAAAGGTCAAAGTCAATGGTCAAAGGTCAAAGTCAATAGTCAAATCAAAGTCAATGGTTAATAGTCAAAGTCAAAGTCAATACGTCATGGTCAAAGTTAACACATCATGGTCGAAGTCAAACTGTCATTGTCAAAGTCAAACTGTCGTTTCTATGTTCAACAGGTTCATGGTCATAGCCATGGTTCATGGCTAAGGTCAAAATTCATGTCATGGCTAAGGTAATGGTTCGGACCCAGCTGGCCAAGCCGAAACCTTAGAACCCAAAAGTCTACATGTTGAAAGACCCATTTGGATCTCTATTAAGTCCTATGGACTGGCCCGAACAATATTAGAAACTGGCCCCAAAACAGTTAAGTGGTTTGGTCCAAAAATTGAACTGAAACCGGCCCAAAAACTAAAACAAAACTGGCCCACAACTTAATCAAAACTAGCCCAACAAAAACCAAAATAGAATCGGGCCCAAAAATAAATGAACTGGCACATAGACTAAGCCAAATTGGTCTGGCCCAAACAAAACAAGCTAAGGCCCAAGAGCTGAAACCGACCCAGGCCCAAGCCCAAACCGATCAACAGTGCTTCTTCTCCCTCCACCAGCAGCCACCGATTTGGCCACCGCCAGTTCCGATCGTCCTCCCCTTTCAACCCCACGGTTTTGATCCAAATCGAAAACCTTATAACTTTACTAAAAACAAAATCCCCAAATCATTTGATCCCCCATCTTCCTCAAAACGAGAACTAAAATCGCACCGCCATTAATGCTAGATTCGAAGCTTCAATCCGCCCTACTGTCAAGCCCCCACTCAACCAAACATCCACAACCAACAATAGACCAACCCACCATACAAAATCACAGTTCAAACTACACAAATCCACACCACCAGTATAGCAGTATCAACCTTGGATCCGACCGCCATTGATGCCGGATTCCAAGCTTCGACCGCCCCATCCATCCCAACAGTCAATCACCGATTTCAAACAACCCATCCCAATCACAGTTTAACAGTTTCAATCGCATATACCCAACACAACACATACCAGTTCCTAATAAACATGCAGGACAGATTTCTAATGGGGCTCGCCTCCATTAACGACTTCTCCGAGTCTTCCAGCAACCCCGACACCAATCAACACATAACACAACACCAAAGTTCAAATAACAAAAAAAAACACCACCAGAGTATCACAGTTCGACCGGATAAAGAGACTATTTCTCTGTTCCTTGCGCCACCATTACCGAACTCTTCCGAGTTCCAACAGTCTAAGATTATAACTGGTTTTACCAATACAAAGCAGAAGAATCCCGGACGAGGAAAAATAGGGAAAATAACAGAAACATTGTACCCCCATAATTCATTGATTCTCTTCAATCCAAATCTTTTCTTGTCCACAATAACATCTCTGTGCACATTAAATTCATCACCATTACCAACAATTAAACCAGCAACCTCTGTTGATGATGGTAAATTATAAAGTCTTCCATCTTTTTGTCTTCTATTAATCAGTTTTATGCTGATGTCTGCTACATGACATTCTTTAAATCTATCCCTTGCCATTCTATAAGTCTCAGTGAGTTTGTTGGTAACATTCAACATATCTATCAGTCCTTGAACAATGCTAGGATCTAACTCGTCTCTTGCCCTCTTCTTTACAATTTTCTTATTGAGTGAGTTCAACCTGTGTGAGACTTCATTTTCAGTATCATGTATGTACAACTGTGCAAACCTTGGACGCACTCCTTCTGGTGGAAGCAAAGTTCCTATTTTATGGTGATTTTGTCCTTTTATTTTATAAACAAAGAGCCCCTTTCCATCGTTAATTGAACTCTGTACTGCACCACCAGTGGATGTGAATGCAAACATGGAGTTGTAGATGCTGATGCTTTCCATGTAATTTGAAGATTTCTGTCCACCTTTGCAATCCAATAGATTTCTCAAAAATTCAGGAGTTTCTTTTAGAAGAGGCAATTGAACCTTGCTGTTCTGACAACATATTGAGAATTTAGGATTAAGAGGTTTTAGCTCATATCATTCCTTTCTTCATACCAGATAATAGCTCCACAATGAGAAGATATTGAAGTTGGACAACCAATATCTAAAGGCTCAAAACAACTTCCTGCAAAACAATTATTAGATTATTTTTTTGCATACACTAAAATAGCAATACGGTATAATTTAGTGTCAGAACACTTACTTGTATGTGAAACTTCCAAATCACAAATAGGTGGCACTTCTAGATTCAAATCATTGACATCGTCATCTTCAGAATCAGTCCCACTAATCTGTGAGAGGTAATCGTCGTCATTTATATCAACATCATCCAGTTGATATGAATGGAACTGATTTGGAGAAATACCAAGTCTCTTATTTCTTAATATTTGACTTCGTTTAAACCATCATTCTCTAGCTCTTTCTTTAGTAATAACTGTTTAAAAATTTTAATCAGTCACAAATAATAAACTAAAAGGTAAATTATGTGATATTTTGATCATACCTTTTTTTTTTTGGATTAATCTTGCCAGATGGATTTATTTTCGTCTTCTTTCCAGCCTTTTCCTTCGTTGCTGTACACAAAAAAAAATTACTTGATCAAAACAGGAGTCTGCAGCCCAATAAATGCAGAAACAATTTGTTTAATCTTCAAAATAGACAGGGCTACTAATTTCAGTACATAGACAACATAAGGTAGAGTTTACTTCCAAGCTTTAGAATTCGGTCTATAAAATCATACATACTTTGCTTGTTTGGTTCTTCTGGGCTTGTGACCATATCTTTTTGTTTTCTTTTCAAATTAGTTCTCTCGTTTTTGAACCAATTATTTATTTGTTTTTCAGAAATAGGACCATGTTGTATGAGATCATTGGTAATATTTTGTATTCTATCTTTACATGGATTGCACGTCTCTCCATCAAAGATTTCATTCAAAAATCTTTTTTGAATTGGTTTTGGTGTCCAACGCTTCATGATGGACATGGAGGAAGAGAGGGATAAAGATGAATGTGATGAAGATTTATTGTAAACTGCGTGAATTGGAGATGAAGAATATAGAATACGTATTAATTTCTAAGTTTTTAAACTTCTATCGGTGGAAGAGTTTAGGAAAAAGTGGACACTATATAAGTGCAAATTGGGTGTGTTTAGGAAATTGACGTGGCACTCTAGGAATTCAGCAGGTGATAAGAGAAATGAACAGAGTGATAAAATCTACAAATTCCTAGAGGAGTTGGGTGATAAGATGAGACTTGCAGGTTATCTTCCCAATACTGATTTTGTTACGCAAGATGTTGATCAAGAAGAGAAGGAAGAGGTTTTGTCTGCGATCCAAATGAGAAGCTTCTTTCGTTTCTTTTGGCATACTCAATTTAAATGGTGGTTCTTCAATTCGTGTGTTCAAGAATTTGAGAGTATGTGGAGACTGCCATACCGCCATCAAATTCATGTCAAAGATTGTTGGGGTGCGAGATCACATTAAGGGACTCCTTGAGGTTTCACCACTTCATCTTTGGATTCTATTCCTGTCGAGATTTTTGGTGACCCTCCTTTCATCTAGTGGATGTGACTCGTCGAATAATACTCTAGCTAGTGGCAAAAGAGCAAAGGGTTCCTCGAACTTGGCCCCTTTTTTCGAGGTTGGCATGCTAAATAAATCTCTCTCATGAAATAGCGAGCATTAGATGTTTCACGTCCACCCATCCATAAAGGATGTTCACAACAACCCTGGCCTAAACTTTTACGCAAAGCTTAAGACCCAACTCAGCCTTGTCCATCGCTGAAACCTTCTATGTTACTGGTCCCTTTGATCTGAAGCTTATTTGTTAAACATATCACAAAACATACTTAGATCTTCCTGCAAATTGTGCAAGCTCCTCATGATACTTGCCTTGATGTATAACCCTCATTGAATATGCAAGCAAACCATTGGCAGATTCTGCCAAAAGCCACTTTTTATTGGATTCTACTTCGAAAGAGAAAGTATCTAATTGTTACTCTTCGCATCAATCATCCTTTCTTATTTTATAGAATTAAGCTGTTTGGCTACAGTTTTTAGAGAGTTTTGTTGATTCAAAAGATACGCATATCTCACACAACCACAAATACACAATGATTACCCCAGGGAATTTTGTTTTGATAATCAAATTACCCTAGGGAAGAGTTCTTTACTTGAAGACTTCAATATGATAAATATTTGCAGGAGCTATGAACTGATGGAACAGACGCTCAAAGTATACACCTACAGGGAAGGTGCAAGACCCATCTTCCACCAGCTAGAAACCAAGGGAAGCAATTTGGTGCTTAAGGATAGGCATTGAAAAAGTTTTTGATAAGATGCTCAACATTATTGTATAGAATGAATGCAAATTAGAGTCCTTTGAAGCTTCAATGCTGGAGTTGGAATCTGATTTTACGGGTCACTGCACACTGTTTGGTTAACATTCCAGTTGAACTTGAACCATGACAGACTTGCAGTTATAAGCAGAGTCACATTTTGCATTCAAATATTTCACTGTAAAGCTGACTACCCTCTGAGTCACATCCTATAGTTTAACTGCAGTCTCTGGATTTTCATGTACCTTCTTTCAGTTCTTTGGAACATAACTGGTGGAGCTGATCATTTTCTTGTTGCTTGTCATGATTGGGTACACTTCTCGTGCCTCCTTCAGATTTATATTTCACCATTTTTTAGTTGAGACTGCAATTTCTTGTGTAGTCTCTGATAAATTGTGTATTTCCCAGGCCCCGCATGAAACGGTGATAAATAATTATTAATATTTGTTTTTAATGAGGTAAATAATGTTTGGTTAATGGGGTAAAAGGATACTGAGAATCAGGCATCGCAACATCAATGACCATATAGACTATAGAGCCATTTAATATGTAGAGATGTATATCTTTTTGTCTAAATTCCGTAAACATTCCTTATCACAGTCAATTCTTAAAGCGGTGTTGCAAGTTGGAACCCTGTGACACTAAGCAGACTCTATTTTTGTTTGTTAATTCATAAGTGAAGTATTATCTTATTCCCACTACATAGAAAATTATGCTAAGAAAATGATCGTAGGGCATAAAGGAAGGTGCATAAGGATCATTCAACAGAACCCCGTCTGTTCAATGGACTCTGTCAACTTCATACAGAGCAATAGAGGATTGGCGATTAACATACTGAAAGCCATTTCAAGTAGGAAGTGCAACCATGCTAACCATATTCGTAAAGGCTAAAAAGAGCCTAAATCTGCTGGAGCAGATCCACAAAGGTGACAAAGATAATTAATTATAAGCATTTGCTATACTGAAATGGAAGATAAAGATAACAGTCAATGGACAAAAAGAAACACGCCATGTAAAGTTAGCATGAAAAGATATTCTGAAAGCAATCTCTTGCTGATTATTCTTGTTTCAGGTAAAACAAATATTAAGTTACAATTGACTCATATCAGTACAATCACACTTAAGTTACATTACATGCTAAGGAGTAAGGCCTCAGGTTCTGAACTGACCATCAGGCATCACAACTCGATTAAAAGTAAATCTCTGAGGCATGAACCCTCTATCCACCAACACCAAATCATACGCTTTCTGAAAGAGATTGCATCAAAACTGAAAGAGGATTTATAAATTTGACTTGATGTCTTGATCCAGATTCGACTTCGCTGTAATACAATAAGAAAAATAATTCAAGACCAACTTGAAAAGGTTATCAGCAAATCTCAATGGCTTGCAAAATAAACTTGCTGTCTTAAGAGTCAAGAAAGGGCTAATCATCCTACCGAAAACAATGGAATATTAATGAAGATCAATTAAATCAAGTCAATATTCAATGAGCAAAAAAGAACACAGACAGTATTAGACATTAACAATGAACATACATGCTTAATTTCATGACAACTAAGCCGATGCAACAGTGGGGTAAAACCGAACTGTTGAATCTGATTCAACTCTTAAGAAAAAAACTCATAGACTCCAATATTAATTAGACTGTAGTATGGAAGATCAACCCATGGTACATGATTATTATTAAAGGTGATAAAACATCTTAATGGTACAAAATTTCCTAAAAACTCATTTATGTAAGTATCTAACTCTGTATCTGTAAGCATTCATGTAGGCAAGAAAATACAAATGTTGAAATATATAAAGTAAAATAGGCATACTAAACAGCAAAAGCAATCATTGAAGTCACAAAGAGCACCAGCAGTGTCCAATTTGAAGTTATCTAAGCATGATCTAGCTATTCCAATGATGTATCTTTATTTTAAGGTCATTCCCCATGTCACATTTAATAATCTGTCTTGCAAATAGGTGAAGTAGCATGAATTTCAAGCTAGGTTACAACAGGTAAAATTAGGTCTACATAATGTTGATGTTGAAATGTCGAAGTAGAAAAGCATAGTCGAAATTAGATATTTACCAAAAGAAAACCATGCAATAGAAATTCTTACTTACGTTGAGCAGATGGAGTGTAAGACTGATGACAACAAACAATGATGCTGCAGTGAGGGTCTTTGACACTGAAAATTTTGCTTGCCTTGGTCGGTTCACCTTTCCTTGGTCCGTGAATGTGAGTACACTGCAGCATCAACCACTTTAACACAATTTGTGGCAAGCAACTTGTCATCATATTTGGAATATTCTCGCTAACTCTTTGATGTCTGGCTGTAGAACACTTCGTTAGCCCCGACGGAAAGTCGCTTGTTGTTCTCGGTGACAATGTGAATTGCCTTATTCTTTGATGCTTAGTCGGAAAAGTAAGTGCAATACTTGCATAATCAGCTAGTATAATCTTAATCAGTATTTATGGTGGTAACTTGGTTATATCTGAGAAGGCTGATATTGATTTTGTTGCAGTGGTTGGGAGTCTTAGAGGACATTTGGACTATTCCTTCGCCTCGGCATGGCACCCGGATGGCGGGATCCTAGCTATCGGTAACCGGGACAGCACATGCGCACTTCACGGGGCGTGAGGAATCCTTCTTCATCACTTGCTGTTCTCAAGGGTAGGATGGGAGTAATAAGAGCAATCAAGTTCAGCTCAGACGGCCGATTCATGGCAATGTTTGAGCCAGCAGATTTTGTTCACATCTATGATACATGATCCGAGTAAAGCAGAGAGCAGGAGATTGATCTTTTCGGTGAGATTGCAGGAATATCCTTCAGCCCAGATACCGAGGCTCTCTTTGTGGCAGTGGCTGATCGTACCTATGGAAGCCTTTTGGAGTATAACAGGAAACATAGCAATCAATATCTATACACTATCATCTAAATTGGGTTGTTGATGGTTTATTTAGAAAATTTTGAATATAGAATAGTAGTTCTCACGGGAAGTTCGATTAATATGTGTGCAATTTGCTCAATTCAAACGAAAAATCAATAATAATAACTTTTCGTTAATAATCAACAATTCCATATGTAATATAACCATATACCATAGTAATCAAAAAATTAGGCTACTCAAAAGTATACCATATCGTGGTCCTTATGTATACTACATCATGACAATCTCGCAATAATCAAAAGTAAGAGATAGTACGTAAAATTTAACCCTGCTAATTGGTATAAATTAATGCAATTATTCCAGTTAATGTGATTCCAGATAGCACACATCAAAGCAGTTGAAGTTTCGTTTCCTCAACTGTAACATACACCTATGCAAAAAAAAAAATCACTAAACATGCTTTAAATATATTAACTGTGCACACCAATGCCTCGAGGTTTCGATACAAATAAGTTTCATCATATGGGATCATATAAACTTAACTGTATTGGGTACCCAGGTCGACGCACAACCTAAACATAACTTGTTGGTCTTAACGTATCTAAAACTGAGTAGAATTCGAGGATTTTGGTTATCTTCGACTCTTCGCTCCAACAAAATTTCCACCAATCTATTTAAACAACAAAATAGATTTCACTAAACTACTATTGCCACCAATCTATTTGTCATACCCAAATTTGAATTGTTGGTAAAAGTAATCAATATTATAACAAAAAAAAAAAAAAAACAACAACAACAACAACAAACAAACCCAACACCTAGATTTACAGAAAATAGAGAAATCCATTTAAACCAACCAACAAATTGAGTAGTTATACCTATAAAGGGTATTCATCCTTGTTCCGTTCGCCAAGGGTTTAAGGAATACCCTTGTTCTGCAATACGGCACGGCGTGCACGGAGTTAACTGTAGAGCTGAGTACTGCCTTGGTAGATGGAACAATTTCATTCACTGTTAGGGTTGTTGATACCTGCGAGTATGCGTCTTGAGAGCAATGATCACAGCATGAGGAGAACTACATAATCAACAAAAGAAGTGAATTAACAAACACTCTACGCACTTTCAACGATAATCTCGTTGAACCCAAATGATTCCAATAAATGTGAGTTGCTGAAGGAGCCCGTTCAACTTTCCATCTCCTTCTCCTTAACAGAAGCTTGATAACAGAAAAGAACTTCCCAATCGATCACTTCTTCTCCATTTTAAAATCCAGTCTTATTCGCAGTATACACATCCTTAAAATTCACAAAAGCAATCCCAACACCCTGTGCTCTAACTCAACGCCACGTGTTGGGAACTATATAATAGAGGGGACTGACACATCCACAAAGTTAACGTATCTGTCAATTTACTTGCTGACACGTAGCAACAAATCTTATTTCATTGACACATAGCATCTAACCTCCTAAGAGTCAGCAGTCCCCATTTAAAGCCCGAGATCTATAAAAAGGAGTGATTTTTTGCTCCCAGCAGGATTTGCTCCAAGAGCTCCAAGCGAAACAGGAACCAACCACATGTCCACTAAAAAGAGATTGACAGTTATAAAATTCCTTAGAACAAACTTCCTGATTTGCCCCCACTAAAAATAAAAATAAATAAATAAAAAAGAATTAAAAAAATGTCATTGTAAAATATATAGGAGTTCTTTCCATCCTTAGCTAAAGATATATATATATATATATATATATATTTTTAGTTTGAAAGAAGTGTCACTAGTTCAGCACTTCAAGTTTTTTATTCCTTTTTTTTTTCCAACAATTAAGACCAAAAACTAAATTTTGTAACTGGTTAAGTTTTTTTCTTTTATTTTTTTAAGGTTGGGGATAAATCAGGAATCATATATTAAAGTGGAAATTTGATAACTGTTGACCCCTTTTCAGTGGACACTTGGTTGGTTCCTGTTTCCCTTGGAGCTCTTAGAGCAAATCCCGCTAGGAGCAAAAAATCACTCTATAAAAAGCATAAATAACCTTTCACATCCAAGTATCCAACATTCATCTTAATCCAGCTTATAAACTTTTTCCTTCCAAATTCAACCTCATTTTTTTCACTCATATTTCTTCACAATAAAAAAAAAAATCTACTGAAGGAGATGTCATTGTTACCACACATTTGAACTATTTTCAGAAAGCACTCAGTTAGAATTGGATTGAGTTCTTATTGAGCTTCATGCAACAAAAAGAATCAGCAAGTAAAACAAAAAAAAAAAAACGCATCCAGAAATTCATACCTTATGCTGCTTGTATTTATCTCTTATTGATGCCAGTGTGCTTCCTTTTCTATGCAACTGCAAGTCAAGAATCGCAAGGACACATTCCTTAAGATCAGACGGTCTATAACCCGATTGGAACTGCAGGGTCACTTTCTGCAAAGTGTTGAATAACGTTACTCAGTACTCTTTTTAAACATAAACACTATTTTAAGTATCAAAGTAAAATTAACTACTTACCCAAGGGTGCATCTTTGGTAGAAGTGTAAAGTTGGTAAGAAAAATCACTGAGCTTGGCAATTCTATTGAGAAATCTCAACCTACATTAGAACAGGTATCAACTTTAACATCCATTGTCGTACCACTGCTCTTATATTGCGTGCTAATATCACCAACAAAAATTTGATCCCTCACCAAACCAGCAGCAGTGACTAACTGCAACCAAATAAATACCTTGTACTGGGTAAAAAGACTAACTAATATTGAACATTTGAAGATTTCAGAGGATAATTAAAGTCTTTGATTAGATTAAGGTTTAGGGATCCTTCATTTGATTTGGTACAACAGAGTTTTTCAGGTAAGTCCTAGATAGGAGTGGTGTAAAGTTCTTTTTGACAAAGCTGCATAAGAGAGTTTTTGTATATGAAATTATGAAGCAGAAAGAACCCACTCGTAAAGAAGGAAACCCAGATTTCTTATTTTGGTCTCGTACGTTTTCGAAACTTCTGGTTTTTCGCTCTGATTTTTAGTAATTAGTTGTATGACGTGAACACTCTCTAAAGGCTCAAAAAATAGAGCCAAGAGGGTACAATTTTATAATATATATCTAAGGATATATATATACACACACATAAATGTTATAGTCCAGACTTTCCGTACAAAAAATAATCCGGACCAAAATAAACCAATTTGAATTCTCGTGAATTTATTCTCTCTCTTCTCTCCACTTTTTTCTCCTATCAGACCCTACATACTTTCCCTCTCTCTACGCCCTCTCTCCTCTCTCCAATTTTTTGCTGCCAACACCCTATAACACCCCGTCTTTTTATTTGTTTTTCCTATAATAATAGTAATAATAATAATAATAATAATAATGAAAATAGATAAAACTAGATATATGATAACTATCAGCTTAGGGATAAAAGCCCCGTAGGTAAATAGATAAGTTTCAACCCTTGTTTTTCGGTGAGGTTTTAATAAAAAAAAAAAGGGGATTCTCACGTAGAGTTTTTGGGGGAAAAACACAGAAAAACTTTGATACAGAAAAGAAGGGATTTTACTGAAAGAAGAAAATGAAGATTTTTCTGGTAGCTGGTTGATAGTCGGAGCGCACTAAAGGTGAGTAGATAGTTTTGTTTAACTCATGAATTTTCTTCGTTACTATTGTCTTTTTAAATTTTTATAAACTTCCATCATCTGCTCATTCTGTGCCGTTCTATGCATGCTCAGTAAACTTGTCTCAAGGATATGTCCGCGGTGATTGAATAACGAAAAACTTGTCCGTCATATGTTTGCGCATGATTTAACAACGAAAAATTGTCGCAATCAATTTGTTTTGCGATTGATTGAACAAAGTGTATTTATAATAATTCGAAGTATTGACTCTAATCACATGATTTCATACTGTCGAAAATTGTTAGATTATAGTGATTGAGTTTTTCCGCATATTTTATACTGCCGGTTGTTTTGGTTGTGAGAATCAACCCTTTTTGGTTGGTTGAAGGGGTTGTCAGTTGATATCGAGTGATGGGTAGAGGTTGGTGGTTTGTTTGGAGTACTATGAAGCAGTCGGACGGTGGTTAATGGCGTCGAGGCGATTTTAGAGAAGTGGGGGATTTGACTTTTGTTTATACCAAAAGGTTGGGTTTTTTATGGGGAGCAAAACCGAACCTTTTGGTGGTGTTTGGAGTGAGATTGGTGGTCGCTGGTCGGTGGAAATTTGATCGAGATGTCGGGGAAGAAAGAGGTAGAAGACGACCTGATGTGATGTTGGGCTTGGGCTCTAAAGTCTTTTAATTATGCTTGGGCTATAAAGTCTTTTAGTTGGGCTTGGGAGGTGGACCAAGCTCTAAAGTCCTTTGAGTTGGGCTTGTGCCTAGTTATTAATTGGTTGGGCTTTAGTTCTTTTAGTTGGGCTTGGGCCAGTATTTTAGCTTTTGTTTCTTTAGACAAGTTTTAATTTTATGTGGGCTGGTCTTTATGTTTTCACGTGGGTCAAGTGGAGTAAATAGATTGGTTTAGACTTTTGGGCTTGGGCCCATGTTAACATGTTTTGGTCTTGTTTCGCTTAGTCGAGTAGGACTATGGGTTGAACTATTTTAAACATGGATTTGCGTTAGGACCTGTTTGGATGAACACCGGTTTAGGACTGTTGACTGTTGGGCTTAACCCTTTGACCCGTTGACCGTTGACTTTTGAATGTTGACTTGTCAGACTTTTGACATATTAAACTTTGTGGACAAATCCAATAATAGAATATTGTCGAAACTTGTATAAACATGTTTGTCATTATCTAATCAAGATTTGGCGTAGTATTACGCAATAATATATATTTGGCTTTGATGGACTTTGATTTTGACTATGTGACAATTAAGAGCTACGTAAGGATTGATTCTAATCTTAAAAGATTGGGTACGTAGGCAGCCTTATGTACAGGTGCAGTCACTATATATATATATATATATATTAGGTTGTGTAATAACTATGTGATTGTGTTAGAAATTACTGTTGTTTTGAGACTACATAAATATATATGTGTGAGATAGAAGTTGTATATGGATATAGACTTTAGTATATGTGGATATGTTTTGGACATTAGTGTGTGTGGACTTAAATTTGGGCAAATGAACTATTTGTTTACGATATTGTGTATATGAGTGTGGTTATGTAAATTGTATCTGTTTGATTATAAGTCTGTTTACATTCAATGATATTTAAGTGCTTGATTTTCCTTGACGCGCGAAAATGACTCTCTGCATGTGTGGTATGTTTTGACATGAGTAATGCTAGTATAATTATAAGTGATAATAATGTTTTAATGTGTCGCCCATATCTTTAGATCTCTCCACGCCTCAAGTTTGGAAATAAGGTGTTATGACTTATTATGTCATATGCTATGTGGGCATTTATTGAATGTGCCATAAATGGCCGTTAGCGTTATAATTGGGTATTCATTGAATGTGCCATGAATGACTAGATTGTTTGACTGCCCTAGAGAGGAACTAAGATATTCGCCTTGCGGGTTAGTTGTATTCCTTGAGTGTACGAGAATGTAGAGTTGGGTATTCCTTGAATGTGGCGGGAATGACCTAAGGTACATAGGTTGTGAAATATGTGTATAAGAAAAGAAATTGAGTAATTGATAAGAGAAATTGATTTGATTATGCGAGTGTGTTTGGGCTTACTTTTGAATACCTATAGGATATCTACATATGTTATATAGAAGTTCTAACTTTCTTTTGCAGGAGGGTAGGACTTAATAACATTTTGTGCAGGGACGCGGTCCTACCCTTATACAGTAGTGGATATCGGTAAGTTTTAATTCAATGACTTAGTTATTAAAACAAGTTATTATAATGAGTTAATAAAATAGAAGTCTTGCTTGGGAAGAAACTATGCCGGTGAAATGACGGAACTACCTATCTTACAAGCTGAGAATGATTAAGTTATGATATATTTAAACTGATAGTTTGATAATTAAAGACTGAAAATGTTTATATGTGGTTAGTCTACTCATACCAGCAAATTCCATTTTGCTGACCCATGTTTGCTTTGTTTTGGCAACGTGGGTGTGTTCTTGGGAAACATAGATGGTGGAGTCAGTGGATAAGGACACGTGATTTGGAGTTGCTCTTGGAGTCTTCTGGTTTAAGATTTTCTGAAGAGTTGGTTAGTTTCTTTATAGTTTAAATAATGTGATTTAAGGATTTTTTTTCCTTTTCGTTTCTTTTGATTTCAGTTTTTGTATATATCGTGTTTGATAATAGGGTTTTGGGTTTTGTTTCACCCTAGGTTTCCAGATAATTAAATATAATTGTTTTAAATATTGTTTGGAAATTTGGGGTGTGACACACCCTCTCTTGATAATCAAGTTTTACAGAGGTTGGACCTTTCTTATAACAAATTGACCGGCGAGATACCCAGACAAGAGATTGGCTTATCTTCGAATTTAATTACACTTACTTTAACAAATAACTCATTGATTGGGCCCATACCAACGGAAGTGGATAAGCTAAAACCTTCAACGCTTAGATGTATTGGAGAACAAATTGTCGGGAGAGATTCCTTCTGGGCTTGGTAGTTGCCTGAGTTTAGAGTACATCTATATTCAAGGTAATTCTTTCCAAGGGTCTGTTCCCTCTTCACTTAGTTCTTTAAAAGGCCTCCAGGTTTTGGATATTTCCCGCAATAACATAACGGGAAAAGTTCCTAAAGAATTGGAGAAGCTCTCAGTCTTATGAAGTTTGAACCTATCTTTCAATAACCTTGAGGGTGAGGTACCAAACAAAGGGATCTTTCAAAATGGAAGGGTTGTTTCAGTTGTAGGAAACTACAACCTCTGTGGAGGCATTCCTAAACTCAAGTTACTGAAATGCAACATCAAAAAGTTTAAGAGAACGAAAATTCCTCTTACTTTACAAGTGACATTTGGCGTACTTTTCCCATTATTATCGGTTGTGGCCTTGCTTCTTGTAATTTTTTTTACGGAAAAGGCCTAAAGGAAAGACTCCTAAAGAACAACTTCTTGGAGATCTTAGGAGAGTTTCTTACAATGATATTCGCAAAGCAACAAATGGCTTTTCTTCAGGAAATTTGATCGGTGTGGGAAAGTACGGATCTGTCTACAGGGGAGTTCTGCTGCAAGATGAAGCTCATGTTGCTGTGAAGGTACTCAACCTCGTTGAACATAGAGCTTCCAAAACTTTCATGGCTGAATGTGAAGTATTGAGAGCAGTTTGACATCGAAACATACTCAAGATCTTAACTGTTTGCTCAAGTCTGGATTTTAAGGCTCTTGTTCTCGAATTTATGCCTAATGGAAGTCTTGAAAGGTGGTTGCACCCAAGTTCGAATGGACAATATCTAATTAGAACTTTGAACCGCTTCCAAAGAGTAGATATTGCAAGTGATGTTGCTTCTGCTTTGGATTACCTGCATATATAACCACTGTGAAAGGCCTATCGTTCATTGTGATATGAAGTCGAGTAATATTCTTCTAAGCAGTGACATGACTGCCATGTTGCTGACTTTGGATTAGTGAAATTTCTCTCAACTTGTACAGATTTTACCGTGGATTTTTGTAATGCGACAGCAATGCGTTCATGCCCTCAATGCGTGGTATGATCTTATCCAAACTCCCAGCCACTTCCAATAATCTGATATGATTAATTAGTTATAAACAATGTTATATTGTTCTAACCTATGTTGTCTCTGAACCAAGAAGAGAGTGTTGGCAGCAAAAAAATTGGAGAGGGGAGAGAGGGGTAGAGAGAGGAGAGAGGAAAAGTGGAGAGAGAGTTTGTGTGGGGTCTGATAGGAGAAAAAAGTGGAGAGACGAGTGAGAGAGATTAAATTCACGAGAATTCAAGTTGGTTTCTTTTGGTCCGGATTATTTTTTGTACGGGAAGTCCGGATTAGAACATTTCTGTATATATATATATATATATATATATATATATATATATATATATATATATATATATATATATATATATATGTTCAAAGATATGAAGAAGCATTATATTCTTATCTACCCGGTCTTTGAGAGTTACAAAAATAAAAAGGTGTCTTTGAGAGTTACTTTTTCGGCATTTTTGTCCTTGAGAGTCACTCTGCTCCTTGTTAAAAAAAGTTAATAAAATACTGTTGCAGGACTGTAGCTCACGGCCGCGTTTTTAAAATTGTTTAGATATACTGCGTACTTGCATGCAAACAAAAAATACTACTCCGGCCTACTTCATTATTTGAGAAATTATTAAAACATTAGCTACATTCACCGCCTATTACACTATCCTAGCCACTTGTCACATCATGCGCGCCTAAAGAAAAAAAAACTATACTAGACACTCATTCAACATAGGCTTTATCTAAACGCAATTAAACCTACTGAGTTAAGTTAACTACGTTCCCAACTGTTTAGCAGAGAAAGGTCTCTTTTGGCGTTTTGGTAACTGATCTCTAATTCTCTACTATAGTGTCGGTAACCAAAGTAAACCTACATTTAACATCAACACCACTCGACCACACACATTTAACATCCACCGTCTGACTGTCTCTCTCTTATTAAAAAATAATAATAATAAAAAAAAATAAAAAATAAAAAATGAAGAATAAAGAATACTCAACAATGGCTGCTACCGCCTACCGCAACTATAACTATCCCAAGAAGCTCATTAGCCTCTGCCGAAAATCCTTATTTCCCCAGTTTTTCTTCAATCATAAGAGCAGCGTCATCAATCCTCTCATTAAG
This sequence comes from Coptis chinensis, assembly GCF_015680905.1. NCBI lineage: Eukaryota > Viridiplantae > Streptophyta > Magnoliopsida > Ranunculales > Ranunculaceae > Coptis > Coptis chinensis. Next base: position 62,778,169 of record NC_141464.1, on the reverse strand, counting down.
CTCTGCTAAAAGTTCATATTTAAGAGCAACACCACAGTCCACTAACAACAACATCATTTCTCTCTTCGATAAAAAGAGATTTTGTCTGCTGTTGTATGCAAATAAAGAAAACAATGAAAAGACAAGGATAGCAGTAACAGGGAACAACCAAGGTGCGGATTAGGTTGTCTTTAAAGAAAAATTTCGCCCCTTCCAGTGGTGCAGAAAAACAACAGTGGTGTCTTCCTCACATGATACAATGATGTAGCAGTCTGACTTGCACTCGAACATGTTGCTCTTTAGAATGGCAGTATAACTCTCTCTGGCGGTAAAGTAAGAAAAGAAGAAGAATAGGCTGGGGTTTCACGAGTTCTGTTTCTCTATTTTCGTATGAGTTGCTATCTCTGGGATATCTCTATATGGATGCATGGCCCTGTATTTATAGAGGTAAGGTGGTCGGTTTCCAGATATGAGAAGGACTCATACTGTTACTCTAAGTCGGTTTCCAAAAGAGATAAGGAAGAGAAACCAACTTGAAGTAGAACACTGAAAACTTGAAGTAGAACACTGAAAACTTGCTGCTGAAGCGGTTTAGGCAATTGGCCAAGCCACTACCCACTAGCTAGATACACACAGTAAACCCAAGCCCAAGCCTGACCCGACGCAACTCGACTCGGTGCGGGCGGGCGCGCGTGCATGTGGCTTTGGGTGAGTCCTCCTTCCTAACACAAAAGCCTTCGTATACTAAGGGCACGCCCTTATGGTAGAAGAAGTCCTCATATACTTAACTTGCTAGTGGCAGATAACCAATGTGGGACTATCTTCTATGCACTAAAGTGGAGAGAACACTCTTTGTTCATATCCTCCACTTTGCATACACACTCTTAGTCATTTGAAATACAAGAGATTCCAACAATCCCCTACTATTTCAAAATACTAATAGTCCCCCACTATTTTGGAATAGGATATTACAAAAGAAATTGGTTAACGAAGTGCTAGAGAGAATCGAAAAAGCAATGCCTAAGATACTGGTGCTTATGGGCTTGAACCAGTCATAGGATAACATGTCTTATAATACGTGAAAGTGGTGGATTAAAAAATCTTTGAACCAACATTCCCTTGTAGTAAAATAGATTCCATGCACCCACACTGCTTTTTCATTATATGCCAGTTATGCGGTGTTGCATTTTTTGGCCCTACGCTACTTGTGTTTCATGAATGCTCTAGGATACAAGCCTAAATATCCATAAGAATCGACACTACACCATAACAGGCTATTTGCAATGGCAAAAAACCGTTGCTAATAATTTTTGCAACGCTTTTTAAGCGTTGCAAATATGGCGTGGTAAAGTGTTGGAAATATTTGCAAAGAAGCATTGCAAACAGAAATTTCCAACAGTTATTAACCATTGCAAACAGAAATTTCCAACGCTTTTTATAACTATTTCGTACACAAATTTAAAACCTTTGCAACGGTTTTTTTATTTCACAAACACTTTTTAAGCATTAGTAATTTGTTAAAAATATTACCAACAGTTCTTAATCGTTGCAAAGTTGTTAGTTAATTTTAAAAATAATAATTTAAAAGTCGTTTGTAACGGTTATAAACTGTTGCTGATAAAAAAAATTCATATTTTGTAGCGAGACCAGCTAATCCTACAATAAACAGATATTACTGTGTGCCAATATTCATAGCCACGCTCACACACATACACAATATGGTGTATTACACTCTAACAAATAGAAAGTCATATACCAAAACTAAAACTTCTATCGATCTACATTCCCATATTTAATATGGGACATGAACATACCACAACATAGTTATAGCAGCAACCAAACTGGATGGTCACGCATCCCTTTCCTTTCATCCACTTCTTAGGAGCAGAAAATGTGCGAGCTGCATGTAGAACACAACAGTCAGATGATAGGATAAAAAAATCTTGATCACGATTACATACACAGAGTAGAACACATGATCTCTGGAAGTTTCTAATTATATTCTTTTTCATTAATATATAAACAAACTGGTAGTTGATCTTTCTTATACTTCAATTTCTTTTGTCATTCATGTTTAGTTTAAGTTTCGATAATTGATATATACCTTCACAATCAGTTTTACTTTTCTACTTCTTTTATCCTAAGTCCAATATCTTTTTTTCCGCATGTTATGTATTACCCTTTTGAGATTTGGTGACGACAGGAATCTGCGATTAGATATATCCTAACTAAATGCCTCAGAAGATACAATATGAGACACATACTATAAAACAGTTATGAAGTTTAAGGCTGGAAACTAACATTCAGCATGGAAAATTAAAAACTGATCAATTGATAAACCATCTTCTACTTTTGCGTGAATAGCATACCTCTAAATTCTCCATTTCGTCCCTTCTCTTCAAGTGAATATATAAGATGAACAATCCGTTTCTGTTCAGCAGCACTAAAAACACTCGTGTGAAGTTCAAGCCCATCAAGAATATTCACGAGTTTCCCATTAATTCTTTCAAAGCAAGCAAAATTCTTCTTGCTCTTAACACTTCTAAACCGAATGTACTCTCTTTTCTCCCTTGACAATGTAGTTTTACTCTGAACCCTCCTTTTAGAATTTGCCAAATCAACTTCCACTCTCAAAAAATGCTTGTCCACTTCCTTTCCTTCAAGTTCACCATAATCATCCAGCTCATTTTCCTCAATATCACCCCACAACATCCGTGCACTCGGGGATTTAACATTCGTCCTCGGTTGAGAGGATTCCGATACAGATTGTCAGTCTGGACAGAGCTTGCAGCCATTGGTCTTGTCCTCCACCCTCACCCAATTGCAATAAAAGACTATTTGTTGAAAGTCTGTATAGTCTAGCTCTAATATTTGTTCAATAACCCCATACCACTTCGTCGATGCATCTACTGGATTTTTGTCTTTCATACTTGATGTAAATGAAGTGATTGCCTTCATGCAAACACCACTATCTTATGTGGCAACTGTTTCGTCATGCGACCTAGTAGAAAAGACAAAACCATTGATGCGATACTTTCTATACATTTTAGCTTGGTGCAATGGTCCTTCAACTAATCGCCATAAGTCACTCTTGGTGTCGTTTGCAGCCAATAACTGTAAAAAGACAATAGTTAGAAATCTAATATTACTAATTTCAGATTTCCTATTTAAATAATGGATGAATTAAACAATACCTTGTTATAAATCTGTTTGTATCTGCACTTCTGACTTTGCAACCCCTTTTCCTCTACCACGAGATTGTAAGGAGTGGTATTCACTACAAATCGTTCATGCAATTACGCATGAGTATTTTCATGTAGAGTACTAGAGTGGGTTTAGAAACCAAATGTGTCAAAACAAAACACACCTGTAGTAATCATCAAGCTTTTCGACGTCTAGTCGAAACAGGACCCATCTACGTTTTGAATCAATTGTTTAACACTTAGGGTCACAGTCTTACCATCGAGCAAAGACCCTTCATCACTATACTTGCCATCTTCATCCAGAAAGGCCACATGCTTCGATTTATGATTTCCATCCCGCAAATTGGGCATATACTCCATAACATACCTAACTGACTCAGAAACAATATACGACTCTGCAATGGACCCTTCAACATATCGTTTATTGCTGGGAATATTTTTACACTCTTTCATCGCCCTATTAGAATAAGAAATTTAAGTATACACTTTCAATTTTTAAAATCAAATTATAGAAAAAGCTAGAGAAGATATTAAGGTAAAAGTAATTTACATACCGTTCAAATGGAAACATCCACCTTTGATGCAAAGTTCCACAAAGTAGTGCTTCATCAGCCAAATGCACCATGAGGTGGATGCTGATATCAAAAAATGATAGTGGAAAATATTTTTCAAGCACGCACAATGCTTCTGCAAGCATGTACTTGTCCTCTTGGATATGTTACCGGACTAAGACTTTAGAGCACAACAAGTTGAAGAATAAGCTTATCTGATGAATAGCTCTTTGTAGGTCACGATGTTTAGGAAAAGCATGTTGAAGCAATACAGGTAGCAAATAACACATAATGACATGATAGTCATGTGATTTCATTACGAGCAAACCAGGTGGATTTAAAGTGACAATGTTGCATAGATTTGATGAGAAACCAGAAGGAAGCTTCAAGTCCTTCAAAATTTTGCAGAAATTTAACTTCTCGTCTTTAGTTAAGACAAATGGAGCTTTCAATTTTATTGGTTTCCCTGTGACTGGGTTTGATTGCATCCACTGACCACTATGAATTCACATCTTCCTCATATCTTCTCGCGCACCTACTGTATCCTTTGACTTGTCTTTCTTGTCTAGGATGTAATTTAGTTGATATTCCGCAACATTTTTCTCACTATGCATCATATCAACAACATGTCGGGATTTATGAGTGGGCCAATAGGGCATATCCCAAAAAATAGACCTTTTATACCAAGCCTCTGTAACTTGAACATCTTCATCATCTACACTATCATCCAAATTCACATCAGATGTGATTCTATTGCTACCTGTTGGGATTTTACCCGGCTTATACTTGATATGACTCACTTGCTGCATACCTTTTTCTCCACTTAACCTTAGTGGAGCAATGTTCAACTCTTCAGTCTTAAGTCCCAAGTATTTGCCTGATCGAAACGGGTGACCCAACATAAGAAAGGGGCGATAGTTTGTGTAAACAATCTTCTTTGCATGCTCAAGATATATCGATTGAGTGTTATCTGAACAAATCGGACATGCTTTGTAACCATGTGTTATACAGCCCGCTAAGTTTCCAAAAGTAGGAAAATCATGAATACCCCACATTAGCATAGCTCTCAAGGTAAAATGCTGTTTTTTATGCATGTCATAAGCCATCACCTCTTCCTTCCACAACTGTTCCAACTCCTCATACAATGGCTGAAGAAAAACATTGATATCTTGACCCGATGCCTTCCGCCCAGGTATCAGCAAACACATCATTTGGAACTCTAGTTTCATACATAAAGAAGGGGGGAGATTATAAGGTACCAAGTAAACAGGCCAACAACTGTAGCTAGTGAATTGTATTCCACGGGAATTGAAACCATTAGTTGCAATTCCAAGCCAAACGTTACGCCCTTCCTGAGCAAAATCAGGCCAACTATTTTAACATGTTTTCCATTGGATTGAGTCAATGGGATGTCGCATATGATCCCAAGAAGGTGTAGCTCGGTCGTGCCATGTCATTTCGTTCGCTATCCATGGGATATTGTACAACCCTCTTGAGCCTGGGAATCAAGGGAAAATGTCTCAAAACTTTATTCGGCTATTTTGTTTCTTTCTTACCCATCTTTCCTTCTTTCACTTTGTATATGGGTGCTTTGCATTGACGACATTCTGTTAACTTAGCATTATCTTTCCAGTATAACATACAATTGTTCTCACATGCATCGATACTTGTGGCTTTCATTCCTAGATCTTTCAACATTGCTTTCATTACAGGGTACTTTGATGGCAAAGTGATTCCTTCTGGGAACCATATCCTTAAAAGGGACAAAAGTGCAGACATACTAGTTCCCGACCAACCATATTTCTTCTTCAAGTTATGAAGGTCAACAACTGCTGAAAGTGTAGTAATGGGAACCTCACATGAAGGGTATAGCTGTTGTTCTGCCATTTTCTTGTATTCGTTGTACCTCTTCCCCAAATCAGGTTCAAGAACAGGTGGTGGTTCAAAATCCCCCATATGATTTTCTTCATCCTCATTCAAATCACCTGCAACTACTTCATGCACTCCATAAGAAGCATCAACAAAATTCCCCATCCCGATCCCTTTAGCCTCAGTGTTTTCTTCTTCAATCACTGGTTCCACCACCGGATCCGTACATGGGTTCTCACCATGTAAAACCTATACACAATAATTCTTATCCATTCCGTACCTAATCAAATGTCTAGAGATTGTACCAAACACAAAGCTTTTTCCATTTTGACATTATCTACAAGGACAAGGACATGTGGTCAAGCCGCGGTTGTTCATAGTCGCAAATTGAATGAAATCAGCCACCCCTTATTTGTACACATCTCCAAATCTGTCCAATTCATTCATCCACTCTTTCTGAATTGGCTGAGACATTCTGCAAAATTAGACATGTGGGGGGTTGAACAAGCACATTGTGTAATCTATCAATTTGATCTAACATAATACACAATCAAACCTTGAATATAGATACAGAGTACTAAGGCTTTTGCTCACAATCTTACCCACACTCTCTCCTTCCCTTTTTATGAACCATTCTTTAACCTTTCCCCTAAACCTTCTCTTTAGCAGCCAAAAAATGGTTGCTGCTCTTTCATTTCTTTTCCCTATCAAAAAATCCAAAATAAAAAATCTTGGACTTCAAACTAAAGCAGGATGGCTTTAGGGAGACCAACATCTCCATTTCGACTCCTCGGCCTTGGAAGACCAACAAGAGTGAAGAGCGAAAAGGACCACCTTGGAAGTGAAGAGATTATGGAGTTAGAAAGGGTTTGTAAAAGGGTGATTAGTGATGAAGATGAAGGTAATACAAGAAAGAAGTTGAGACAGTCGAAAGAACAATCTTCACTCTTGGAGGATAGTTTAAAGGAGAATACTACCCTGAATCCAGTGCGCATATACTAGTTGACTACTATTTCTAGTATATATGCACTGTAACGTTTGTTGTAGTTCTAATATGGTCTTCCCTTATACATATGTAGAAGCAAAAACTAGCCTTGGCAAAGCAGTTGAACCTATGGCCTCGACAAATCGAAGTTTGCTTCCAAAACAGGAGAGCCAGGTTCGTATCTTTAAGTTGTACCACCATTAAATGACCATCTGATTACCTTAACTATATATGTTAATCTATAAGTATCAAAGATGTCCTTGACAAGGCCCAATCTGTAGGAACCGTTATGGTGTCATGTAATGATTTACAAACCGCGAAAACCCATGCGCAGCGGAATAAAGGGTTCTCACGATTTGATTTAGAATCATACCTTTAGATCAGCTGTGATAACTCTGAGAATCCAAGCTCTACGAATCAGCAACCTCTTGATTTTCTGTTGTATTCCTATCCTTATAATGGACGTTGTGTGGGCAACGATCTACCAACCCTTTCTTTCTCTCTTTGCCTCTCTTACTCACAAGATCATAACCGAATTTGAAACTTGTCTTTCTTGAGAAAACACTTAGTAATTTCGGCCAAGAGAAATAGGGTTTCTTTATATAGGCTACAACAGGGACCATGAGGAGAAATTAAGGTTAGGTCTCCTGACGAGCTTGGGCTTCCCATGTTCGCCCATAACACACGGCCCAAGTCCATTAACAAATGACTTATTCTACTAAAGGCCATTGTTGCACTACCACCCTAATCCCAAATTACGTTTATGGGCTCCATATTATATGCTCGTTGATCTCCCCGTGTTTAAGATATCGAATGCCCGTTGATTAAGTCAAGTTACTGACAACTACATTAATTAACTTCTTATGTCCTTGAGTGGTACCACTCAACCTCATTGTCATGTCGGATTAAATCCACCTGCAGAGTTTACATGACAATCCTTATGAGCTCCTCAAGGGGACATCATTAACCCGACTTTCTGCGGGTCATGGATTCCTTCTATAATCAACAACACACATTACATATAATGTTATTACCCAATCTATCGAGTTTGTTGATTCACAAATGAATCTTACTCATTGATGATTTAAAGCAATGTACAATGCACGTAAGTGCCCGTTATTATCACTACAAGAAAAAAGGCTTTATATTACTGTTAAAAACAGTGATAAAAAGTCTTTTATCACTGTTTTTTTTTTCCAAAACCGTGACGGAGTGAGAGTCATTTATTTTTTTCCCAAAATCGTCACAAATAGTTTTTCAAGAGAAGCTTGCCTACCGAAAAAGAACAGTGACAAAAACTTAAAAACACTCACCATAAAACTAATCTTTTGTGACGTTCCTGGTAAAACAGTAATAAATTATAATCAAAACAATGACAAAAGGTAATGTTTTGAGTACAATTCAGTTAAAACCGTGACAAAAAAATAAATAAATCTAAAAAAAAAGGAATCAAAATATAATTTTAAGCTGCGCTGTAAGCTAGTAAATAAACCACGTGGTATAAATTGTCCAAAAACTGAAAAATCAATACATATTTTAGAAATCACTCATCCGAAACAGCATTTCAATTCTAACATCCCAATCCATTGCAAAAAGGCATCCAAAATTTTGGATAGTTCAAAATGTATTCCATAAAATCAAAATTTAACATCCCAATCCCAAGTCCTCATATCCATACGTTTATGATATACATCTTGAGTGTTGTCAGCACTACTATCTTGGAGAAGCGAACACACTTGATTCGAACTTGACCTAATATCAGAAGAGGTGCGGGTCTTCATAAGGGAAAGTTTCTTCGTCTGAAAATTTAATAAAAAAAAAGAACGTTAGTTTGTTTGGTGCTAAAATATATATAAGACTAATAAAATAAAGAAACGGAAGTCTTTTGGATGAATTTCTTCTCAGATGACCAAAATCGATATTCTGCCACTTTTTTTGCACAAGTAGCACCCAACTCTTCCCTTTTCTCCTGAAAGATAACAAGAACTTAACGGATAGAACGATAAAATTAGACCATAAACAAGTAGTAACATGAATATTTGCAATAATATTTAATCACTATGACTAGAAGAAAATTTTGCTTTGTAGAATAATATAAAAGGATAAGGAGTTACCATCCTCTGCAACAAAACAAGGCGGCAGTTAAATGGCATTGATTTCCTCAAAAAATAGTATAACGCTCAACAAGCGATTTTTCTAGGAAAGATTGCATATAAATCTGTGCTCGGGTTTCTCATTTCAATTACGGGAAGAAAAAGAAAAACAGTGTCAACAACTTTTTTATTTACTCCTCTATGATGTACAAAGCTCAATTTGAAGTCTGAATAACCATCAAGAAAGCCTTGTTGCTGAAAATCCCAACTTCCATCCAATTTAGTAAGTATACAAAGAAAAATAAGAAATCACTTCAGTAAGTAGACTCCACTAATCAAGACCCATTAGCCTTAAAAGTCCAAATAAGTAATTGAAATTACAAGATACCAAGAACTAGCAGGTTGTAACTAAAGAAGAACTGATCAATACACTATAAAGAGAGAAAAATATTATTGAATAATTCGTTCCAACCGGTTAATTACAGATATGTACTTGAGATTCTTCTCAAAACCTTATGAGATTAGAGCAAGTTCTACTATATAGACTAAACAACAACAAACAATTTGAAGGGACTAAGAAAAAGGTTAGAAAATAAACCTTCGATAAATCAATGCAAGTAATGTGATAGACTACCAACTTCCACTTTGAAGCCTTATCCCCTTGAACATATTACAAAAACTATTAGAATAATTCCCTTCTCCATTAAGTTCTATGTCAGCAATTCAATTAAACACAAAAATAGTATATGGAGATTAAAAAGTTGAATTTTCAAAAGCCAAAGGATATAAATGCATAGAGAATAACATTGTATCAACCATACTATCCGCTAACGGTACAAACAAATAATGACCGCTAAACATCAAGGTGCTCACATCCGAAAGGAAATGTAAAGAAAGAAAAGATACAACTCTTGCTTAAGCAGCACCAGTACAGGGCTCGCACTAACATTAGCTTATACAAACATACTAATTGTTCCAATATGGAATGTAAGATTTTCCATTCACGAATATAAACTTAATCTTGAATAAAAATCATCTTAAGGAACATCAATTAAAATTATCTGGAGGAACATGTGACATCCTACTTTGGAGCACACTGCTCATGGGATGCACTTGGTGACTCAATAGCACGAGTCCTCATAAAAACGCCATCTACAAATCTCACATGCAGCGATACAATGTATGAAATACAAAACCATTTTGGAAGCCTTTTCTTTTTAATAAAAATAAATAAGTATGTAAAACGACTAAACATCATTGGCATCCAGAGATGTCATTCACAAAAGTTAAGAAGTTTTAGTATGCAAAAAAACTTGTAAGCGGCTTTGGTCCAAAATTACAAGTTACACAAAATATACAAGCACAAAAAAATGGAATACTACATTAGTCTCGATTAGTTACAAGAGATGTACAAGAACACAAGATCTACACTTAAAGTGTAATCACGCTAAACCGATACAACCAATCAAGTAAAGTAGTCCAAGTCTGCAACTGACTCGTCTAGTGGAGGGTCCTCAGGTTGCGTATTAGGATAATGCTCGAAACTAGCATCTAAATATGGATCTGAAAAAAATAATTGATACAGTAGGGTGAGCAAACAACAATGCTCAGTAGGTGGCTCACACTGCCCCTAAACTGCCACCACGGCTAAAAAGAAATGATATAAAAAAAGATAACTAAACAAAACAAAATGAATCTATACGATAAATTACATATACCCAAAGACACGTAGCCAGGGGCGGATGCAGGATTCAACAATAGGGGGGGCTACTAACACTAATTCTCACTTCTTCTTTTTTTTTTTTTTTTTTTTTTTTTTTTTGGAGTGAATAGTTACCACTGTACTTTTGGGTTTTAAGCAAAGTTAGGGGGGGCTACAGCCCGGGTCAGCCAACTCATAGATCCGCCCCTGCATGTAGCATTGAAATATATAATAGTAAGGATAAGTGGAATTCTGCGATAACAATATCAAGGTAACGTAAATAAGCCAATACCATACTTAAGTAATAAAACATATATCCCTATGCAATAATTGTATATCCTTTGTACCGTTTCTATTTATCGAAAACCTTTTACTCCATTCACCTACATTTTCCAAGGAACCAAACTAACAACCAAATGCACCACTAGGTAAGTCCCTAATCATATTAAAACCTATCCAGTAACTGCGTGTTGTCAACTAACGGCCGACCCAACACCGATACCAACCAAATTACAGTTCTATGTGTTGTCAACTAACGGGCGACCCAGAAACTGAACTATAAAGCCACATCCAACACTAATGTTCATTTCCAACAGATTATAAAACCATGGGGACTATGACCTAGTGTGCCACACAAGTCAAGACCCTTTGTCTCGACATTCACCAATCAATAATATAACTACTAACAATAATAAACCAAAATATAACACCTGTGAATTCAAGTTTCAAACCTGATTCAAGTCATTCTCCTTGGAATGTGAAACCCAACAATGAAAACGGTTTGACCAATCAACCCAATCAAACAGAGCTATAACGAGAAAGTTATGACCAAAACAATATACGTTATAATTAACCCAATCAACAATTCCGAAAATTCTTGCTGAAGTATTGCAATTTCAGAATTGAAGACTTGTTGCAGTCCAAGTTTTGTGGCTAAATGCATAATAAGAAAACATAAGTAAACTACTACAATCAATGAAAATGGCTTTACATCATTCTAAACAAGTACTGTGTGCATTAGTTCAAAATGCGTCATAAATCTTGCTTGTGAAACTATGGGTTAACTTGTACAAAAAATCATTAGTTAACAAACTTCAATTCAATTCTATCGCAACTAGGACATAAATCAATTATTGAGTAAAGTCTCTAGCAAGCTCCTAACATGGTGGGAATAAAGGGGGAGGAAGACACCTACCTCAAACCTTGAGCAACCCAAGCTATAAAGAACTAAAGACTCCAATCTTCAAGAGTGAATGCTCCCAAATGCCATTCCCCACAAAAGTTTCAAACAAAACTATTTTGAGTTTCCAATTGATTGTTAAGAGTTTTAATGGGGGATGAGAACGATTAGAGGATGACTTTCCAGCAGCAAAACGCCCATATACTTGTGTGAAGAACCAAACTAATATAGCAAACAAGAAAACTCTGCCAAGGATTTTCAACTACTCATAAGAAAGTGAAATTTTAAATCTTCAAAGACCAAGTGTTTTCACGAATTTGGTAGCTAGAAGTGGAAATTTCATATCTGAAATTTTATGAGGAATAATGAGAAAGAGAAGAAAGGGTTCTCTTCTCTGAGTTGGTCTTAGATATGCATGGATAGGGAAAGGGTTATGGTGACATGTGTCCTATTCACTACATTTGTCAAAAGAAAGGAAAAAAATGCGTACTCATTAATTTAATTAATAAACACCTTACTAACTTAAAACAAGTGCAACTCTATTTACTAAAAGAAAAAAAGAAAAAGAAATCGCACACCAAACACAAATGTCAAAATGAGGTTACTACAGAACATGAATTAAAGCACATATTCAAATAATTCAAAAGCTAAAATTCGTGCAGACAAACCAAAAGACAAAAAAGAAGAGCAAAAATTGCAACAAACCAGGCCGAGCGAGACGACACCTTAATGCCTCAAATTAAATCAGTTCTTGTATCTGCCTAGGAAATCCAAAACAAATTAACAAACTATCGACAATTCGCGTTGCGATCCGCACCGGGGTTGCTTGATGAAGTTCTGAGGGTGGTCATTAGGTAGTTCGATTCTAGCTCCTAGCTCTGGAGAAGCCAACTTCAATCACAAAGATTTCACTACACTACTTATTGTTATTTTCTTACGTCAAACATTCCTCTTTCTACTTCTGACTCTCGCATGGATAGAGATGGAGGTCGGGATTCCCTTCCTCAAGGCAGACGGTGAAAAAACCCGAATCACCAGTCCCTGGCTTTCATTTACATAACACATTTACACCACTAAAGAAAAGGGACAGAGGCCTTCTACGATAGACCGGGATAGAACTCCAAGCCCAAAACCATCAGCGAAGAGGCTTAGAAGAATTGATTGACAAGAGTGCTACATGGACCACTCGCAAGACCACTTCTTTCCTTTCTCACTTTGATTGCAAAAGCGAAGTGAAGTTCATGGGATAGTACAACATAATCAACAACAAATAATCATATTGAATTGAAGGAATTGAAACCTGAACCACGGCTGGAGTCTCGGTCTTTGCTAGCTTCTCCATTGTTCCAATCTCAACTCCCAGTCCTCCGTTTCTTCTTCTTCTCCTTAAAAAAAAACAACCTAACTTTCAAATTCTACTTTGCGCTAACCAACCAAATGTCTTCAATATTTGATTTTTACTTTACTACAAAGAAATCAAAGGATTCGGCACAAGATACGACTTACCAGATCTAAATATGATGATGCTATTTCTATGATTCAAGAAAAAAAAAAAAAGATCTAACTGACAGAGTTTTAGTTTCTGGTAGGCTTTCAAGCAACTTAGAAGTGAGCAAGTATTTTTGTCTTTTTGAGTAGGTGGTCGATCATGGGCTCGGGTAGTTGGAATTGGGATTAGAGAAACCAACATACGGAACAACACTTGTTACTATTTTCTTAAAACAGTGTCAAATAGTGGCATGGGTATACTGTTGTGCATGGGCGCGCAAATGCTAAAATGATAGTTGTCACGTTTTCTACCGAGCAAGTTATCCACATATATACGCCTTTTTTAGAAAAAAAACCATTTGTGACCGTTTCGAAAACGCATGTCACTAAAAACTTTTTACAACAGTCACAAAAACCCTTTTTTGCCATTTGTGATCGTTTCGAACAGAACAATCATAAATAACATTTTAAAACAGTCACAAAAATCCTTTTTTGTACTAGTGTATATCCGGATTAAGAGGACAAACATCCATAATAATAGAGGTGTTTGTTCTCTTATATAGTCAGTATAAAGAGAAATAACCTCAATTGGTCCTATTCAATACACACAAAGTGTACTAGTGTAATCTTGTAGTCAAGATAGACTAATACCAGATTATACTACAACCGTACCAATGGTTTGTCCAATTTCATCTAGGTTGTGAACGTTTACTTATACTTTATAAGGTACTAATGATATGATCTTCTGTGTGTCACCAGACACCATATCATCTACAACATAAAGTATAAGACACATGCATATAACTAATAATATAATATGCATAACATTTGCCCATATGATTCTCGTTCAAAATATAAAGAATTAGAGTTAATATAAAAGTAATGCTTTTAGTATATAACCCTATCATAATCGATATACTTATCAACAAGGTCGATATACTACTCAACAAGGTGCTCTATTGAAGACTGATACTTTGATCTTAACACCTTCCCCATGCAGATTATATTGGGGCACACATTTAACAGTTTATATTTTGTTTTAATTATATTTATAGTGCTATACATAACTAATATATTGTTTATACAGAACCAAATTGAAGCAAATTGAAGTAGACTATGAATACTTAAAGAAGTGTAGTGAGGCTCTAAGACAAGAGAACAAGAGGCTACAAAAAGAGCTACATGAACTGAAAGTAGCACCACCACTCTTAATGCATCTCCCAGCAGCTACACTCACAATGTGCCCATCATATGAGCGGATTGGAAGTGGGGGCATTAACACATCCTCTAAGGTCTCATATATAGTTGCAAAAGAACCTCAAATATATAACCCTTACACTCATCCTTCTACAACTTGTTAGATATATTCAGGTTCCCCACTTTTTGTTAAGACAGGGTCGGAGCTCTATTTACCTTTACACATACTGCTACTGATGCAAAGATAATTAACATGGTAACCTCAAATGTTCTTCTAGCTTAGAGGATCATATATATGAAGATACTACTGTGACTTTGTGTGAAAAATGAATAGAAAGTTAAATATTCATTTCTTTTTTAATATATCTATATTTTTTTTTGGCTATATATTATTATTGTTTAAATTATTCTACCGCACTTCTAAACATAAGCATGTTAGGGGGTATTTATTTATGCTCCAACGACGATGGAATGATAATCTAATGAGCATTTTTATTTTTTTTTCATATAATTGTGGAACCAGCTACCAAAAACCACTCACATGAAGTATTAGACTTCTAATTAACTAAGGGACTTGCAAATTTGCGCCATATGAACAACAACAAATCTTGCAATTTTATTGGGTAAAAGTGAACCAACTAAAGCCTCAAATATACAAATAGCACAAACAAGGAAATCTAAAAAAAAAAAAGGGTTATTTAGGCTTTAGTCCTAAAATTATCGATTATTAGGTTTTAGTCCTACTTCCATCTTCGATTTTCTTAAATGACCAAAATACCCTTAGAGAATGTTTATCACATGACTTAAAATTGCATAAAAGTAGGACCAAAACCTAATTTATCCAATTACAAGAGGGGTAAACCTAAAAATAAGATTCGGACATGCACTAAATTCTAACATTTTTTTAACTAACATTAAGAAAAAATGTATTTTGGGAAAAGTCATTGCATTGTTTTTTTGTGCATTCTCTCTCTCTATAAGTTCTAATTTTAAATTGTTCAACAATGCAACACAATATTGTGTTCATTGAGTCCTTTAAATTGGAGTGCTACATTCATAGGATAAAAATAAAAATACAAATACAAATGCAAATATTGACGAGTCGCGTGTCTAATACAAATATATAGTGAAGAATTTACCGCTCGAATTGAGGTTCTTGTCTAAAGAGAGTGCCACGTAGACATAGAGACCTTCCAACTCAGAAAAGCCTAAGCCCATAAATGGTTTTAGTGAGCCAAGAATCTACTACACAAAGTTGGTTTTACAAGTATAGCCCCGCTTTTAAAATGTTTATGATTAAAACTAAATGGACATTATTGTATTAAACTGGTGTTCCAGTAGGGCTAAACAAATGAAAAAATAAAAATAAAAATTGAAATCTCCGCCCACTCGTCTTCTCTCACGCACTCATAATCTGAACGAAATGGGGGGAGTGAGAAGAATTTTCCCTCATTATCTCACCTAATTGATTAAGATGAAAACTATCAATGATCGAATGGCAGATGTAATTTATGTAGGAAACTTATTATAAAATTATATTTATTGTTAAGTAAACAAGAAAATCAAATTGATACAACAAATATGTCATGAACAAACCTTTAGTTCAACAAACTAACTTAATTTACCAATGATTAAATTCGATCCTAGTGATAATTACTATGTCCTTATTAAGACAAATTTGCTCCCTCTCGGTGCTCAAGGTTGATGAACAATTGTCTCCCAAGACAGAACGGATTTCAATCCCATGAATGTAGCACTCCAATTCAAAGGACTCAATGAACACAACATTGTGTTGCGTAATCGAATCTCATTTTTAGGATTTTCCCCTCCTGTAATTGGATAAATTAGGTTTTGGTCCTACTTTTATGCAATTTCAAGTCACGTGATAAACATGCTCTAAGGGTATTTTGGTCATTTAAGAAAATCGAAGATGGAAGTAGGACTAAAACCTAATAATCGATAATTTTAGGACTAAAGCCTAAATAACCCAAAATAATCATACAGGTGAATTCGTTCTTCAGTCTAGTCACACCATCCACACGAACCAACATTCATCCATCCGTTCATTTTTCAACAATATATAAAAGCAATAATTATTTATTCATCACAAAACTATAAAATAACTCCACATTAAAAAAAAAAAAAAAAAAAACGGTTCACCTTAAGAGCTTCAACTTGAGATCTAATCCTTGAAATCTCCTCTTGAATCAAACAAATCCTACTCTGAAAAAATCAACAAACTAATGAGTAACAAAAAAAGAAACCCTAACACTCCGTACAAAAATTGAAAAAACAAATTTGGGGAAAATAAAACCTGTTGAGCTAGAATAGAAGAATCATTTAGCGACAATTCAACTTCAAATCCTTTAAGTTCATGTTCAGCACTTTCTTTTAATCCTTTAGCTTCTTCAAGATGTTCATTAGTTAGATCTAATGCAGATCCCAGTTCTTCAATTCTCTTCTTCAATCCAGCTACTCTTCATTCTATTAAAAAAAATTGATTATTAAAATCAATTGAACAAGAAGAAGAAGAAGAAGAAAGAGATGAAGCTACGATTTAAATTACCTCCTTGAGATTTCTCAGTAGCGAAATCACGAATTAGGGTACCAATCTTATAATACTTCTTTTTTAAAATCGACGGTTTTTTGGTGGTGGGCGACAGTTTTCTGTAATTGGGGGATTGAGAGAAGAGAAGGGAGTGGAAAAAAGGTTATGTTTTATGTTTTTTTATGTTTCGACAAAATAACGAGCCCGCGATTTTATTTCGTTTCCTTCTTTCTCCCAAAATTTCAATTTTCTAACTCTTATCCTACGTTTTGCTATAATTTGAAAGTGTTAGCAATTAATTCTTGAAATTCCTACGAATTAAAGCAACACTTATCAACATTCGCAATGCTTATATAGCGTAGGCAACTTACCAACGGTAAAAAAGTGTTACAAAGCAAAAAAGTGCGTGTTGCAAATAGCCTGTTATGGTGTAGTGCGACCCAGTTCTACATTCATATAGGTGGATATCCATTAAGTGTATATTGCAGTTAAAATATACTATCTCATTATAAAATAGACTATGGATTCCACTAAGAGTAAAATAACTCATCCTTACTCATTGCAATTCAAGTTATACAATGTATACAAAAAAATACTATCTCGTCATGGTGGGACGTCTAAAAAAAACGATAGCATACTAGAGCGACTAGGTGACTTCTTTTTCCCTTTGAACCTACTTCATGGGATCTCCAATCACATAGGTAGGGTTGCCGTCAGTGTCGCCCTCTAACTTAGGCAAAAGTCCCATCCCCCTCGACGTTTCAACCATTTGCCTCCTGCTAAGCGGTTTGGTCAAAGAATTTGCCAAATTTAACTCTGACCTCACATAATCTGGAGCCACAACTCCAGATTCCAGCAGCTGCTTTATAGACTTTAGTCTCAGACGGATATGTCTGCTTTTCCCATTGTAAAATTTGCTCTTTGCCTTTGCTATTGCGGCCTAATAGTCACAATGCATAGGTACAGCTGGAGGCGGTTTTGTACCAATAGGAAGATCTGCCAAGAGGTTTCGAAGCCACTCAGCCTCAACACTTGCTTTATCTAAAGCAATAAGCTCAGACTCCATGGTTGAACGAGCTATCAAGGTCTGCTTAGAAGATTTCTAAGCGACTGCACCTCTACCAAGGGTGAATATATAACTAATAGTGGACTTGATATCATGAGAATCAGATATCTAGTTTGCATCACAATAACCCTCTATCACTGGTGGAGTTTGTCTAAAACGTATGCCGTAATTCATTATTCCTCTAAAGTACTTAGCTAGTCTCTCTAACACACTCCAATGTTCCTTGCTAGGACAATGAGTGTATCTCCTTAACCTGCTAACTGCATAATCAATGTCAAGTCTAGTGCAATTCATCAAGTACATGAGACTACCAATAATTTGGACATATTTAGAATGAAGGACACTATGTTGATTATTTTTCTTAAGTTTACTATTTGCCTCATAAGGTGTCGGCACAGGCGTACTATCATGATAGTTAAACTTCTTCAAAAACTTCTCAACATAATGCTCTTGTGAAAGCGTATAGCCATCACTGTTTCTGATGATTTTGATTCCAAGAATCACATAAGCTTCTCCTAAATCCTTCATTTCAAATTGGGAGGATAAGAACATCTTGGTGTTTCTCACAACATCAAGGCTAGGACTCATCATTAATATGTCATCCACATATAGACAGATAATTACATATGTATTCGCATCAAAAGATTTAAAGTAAATACATTTATTAGCATCATTTATTTGATAGCCATTGGACATCATGACACTGTCAAACTTTTCATGCCATTGTTTTGGCGCTTGTTTCAACCCATATAAAGACTTAACTAATTTGCATACCTTTTGCTCATTCCCTTGTACTATAGTACCCTCAGGCTACATCATATATATTTCTTTATCAAGATCACCATTCAAAAATGCAGTTTTTACATCCATTTGATGAATAAATAAATTATGAATAGCAGCTAGAGCCATTAGAACTCTTATAGAAGAAATCCTAGTTACAGGAGCATAAGTATCAAAATAGTCAATGCCTTTTTTCTGGGAGAATCCTTTGACTACTAGTCTAGCCTTGTATTTATCAATGGAACCATCTAGTTTCAGTTTCTTTTTGAAGATCCACTTGTAACGTATAGGTTTCTCCCCAGGAGGTAGATCAACTATCTCCCATGTGTGATTAGATATAATCGAATCTAGTTATGAGTTTATAGCATCTTTCCAGAAAGGTGCATCTCTAGAACTGATTGCCTCATTATACGTCATAGGATCATCATCAACGAGAAACATGTAAAAGTCATCACCAAAATTGGTGGATTTTCTATCTCATTTACTCTTTCGAATTTCTTGTTCAGAAATTTCAGGATCTGTTGATTGTTGTTCACTAAGAGCAACTAACCTCTCAATGCCAATTTTCAAAAGAAACATATTCTCAAAGAAATCAACATTTTTACTCTCTATAATAGTGTTAACATCGACAAGGTTATTATCAGAATTTACTACTAAAAATTTATATGCAGCACTATTATGAGCATAACCAATGAACATACAATAAACAGTTCTAGGTCCCAATTTTATATTTTTAGGTTCGTTCACTAGAACCTTTGCAAGATACCCCCACATTTTGAAGTATTTCAGGTTAGGTACATGACCTTTCCATAATTCATATGGTGTCTTATTCCCTGTTTTCTTGTTGGGTATCTTATTCTATATATGGCAAGCAGAAAGGATTGCTTCCCCCCACAAGTTCAGGAAAGCTCCAGAACTTATAAGCATAGCATTCATCATCTCTTTTAATGTTCCGTTTTTCCGTTATGCTACTCCATTAGACTCAGGAGAGTATGGTGGAGTAGTTTCATGAATGATGTCATTCTTGTCACAAAAGTCCTGGAAGGGGTTAGACTCATATTCTCCACCCCCTCGGGGATCAAGTCTTTTAATCTTACAATTAAGCTGGTTTTCAACTTCAGCTTTGTACTTGAGAAACATCTCACCAGCCTCATGCTTGTTTCTAAGTAAATATAACATGGTGTACCTAGAGAAGTCATCTATGAATGTAATATAATAAAACTTCTCCCCTCTAGGCATGGTATGTACTTATGAATTCACCCAAATCCGTATGAATAAGGGTTAGTAATCTAGTTTTATCTCTAGAAATAGTTATGCAAGATTTCTTTGTGGCTTTAGTCTCAGCACATATCTCACATTAATTATTAGAAAAATCAGAAATATCAGACAATAAACCACATGCTTTCATCCTTTTCATATATTGAACATTTACATGTCCTAGTCTACCATGCCATATATTAAAAGGGTCAAGCAAGTAAGCAGAAGTAGATTCATTCTCATTAATAATAATGTTGTCAAGTACATTTAACATGAAAAGACTACTGTTATTACAATAACCTTTCCCAACAAAACTCTCATTCTTACTCAGAACGAACTTGTCACTTTCAAAAGTCACCTTGACGCCAGCTTTTCCCAGTAATGACACAGAAATCAGATTCTGACAAATCTCAGGAACATGGAGAACATTATTAAGTGAAAGGGTTTTCCCTGAAGTTAACTTTAGAAGAATCTTGCCTGTCCCCTCAATAGGAACAGACCTTGAGTCACCCATATAGGCCTTTTCATCTTTCACTAGTATGTAATCTGATAGGGCTTCAACATCACCACAGACGTGGCGGGTGGCACTACAATCTAGTACCCAGTTCTTTTTCCCAGTGGCCATGAACAGTTGTGACACTACAACAACAATTATATCATCCCCTAAACTAAATTAGCGTTGGGAGGATCATCAGTGTCCTTTTTGTGCCTGCACTGAAAAACCCTATGTCCCGATTTACCACAAACATAACAATTTCAATTACTAGTACCACTCCTTTTAAAAGAAGTGCCTTTGACCTTGAAATTCTTATTTTTGTTGTATTTCTACTTTTTAGAGGTTTTATTGGATTTGTTGGGATTACCTTCAACGATATTGGCTTTGGAATGGAATTTCTTAGACAACACCTCATCCCGAGTCTTGTTCTTTTCCTTTATGTGAATGTGAATGTGGATGATCACATCCTCAAGAGTCATCTATTTGCGCTTATGGTTCATACTATTCTTATAGTGTTTCCAAGACTCGAGGAGTTTCTCAATCAAACATCCAGCAACAAAGGTTTCGGGTAAATCAATACCCTTTGTTTTCAAATAATTAATTAACACATAAAAATCATGGATTTGAGACGTTACATCTCTATCCTCTCCATTTGGAACTTTAGAAAAGTCCCAACAACATATTTTTGAGTATCAGCATCCTCTATTATGTATTTTTTGTTCGAACTCTCCCATATATCATGTGCATTATTGTTTGAACAATAAATATAAAAAATTTCATTAGATAAGTTACTCAAAATAGCATGACAACATACCTTATTCCCATTGAGCAAAACAGCTTGATTTCTTTCAAATCATTAGAACCCTCCATGGGTGCTGTATCAATGAGATACTTTGCATAGTTGAGTACATCTAGGGCTGAGAACACCTATTCTCTCCATCGCTTGAAGTGTGAACCGCTGAAGGATTCAATCTTTGACACATTGGGTAAGTTGCGAGCATTTAGTAGAGGTGCAACATCTCTCATATTCGAAGTAACCTCCATGACTCCTGAATTAGTTTCTTTGTTTGGCGTGTCTGTTGGAGTAGACATCTCGATTCTTTGCTTACGATTGTTGTATGCGAATAAAGAAAACAATAAAGAGACAATGACAGCAGTAACAGGGAACAACCAAGGTGCGGATTAGGTTGTCATTAAGGAAAGATTTTGCCCTTTCCAGTGGTGCAGAAAGGCAGCTGTGACGTCTTCCTCACATGATACAATGGTGTAGCAGTCTGACTTGCACTCGAATAGGCTGTTCTCTAGAACGACAGTATAACTATCTCTAGCGGTATAGTAAGAAGAGAAGAAGAATAGGCTGGGGTTTCGTGAGTTCTGTTTCTCTATTTTCGTGTGAGTTGGTGTCTCTGGGATTATCTCAATATGGATGGACGCATGGTCGAGAAGGAGTTTAGGCAATTGGCCAAGTTACTACCCACTAGCTAGATACACACAGTAAGCCCAAGCCCGAGCTCGACCCGATGCGATGCGACGCGACTTGGCTTAGTGCGGTGTGAGTGTGTGGCTTTGGGTGAGTCTTCCCTCCTAACAGAAAATCCTTTGTACCCTAAGGGCACGCCCTTATGGTAGAGGAAGTCCTCATATACTTAACTTGCCAGTGGTGGATAACTAATGTGGGACTATCTTCTATGCACTAAAGTGGAGAGAACACTCTTTGTTCATCTTCTCCACTTTGCATACACACTCTTAGTCATTTGAAATAAAAGAGATTCCAACACCTACTGCATGGTCATCATCTCTCTCAGCTCATATTTCCAAAAATTCTTAGCACCTTTTGTAGACGAGTCACCAGAATAGGCATTAGTAACCTTTATTGGTTTCAAGAATTGAAGAAAGGGTCCCATTCATGAGCTCCAACCTCAAGCTTCCCTTCCTTTAAGCATTGCCACTTCATGCCCATACATATACAGTACTAGCCTGGTTCTTGCATAGCAGGCAATATAGTAGTAGTTACTCTAACCACTTTCTTCAAACGCAAAGTCAGCGACTGCCATTTTCTGCCTCGAGTTTTGTTTCCTCCCTTCTACCTAATCTATCTAATTAAGAGGTCTTGAAAATCACTGAGAATGAGATGAAAGAACTAAATTATGTACACTCAAGAGGTGCATGATATGCCCTCGGTCTCAGTGTATAGAAAGAAGCATGAGACCATGAAACACACACAGAGATGACACACCCCTCCAAGGATAACTGGCGTGTGTCGATGCACGTCAAATCAATCAATTGAAAAAGCAGGGCAAGACATCTGCAGTTTAATTAAAGCAGAAAGCATGCACGCACCTCACATCATATAACAACAAACATAAGCAGAAAATGACTGGAGGTACCACATAAATTAGGAGTGCAATGCCAAACAGCCAATGGTTGATAGACCAAACAAGTTCACCAAAAGACAGTTGACGATTACAAACATAACATACCAAGTTCACCGATAATATTACTATTACACATAAATACTTCATGTCATGGCTATGACAGAAGAACAAAGCAAACACAAAGATAGACAGACCATAAACATACCATGTAGACATGATTGACGACCATATAGTTAAATACGACTAGTTATATTAAAACTTAATACATCATTCATCCACCTGCTGCTGGTGGTCCCACTACTGTGCCCGAGCTTCAAGTTCTGTGATGAGGGCATCACTATATGGCTCAAACTTTTCTGGGAGACGATAATCAGGTGTTCTAGGCATGAAAATCCTTTCAGGAAAAAAGAGTTGTCGACTCCTCTTCCTTGGATCCCTAGCATCAATTATACCATTGCATATGTACCAATAACGATGTTGGAAACTTCGTTCACCCCTGTAGCTATGTGGATTTCTACCTACGACCTGATGTTGAGGTTGATAGGGAATGATTGCACTCTTGCTTGGGATAAGAGTTGCCCACGTATCAAGTTTCTTGGGTAAACTTGAATCAAGCCTTACATAGTTCATCTCTCTCTACTTATAGATATTTGAGCTGACCTTCCTTATTTGCTCCAGGCCGTTATCAAGTGTAGATCCATATTTTGTGCTATCTTGATGATCCGTCATTATTTCTGTTGTTACAAAGTAAATGTCTCCTTCATTGGTGTGTTGACTGAGTTTCAGGATCGCGGTAGATCATTTGTTTCCATGTATTTTTGTATCTGATATTTGGGACAATCTGAGTTTAGGTCGTTGTTACGTCCTGGTGGAGTAGTACGACCTAAGGATATACGAGCTGTGAAGATACGACCTGGACACATGTGCTGTAGTGAATGGTTTGAGAACGGAAGGTACTTACACAACCCCCTTTATTTTATTTATTTTTTTGGATAGCGGTGTAGTGAAAAGAAAAGATAAAATAAAGCTTTTAACACGTGTCACACAGCTGGTTTGTTTGAATGCTTTTAGAAAATGTGCGAGAACTGTTTGGATATGATCCATGAGCCCAACTCGCGACAGGTTTGTGGGCGAGGTTATGATTGCATTTTGTGGGGAAGGTAAAATGTTTGGCGGTCTTTCATTTGCTCATTCTATCTACACAAAGGAAGAAAAAGCAGAGAAAGAGAAAAAACAAAAAACTTTCCAACTTTTCATCTTGAGGTGCGCCTCTTTTGATCTAAAAAATTAGATCTTTTTGTTTCCGATTTTCTTTTGTCATGTCGATTACTAGTGGTAGTTTGAGTGGGGAAGTTGCATTGGATCAGTGGAGAGAGACAACTGTGAGTGATGGAGATGGTGGTGTTAGGGAGCGTAGTAGAGAGGAGGCGTCATCGTCTTCCTCATTGGAGACGATGGCTGAGGAGGCGGTACCTAGGTCGGTAGATTGTACTATTACTTTGAGGGAGGAGTTTGGTTGGGTAGACTCCGATCTGACTTTATACGACTTGGGTGAAGAGAGAAATGTGTTTGGCTTATTTTACATTCCTCGGGATGGGGGTGTTGTGGTTTGTTATGGTCAATTGAAGGCTAGGATAAGGTTATCGTTCTCACATCTTACTGTGGAGGTTTTGAACTTTTGTTGGAAAGACCCTTGTCAGCTCATGGGGAATAGTTGGAGAGTTTTTCATATGTTGGATTTGTTGAATGAGAGGAGTTATAACATCTATTTATCGGATATGCTTGAGCATTTTTCTGTGAAGAGGTTGCATGCTATAAATTTTAGTTTGTAGGTGGTGAAAGGTAAGTCTGTTGTGATTGTGGGTGTGAGTAAGGAGGATTGGGGGGCGTAGGCCCTTACTGGTTGTGAGTAATTACTGTCCTTCTCACTGGGAGTTGGCGAATCATACTATAAAATGGGATGGTAGGTCCTTATGTTATAGGTCATAGTGTATGTATGGTAGTTGATACTTTAAACGTTCTAACAACTTTATTTTGTTTTGCAGAGGTTGCTATTCGTGGGCATACGAACACCAAAGCTATAGAAGAGTTTGCTGGTTTGAGTTGGGAGGAGAAATGATCTGTCTTGGGAGAGCTTGCGCATTACTTCAAGAAGCGCGGAGGGGAGAAAATCAACCAGAAGAAGGTTGAGCAAAAGAAGAGGGCCTGAAAGTTAGTATTTAAGATCTCTGATTCTAGCTCATACACTGAGATGGATCGAGAGGATCAAAGGAGGGGGCCTATTTCTGGTGCTAGGACGGTTGGAGGAGGCTTTGGTAGCCGTCCTGTGTCTAGACGACCTGCAGAGGTGGGTGAGAGTGATAGGGGAGGTCATGGAGGTGGGAGTGCTGGGGGAGGTGGTGATGCTCCCGCTCCATTTTAAAAGCCTCAGTTGAAAAGGTGAACTAAGGGTGGCGAGCCTGAAGGGGCGAAGAGGACCCGACCTGAGTCTAAAGAATGACCTGTTATGGTGAAAGGTCCTACTTTGTCAGGTCGGGCTCCTTTGAAAAGGATGAACCTGAAGGAGTTGACCGTTGATGTTGGTGTGGCTGATGCTAGGGCATGAAGAAGGCTAGTGACACTGAACCAACTGCCCAAAAATGCAAAGGGTCTAGAAGTGCTTTCCAAGGTGATAAGGTTGGCGACTCTGATGTTTTGGATAGGACGGTCACCTATTACCACCCAGTGAGTAAGTTGACGCGGCTGGTGAAGAATAGGGACTGTAGTTTCAAGTCTTCACTGGTTGCGAATGAACTGTTGGAGAGTATTACCCTAGATGGAGATAGGTATTAGCTGGAGATTGGGAAGGATTAGGAGGCAAACCTGAAAGACATGGATCGCTTGCTGTGTTTTTTCAAGTTTATCTCTGACCTACGATTTGTTTTATGCTTTGTGATATTGACTCCTGACTTACTTTGTTATCTTGTCAGGTTTTGGCGATGTATAGGAAGTTGAGAGAGATGGCAACTATCTTTGACTTGTATAAGAAGGAGCTGGAGGTTGCCAAGGAGGGTTATGACAAATTGGTGGTTGTGTAAGAGGTTGAACCGGCTGAAGTGGTGGGGCTGAGGGCTCAAGTCGAAGATTTGGCTGGGAAGGTGGCTTTAATACAGCCATCTCTTGACTCTTTGAGGGTGGAGGTAGCGCATTGGATTGCTGAGAGCAAACAATCGCAGGTCGTTACTAAACAAGCTCAGATTGAATACAACGACTTGGTCGATCTGGTAGAGAGTGGTGATGTCTACGTTCTAGTGGATGATTACATGGAATTAGAACGTAAGTACAAAACCCTCAAAAGGTCTGTTGAAAGTGGAGCTACAACAGTAACTGTAGAAAGTATTATTGTAGATGGTAGTAGACAATTTGATCTACTAACCGACTGAAGTCTTTGCTCAATTTATCCCATACCAACCCGAAGATGCCGAATCGGAAGTACTTAATGCAAGTGGTGATCCGGCTAGTGGCTCTGTTGGTGAAGAGGGCTACCAATTGGACCCTTTGAATGTGGAAAATATGCCTCGTGTCAACTGATTTTGTTCTTCTTATGATGTGTTTGATGACGAGTGAATTTATTGAACTATTTTTGTTGCTGATACTGATAACTTTAATTTTTGATGGGGATGCTGAGGTTGTTTTCCCAGGATAACTTGAGGGCCTCTAGTATCTAACCGAATTTGTAGTAAGTAAAGTAGTTAAATTACTTACTTGTTTTGAGATGAGATTGTCAGTGAATTTTGTATGAATGTGATTGCTTCCCTTGCTTTTTGTTTTGTTATTTGATGACTTGTGCTGCATAGTAGTAATTTCGATGACATGTTATATTTTGGTAGATCGTCTGATGCCTGTAGATTGTAAGTGTTTGTGGACGACCTGATAGATGCACGTAGTTGGCACCTAGGTTTCTTCCTGTCCTTAAATGTGTGTATTGATTGAGTGGTTCCTTTTGGGGGAATTTCTTATTAATTTTTTACTCATAATTAGCTTTTGAGTGGGAATTATAGTTGAGTCAAAGTTAACTCTTTTTAAAGGCATTAAGTTGACTTGTGGTCCTTTTGGGGCTACCTTGGATTGGATTTGACTGATAATTAGCCTTTGCGTAGCAATTATAGTTGAATCATGGTTAATCCTGGCGTTGGTGTTCAGCTGATTTATGGTCCTTTTAGGGGACCGTTGATTTGATTTGATTGATAATTAAATGGTGTTTTTAGTAGAGTCATGCTTAACACTGGCATTGCAGTTAGGTCGGTTACTTTAATATCTTAGATCGGGCAGCGAGTGCATGATGCGTGGTACTCATGTAATGCAAGGAGAACATTTATACGCAAAATGCTGATAAAATTTTATTCATATTGATTGATACATCTGGAGAAAAATTATAGGTAAAAACGCTTGAGTAGAGTTATATTCCAAGGTCAGGGAAGCACATCACCAAGCTGTGTTTTGATCCAGTAAGCTCCATTTCCAACAACTCTATGAACTATGTTTGGGCCTTCCCAAATTGGGTCAAGCTTGGCTGGTGCTATGGTCCTCTTGAGGATTAGGTCGCCATCTTGGAAAGATCTTGGGACGACCTTCTTGTTATAATATCGTTGGATGGTTTGATGGTATCGAGCTAGGGATATTTCAGCATTTTCCCTGCGTTCTTCAAGAAGGTCGACTTCTTTGGATAAGATGTTGTCGCTTTCTTCTGATTCGACGATGTTAGAATGTGTAGTTGTGATTGTAAGTTCTGATGGTATTACTGCTTCTGTTTCGAAGCAAAGTGTGAAAGGAGACTTGTTGGTATTGGCTCGGGCTATTGTTCTGTATGCCCATAAAATGTTTTTGAGTTGTTCTGGCCATTGGCTTTTCTTGCTCTCCAAATTTTTTTGGAGATTCTCTTTGATGGATTTGTTTGTAGCCTTTGCCTGGCCATTCTTTAGGCATATCTAGGTGTAGAAAATGCTTGAGTGATGCGCCACTTTTGTAGGAATGCCTTGACTTATGTGCATGCAAATTGGGTTCCATTGTTCATGATGAGGGTGTGGGGTAGACCAAACCTTGTGATGATATTGGTCCATATAAAGTTGATGACGTGGGATTCCTTGACTTGAATAAATGGGATTACCTCAACCCATTTGGTGAAGAAATCTGTGGCTTCAAGAACGTCTTTGAGTCCTATTTTCTTTTGTGGGATAAATAGTCCCATGATGTCTAGCCCCCACATATGGAAAGGCCACGCGCTGACTATGTTGATCAACTCCCGTGCTAGACTTAGGTGGTTGTGACCAATGTTTGATATTGGTGGCATTTGAGAGCATACTTCTTTATCTCGATGTGCATATATGCCTGGCCAATAACCCTTGGGCAATTGCTTTATAAGCCAGAGATCTTGCTTGTAACGCCCGTATTTAAAATACATATTTATTTATTAATTTATTATTTTAATTATTTAGTTAAAATTCGTTGGATTGGATTTGGGATATGTGGGCCTGGTTTCTGGGCCTGAGTCTGTGTTGGGCTTGGGTTTCAAACCCAAGTATATAATCACATTGTTATAGAGAATAGGGTTTTGGAGAGAATAAAAAAAATATAATAAAAATGGAGGCGGCTTGTTTGCTCGAGCGTTGGAGCGCGACGACTCGGACTCGGAGGAATTCGTAGGAGCTGTTAATACAGGTGAGTAGCTATTTTTGCTATTTTACCGGATTTATAGTTTTTCGGGTATCGGTGTATATTGCCTAAGATTTCTGCTTATTGATACTGTTCATTATCCTGTTTTATTCGACGTCGTGCGTGTCATATTTATTAAACTTTGTTAAATATTGGAATTTTATTGAACTGTTGAAGTTTTAGAAGCTTGAAGCTTTGACAAGCGGTAATGGCGTCGCCAGACTGAAATAGAGAAAACTTCCTGATTGTTGGTTTACTAGGCTGTTGGAAGCTTGAACAACTGTGTTAATGGCGACCAGAAATCGCCCAATTTAAATTAAACTTTGTTGTTTGGGTTTTGTTTGGGTATTTGAATGGGTTGTTGGTAATGGGGTTAGGAGGATTGATTGAGGTTGGAAGGAGACGTTAATGGCTTCGACAGTTGTGAGCTTGGAGGTTGTCATGGGTGCTGTTGAAGCTTTTAGAGGGCGTTAATGGCGGCATTAAGAAAAATCGCCAGTAAAAGTTAGGTGAACTGCGGTTGTTGTTTTTTTGTGTTGATTGAAGATTGGGGTAGTAAGGGGTTGAGGTTTGGGTATTGATGTTCGAATGGGGGCTGTCGGAGGTTGTAGAAACCGTTAATGGCGGTGCGATTCTAGATCTAGTTTTGAAGAAATATATGGATCAAAGGATTTGAGGTGTTTGTGTTAATTAATGTTGTTTGGTTTTTTATGGGGATTAAAATCGATATGATGAAGGGGAGAGTTGGTGGCCTAGCGATTTGGTGGTGGGTGGTGGGAGGAGGTTCTTTGTCAGAGGTGGTGAGGAGGAAGAAGAACGCCAACCGGCTGGGCTTGGGCCTAATCGGTTGGGCCAAAAACCTTATTTTGTTTGGGCCTTTTCTAATTGGTTTTCTTTGGGCCGAACCAAGTTAAGTTCTGGGCCAGTTCTCTTTGTTTTGTTTTGGGCGAAATCTAGTAGTGTGTTGGGCCAGTTCCAAATTAAGTTGGGGACCAGTTTTGGTTTAGTTTGGGCCCAATTTAGGTTAATTTGTTTGGGCTAAAACTAATTGCTTTTCTTTGGACCAGTTTCAAGTTAGTTTTGGGGCGGGTCCATATAACTTAAAATAGATCTAATTGGGTCTTTAAATGTTCAGACTTTTGGGTTATAAGGTTTGGGGTTTGGGCTCGGCTAGTTGGGTCCGAACCGTTTCCTTAGTCATGAGCCCATGAGCCATGCACCTTTGACCTTAGCCATGAACCATGGCTACGACCCTGAACTGTTGAACATGGAAATGACAGTTTGACTTTGACCATGATGTGTTGACTTTGACAATGACAGTTTGACTTCGACCATGATGTGTTGACTTTGACCGTGACATGTTGACTTTGACTTTGACCGTTGACTGTGGAATGTTGACTTTTTCCAGTTTTTTTTCACATGTTTAAGTATATGGACAAATATAGTAATAAAATATTGTCGATATTGTATAACCTTGTTTGTTATTATCTAATTAAGATTTGACGTGAGTAGTGCGTGAAGCATATAATGTTTGACACGTAACTAGAGGGGAATTCTGATAATAAGAATTTGATATATATGTTTTTATGAGTATTAAACTACATACGGACTTTGATTCATGGACTTTAGATTTTTGGGATTTGATTGTGGACTGTGGACTGTTTAATTGTGCTACATTTTATGTTGTAAGTTGTATGGACAAATCAAATGCTAAAATGCTGTGGAAGCTTGTATAAATTTGGTTGTCATTATCTAATTAAGATTTGACGTTGATATTGTGACATTATATAATATGTTGGGATATATATTTTAAATGCAATAGTCTTGGAGGAATAAATGTATAAACGCTCCATTATTTTATCTGTGAGATGCTACTATGAGGTAGTATAGTATTGGTGAATATTTTCCCACGGGAGTGTGGCGTAGTGCAATAATATATTGGCACGTGAAAGAATGAAAGTGGTTATAAGATGTATTGAGATAATTCTAAATATATTTGGTTGAGTGCAATAATGTATTTGACATGCACGGGATATAGTGAAATGATTATTCTGAGATATATATGTTTGACACCTGAATAAATTACGTAACGAAAATCCTAGAACCTGACTACCACAACTCATGTGATTTGCCTTGTGTGGGCGTATGTGATATGATTGGCCCTTGTGTTGGGTGTATAAATAAGATGTTGATTGACCCATGTGTTGGGCAATCGTAGCCGAATGGTGGCTTAATTATTCCGTTCGCAAAATAGAACGAGACGCGCGATATTTTATGCCGAATAGTGGCAGTACTTGCATAATGTCTTTCGTGTGAGGGTTACATGGTGTGCGAGCATCCCGCTCAGGGTAGTTACGCACGGAGTGATTCATTATGTGAGGGGAGGCATGTGGATGTACATGTTCGGCATTGGGAAGCGATTGTGGTAGCCAGGGAAACTAGGTAAGACATAGATACGACGTGATTTTAGGGACACGCAAAGAAAGCCTGAAATAATCTAATTATGGTATTATGTTGGTTAATGAGGTATCTGTAGATAGATGTCTGTATATGGTTTTGCAGAAGTGTGGGTCAAACTAATTACTTGGGCAGAGACGACCCACTCTGTAATTGAGCATGAAATGCGATACGTATATAATATGCATGGTTGGTTATTTGTTTAGTTAGAACCTAAGGCGCCTCGATGGAGGAACTACATGCCTTATTTATTATACGTATAGTTTGTTGTGTGGTTAGTGGGAAGTTAAGGCACCTCAGTGGAGGAACTACCTGCCTTAGTTATTGAACTTACTGATGTTGTATTAGTCGTGGAAAGTTAAGGCGCCTCGGTGGAGGAACTAACTGCCGTATGGATTGTGTATATATTTGGTATAAGTATATGTTGTATTTTAGGGCTACTCACACCAAAGATTTTATAATCTTGACCGATTTGCATGTTTGCTTTATCGGGTGTGTTCATTAAATGAACATAGTTGATAAGTCTTGACAGGTTTTAATGTTGAAGAAGATTGGTTCTTTTTTCGTGGTTTGCGTTAAGCGTCGCATTTCAAGATAGGCTTTGTTTTTCTTTTTGACGATATATAGATTTTCAGTTGAGATAAAGTTATTTGCGTTTTCATTTGTTAATTTTTGTAATGAAGAGGACTTTTGTTAATTTGAAATTTTTATTGGTTTTTAAATTATTCGTATATTTAAACTGTTTATGGGTTTTTGGGAGTTGAGAGTGCGTCACACCTCGAAGATCGAAGAGTCGGGAACAAATATTGTTTTTCTGAATTCTATTGAAATTCGAGGTGTGACATTGCTCTTGCATGGTTGCCACATTCGCCTTTGTGAATTTTGTCAAAGATGAGTTGGCCTTCGTGTGGAGTTATGCACCTTAGGTTTCCTCCTGCAGATTTACGGAATAGTCGTCCGTTGATCACGGTGTATCTGGAAGCTCGAAATTGTATGACCCGAGCATTCCTTACTTTTGCTAGGAGCTCGCCATGTAAGATAAATTTAAAAATGGGCCTATCCAAGACTGAGTGATCTCTTCTTCAGATGAGGGCTAGAAGTCCGTGAGCACTACACCAGAATTGTTGAAAAACGACACCAGCTTAGGACTCTCATGACCGTCCTTAATTTAGGACTGTAACAACCGTCGTATATGGCATTAAGCCGTCCTAAGCTAAAATAGAGAATGGGTTTTAGTGTACTAAATACACGACAGTAGAGGTAGTTCTGGAACTCGTCGCTTATGCGGTTGGGCTAGTTTTTCTTTCTTGGGCTCACTGCCTTTTCGTTCTCGCGGCTCATTATTTTCCATTCTCGCGCTCATTGTGGAAAGAGAGAGAAAAAAAGGGGATGACTTCTAACAAACCGTTCAGACCTTCTGCAAGGAACAACAAAGCAAAGAACTTGTGAGCTTCTGTGAAATTGTAAGCTCTCTCTCTCTCTCTCAAAACATAAATAATATTTAGTTAATGATTTTAAAGCATCAAGTTTGTGTATTTTCGACTGATTTTTGTTTGTTAAATTGATCTATTGTTCACTAAATTGAAATGGGTACTTGAAACTTCGATCAAATCAAAGTTCTTTCTCCAAATTGAGGTAAAGTTCTTTCCTTTCTTCATTCTTTTGCATTTCTTATTGTTTTATGACTACGGATTCAATGGGGTTCGCTGAATCTATCATGGGTATTTTTTATTTCGATTTTTCTTTGATGGGTATGAAATATTAATCTATTTTTTGGTATTTGGGTTATGTTAATTTGATTGATATTGAATTATTTGGTGTTGCTTGGAATGAACAAAATTAAGTTTTCTCTGCACTCTTCTGTTTCCTGCTGAGCTGATTTTGAATCTATAATGCGTATACCTCAAATCTTGTGAAAAATGGGCAAGCATCTGCGACAACCAAAAAAAAAACATCCTTACACTCTTATTTATTGGACAATGTTTTTTCTAGAAATCATTTTAATTTTTGGGCATTTTATCCAGAAGCCCTTTTGTTTTCCGTTTTATAGATGCGAAAATATTGGGATAAAATACTGCATCTAAGTCCAATTGGATGACTGAGAAGAGATTTTAAACAAATGAAAGCAAAGATATATTTTGGAATGGTTTTAGGAAATGTTGTTTGCTTAAGATTCATGGTCGAATTAAAGAACACAAAACTCATTCAGCGTAACAAGTAGCAAGAAATAAGATGTCTTCTTGACTAAAGCAAGTTCCTGAGCTGCATCCCCATTTATTAAATGGTTACTCCCGCCTATTTAGAAGTTCAGTGAACTCATTTAATATATGGTTTGCTTGTACTGAAAGTTCCTCTTGAATGAAATTGTTTTCCCATGGGCCTAAAATAAACTTTTTTTGCTCTCGAGTTAAGATGAGTTCATCTTCATTTGTCAAAATTTGGTTTTGTTATGTGCTAAAAAAGCTACCATTTTGTGATTCTTGTGTAGTTAATGTTTTTGTATATGTCAAAACATACATGAAGTGGTCATTACATTCCATTTCAATTCATTTGATGTTATTAGTTGGGATTTTTACATTAAGAGGTTATATACGTATATTAGTGTCACGTTGGGTGATTAAAAAAATGTTGATGGGGTTGTTCTTGATTGTTTTTTTGTTTGCACCCAGAAATTCTTTGTATATATATAATATGTCGAAGGAGTTGCTATCATTAGGACCTTAGTTTTCTCCTTGGAACTTTTGACTAGTGGTCCTGACCTTAACACTTAGTAGTGCCCTTGAAGAAGAATAATGTATTGATTGACTGTTTAACTTCCTTATCAACACTCTTTTTTTTAGTATCTTTTGTCAACCTTTGCTGCGAGTATTTTTATTTGATCCATATATTAATTTAGCTAAGGCATGCATATTAGCTTTAGCTGAGGTATGCATATTAGGCTTATTAGCTTCTCTCACTACACCATAAATGCCAATTTGTAACAGAAGATGGATATATTTGTAACCAAATAACTAACGGATATAATTGTTACTTATCAAGTTTTCGTTAGTAAAATCGTAATAGAAAATGAACATATTAAATAAAAGGCAAAAAAATAAAGGATTAATTGTTCTACCCGACTAGAACTCTCTCAAACCCCGACTCTCCATGCTATTCAAACCTAGGGTTCCAAATATATCACCCGGATATGAAGATGAAGACGACGCATCTGGTTCGACCTTCGATTAAAACCGGAGGTACACCGTTATTTCTCTTGCTCACTTGAAATTTTTTCTACTTATTGTATCTGATTTGAAAGTGAAACCTTTACGGCGTTGCTGCTCTAACTTCGAGGTGGACGATGAGAGAAGGGTAAGAGAACTATCAAGTCGATTTCTTTGCATCGGCCAATCGAACCAAGTTAGTTATTCTAGGGTTTATTTTTCTTTTGCCCTTTTAATTTGCTAGCTTTAATTCAAGTTTTTTCCCCGATTATATTTAGCTTTTGCTTTTGGCCGGATTCCGTTTCTAATCCTTCTTTCAATTGCAGTTAACAGTCAACACAAATTTCAACTCTCGCTCTCTTTTCATTTCTTCTTCAAATTTCAAGCAAGGCAGGTGAGAATTAGGGTGGTTTAAAAAGCATAACACTGTGACTGTACCATGAGCCCTGTTAAATGTTAATCTGACTGTCAATTTTGGTAGTACTGTATGTTGTATGTTGGATCAGGAAATAAATTCCTTAATTTAAATTTTAATCTGACATCTTTGTTTATGACGTGAATTTTTTAGTGTTGGTTGATTTGTATCGTTTGATTTAAGATTTTTCTCACACTTAATATATTTGCAAGTACTAAAAGTGTATGTGCCTTAGTCCCAATGTTTGTCTTGCTTCTATGGCACCCAATACTTAAAACTAGGCGTTGTACCATATCGGATACTTCAATAAAAGGCATCATCCATGCAGCTGCAGGACTTTATCCTGCCATATCTGCATACCATAGACTTGCTTCTATATTACTGAACTCTTATTTAGTTCAAACAAACTCTATTTGTTCTGAAATCTTATTGGAGCGACCACACTTGTATTGGTGGGTTGCAGGGTTTATAATTACACTTCATTTTTACAATCAGTGAGCTACTTCCTTTAGAGTTGTGGACTTGTGAGTGCTCATTGAGATTAAAGAACCGATGCTCACCGGCGGTACCGAAAATTGAAATATCCAAAAACAAGTGGAAATTGTTAATTCACTTCACACTTGGGATAAATTGAGGATTTTGTACTTCAGCCCTTCTGTGTATGTCATTTTCTAGTCTGGCATTTATATTGCGCTATTTAGTCATGCAGATTGCAGAGTGATAAATTGATCTGTGACCACCAGTGTTTACCATTGCGTTTATCGTACTGATTATCCTATATTTGGTTCAATATAGTTCTAGATGTGCACTTGAAAACTATCATCTTAGGTATCCAAAATCTTAATGTTTTAGCGTGTAGCCATTATGCTAATTGACACTCTGTTGTTCAGATTAACATAATGGAGGATTTCATACTTTTGCATTTACTTCTGTTCAATATAGTTGTTAAAAGCTCAAACTGTCCATTTTGACTGTCCTTATGAATTCCAGCATTTAGTTTGGAAGTTCATGTCATCATCGTATTATATTTTCTTTGTGCTTTGATGTGAGCTATCCTGAAGTTGTCATGTTCAAAACTATATTTAATGTTTATTCTGCAGGGTTTCAGAAAATATGCCACTTTATGATATTCTAAATGAGTTTCAGAAGGGTCACAGCCATATAGCTGTTGTTCTAAAGGATCTTTCTCACTCAAACGAGGTGATGCATGTGGAGCCTAAGCTGAATCGCAGAAAGCACAGGGTCCCATCTATTAAAACTGTACATGCGGAAGGTGAGATGAAGAATAATTTTCTGTTCTCTTTTGCATGTGTGGTAGCTAGCTTGGTTGGTAAAGTCTTCACTTTGTTCGTATACATGGTTCACACCCTCTACCACTGTTTGCTCTTCCTCGCTAGTTTATAGTGACTTTTGTCCAAAGAAGTAGAAATACATAAATAATGCTAATTTTCACTTATCTCAGTTATTGGGACTCCATCAAACCTGTGGAATGTGATATTATATGTTAAAGAATAACTCTCAAATTTTTGGTGAACTTTGAGAGTGGTTAAATTCTTCTTAGGCTCAGGTTCTAACTCCGGCTTAGATTTCCACTCGGGGTTTCTCAAATCCTTTTCCAGGGAAACCTCCACTCAGTTACAGAGTGGAGGGAACAAATTATGTGTATTTCCCTTGATGGGCTGTTTTCATACATTAAAACTAAATGTTATGTATATGGCATAACTATATAGGTTTTACTGATCCAGCAGTCCACTTCAACCTTTATATATGGCCACGACCATCCTATTTATAAAATAACAGCACTTGCTTCCATTTCCCTACATACTTTAGGGACGTACAGGGTCCACAAACCCAATTGTCAATTAAATTTATGAAATCAATGTCTGACCATGCAAGGTCAAACTAAAAGTACAGAAAAACTTGCACATCATAGTGCCTTGTGCTTATAGATGAATAGAATATGTTAAATCAGAGTCAAAATATACATTTCTTTATTTCATTTAATCTGCAACTCGAGTGTAAGCACAGAGGACTATAACTGAGTTATTCTCAAAACACTGGAGAAAAATGATTGCTGACCATTACAAAATATTCTAGCGTTCGTCACACAAATAACAGTACTACTCAACTAACACTAGTAATTCTCATATAATTATCATTTCTGTATAGGTTGAGTCAAAGTATGAGTTATATGCAGTTGTGGTACATACTGGCCTTACATCGACATTACTTCTGCTTCATCCGTTCTTCTCCACAAACATAGCACAAGTTGGATGACTCAAAGGTAACGCTCACAAATTTGTCTTTTATCTGGTCAGGAATGTTGACAGGTGTACGTCCTGATGCAATCATTTTGTTGGTGATCTTGCATCGGACTAACTGGCAAAAAAAGGTAGTGCAGACTTAATAAATGTTATTTTTATGAGTATATTGTTGTTATGTTCCATGTGTAAGCTTTCCTTCACCTTAAGATTTATTCATTTAGATTTTTCAGTGCTAATTAGTTCCGAGGGTCAGTATTGAATTAGCTACATTTGTGTTTATTATTAGCATGTTCGCCCGATAAATGGAGGTCGTTCAATTAGCCGAGACGTAGATGGCTTTCCAGTGATGACATGCAGCTAATTGATTATTCTCTTGTTTATTTGATAGAGAATGAAGTGAGTGAATCTAATAATGTTATCACTTATCAGCATTAGCTGTCTCTCAAGTCTGTCTTACCCAACTAGTACATTTTAGCAACTTAAAGCAAATATTGGTAGACTATCCAGAGGATTAATCTTCTGGCAGGACTTGTGTAGTTGATCGTTTTTTTGTTCTGCCCCTGATGCCTTTTAAAATTCTCAGCTGGAGCATTCCACACTTGTCTTAAAATTGGTCTCCCTAATACCTGCCCAAACAAACTCTTCAAAGCTTTTTTTTATTGGTCATACCACTAATCATCTTATAATGTTTCATCTATTGTGCTTTGTGTGGATGCGCACTCATTCTATTTGCTACCATCCATATGCAGATGTGATGTGGATATATTATTGCCTATATGTATTTTACTAACAATGACTGTTATGTAAATGGGTTGTAAAATTATATGGTTGCCTCAGTATGTTTGCACGTCTGTTTTCGTAGTAGGGACCTAGATTTCAACAAACCCAATGACTTTGTCCTAAGGAGTATGATAACCTTGCATCTGCTTTTGGTATGTCCCATTGCATTAAGGACACATTGGTCGGATTGTCTATTTCATGAATCCAGCTCAACCTTCCCTTCCCCCTGTTAAGATAAGTGATGAACTTCTGTTGAGTATTTGTATTGGTTTCTGTTGGTCTATTACACTTCACACTATTGTGATCCACTTTGCTATTTGTTTGGTATTCAAAAACTCATATTATAGTGTTGTTGCATCTGGTGTCTGTTCAAAACAAGGTGCTGGAAGTTGCCATCTTCTTGGACTGTGTAACTGATTTGGGTTCTTGGTCACCATGTTCCTGGTATGTTCATTTTTCACGGAAGTACATAACACATACATCATTACATCCTACCAATGGGATATAACCATCTATTGAAAATTATATTTTGCACTTAATTAATCGTAGACCATGAGCTTACATGGCGTTGCTGAAACCAGAAGGTGCATTTTTATGGTACTATTGGCTTGTTTAATCCTTTAGAAATCATTGGGATGAGAAGTACCTAGCTAAAGAAGGTACTCAACACTAGCAATCCATGGTGATGTTTTCTTTAGATGCTAATATTTATTTGCTTTAACTTTAGTCTGTTTACACGGACTTAGCTGGGATAACCTTGCAAAGGCCTGCTTCGTGCAGGGTTTGTACACTTTGAGGAATAATATTGTTAAGTTGCATGCTGCCTATATGTGAGAGGGATGACCTAGATTTCCATGTGTTGATTCAGGAATGCCTTGCTCCCAGCTGAAAGCCTATTTGCAAATCAACTATTGTTTAGAAGTTCCGGGGAGTTTGTTGGATTTGATAAGAATGAGTACACTTCTAGAAGTGGTGGGTAAGCGATGGTTGTTCAACAAATATGGAAGGTAAAGACTTTGTGAAGTAGACTAAATATCAGTCCACTGTTTGTTATTTTATTGTAGTGATGTGAAAGCCATGGTTTGCAGGCTCATGACTACAAGAAGATGTTTTTGATTGGAGATGGTGCTACTGACCTCGAGGTAAGAGAATTCTTCCAAGCCTCCTTTATACCCAGATGGTGTTTGTTATAAAAGTAAAATACAGGCTCCCTTGCATATCTTCAAATTTTGGATCCCAGGGAAATTAAATAAACAAACTTCTCAGTGGAAGTAGATTCTGAACAGAACAATCATGCATTATCTTGTTATTCATTTGTTTAGTATTGTTTGTAGTATGTAAGTTCCAGAACCGTTCGCGTGATTATCTTGAGCTGATCCAAAGTTGCTACTGTTGGGCCAAAATGATATAAGGCCTTCTACTTCAATAATCTTGTAAACTTTTTAACATTATATAGTATGGTATGTCCCCTAATGATATTTAACTCAATTTTCTTCATCTTTTGCCCTTAATATGGTATGTCCCCTAATAATATTGGTTTACTTTGTGCAATCCTGATTATAAAAGAAGTTACATGCGTAACTCTTTCTTTTAAGGTACTCTAATTAGATACTTGTGTATTTGTTCTTGTAGCAAGCAATGGTTGGATTGTTCAGTCCACTCAACACACTAAAGACAAACCATGTGTGGGAATATGGATTATCTAACACCAGAAATGGTAGAGAACATGACCCTTGTTTTTCTTTGTTATGAATTCCTTATGGGACCCCACCATTTTAGACTATTTCCAAGTAAGTCGCATGGCTAGCGATTCCTTGAATTTAATTAGCTAGAGGTATATGTATACTCTATGTTTCTTGCTAATGTAGAAATACGATCTACTGATTATGAGGTGCATGATGGAGGCTTCAAACTGCGTGCTTTATAATGATTTTCGGATTGCATGCACTGGATACCAGTATATAACTCCATTCGTGGAGAGAGTTTTGCCTTATCATGTGTTGAAGGCCGGATAAATGTTTTTTCTTTTTGACAGGAGTGTTTTTTTATATTTAAGGTTGGAAGCTTACTCTATGTTGCAAGTGCTATTGAGGCTGGGAGACTCGTATATATTAGCTTAGGGGCCATTTGTTTTTGCCTTTCTAAAACCTCAAGGTCTTATAACCTCTTATAAGATGTGGCCCAGTGATTTTTGACATATTTTTGGTTTGTTTTTTGCCTCTTATAAAAAGCATTATACTAGAAATGTCTTATAAGAGGTTCCAATTCTATAAGTACCAAAATTGGATCTACTTCAATTTTATAAGTCTTATAATTTGAAAAATGACTTAAACACCCCCGTCCATATACTCCTAATCTCGTTTATCTTTTCTTTTCTTTTAATTATCTTTTTCTCCAAATAACTCCATTGCCCTAGCCACCATCGGCTACTACCACCACCACTGCCGCCACTACCACCATCATCACTACCACCACCATCATCACCACCACCACCAAACTATTAAAACTACCACCACCACTGCCGCCACTACCACCACCATCATCACCACCACTACTATCACCACCATCATCACCTCCACCACCACTATCACCGTACTATTAAGACTATTACCACTACCATCACTGTGCTATTAAAACCACCACCACCACCACCACTACCACCGTGCTATTAAGACCAATATCATCACCTCCACTACCACTACCATCACCACCACTACCACCGTATTATTAAGATTATCACCACCACCACCATCGTGCTATTAAGATATCCACCACTTCTACTACCACTACCACTACCACCACCACTACTACCACCACTATTACTACCACTACTACCACCGTGTTATTAAGACCAATATTATCACTTCCACTACCACCACCACCGTGCTATTAAGACCACTACCACCACTGCCATTTAAAGTAGTTTCCTAAAATTGATATTCTAATTATCAAAATTGATTTGAAACCGAAAAACAAACTATATCTTTGTTTCAAATTAATCTATTCATGTTAAATGTGATGTAAAGTAGGGTTATATTTGTCAAATAACTATCTATAAAATGTTATGTATTTGTTTTTTCTATTTTTATAAGTGATTATAAAAGGAATTTAAAATGAAAAACAAACCACTTTATAAGACCATCTTATAAGACCCTCTTATAACACATGGTCTTATAAGACCCTCTTATAACTTAATCTAAAAAAACAATTAGTGTTGTACGTGAAGCATTGCTTACTTCAGCGACAATGTCTTCGCTTAGGCGGTAAGCAATTAGCTACATATCTTTGTATGGAGTGGCGCTGAATTGATAATGCTCCTGCTGTGTTAACGTTGTTTGCCTCTGCTTGGGCTACCTGCTTGTTCTATCTCTAGAAAACTCTTAAGGCTATTTACCCTCACGAAAG
Organism: Coptis chinensis; assembly: GCF_015680905.1. Classification (NCBI taxonomy): domain Eukaryota; kingdom Viridiplantae; phylum Streptophyta; class Magnoliopsida; order Ranunculales; family Ranunculaceae; genus Coptis; species Coptis chinensis. The sequence continues at coordinate 62,737,185 of NC_141464.1, read as the reverse complement.
GTTGCGATTCACATGAAAGAACAAAATGCGCAAAGATTATGAAGATAGGAATTTCAAATTGTTTTTTTTTTTTTTTTTTTTTTTATGTTCTTATTCTGCCTTGTATACGTTAAAAGCCTAGTTGTTGGCAATCAAAAGCTTGAAAACATTGTAAATTTTGAAAATTATTATCAATGGATTATATATATATATATATATATATATATATATATATATATATATATATATATATATATATATATATTTTGGAAATGTGTTGTTTTAGTGTGTAGCTTTTGTGTAATTGATTTTAAGATTTGAGAAATCTCAAATTAGATAGCAATTATTAGCAAGTGTCCAGGGAAATATAGATTCGAAAAAAAATTATTAAAAAAAATATATTTAAACTAATACGATGGGGAATAATGTTGTTAATTGACTGCCCCAAAACAAAATGCGACGGAAATGTATGTCGTAAATGTTATGACACAAAATTACGACGGCTGGTTTTGAAAATACGTAGTGCTGGTGTAAAGGTAATTTATGACGGTTTCTAGTGTCTTAAACTTAACGACGGCATAAACTGTCTCACCTCTGTCGCAATTCTAATTCAATTTATCACTTTTTTTCCCGTCGTTAATATTAACGAAAGGGCTATTCGCGACGGACTCTAAGACACTATTTTGCGTCCCAAATCTCAATTTAGGACGGATTTAACCGTCGTTTTCGGCCATTTCTGGTGTAGTGGAGGCTATTGACACTTTTATGTTGGTAGGCGGGCCTCTCTAGGATGTCAATGTAAACTGTTCTGTGACATGGATCTTGGGTTTTTAAGGCTAAGAAAGCCAAGCTGTCTGTATGTCTGTTATCCTCTCGGGGAATGTGTTCCAAGGATAATGTTGTGAACAAGCTGATGATATCATTGACGACCTGAGCATACTTGGCTAAGTTTGCTCCATTTGTCAAATAGTCATTGGTGCTCTGTTTGACGATTATTTGTGAGTTACTGTACGCTTTGAGCTTTCAGACTTGTAATTGTTGTGCCATGCGGAGGCTTGTAATTAACCCTTCATATTCTGCTTCATTGTTAGATATTGCGAAATCGATCTTTATTGACTTTTGTAGCTGGGTTCCTTCTGGTGAAGTTAGCATAACCCCCAGTCTACTACCGTTGTTGTTGTAAGCTCCATCTATGTAGAGGTGCCATGTGTTTGGGGTGGTTGGTTAATGGAGTGAAATAATAGGCTCGGGTTCCCAGTTGACATCTTCGATGGGGAAGTCAGCAAGGAAGTCTGCAACGACCTGACCTTTGTGAGATGTTATGGGAAAACATTTGATGTGATGTTCTCCGAGTTCTTCATCCATTTGGTCATGTGGGTTATTTTGTTGGTGGAACTCAAGACCTGCTTGATGGGTACATCTGTTAAGACCTTGATGTCGTTAGCCTGAAAGTATGGTCGAAACTTGCAAGCATAGTATAACAAAGATAACATTGTTTTCTCAATTGGAAAGTAATGTTTTTCTGAATCTGCCAATGTCTTGCTGGTGAAATAGACTAGTTTTTCGATTCCCTCGCTTTCGCAAAAAAAGATCGAGCTGATGGCAAAATCGGTAGTCACAAGGTAAAGCCCCATTGTTTCTCCTTCATTTGGTTTAAACAGAATGGGCGGAGTTGATAGGTAAGGCTTCAGGTCGTTGAAGGCTTCGTGGCATTCGTCTATCCATGTGAATGTTGCACCCTTCTTTAGTATTTGCAGGAACGGTCTGCATTTGTTAGATGTACGTGAGATGAATATGTTTAGAGCTGAAACCATGCCAGATAGCTTGTGAATTTGTTGTTTGGAAGTTGCTTCTGGCATTTCAAGGAGAGCTCGTATTTGTTCTGGGTTTGCTTCAATGCAACTTTGTTAAACGAGGTATCCTAAAAATTTCCTTGAGGCTACCCCAAATACTCACTTTCCTGGGTTGAGCTTCATCTTGTTTTGGCGCAATCTTTTGAATCCTTCTTGTAGGTGAGCAATGTGGTCGCCAGCCTTTGCGCTTTTAACTACCATGTCGTCTATGCAGACTTTCATAGTGTCTCTCCCAAAGTCTTTGAACATTTTTGTGACAAGTCTTTGGTAGGTCGCGCCGGCGTTCTTCAAGCCGATTGGTAGGACGTTGTAGCAGAACGTTCCTTTCTCGGTTATGAAGGACGTCTTTTCCTGGTCTTCTTCTGCAAGTGGTATCTGATTGTATCTGCTATATGCATCCATAAACGATAGAAGTTCATGTCCGCAAGTTTGATCTACCAGTATGTCAATCCGGGGTAGGGGAAGCTGTCTTTTGGGCAATGCTTGCTGACATTGGTGAAATTGATGTAGAGTCGTACCTAGCCATTTTTCTAAGGAATGGCTACAATGTTAGCTAACCAAGTCGGGTATTCGACTTCTCTAATGAATCCAACATTTTTGAGCTTACCTATCTCTTCGTTGATGGCTTTTTGAAATTTGAGTGCTAGTTTCTTAGGTCGTTGTTTGATAGGCTTTATAGTTAGATCTACATTTAATTTGTGGTAAGCGACTTGAGGGTCGATTCTTAGCATATCGATACACGACCAAGAAAAAACATCTTTATTGAGAGATAGAAAATTGACAAGTTGCTCTTTGAGCTTGGGGTCTAAATCAACCCCTCCATAGACAAATTTTGGGTCATCATTTGTGCCCCAAAAGACTTTCTCTCAAGGTTCGACTTGTGCTTATTTTTCCTTGAGCTTGTCTCTTGCTGATGCTGGAGGGCTGGAAGCTTGAGGATCTTGCAGCTATGGGATGTCGTTTGTCTGGACGACATGAGGTTTGGCCTTGGCTGTTGTGCTTACTTGATTGCATCGATGAGCTTCTAGTTGGTTGTTTCTGAGCTCCATGATGGAACTGCTTACTTGGTGTAAGGTTGATGCACTACTACAAAAATAGTCATTAACTACGGTTGGTCAAATGATATATACCACTCTGTTCTTAATAACAGTGACTAATAGTCACTTACCACGGTACAATTCATGTATCTAGTTTTGGTACAAGCAAATACCACTGTTTACATGATACAGTGGTATATAATACGCCTAATACCATGGTACAACCAAATATCGGGTAATTTGTTTTTAGATATCCACATATCCCACTGTTTCTGAAAAACGGTTGTTTATGTTTTTGGAAAATCACACCTACCGTGGATAAAAAGTGGTCTATCCAAAAACAACTCGCTTGAAAAAATAAAAATCGGGAAAAAAGGGGGGCAAAAGCTCTTGGCTAAAACTCCCTCTTTCAACTTCCTGTAAATCGACGGCTAGGGATTTTGCTTTCCAATTTCTACTCGATCTCTCCCCAATTTCTTTTACTCGATCTCTCTCCCCAATTTCTCCCAGTCGCGTTATTTATCTCAGCGAGGTCTATGGAAAATTTTGGGAAGATAATCCAAATTTTGGTTTAATAGTAATCTTTATCTCTTATTACTATGCCACTGATGTATTATTTCAAACAAGCTTGCTCTATCTCTCTCTCCCGTGGATAAAGTGGCAAGGTTACTTTTTTTTGTGCAAGTAAGTTCTTGGCTTTTTTTTAAAAAAAAACTTTACTTAAAATATTGTAAGGTCGCTCTTATTACTGAAATTAAAGATTTTTTTTTGCAAAATTTGGACTCAAATTTTGGGTATTTTAATGTAAAAAATGGACTTTGTTGCTATTGTAGCAAGATGATTGGTTTTCTGAATTAAAATTTGAGCTCTATATGAAGATCATTGGTCTCATTGTGGAAGTGAAATGCCACCTGATTTTCTTGAGGATAATGGGCATTGACCGATAGATAACCTTCTGTTGAAATGGTTGTTCACTTGTTGAGGAGGTAATAAAATATAAGGCTAAGGAAATTTTAGTTGGTGTGTAATTATTATCCTTGCATTTTTGAGAACTTGTTACCTTTTATTTGGGAATTTGTTAAAGGGCCAACTTAGGTTTTAACTTGCCTGTTAGTGGCTTGTAGAGCCTTGGCAATGGCCTATAACAGCCTGGGATGGCCTGGTAGAGGCCTTGCGATGGCCCGTAGTGGCCTAGCATGGCCTTTAACAAGCGAGACAATAGTGATATCAATTGTACTACTAGTTCGAATACTCCTTCAATTCGATGGAGAAAAAGGGAGTTGATTGGTTAAGTTGTGGTGCTTTTGGTCGTGTTTCTATGGGAATGAATCATGATTCTAGAGAGCTTCTTGTTCTTAAACAAGTCAGTTTGTTTTTATATAATTTTGAACTTTCATGGCCCATGGCCTATATCTTGCTCATCATATTTTCATTGTACATTTTCATCTTTTGATTGCTCCCTTTCAACCATGGAGCAATAACTATTACTAAGATTGAGTTTATAAATTTTTTTCACACAGTTTTGAATAATCTGTTTTCCAGGGTTACGTTTTCTTAAATAGGCCATGGGCTTTTGTTCAATAGCTGGAAAAAGCAACAATTGAGGAAGAGTAAGTTTATCTTCAAAATGATGGTGTTTCTCTGCTTCCTTCTTTTGAAATATAAATCATAAAGTTTGTGCATTCTACGGCCATTTCAGATATATTCTGATGGCGGAGCCTGATCACGTATTTGTGAGACCTCTGCCAAACTTGGCACGTGGAGGCTATACAGCAGGATTTCCATTTTTCTATATCAAGCCTGCTGAAAATGAGAAATTAATAAGAAAATTTTATCTGGAGGAAAAGGGTCCTGTCACAAATGTTGATCCCATTGGCAATTCTCCTGTAATTATCAAGAATGTAGAGTTTCTTGTTGATAATGTAGTTCAGACAAACCAATTATATAATAACTGCTCATGATTTAGTCTCTATACGTTATAGTGTTCGTGGTACATCCATATACTAACTGGTTACTGGCTCTTCATTTCCTCCTCTGTTTAGCCCATATTCCCATAATTTATTGAAAAGTTTCAACGTCATTAATTGATTGTGATGAGAAATTTATGGAGATTTGGAGATGCCCAATATATATTGATTAGGGTAGGATAGACTTGGACCCCTATCTAGTGTATACTTTACTCTCATTCCTTTTATTTTATTTTGTACCAATGCACCCTTAGGTCCGTTTTACCAAAGTTAAGATAACCACTCTTATGGAACCTTAGTGCTGGGTGTATCTCCGCCAGTCTACTATTATGTGTACAATGATAACTGCATGTATTAAGATTCACACGCTGTCACAGGCGGTGTTTAATTGTTCATTAACATGTAGATTTTTTGTGATGTATCAATGGACAAGAAGTTGCAAAATCAGGATGGGCATGTGTATACTGTGTGGTTCATTCGCATTGCATGATTCTGTAAAGATACTAAGGGAATGTAAAAGTTGTAACCACTCATCCAGAAGGCGAGGTGCTCGGGCAACAATAATACTAATTAGAGATCACGATCGTAAAATGATTGTCATTATTACTATTGTTACTAATGTCGTTGCTACTGTTAAAGGTGTTGCTTTTCTTTGTATTACATTGCTGTTATATTGTCATTTTTGTTATCTCCCTTAGCATTTCAGGTGATGTTGCATTCTCTGCTTCATTTGTTGCTTGTCAAAAATGTCATGTCCACATCTCATTAGAACTAAATTTCTTGAATACAGTCCATGCTGAAAAAAAATTCCCCTACATGGATGAATGTCTCAATTAGTATGAAAAATGATCCAGAGACTGACAAGACTTTTGGATGGGTGCTGGAAATGTAAGTGAAATTTCTATAAAGGTTCCTTCTATGTTCAGTGTGAATCAATTGGTGCATATAGCTCCATATGTTGTTGACATGCTATCTATGTTTCTTTTATTTTTTGTATCAACAAGGTATGTATATGCTGTTGCATCTGCATTGCACGGCGTGCAACATATTATGCGAAAGGACTTTATGATACATTTTTTTTTTTTTTTTTTTATCTCATATAAGTTGTGATAGATAAAAAAAAATTATCTATGTCATGTGCTAAAACGTTTCAAAATTGGTGAAACAGCCCCCCATGGGATCTTGAGGTTGGAAAGAATTTTATTATCCATTATACTTATGGATGTGACTACTCTTTGAAGGTGAGTCGCATTTTTCCCATTTAATTGTAAACTCCTTTAGGAATTGATGATGGTTTTCTCTTTTCTCATTTGGTTTTATTTATAAGTAATGCTAATCCTCCTTTTGTAGACACATTCACATGAATGGGATAGATGCATTATTGGTTCTAAAGTTATCTATTTTATTAATTGATACATTTACAAGGGAAGCTAACATATGGAAAAATTGGGGAGTGGCGCTTCGACAAGAAATCGTATCTTCATGGTCCTCCACCAAGAAAACTTGTCCTTGCCACCACCTGGAGTTCCGGAGAGTGTGGTATGCCATATGCCTGAAGTTAATTATGCTATTCATACATAACGTTATATCTTTACGTTTGTGCTAGCATTTAACACCCGATAGCTATAAGAAAACTTCATTAGTCCTCAGTCCATTACATTCAAAATCTTTCAACTGCAGGTTATGTTGGTGACAAAGGTGAATGAGGCCACAACTAATATTCCTGGATGGGACACATTTTAAACTTGTGTTAAAATAGTTGAAGACTAGTGTGTTCAGTTTTGTTGGTTAACTTTTCTAGTACTTGAAAGAAATGAGCTAAGTACTAGAAAAGTTTTAGAATTTACTGTTGAAGAAGAAAGTTTTAACTTACTTGGGGTGTTTTGTTTCATGAAAAGAAATGAGGGGCATCGGTTTATATAGTTACTTTGAAACAAGCTCCTGCAGCTCATTATATTGGTGATGATTTGAAATTGGAGAGTGATGATGGTATTAGATATGGAGGAGTTGGTCACCATTATTTTGATGTTTTAGATAGAACAAGTTGGTTATTATTATTTTGATATTTTGGATGGATGGAACAAGTTCAAACTTCTTTTAGCAATTCAATGTCTAAATTTATTTCTTTTGTTTGTTGCACTATGAATTGTTTATTTGAGCAATGTGTTTTTAAATCAAATGTGGATATGGTGAAAATGGACAGGTTGCAGGTTCCAAAGTTGAATATGATGAAAATCGAATAATTAGGGGCTTTTATTTATAATTTTTTAAATGTCTATAAACCACGGTTTTGTAAGAACTAAGGTGTAAGGATATTATATAAACCACGGTTTTAATCCAACCGTCATATATAGCATCACTATTTTCCACGGTTTCACCTCGGATGAGAAAACTATAAAGACTATTAACCACGGTTCGGAAATCCAAATACCACTCTTTTAGCTAAAACTGTGGTATATAATAGGTACTTTTTACCACGGTTCTGTTAGAAGTATTTGTCACGGTTGTTGTTACCACTGTTTGAAAATAGTGGCTAAAGGCTTTTTACCACTATATATAACAGTGGTATATGAGCTTTTCTGTAGTAGTGATGGAACTGCTTGGATCTAGTAAATCCACCTACATCCTAAGATGGTAGTGTATGATGACTTGGAATCTATCGCACTGAAGCGTGTTGAGGTTTTAACCATGTCCTCTTTTTCTCCAATGGAAACTGGTAGGATGACATCTTCAATGGCATCTTTGCGGTCTCCATTGAATCTGTAGAGTGGCGCATTTGACTCTATCATTACTGAGTTTGGTAGGTGCATATCCTTGTATGCTTGGTAGAAGAGGATGTCGCAGGAACTGCCTAGATCGATTATGACTCGTTTGACTACCCATCCGTTGATCTTGACGAGCACTACCAGAGCATCATTATGGGGTAGGCACACCTTGTGGAGATCTTCCTCGGTGAACGATATTGCGGTTGTAGTTTGAGAGCTGGTAGGAGCGATCACTTCAGCTTTATGGGATAGGTAGTAGATTTCTTGCAGTGCTCCTACGCGCTTGCGTTTTTCACAACTGGAGGTCTCATTACTGGAGGTGTCTGTAATCATGTGGATTACCTTTTCCTCGCTGTGATCAGAGGAGTGTTGTCTTCTGTTGTGCCTCAACCAACTTGGAGATTTAGATCGTCGGGCTGTTACTTACGCTCGCTTCTTCGGCGGCGTGTCGTTCATGACTTCGACTCACCTTACATTGTGGTTGGCATTCAGTTTATGCCTGAGGTCCCTTTCTGGCAGGAACTTTTTTAGTTTTCCATCTTTGACTAAGTCTTGGAGGTATTGCTTGATGCTCCAACATTCATCGGTGTAATGGTGGTGGAGTTTGTAGAAGTGGCAGTATGGACGTCCTGGTATTGCTATCACCTTGTTGATGTTTGGTTTGAAGTAAGGTGTTGTATATATCTTCTTCAGGATATGGCTTGGCGTCCTGGAGAAGTTGGAGAATTTGCTTTTGGTGTACGATGGCTTGTGGGAGTTGGTGCCCTTGTTGTTGCCTGAGTACTGATTGCTTTCTTTGTGTCCCTGTTTGTCGCCTACTACGAGGGCTTCTTTGCCTTTGCGCTGGGCCATTCCATTCATTCTTCGTACTTCATGTACTTGTCGACTCTATGGTACAGGTCGTCTAGGCATTCTGGCTTATTGTGCATGAGAGACCCTGCTAGTTCGGAGTCGTCTAGGAAGGCATTGGTGAATGCCAAGGTTGCAAAGCTATCTTTGAAACGTCCTAAGGAAGCGCGAATAGTACGTCTCGCCGTGTGCTTGTTTCAGTTGGAACAACGAGTCTAGGTCGGTTTGCTTCTTCCTATTGTGGACGAACTCTATTGTGAATGTCTCGGCCAGCTTGTCGAAATTGTGGATTGAATCAGGAGTTAGCGTGTAGAATCAGTCTAATGCTCCGTCCTTCAAGCTGGATGGAAAGAGTTTGCATTTTAGGTAGTCAAAGTTTGGAGCACTGTAGAGAACCAGGATTTGGCTGGAACGAGCTATGTGTTGGCTTGGACACGAGCTACCGTCGTACAATGGGAACTTTGGCTGGATAAAATTAGAAGGAAACTGCTTGTCCCTGACTTCAGTGGTGAATGGTGACTGATAAACACCAAAACTATAATACTAAACCCCGAGAGACATAGCATTTTGGTTAATTATGTGTTTAATAACATGAAATAATTATATTTTCGTACTTTTGTAGGTTTTCGCAGTTAACGTGAATATGATGATAAAACATGCATCAAAGTACGGGAATACTTTGCATACATGAAGTCTTCCCACTCATCCCCAGTGAAGCCTAACATAGCCTGACTAGAGCCAAAGATTCTAAAGGGACAAAACCAGTGCAGAACGGGCCATGTGTAAAGAAGTAGCAAACTTCCGAAGCTCACATCTTCCAAACCTGGACGCCGATTTCGGCAAGTGAACTGCCAGAACAACCAGGGCGACAAGCTCTACGCAAAGACAGAAAGTTGTAAAAATGCTAAAATCCGAGCCACCACTAGACACAGCACGTGGACCCATTCTGCGGGCCCATAAGACATGATGAGTCATCATGCATCGACAAGTGGCAAGACACTTGTGTGCCACCTTGCAAATAAAGAAAAGACAAAACAAAATGTAATGCATGATTTGATGGTGCAAATGAAGAAAAAAACAAAACAAATTAAAACAAGAAAAGACAAACTTTGTTAATACAAAGTTTGGATTGTTAGTAATTGGAAAAAGACAAAAAAAAAAAAAAAAAAGGGCTTCACGTGAGGGGGGTTATATATATTTGGTGATATGAGAGAAAGGGGGTTAGACTTTAAACTTTACATTCTTGCATATTTCCTTCCATACTTTACATTTCCTTAAGTAGCTTTTCATTTCAAGCTTTTGTATCAAGTACTGTAAGTATTCACTTCAATAAAATCTATTTTCATTCAAGTTAAATTCTTGTTCTTCAGTTACTTCTCTTTATTTATTCATTGTATACATCAAATACAATCAATCCATCCAAGGACCATGAGCTAAAATCCTTCCAAGGGGAGGGTTAATGATGCTCATGTGAGGATCAGGTTACCATTTAATGTTCCAGTATCACTACTTAGGAATTAGGCTTAGATTATGCATCCGGTCCTAAAATGATTGAGACTGGCCAAGTTTGGAGTGTTGATGCTCTAGAATAGTCTTGCGAGAGACTTAGTTAAGTCTCGCGCGAGACCCTATGGTGGCCGTTAGCCCTCAGGTTTGTCCAGCTTGATCTAGAATCAAACTAGGAGCTGAAATGATATTCCAGAGATAGAATATTAGTTCCACTCCTTATGCTAGTGAGATGAGCTCAGAGATGAGTGCATCTCACTAGGGATCGATAGTCGACGCCGTTTCGGGTTTGTTTATAAACTCGAAACGGATTAGAGTTGTAGTGATATGGTACTCTAACTTTGGAAACTGATTTTGCATGATTATGGTTAGCCTTTTTCCTGTATCTATATCCCTATTCATTTTACATAGAAATAAATCGTTGTAATTTTTCGTTACTTGCATTACCATTAATTTACCTAAACCAGAGAAATAACCTAAAATCCTACTCACTAAAAGCTGTAAATCCTGTTGTGAACCTTGTCGAGCCCTAAGGTATGGACGATCCCTTACTCGACCTATCCTAACAACCCACGTGAGTAAAGTAACTTGACTAATCGGACGTTTACGGACTTTGGACTGCGAACTTAAATGACAAAACCTGAAATTACCATTTATCAAGTGCCGCCGCTGCACGCCTAAGGACTCTGGACATATAGCATAACAACTGGAATACATCATTGGACAACCACCACCCACCCCCCCCCCCCCCTTCATCTTTTTTATTTTCATTTGTTTTGCGATACTTTACGTACCTGTTTGTACCAAATTTTATTTTTCTGTTTACAGGTATCCGTGAAACAAATCGGGATTATCATTATTAGCGCATTCTAAGAATTCCATAGGAAGTTGAAGTACTGCACTAATCAACTAGTCTCGGACGAGATTTCCCAAGGTAGCGCGCGAGACTAACCTGAAATATCAGCACTCCAGTTTTCAGGCCCAAGTCACTTCCCTTCTCAGTGATATTTTGGACTCTCTAGACCTGTTCAACTAACTTCCAGTACGTTCACGAGCTCAGGAGTTAATTCGGTTGTTTAATTCTAATAGGTGAAGTTGTGGGGCGCCAGGTTTAGTATTCTTAAACTCCTCAATCTTTGTCGAGGAAATTATTTGGTTGATTGCTATAACATGTTTTATATCGCATATTTGCATGAAAACTCTTTGCATGTATAGAATGTTTCCCGAGTATATGTGGTTCGTCAATACATATTGACGTTAACACGATTAATATGATTCGAATATATTTGGATGTGTGCGTGATTTCAAACCACCTGCTTAGATTATTTTTGTATGTGTATGTTACATCCATTCTCGTAAGCGGCATTACCTTGAATGAGTTCGTTCTCGATATTCCCCTAGCTCGCATATAGTTGCACGTGTAGGTTTTATTTTATGTATGCGTAGCTATATATTATTGCATGCATAGGACGTGCACTATTCACATTGGAGTAATATAGGGTTGCATGTGTACCTTTAATTTGCTGTGTATAACTAGCATGTATTTATTACATGATTAGAATATTAATTATATGATTAGTCATCTATTTTGGCATTTCTCGTCTTTATTTGCATGTTTAGTAATAGCATGTATTTTCCCTCCTTCTCCATAATACATTAATTACGTAAACTAAAAAATAATAATAATAATAAAAAATCCTAATAATAAAAATTTCATCATAATCATATTAATAATAATCGCATAATACATAATCATCCTATTCCATCAGTGTCTAGCAAACGTGAAAGATTGATGTTACCTAATTAATGAACGTGCTAGCACGAACAACCTCCCTCAATTCTCTCACGTGACCTGGCTGTTGGAATATTCCCACGTTATCCTAGCTTACTTGCTCATGTTAGCAACATCTCAGGAGGACGTGGTTCACCTCTCTCCTTCCGTAATAACTAATCCTCATGTCATAATTCATTCCTTTTGAGCATTGAATTAAAATTTGTGTTTGCATGAGACTACGGTCTAGTACTAATAAAGAATTATAACTTACATATTGTCGACGGAAATACGATAAACAACTGCATAAGTTATCCCCTATATAGAGTTCTTCCTTCGTAAATCAACCTCATCAAGTATCTCAGTTGCCATTACCTCCCATAGTTATGGCCCAGGAAAATCCCACAGTAGAAAAGTCCCTTTCAGACTTCTATACTGCCTTACAGGAAGGACCTGCTTTCTGCATTAAACTCGATGAGATTGCAGGAGATTTTCGCATTCCGCCAAACGTTTTCAGTTTGTTACCTGTTTACCATGATCTAGACCATGAAAAACCGTACAATCACCTTCGTTGGATTCAGCAAGTGGCCACTACTTTCCACCATCCGACCGTTACCAATGAACAAGTCTTGCTTAGGTTGTTTCCCTTCACCTTAGCTGATAAAACATTAGTTTGGCTCACGGGCGAAGTGCCGCAATCCCTTGACACATGGGCCAAGCTCGTACAAGCATTCATGATAAAGTCCTATACTCAGAAGAAAACTACAGAGATGCTTCAGAAGATTCAATTCTTTCGCCAGCATCCCCAGGAATCCTTTACAAAAGCATGGAGCAAATTTACTGATCGGCTTCTCGAATGCCCCTATCATCAACTCGACACCGCTGTCTTAGTCCGGTTATTCTTTAATGGTCTCTCCGACCATCAAAAGGAAACATTAGATATCATGAACGACGGTTGTTTCATGGACAAAGGCGCTATTGAAGCATACACCTTTCTCGAGAAACAGGCTTCACGAAAGAACCATTGGGGTAACATTGATTCTTCCAGATCTTCTAAAGACACTCCAACCAAAAAGGTCGATGCCTTTTCTATTCAAGTGAATGATCAAAAACCCAAACAAGTCATGGCCGCCAACACTGCCCCATGTCTTCTTTGCTTAAGTCCTGAGCACTCCGATTCTTATTGTCCTTTGACATACGAGTGCCCTTCCCAACCATTTGAAGAGGCTTGTGCTTTCAACATCCCTAATGCACCTTGGTGACAACATCCGAATTTGGCTTGGCGTACCCCTGCCCAACAACTAGCTCCTCCGGGTTTCAACAACCCTCCTGTACAACCACCCACAAACTACAATTCCTACCATCAAGGAAATTCTCCGTAATTCCCGCAAGGGCAAAGTCAGTTTCCCAACACTGCCAGTAATTCCCACAAGGGCAAAGTCAGTTTCCCAACACTGCCAATATAGGGTACCAAAACAACCGCAACCTTGTTCCCGCTAACCAAGGTTATGGCTACCAAATCCTAACATCTATCCAACAGTCTCTTCAGTTGTTAACACAGGATAAAATTCAAATGGGCGTGTTTCCTGGCCAAGCAGTTCCCAACCCTAAGCCCACAAACACTGCCTTTGAACTCAACAATGCACCAGGGTCTAGAAATCCCAGCCAGGGTGAGGTGAATGCCATCACCACCTTTCATTCTAGCCAAACCGTTGACAATCACGTACGTATGCCGGCATTCAACCGACGAAAGCCGCGGCTGATGCCCTTCCAACACCTACCTCGCAACCTATAGTGGACAAAGTTGTTCCTTCTAATTCTACAACCATGTCCATGGGGAAAGACGCCACTGATCCATATGCGTGATTTTGCCCAAAAGCTCCGTTCCCTGCCCGTTTGGCAAAGAACAAACCTGACAAACATTTTGATGAGATCGGAGAAACCTTAAAAAATTTGACCATAAACCTACCTTTTCTTGATGCACTTAAGCATTTGCCCAAGCATACCAAGTTTTTGAAGCACATGTGCACCAATAAATGACGAACGAATGTTCCTCAACAAGCGTTCCTCACTGAGCAGTTTCCCTCCATTACTGCTACCAATGGTGTGGTTAAATACAAAGACCTAGGTCGACCAACTGTACCATGCATGTTGGGTGACAAGTATACCGCTACCGCACTTTTAGACCTAGGCGCGAGTGTTAACCTACTTCCCTACTACTTATTTAAGCAGTTAGGTCTTCATGAATTAAAACCTACCAGCATGACCCTGCAACTCGCGGATCGCTCCATCAAGTATCCAAAGGGCATAGTAGAAAATGTCCAAGTAAAGGTCCAAGATTTTTATTACTCTGTTGATTTTGTCATTCTAGATACCGAAGTTGCCTGTGACTCAATTCCTATCATTTTAGGATGTCCATTTCTTGCAACTGCTAACGTTCTCATCAATTGTCGGGATGGTTCAATGACAATGTCTTTCGGGAACCTTTCTGTAGAAGTCAATGTATTCAACTTAATGAAACAACTTCCCGATCCTGATATTAAGGGTGAGAATAACATAGTTGATAATCTGGCACAGGAATATTTCACAAACTCTTTTCCCCGAGACGAGGTACACCAATTTTTTTCTTTTGATAATCCTGAGTTTAACGATGACTCGTATGTTAAGGATGTCCACACATTATTAGAGTCAATACCACTATTTGACCCTACTGCTGCATTACCAACCGATTCAGATGAACCTGACTCACTCTTTTCTATTGAAGAGACGACCCCTTCGAATCATTGATTCCCACTCCTCCAACTCCAGATTTAAAACCTCTACCCTCTGATTTGAAGTACGTGCATCTCGATCCCGATGGTAGTCACCCTATAATAATTTCTTCCCATTTGACTACCGATGAAGAAGCACGTTTGATTCATGTCATTCATGAACACCGCTCCGCTATTGGTTGGTCGTTAGATGATATCAAAAAAATACACCCTAGTGTATGCACACATTGCATACATCTAGATGACGGCACAAAGACATCGCGGGAATCGCAATGTCGCCTTAACCTCGCCATGAAGGAGGTGGTGAGGGAGTAAGTTTTATGTTTACTTGATGTGGGTATCATATACCCTATCTCTGATAGTGTTTGGGTTAGTCCTGTCCACGTTGTTACAAAGAAATCCGGCATTACAGTAGTGTGAAATGAAAATGGTAAATGCATCTCCACTCGCATTCCAGTGAAATAGAGAATTTGCATTAACTATCGCAAACTTAATGTCGTAACATGAAAAGATCACTTCCCTCTTCCATTCATTGACCATATGCTGGAACGTTTAGCCAGTCATGCTTACTACTATTTTCTTGATGGCTAATCCGGCTACTTCCAAATTGTCATCAATCTAGCTGATCAAGAAAAGACAACTTTCACATGTCCTTTTGGAACCTTTGCATACAAACGAATGCCTTTTGGTCTTTGCAATGCCCCTGGTACTTTCCAACATTGCATGCTTCACATTTTCAGTGATATGGTGGAACGTTATATGGAAGTGTTCATGGACGACTTTTCCATTTATGGAAACTCCTTTGACGACTGCCTATCCAACCTTTCTAAAGTGTTAACGCGTTGCGAATAGAAAAATCTAGTACTTAATTGGGATAAGTGTCATTTCATAGTTACCAAAGGAATTGTTCTAGGTCATGTTGTTTAGAAAGACGGGATAGAGGTTGATAAAGCTAAAATTGTTAAAATTGCTTCTTTACCTATCCCCCGAATAGTTCACGATATTCCGTGCCTTTTTAGGTCACGCTGGGTTTTATAGGCGATTCATTTAGGATTTTTCAAAAGTTGCTCGACCCTTAACCAATCTCCTGCTTAAGGATAGATGCAGTCTTTGACTTCAATTTCAATTGCAAAGAAGTTTTGAAACTCTAAAAACCTCTCTGACTACCGCTCCTATCATTCAACTCCCTAATTGGTTTCAACCATTCGAACTGATGTGTGATGCTAGCGACTTTGCTATTGGCACCGTACTAGGCCAACGACGTGATGAAAAACCCACTGTCAATTACTACACTAGTAAAACTCTTAATAGCGCACAACGTAATTACACAACAATTGAGAAAGAGTTCCTAGCTGTTGTCTATGCTTTGGATAAGTTTTGCCCTTACCTGGTCGTATATTCCACCATGATATATACTAACCATGCCACACTTTGGTACCTACTCGCGAAAAAGGATACGAAACAGAGATTGTTCTGTTGGATCATTCTCTTTCAAGAATTCACCCTGGAAATCAAAGACAAGAAAGGAACTGAAAATGTGGTGGCCGACCATTTATCAAGGCTGGTTGGTGACATTGATAGTGATTCTGACGCCATTTGTGATTCCTTCCCAGACGAGCATTTGTACTCCATTTTTCCTCTCCATGGTATGCAGATATCGTTAATTACCTGGTTACTGAGGAAGTCCCTTCCTCGTGGTCATGTCCTGATCGCAAAAAGTTCTTTCTACTGTAAAATATTATTTCTGGGATGACCCCTACCTCTTTAAGTATTGTTCCGACCAACTCATTCGTCGTTGCATTTCCGACTGGGAACACACCGATGTGTTAACTTTTTGCCATGAACAATCTTGTGGTGGTCATTTCAGTGGGAAGAAAATGGTGGCCAAGGTTTTACAATGTGGTTTTTATTGGCCTACCCTTTTTCACGATGCACACAAACATTGCAAAGCTTGCATTCGTTGTCAGCACCTAGGTCGCATTATCCAACGCAATATGATGCCCCTAAATCTCATTTTAATCGTGGAAATTTTTGATGTTTGCGGCATTGATTTTATGGGACCCTTCCCTATTTCTCAAGGTTTTCTCTACATTCTAGTCGCTGTGGACTACATGTCCAAATGGATTGAGGCACTTGCATGTCGCTCAAATGACCATAAGAATGTCGTGAAATTTGTAAAAGAAAACATTTTCTCTCGTTTTGGTGTCCCTAAATCTATCATTAGTGATGGGGTTACACATTTTTGTAATAATTTTTTTGGGTTTTTAATGAAGAAATATGGAGTTACTCACAAAGTTGCTACTCCATATCACCCACAGACGAGTGTCCAAGTAGAAGTCTCCAACAGAGAGATAAAGTCCATTCTGGAAAAAACTGTCAATCCCTCAAGGAAAGACTGGTCTCTCCGCTTATCGGATGCCTTATGGGCAAGAACGGCATTTAAGACACCTATACGGATGCCTCCTTACCGCATCATTTTTGGAAACCTTGTCATCTGCTTGTTGAACTTGAGCATCGTGCCCTATGGGCCATCAAAAGCCTCAATTACAATATCAACGCGGCAAGCGAGAAGCAATTATTACAATTAAATGAGCTTGAGGAGATTCGGAGTGATGCATATAATCTCTCGAAATCCTACGAAGCTAATGTGAAAAGAGTGCACGACAAGCACATTTTGCGTAAAGATTTCAAAATTGGCCAAAAAGTTTTACTTTACAACTCCAGATTATACATTTTTCCTGGTAAATTGAAAACACGATGGTCTGGTCTTTCATTGTGTCAGCTGTGACCCATTATGGGGTAATCTCTTTGCTTAATCCACAAGATAACAACAAATTTCAAGTAAATGGACAATGCCTCAAACATTACCACGAGTTACGCTCCCCAACTATTGAACATACTCTTCTCCAGGATCCAGTCTACATAGACTAAATGTTTCGTTTGACGTACTCAATTTTGTTTTTCTGTAAAGGGTACGTCATTTTGGTAGTCGAGCCATCTTCTATTTTATGATCTCAAAAGTACTTTGAAGTGTGTGGTTGCAAGCGCAGGAGCTGTAGTTCCCAAAAACTCTATTTCAGAAATTAGTATAAATGCCTTCTGAAACGCGAGCAAACGTTCTTACTGGTAAACGATGGGTACCAAAAATTTCCCCTCCTTCATTCTCTTCCCTTTTCTACTCTCTGTTTTGCAAACTTCAGCTAATCATTTGGTGTAACTCTCACTCATCACGAATAGGTAATAGTCGTAGTACTTTTGCTTGTAAATGACGTGTGCGAAGGATGGGGTGGTGTATGCATTGTCAAACACCTTTATATTCAGGTCTTGAATTCCTATCTAATACTAGCCAGTATAAGATATACTTTTGTTTGATACCAGCTGAGTTGGATAAATTTCGTCGCAGCGCCGTTTCTCCTACGGGTTGGGATTCGTCTTGAGGATCTAACGTTGAAAGACTCGATTCGTCTTGAGGATCTTACGTTAAAAGATTCGATTCGTCTTGAGGATCTGACGTTAAAAGACTCACCTTGTATATATGTATATATTGTTGTCTTTTAAAATTCCCCTTGCATTAAGTTGTGGACATAGAGATTCGTGTGCAACCTCGGATGTTGCCTACTTGGGACACGTATAGGCAATGGATTCCACCAGGCCAACCCTAGAATTTGTTACTTTGAGTTCCCTTTGGGGCAGTTTGAGGATAGCCGTATGTAATAAGGCTAATATTATTAGACCGTAGTGTGCACGGTCCAGGATGGTATAGTCTTGCCCCTAGACCTATAATACATAAAGGTGAAGCCACAGTCTGGCTGGATTGGGTTCGCTCCAGAGTCGACATGATAGTTGTTTAAGAATTTAGATGGTGACTCTTCTGGACATCCAGTGTTGTTCACATTAATCTCCCTTGTATAGAAATAAAACAATATATATATAAAACCATTATTTATAAATAAAACATCCCTCCTTCTTTTCAAAAACTATTTTAGCCTATGAGCACGACACACATAATTGGATGGCATTTTTCGTGTAGATCATTTTGGTAGCTAATTTATCCAATTTGGTGTTCAAAGGAGTCATGTGTGCGCGTTTACATATTTTAGGCTTGATTTGGGCTTGGGGAAAAAAAATTGGGCCAGACCAAATCTCGTCATTCTCAGCCCATTTATAACCCGAGACATCTCTCCCACGCGTCATCATTCCCTCTTTCTTCTCCAATAAAAATCAGATCTCGTCCCCTCCAAATCCAGTCTTGCACGAGACAGACCCTAGTTCAAACCAAGTCTCGTGCGTGAACACCACAGCTCAGAATCGAATTATGTTCAGCCACCAACTGTAATTTCTTCCATTCATCTCAAATCAATACCCATCCTCTTCCTGCAATCACAAAATGAACGGAAATAGGTGAATCTCAGTCCAAAAAAATTTTAGATCCCTATTTGAAAGTGGGATGTTTGCTCCATTTTTTTATACGTAAATACACTCTTGAGGATGGGAGTATCTCTTGTATGCTAATGGCGGGCTGTATTCAACGGATTTGGTGTTGAAGTTCTATAACAATGGCGGCTTTAATGGCGACAATTTTTGGGTCACCATCGACGATGTGCCACACCAAGTCACATCCGCCTTGATCTCCAGGATCATGGGAATATCTCTGGTCGACCACGTGTTGACTCAGCAGCAGTTCGTGTATCCACGGACTTACGACCTCATGCTCGACACACTAATCGAGGGCGAATTTAATCTATATGGGAAATGCGCGTATCAACATTCTGTAAGGCGAACCAGCTTGATGTGACTCAATGGCTGGGTCAGAATGTCATTGGCACCTCTAAGCCATCTGACATTAACAAGACATTTCTGTACCTACTTTGGGTCCTCCAGGAGCGAAGGGTTAACTTCTGCATAGTGATCGACCTTCCTATTCGACATCATTATGCATGCCACACTCTGGTCAGCCCCTTTTGTCGTTCTTGTCACGCAAGTTATGATTAATTTGGGTTTCCTGTCTGCCACCTCATTAGTTCCTATGCTGCTATATGAGAATATGAATGTTTTCAAGAAGTGCATACTGTCCCCATGGGAACCCACATCACGCATGGCAACTGAACACGATAACTTGTCTCCACTTCCCCCATCCCTTCCACCTTTCTTTGATGAGGCTGCTATGAGGCATATGATCCATCCTATAGATGCCCTACATGCTATGAATAGTGGCATGCGAGACATGTATACTCGCCATGTATCGATGGAACATACCATGGGCGAATTCAGGGAGGATATGACCACTTGCCACGAGTCGATGACAGACACCATGGGCGAATTTCAGCAAGAAATGCGCACTTCCATGAAAGCATTTCAGGATCATATGACTACTCGCCAGAATTAGTTCCAGCGAATGCTCTTTGCGAACCAACACCAGTTTAAAGATCAGGTGATGCATACTCTAGGTAATATCCAGGAGCAGTTAGCCTCCATGGGAGCTCGTCTTGCACGCCGTCGCAGGACTCATGGCTCTTCTTCTAAAGCCTCTGAGGATTCTCAGTAGACGTTTTATTTCCCCGGACTTGTATTTTATTTAAGTCGGATATTTTATTTACATGTTTGCATTTTAATTTTCCACCTTAGTATGTCTTTTATTTCCTACATTTTCCAAAAATTCTGCCTTGTCAAATATTATATTAAATCTTATATATCTCCAATATTATATATATATATATATATATATATATATATATATATATATATATATATATATATATTTATTGTCCACTTAACGGCTTTACCGTCCACTAAATTGAAAACAAATCTCCATTTCCTTTCTATAAATAGAAAGTTCACCACATCCTTCACATTCATTCCTTTCATCTTCTTCCTTCTACATTTTTTCTTTAATTCTAATTATTTTTTTTTTAAGTTCTTACCAAATTTCATGCTTCATGGATGCACTAGAAAAGTTCGAGCAACAACAAATTGAATATGCTACTCAAATCTTCATGCTTGTTAGTTTTATTATTGTAATGTTGTTAATGTGGTATATAGTCCTGTCTAATATCTAGATTTGTATTTTGTTTTCCCGTTGTCATTATGGTGTGTTTTCACATCCCTATACGTTGTTACAACTTATTGTGAGATTACATTTACGTATTCCTTGTTCTTACGCTACTTACGATAAAAAAATAAAAATAAAATAAATTAGGAAGAGTGTGCCACTCATTGTAATCGCATGCCCTATTCTTTCCCCTCCACACTACATCCACTTTTGTGCTTTGTTGAATTGATTATGAATGTACAAGTTGGTCAAACTACCCTGTGAAACCTTCTCTCGTATATTCTATCTCTTCCCCGTTTGATTCACAGTCTCAGGGATTTTATTTTAAACAGTCTTTTGGGCAAGCACCTCGATAGAATTATTTTAGAAGATACACGTGGTCTAACTACCTTGTGACACCTCGATCCGTATTTTCTTAACTTGCAGATTGGTGCCTATTTATAGCAAGGCTAGACACCTCTCAAATCCAGTCTTCCCTTTTTCACTAAATTATCTTCACCATTCCATTCCTTCCATCTTTAATGGCCCTCACTCGAATTTTTGTGCCCAAGCAAAACTTTATGGAAAATTTTCAAAGCGGTCTATTTCACCCATATTTTGATACTGAAATTTTACGTCGAGGATGGTTCCCTCTATTACATCATAAGGAGGCACTTTATCCTAGAGAATTGGTTATGCATTTCTATAAACACGGTTAATTATTTCCAAAATGGGTAATTCTTTGTCCGTGCAAACGGATGCGAGCGCGAATTAACTCCGGAAATCATCTCCGAGGTCCTTCAAATTCCCATAACGAACCTTGGGGTACACCTTCAGGATTCACCATTCGACAATATAAGGCATCTAATGTTTGCAACTATCCTTTATGGCGAATACAACCGGAAAAACCGCATTGTTTATCAGCGATCCTTTCAAAGAAACCAATTATATGTGATCCAATGGCTAGCCCATAATGTGCTCGGCACATCTAAAACTTCCGAAATAACAAAACCCCTCCTCCATCTACTCTGGGTATTGTAGACTAAAAGCAATGATTTTTGCATAATTCAATTTCTCTAGAATGCGATCGCATGTGCCAGGAAAAAGTCTGCTCCTTTGCCAACCATTGTGACACTTATCATGGTGCGTTGGGGTTTTTCTATTACTGTTCCTAATACCTATCTCAGGACAGCTAACATTCTCACAATTCACTCAGTTTGTATGAACGGTTTTTGGACTCCCGACTTTGCAAAGAACCATGCCGGTGCAGAAACCAGAGAAGCCTGTTCCTCTGTCAACATCTTCGCTGAAAATGCAATACACAACGTATTTAATCCTATGGAAGGCCTTCGTTTAATTCACCAAGGAATAATAACATTATACACACGTCAGAACATCATCATCACTAGTCTTCTTGAATTTCACGACCTTCGGACAATACAAGATGAGGAACAAGCACAATTCTTGCACAACCACAACTAGTTCTTGGCAAATCCCAATCTCATTATGGAGAACCAAGCCGAGATTTACCAGACACAGAGTGCCCTGTTGCACGGATTGACTTCATCGAGAATCTTATAAATGGATTTCTCCCACCTAAGGATCCTCGTTGTTACCCGGGCCATGACCCAAATTAAATTTCGCAAATTTCTGTTAAAATTTCCGTTCTGTCATTTTCTTTTTTTTTAGTTTTTTAAGTATACTGCAATTTACCTATTGTAATCAATGTCATTTGTATTTACTTAGACATTTCTATCGTATTCTAATTTTTGGTTTATCTTTATCTACAGGTGGTATCTTTCATCACACGTCTTCTGCAATGGCACCTCCAAAAATAATCTTTCCATGCTTTGTTGAATTCTCCTGTATATGGACATCTTTTCAGAGACCTTATCACCCAAGTTGGTTGGACCTCCTTCATTTTACACCCTGAGCAGACATACTCCCTAGGTTTAACAACTTATTTTTATGATCATATGGAGGATACACCTACATTTAATGCTGCACATGGTTTCTTTTTAAACGGATTCGCAATCCGTATTGGTACCACCAGACATCTCTTTTATGAGCCAACAGTTGCTATGGCTTTAGACCTTCCCTATAATCAATCAACCCCCCCCCCCCCCATTCAATACATCATACAAAACACCTTTTAATCACTACTTTTAGGAAGATTTTAATCACTACTTTTAGGAAGATTTTGCCGCCCTCTACGGCGATGGCCTCACCCAAGTCATTGAACGTGAGGAACCTGGACGATGGCCGGACAGAACAATTCCCCTGGCAAGTATGACAATGAATGTCGGGACTGCCATGTTGTTTATCCTTCTGAACATCATGGGGGATTGACATTTTTCCACTACCTCCAAATCAGCTTGCAAGACTTTCCATGCTCTCGCTCAGCAACATATTGCCTTCAACATCACGAACCTCGTAATTGAGAACCTGAAAAGGGCTCGTTTTTTTGGACACCATTATATCACTTTGCCAGTTACCGCATGCCGGATAATGAGAACATTTTTCCCACAGTTTTTAGCCACTTTTCATGACTAGGTACAAGTAGATTCTATGTGTCCGGTAAACAGGATAATTCGTTCTTTGAGATTTCAGGTCTGGCGTCAACGTTCTTCAAGGTACCTGAGGTACGTTCATTGCTTCCCAAAAGACAAAGACATGATAGCCCATTTGGAAACTTCTAAGAAGAGAAAGTGGAGCGAAGTTTGGCAGACCATGATAAACTGGCGTGACGCCAAGGAATGACACTTCGATAGAGATGAAGCTAGAATGGACATACCTCTAATTCATAATTAGGGCAGTGTAAGTTGATGTACATATTTGTTGTTTTATTTTTTGATGTGAAAAATAAAAAACCTAACAGTGTCTTTTCCCTTTTTGTGTTGTATACTATATGTGGTGTTAACATAATTTTTTTTTGAAGATATCAGCTTTATTTTTGCTCAAGCCTCTTAGGTATTTCTTTTTTCCTCTTGACACTCTGAGGACACAGCGTTCGACTGTTTGGGGGTGGTTAGAACCTTTCATAAAAATTAAGCATTTATAGGTTGTAAATAGTTTTATTTTCTGTCTAAATAAGTGTATTTAGTGACAAAGTCTCGTTTTCTTTTCAGTGATGAAAAATATCTATAAATCTCACCCTAGCATATTAGAATTAGGATTTGTTCTTAGAAACTTAAGTTAATACGTATGCAATAGTTTTTACATCTTTTCATGAGCATTCATGCATTGATGATCATTAAATGTACATAGCAGTAAGTTTTTGGGACCCACAGTTAGACAACTTAATTTCCATATCCTGTGAGAATCTAACCAAAAAACCGCAAAATGTGTGATATGTGTCTGAGTAATGACACAGAGGAGTAGTTTTTCCGAATAGATAAGTTTACGCGTCTACTTAGTTGATCACTACCCGAATCTTAGGCGAGAATTTAGGCCTTCTTTAGATCAATATAGCCAAAAATTCATACCTGTAAAAAAATTTACCGCTAGTCGCCCCACTGAACCTTTTATTCACCCTTTCTATTTCACAAAACATTCATTACCTATCTATTAATCACAAATAAATAATCCACCTAGATAATGAGTATGAGAAATATGATGAAGTACGAAAAAATGAAAAGAAAAACTTGTCACAAATCAAAATCAGTTACCTGCTTCAGAAAAAAAGAAAAAGAAAAATAGAAATATGTTTCCAAAACTCAAAAGAAAAATCAAAGATAGAATTTCCTCCAAAATCAAATCAAAAGGGAAGACAAAAGCTTAAAAAAGCTAAGTATGGAAACTCATGTTAGAACCAGGAAAGAAGGATTTCTCTACTGTAAATATCTCGAAGACCTTATTCTCTCATACTTATCATTTTTGAATTTTTCATTCCTTTTTCTTCTATACTACCACCTAAGCCCCATAACACCTAATAAAGACCTCTAGCTCAATTAGGAGTAGGGTGGTGTGATAATAAGTAGTAGATATGAATTCTCGACCTCGGCTCCTTTGATTGTCATTGAGTATGTGAGGAAACGTGTGCCCACTGCACACTGGAGTTAGCAAAACTTGAGTAGAAAAATATGAGAGAACTTGTGTTTTGACATATACCTATGAGAACCTATTTAAGGACGCTATCCAAATGATCCAGAAATGGGCCTGCTCATACATTTCATTGGAAAGATCACTGCATGCATATTCATATGTATATGTTTTGATTATTGTATGTATATTAACTTGAATTTAAAAAGAATTAATCCTTGTTTCCTCCGCTAGTGGGATGTATAGATATCTGAGATTAATTAAGGGAACAAGCCTTTGTTACTGAGTCGGTGTAGTATAAATGAAGTTTGTGAGTATCTTCTCTGGAAAACTCTTACAAGGCTATAACTCGTACACTAGGGAATTCCTAGTGGTTCAAGGCCTTTTTGCATACGGTCAATGCAACCGCACTCTGCGAAATGAGACTTAGTATAGGACAACACATTTTTGGCCACTTATCGTTTTAATGTCTCTTCTTTGCTTGAGGACAAGCAAAGTGTTGTTTGGGGGTGGTGTGATAAACAACCAAAAATGTAATACTAAACCCCGAGAGACATAACATTTTGGTTAATTATGTGTTTAATAATCATGAAATAATTATATTTTCGTACTTTTGTTGGTTTTCGCAGTTAACGTGAATATGATGATAAAACATGCATCAAAGTATGAGAATAATGTGCATACTTGAAGTCTTCCCACTCAGGCCCAGTGAAGCCTAACAGAGCCTGACTAGAGCTAAAGATTACAAAGGGACAAAACCAGTACATAATGGGTCCACGTGTAAAGAAGCATCACACTTTTGAAGATCACATCTTTCAAACTTGGACGCCGATTTTGGCAAGTGAACTGTCAGAACAACCAAGGCGGCGAGCTTTACGCAAAGACAGAAAGTTGTAAAAATGCCAAAATCTGAGCCGCCATTGGACCCAGCATGTGGACCCACTCTGCAGGCCCACAAGACATGATGAGTCATCATGCATTGACAAGTGGCAAGACACTTGTGTGCCACCTTGCAAATAAAGAAAAGACAAAACAAAATTTAATGCATGATTTTATGTTGCAAATGAAGAAAAAAACAAAACAAATTAAAATAAGAAAAGACAAACTTTGTTAATACAAAGTTTGGATTGTTAGTAATTGGAAAAAGATAAAACAAAAAAAAAGGGGGCTTCACGTGAGGGGGTTATATATATTTGGTGATATGATAGAAAGGGGGTTAGACTTTAGACTTTACATTCTTGCATATTTCCTTCCATAGTTTACATTTCCTTAAGTATCTTTTCATTTCAAGCTTTTGTATCAAGTACTGTAAGTATTCACTTCAATAAAATCTATTTTCATTCAAGTTAAATTCATGTTCTTCAGTTACTTCTTTTTATTTATTCATTGCATACATCAAATACAATCAATCCATCCAAGGACCATGAGCTAAAATCCTCCCCAAGGGAAGGGTTAATGATGCTCATGTGAGGATCAGGTTGCCATTTAATGTTCCAGTATCACTACTTAGGAATTAGGTTTAGATTATGCATCCGGTCCCAAAATGATTGAGACTGGCCAAGTTTGGAGTGTTGATGCTCTAGAACAGTCTCACGAGAAACCTAGTCAAGTCTATCCGGTCCCAAAATGATTGAGACTAGCCAAGTTTGGAGTGTTGATGCTCTAGAACAGTCTCGCGAGAAACCTAGTCAAGTCTCGCGCGAGACCCTATGGTGGCCGTTAGCCCTCAGGTTTGTCCAGCTGATGTACAATCAAACCAGGAGCTAAAATGATATTCTAGAGATGGAATGTTAGTTCAACTCCTTATTCTAGTGAGATGAGCTCAGAGATGAGTGCATCTCACTAGGGATCGATACTTGATGCCGTTTCGGGTTTGTTTATGAACTCGAAACGGATTAGAGTTGTAGTGATATGGTACTCTAACTTTGGAAATTGATTTTGCATGATTATGATTAACTCTTTTTCTGTATCTCTATCCCTATTTATTTTACATAGAAATAAATCGTTGTAATTTTTCCTTACTTGCATTACCGTTAATTTATCTAAACCAGAGAAATAACCTAAAATACTACTCACTAAATCCACTTGTGAACCTTGCCGAGCCCTAAGGTATGGACGATCCTTTACTCGACCTATCCTACCAACCCACTTGAGTAAAGTAATTTGACTAATCGGACGTTTACAGACTTTGGACTTTGGCCTGCGGACTGAAAGGACAAAACTAGAAATTACCATTTATCAGTGATGCCTTGTATGACTGGAGCATCTTCTGAACGATCTGGGCTGCGCCGGCCTTTTCACTCGATTTCTCCAACTGTTGGGCGAAGTCCTCAAGATGTTGATTGGTGGTTGTAGTGAGGGTTGTGACTGCGTTGTTTTCAATTGCGTCTGGGGCCAGGTTGTTGGTGTTGGAAGTAGTTTGTTCGCGAATAGTTTGGTTTTCTTGCTGAAGCGTGGTAAATGATTTCTAGAGAAACTTTACTTGATCTACTACAGCTTTTAGTTGTTCTTCCATGGTGGTTTTTTTTAACCAGTTTCGTGGGCTTGAGAAAATAGTGTGGGTGTTTTTCTCAAGAAAACGAACTGGCAGATGGCGCCAATATAGATGTGTGGATTTCTATCTACGACCTAATGTTGAGGTTGAGGGGGAATGGTTGCACTCTTGCTTGGGATAAGAGTTGCCTACATATAAAGTTTATTGGGTAAACTTGAATCAAGCCTTACGTAGTTCATCTCTCTCTACTTATAGATGTTTGAGCTGACCTTCCTTATTCGCCCCAGGCCGTTATCAAGTGTAGATCCATATTTTGTGATATCTTGATAATCCGTCATTACTTCTGCTATTTCAAAGTAAATGCCTCCTTCATTGGTGCGTTGACTGAGCTTCAAGATCATAGTAGATCATTTGTTTCCATGTATGGCTGTATCTGATATTTGGGACAACCTAAGTTTGGGTCGTTGTT
Source organism: Coptis chinensis (assembly GCF_015680905.1). Lineage (NCBI taxonomy): Eukaryota > Viridiplantae > Streptophyta > Magnoliopsida > Ranunculales > Ranunculaceae > Coptis > Coptis chinensis. The sequence goes on along the minus strand of NC_141464.1, from coordinate 62,709,655 downwards.
ACATCCTGGTGGCGTAGTACGACCTAGGGATATACGAGCTGTGAAGATACCACTTGGACACGTGTGCGGTAGTGAATGGTTTGAGAACCGAGGGTACTTACAACCCCTATTACAAGAGGTGCACAATCAGTAGGAGATGCATGAAATAGAGCAGATGATGGTGATGAATAAGAAGAGAAGATTCCATCTCCTTTACCAGCCTTAACTGTACATCTAGCAAACATGGTTACAAATATTCGATTCGAAAACACTCGCTTTGATGCTTGTTTGGTTCTATGGCTAGGTTTTCCAAACGAGGATGGCCCCCGAGTTTATAATTGGGCTAGGCTGTTACAATTTAGGCCGACCGCCTGAAAACTATTTTTTAATGAATCAACAAGAATATTGGTTTGAAATAATTTCGCATCAAAATCCCTCTCCAACAACCCGGTTTGAAAATCACTAAAAAATAAATAAAACATTTCAAATGAAAATAAGCCAAAAAGATATATTTTGGGTGAAAATAACTCGTAGGCACAAATAGCCCAGATTTGAGTGAAAATACCATGATATATTTACTTGTTGAATACATCTTTGGTGGGTTGTAAGTTAAATGATCTAATTATGCTTCCTTTCTTTTGTTTTAATGTACTTTAGGGAGAAGAAATGAAAATGAAAAAAATCTCCTTTTGTTGATTTTGTTAGAACACAACATTGTGAAGTTGCATTACTTTGTGAACGTAGAAAATATTGAAATACAAATATTTCTATTTATATATATTTTTTGAATATATGTTAAATTGCCAATTTCTTTATAAACTCGAACTTATTTGGAAACTCAATTCTATTTGTATATTAGGAGAGTCTTGGAGACATAGGTGCGTGGGACCACACTTAGTCTTTGGAGTCAACACTCTACCAAGATTCTTACATATTAGTTGTAGAAGGTGTCTTCTTATCAGGCCAATGGGAGAGCGATAGAGGGCTTTTTTGTCTTTCGGTCCAAAACTTCCATTTTTGGCCCCAAATATCCCTCTCGGAGGGAATAGCCTCTTCCAGACATATTTGACCGGGGCCCTCCGGTGGGTTTATGCCTCTGACTTCCACGGTACTACATCGTGGAGGGTGGTGAGCATACATATCCACCGGACATTCAAGGAATTCATTCGGGGACGATGGATCTAGTGACTTCTACTTCTACAAACCCTTCCAATGGTTCTACAAGTATCGCTTCTGCTGGTGGAGGCAGAGCATGGTCTTCACTCTTCAACTTGAGTAAGAACTCAAAAATCCAACCTAATCTTGGCAAGGTACATCTTGTATTTAGTAATGGTGTTGTTGTTGTTCCACCCAAAATTGTGGAATAAGGGGTTTCTCTATGTTGTATGTTGTTGGGTTCTTTGTGGAGAAAAGGTTTCCTTACCCTATTGTTAAAGATATACTTACCAAACAATGGAAAATAAAAGGAAGTTTCGACATGGTTGCAAACAAAAACTTATTCTATTTTAAGTTCTTCAATAAAGAAGACCGGCAACATGTGCTTGAACTGGGGCCTCTTTTCATAATTAGTAGAGTCTTCGTTGTTAGACCATGGTTTGAATATGTAGAACAACATAAAAGCAAAATTAGAGCTTTACCAGTGTGGGTGAAAATGGATATACCTAAGCAACTATGGACTAATGAAGAGTGGGATTGAATTTGCGACCATCATACTTGGGGACCCAATATGCATGGACGATGCTACATCCAATAGGGAGAGGTTGAGCTACGCAAGAGCATGTATTGTTGTGAACATTGATTTCTCCTTTCCTAGTTCAACAACTGTGGAGTTGGGCAAGGGTGTTAATGTTGATATAGCATTAGAGTACAGCTGGATACCAACACAATGCAAAAAATGCAATATTTTTGGCCATGATGATGCTAAATGTCCCTTGCAGCAAGGAGTCTCAATTGAAGGAGAGAAGAGAAAAGTGCAACAAAATCCACAACACAGAAAGAAGCAGCCTTTAAAGCAAAAATGGACACCAAAGAAAAGTACCAATGCACAAGGTGTTACCACTATAGATTTGGATCCATCCTCTTCTGTCCCGATTACAGATGGACAGACCCATGTTTTAGGAAACCCACGCCATGGCAGTGTCGAGAGGTAGTAATAAGGTCCAAGAGAATGTAATTCAGCCAGAAGAAAATGTAGAAAATGAGGAAGGTGAGATTGTTGACACTCAACTACTCCCTGAAGACAGAACTCTAATTTGTACTCGGGAAATTAATCGTGGAGATAGGGATTGTGAGGTGACTCCAATTGTGGTAGTAGATAGCCAACAACATGTTAAGGTATAAGTTAAGCAACATGATAATGAGCCACCTCATCAAGATGTTGCTCTTGTACACATGAATTCTGAAATTTATAGTGTAGACTTGGATGTTGTGGTTCAAGTGGATACTGCTACAGTACATGTGGATACTGCTGTAAGTACAAATGATTTTCATAACCTCATGATTAGTGAACAGTCTTGTGCTCCCATGGAACATCAGACAAGATATAAAACACAGCCTATCTCTCCACTTGGTACAAGGTCGAGAGTACAGAAGGAAACTTGATTTGATGAGGAATGGACTACGGTAAAGTTGAAGAGAACTACCAAGAAACCCTCTCATTGTGTGGTCAGGGGGCACTTAGCAGGTGAAATTAGTCCTACCTTAGCTATGATTAAGCAAGCTTCTAAGGTAAGATATAAAGGTAAAAACCTTGATGTATATATCAAGAAAATTTCGATGATACTCTTAGTCTAACATACGCTTGTGGTGAATGTGGGACCTTTTTCTATGACTTTGAGCACGCACATAAATACCCAAGGAATGATCCCGGGATAAACTTTTGTTTGGTGGCAGACATTAGATGTTTTTATGTTGTTAAGTCTTTATGTATGTACCCAAGTGGGTTATGTTCATGAGTTTCTCATAATTGTAAGGCTTCGAGCTAGCCTATTATTATTGTAGTAAGGATTCTCCCTCCAATGATCATACTCTTGGGGAGGTATATGTAACTCTTTAAAGTTTAATTTAATCAACAGGTAGGGGTCAGCCTCAACCCCGTAACCAATCAAAGACCATGAATACTGAGTAGTTGAGAATGCTCCCAGTGAAACACGTCACTCCTTTTTTTTCTCTTAAGAGGACACCTCAGCTTTTACCATAATTCAGCAGGAAAAAATAAAATATACGCCCTTTTGTAAGCATAAAAAACGAAACAAAAACTCGAGAAAGCCTATCCTCCCCAAACTTTCTCTCTCTCTCTCCCAAAAAAATGATGGCTGCCATTCTGCCAACATCTCTCAAATCTCTCAAGACGATCGCAAAGCACAACTAAAATTTTGATTTCACTACCTACTAAAATTACAATACACCACCCTACAATACAAAATAACCTGAATTAGTTACTAGGGCGGTGGGATTTTGATAAATGAAAATAATATTAGTTTTACCTACGAATAAATGATAGATTTCACGCGCAAGTAAAACTAAAACTGAACTAAGTCTAGGCGATTAATTATCAAAGATTTCTACTCTCGATTCTATTAAAATAGAGTTGGAGTAAAAGATTCGTTCCACTCCTAGTTCCTTAGAATTAGCGTTTCCTAAGTTTATCGGTCTATCCAAAGTCAATGAGAGATTTACGAATTTATACTACGATGCAAATTATACTCAAATACTTAACTATGATAATTCAACTATGGCAATACTAAATTGATACTATGATAAGGAATTAGGGGGGATTTGATTCAACCTTAACTCGACTTAATTTACTAACGAAGAATCGTCGTAATCCGAATTGAATTGCTTTCACATAATAATTGGTTCTTCCTAATCCCTAGTTGTTCATGGTAATCTCTACCAACTAACATCTAGCATGTGAAACAATCAAACCCATTCTCATGGTGAACTAATCGTTTCTAGAATGGAATGAAAATTACGACTACTCTACGCTAACACAAATCAAACTTCATCAAGGTTTCTTCAACCCCCTCTAATGGAGGTTTAACCTATAATCATTATGCTATCATTTCTCAATGAAATTAAACAAGACATGGTATAAATATTCTAACTTTGCTTATTTGAATTCAAATGTAACTCTAAAATTGCTAGATTTAATTAAAACTAACAATGATAAATACTAAATCTATGAATTGAAACTATAATGATTAAATGGAAATGAGACTAGATTATCAATAACTAAATTACTTTATTAATCTAATGAATAAATAACAATTGATTCAAATACTAAATTAAAACAAGATGAAAATGAAAACTAATTAATTAATGGAGAGAAAACTAGATTTAAACTATTCTCCAATGGCTACCTTCTACCCTAGCTAAGATAATTACTTAAGAGCTAAGTCTTGTCTTGAAATAGAGGAGACCAGATCCACATTTTCGTGCATGGGCTGAGGAGCCATGTTTCGGGCCGGAAAATCGAGCCCAAAACCCAATTTTTTCAGCTTACATAAGCCTTTTCAGCTGGATTTGACTTCCACAGACTTTTTATCTACTTTTGCTCCTTTAATTGGGTCAAAACTTGGACCATTGGAAAGCTGATTCTGATTCGGTCGTTTTGACATAAGGTAGGTCCAATTCTGAGGTCTGAGCCCAAAGATACGGTCTCCGAAAGTTCTGTTGACTTTTGTGTGTTGTTTTTGCCTGCGTTGACTTTGACTTTTCACCTTTGACTAGGCTTTGCAAAGGCTTTTTCTCCTTGAATCTTGGCTTTTAATCACAGAACTTCTTAGCAACTAACCCTTGCTCCTTTATCTCGCCAAAGTGACACATTTCTGCACATACTTCACTTCAATGCCTGAAATACATAAAAGCACGTAATCAGTATTAACTCTTATTTATTACTCGCATAATTGGTCTAAAAACATTATTGTTAAGGTGTTAAAACTACAGTTTTGGGCTCTTATCAAACTACCCCCAAACAGCATTTTGCTTGTCCTCAAGCAAATATGAGAAATTAGAATAAATGACCAAAAATGGAGTTCTAACTAATCTCGTTTCGCCGAGTGCAATTGCATTGACCATATGCAACAAGGTCTTAAACCACTAGGAATTCCCTAGTGGACGAGTTATAGCCTCGTGAGAGTTTTCCAGTGAAACTACTCACAAACTTCATCTATACTACAACGACTAAGAAATAAAACTATTGTTTCCTTATCTATGTCTCAATTATCTATACATCTCACTAGCAATGAATACAGAATAATCAAATCGAATAGTGGACGAGTTATAGCCTCGTGAGAGTTTTCCAGTGAAAGTACTCACAAACTTCATCTATACTACAACGACTAAGAAATAAAACTATTGTTTCCTTATCTATGTCTCAATTATCTATACATCTCACTAGCAAAGAATACAGAATAATCAAATTGAAACCTAAACTAATATATGCATAATTATCAATCATCTACGAATAAACATATATACAATGAGTAATACTATGAAATCCACTAGCAGGTCCATTTATGAAAACTTGGAATAGCGTCCTTAAGTAGGTCCTCACATAAATGTCAAGACAAAAACCACTCTGATTTTTCCTCTCCAAGTTTAAGCTACTCCGATTAATGCGGTGGGCACACTTTACCATACAATCTCAATGACACACAAGGAAGCCAGAGTCGATTAAACACATTTGTCACTTACTATCACACTAACATATTCCTAATTGGGCTAGAGGTCTTTATTAGGTTTTGCGGGGATTAGGAGATGGTTTAAGAAGGAATAAAATGGATATTCAAAAACAACAAGTTTGAGATAATAGAGTGTTAATGTTATGTAACTAGAGAAAACCTTGTTCCTTACTTTTGCTTCTACCCTTTGTTTCCATCCTTAGCCATACATATATATTTTTTCTTTGGCTTTTGACTCATTTGATTCTATTTTTGGAGTTCTAACTCTTTATTTTCTTTTATTTATTTATTTATTTATTTTATTTGGATGGAAACTTTCTTTTCTTATCTGACTAACAAATTCTTGATTTCAAAGGTCTTTTTCTTTTCTATTCTTTGTCTCTATTCTCAGACTCATTTAAGGAATGGGTAGGCTTATTTTTATTTTTATTTTGTTTTGTAACAGGTTAAAGGATTTTCGGTTTATGAAAGGCTCAGAGGGGCGACTAGCGGAAAATAATTTCATAGGTTTGAATTTTTGGCTATATCGATCCAAAGAGGGCCTAAATTCTCGCTTAGGATATGGTATATTGATCAAGCAAGTGGACGTGTGATTTCTCTATCCGAATTTTATTTCTCCCTTGTGTCATTTCTTAAATGTTTCACTCATATAAGACTTTAGGCTATATTCTCACAGGATTTGTAGAATAAGTACTCTAGCCTAGATTTCAGAAACTTACTGCCAACAATCATAGATACTTATGTAACTTATTTATAGATAGATGCAAAGATTATTACCTACATATTAACCTAAGTTTCTAAAAACTATTCTAATGCAAAAGCTACGTGAGACTTCTAGATTATTGAGAGCATAGAGAAAGAAAACAATACCAATATTCCTAAGTGTATAGCATAAACTTTTTATTTATATTTTTAAAATTTTTGAATTTTTTAACTAGAAAACAAGTGCATATTATACATATCTATATCCTAACAGATGCCTTAATTACATGCCTCTATGCCCCCAAACAAGAAGCAATATGCTTTTTCCTCAAAGTATTTAAATAAATATAGCCATGGAAACGCTAAATTTTGGAACATCGTTAAACATACTAATATAGAAAATAAAAATTGTCGCAACTTTATAGGAGTTCCACCTGTTATGGTTAATAAGAATTAAATTGCTTGGGACATAAGCAGACACTAACTAAAACTAAAAACTTACCTCCTCTCCCGCGTTTACTCGTCATCCTCCTCATCTTTTATAAAGAAATGAGGTTCATTTGCATCCTGCCATGCCATGATGATTTGCCAGGCTTCATGCCACTTATCATCTACTATAGCTAACCTGTCAAGCGCCACTTGGTCAGATGGGGTGTAAGGTGCAACCTGATGAGGTTGTATCATCCACCCTTGCCAAGTTATTGCATGGAACGATCGAATAATACAATTGGTGGGTCTCACAATGTTGACCCCAACCCAATCCGTGAAGCGGGCACAAAAAATAAGTAAGAAACATAGCATAATACAGCAAATTAAAATAGGCATAAGATGGTACTTATGCCTCTTGCTATGGGCTCGGGCTAAACTAGACATTAGGGCCTGGGGAATATCATAGAGTGTACGTCCCCCAGCTAAAGCAAGGAAAATATCACAAGTTTTGTCATTCATAGAAGAATAACGTCATTCCCCTCTAATGTTTAGCATGATCCAAAACATAACAGTGCCCACGTTCTTAGACAGGCTACCAAGGGCGACGTTATAAACCCCTTGGTCCTCTATCCTAAAGATTCCTGCCCCGTAATGCGCATGCAAATCCTCATAGTTATACATGTACATGTTATCTACCAAATAGGCCCATGAGTCTTGTATTTCAGCGGGCATAGCAAGTCTAAGAACAAAGTCTAGCAAGAACCTGGAAATTTCCATTGGTTCATCCCCAATGGTGATGGAGAACACTTGTTCTCTATCTGGTCTATCAAAGAACTTACAATTATCATAAAAATAAGATGTAAGTGTGGGAGAATAAAGTTCATCAAGACTTACCAAAAGCGGCTCCCAGCCTGCTAGAATGATCACTTCGCGAAACCACACACCATAGGTGTCACTTTGGAACAAGTCTTCAAAAGACTGTTCCGGTATGATACGAAGGGATGTCATCACCAAACTACTCGCTGGAATAGCTGCAAACAATCCTGGAACAACCCACAAAAAATTGGAATTTTTCGTGTCTACGGAGGTCAGGGCGCGGGAGCGCTCCACTTAGGCGCAGGCGCGCTCCGAAGAAAATTGACTCACAGTGTTTTGGGTGCGGGTCGCACTCAAGTTTGGTCTTGGTAGGGCGCGGTTGCGCTCAAGGGAAAACTGGACTTACAGTGATTTGGGCGTGGGTGGCGCTCCATTGAGGCACAGGCACGCTCAGAGCTGCTGAAGTGCTAAAGTGAAGAAGAAAAAAGGGAAACTCTGGAGTGAAAGGTGAGAGATGAAATTGGGATGTAGTATGGAGAATGAATGAAGTTTATATAGGTTTTGAGTTTCCAAAACGAATTGGGAAGTTGTCAAAAAATTTTAAGGAAATTTTCGGAAACGAAAAATTTTCAAAACCGAAAACGGAAACAACCCATATTCTTGATTCTAAAACAAACTTAATATCTTTTAGACCGAATTTAGAATAGTAACTTCTAAACTCGTTTAGATTTCATCCTACCACCATATTTACTCATAGCCTGCCGATATCAGCAATATTCCCAACAATCACTCCAAAACAACTTTTAAAATTGAGGTTCATATAAAAATTATGTCAGAATAAATAATACCACCCCCAAACAATTCGGGAAGGTGGGATTAACAATAAAAACAACGCACAATTTGAAAAGAACCACATTATATTAAAATTGAAATTCAAACAACATTTAACTACCCAATTCAAATTTAACTACGGAATTCAAAAATTAACATACAAACTAAATAAAAACAACTACAAAACAACCATCAACTCATAATATCCCTAAACAAAGCGCTGCTGGTAGTGGATGACACATGAGAAGGAGATGACTCCTGGGCTCTCGATGGGCCAGAGCCATCCGTCTTTCGGCAACGATGCTCGTGCCTCACAGACGCCTCCTCAGAAGAAGAACCCCCCTGGGGTGGGAAGCGTTCAAGCATATCTGCTCGGAACTTTCGCTAAGCTTCCATCTTGGCCTTCATCTCCTCCCAACGCTCATCCTTGCGTTGGGCACGAGTCTCATAGTTACGATGGATGGCAGCTTGCCGAGTTTGGAGATCTCCACAAATAGTGTTGACAGAACGCATGCCACGATGAAGCATCGACATGCGTTCTGCATCAGACTTACACCTTTCCAAGGCATCGGCATCAAAACATGTTGTGTCCTCCTCATCCTCCGAATCATCCTCTTCATCTACCCTCTCTTCAGGCAACCTCCACGTCTTCTGGATGCACTCCATATAGATAGTAGGATTTTGGTGCCTCTTCAGGCAAATCCGATCAGACTTCGGAGTCGCTTTCAACCTCATCATGATCTTTGTTATAAGAACAGGGAGAGGTGCAATACTCTTCCCAACTCCTCTAATCATCGTAATCAGAAACTCGAGGATACAGAAGTTATACTCCCTCGTCTGGAGTATCCATAGAACGTGAAGACCATTTAGGCTGATGACCATTTTCCTTTGCCAATGATATTCCTCCTAATCCATCGCTGCTATTCTGACCAATTTGGTTGGTTTGCAGGGACGACTGACGGACACAATGCGAGCTCGCATTGTATTTACCCTCCAAAACTGTCTCGTTCATCAAGGCCTCGATCCCAATAAATTGGGATTCCTACACTGTGGCTACTAGAGTGCGTCCTTCCTCCATCCCGAAGATACGCGCCAACAAATTTCTATCCACTTCTCGCCTGAATTTATTCACCTTCACAAAAATCTTATTCCCAACCAACTCTCTCATTCTATAAAATTTTTGGACCAAATCCTCGTGATAAAAATCATCAGTCGCATACCACAAATTATTCCAATCCCTCCTAATCATCTCGTCACTGTAAAACTGTGCAAAGTGGTCAGCACAAAAAGCTTGTTCCGGCAAAATTCGTCGTCTTTGAGCTATTGGAGTTTTGATAGGATTTGTGGGTTTGAATAAGGTAGGGAGACGAGTTTGAGAAAACCTCACTAAAAAACAATAGTGGTGGCGGTGGAAGTTCAAATCTTTTGAATTTATTTATGTTTTTGGTCGTGTAGAAGGATGGAAATGGTGTGGGAGAGGTTGTGGGGAAGATTTGGAGTGGGTTTGAACTTTGGGTGTGGGTGTTTTTTTTTTTTTTTTTTTTTAGGGTTTTGAAGCTTTGTTAATGGCGGAATGGAAAATGAAAACTCGCGATCTGTTTTGGTTTGGAAGATGGAGACGCACGTGCGTGTGAGGTTGGCCTAAGCCCAATTCGATTTTTCGAAATTCGTCGATTTTTCTCGCAACTTCAAACTAAAATTGCCGCTTCGTTACCGGTTCGATTTTTGTGAATGAGCTATGGAAATGATCAGGAGAGAATTTCCAATCCAAAAATCCATAAGACACTCTATTCCAACCATGTGGGTGACATATAAAAAGATGGAAAATACATCAAAGTGCGTGCATGACGTAAGTTATGCGAACAAATGGAATCTAAATTCATAGATAATGTCAACCCGAATCGAAATACAATTAAATTGCCTAACCAACACAAATGAAAAGTTAAACAATCAAGGACTAAAAACGAACACCCCACCCCCAAACAAATTTTTAGCAACGAAGTTTAGAAAATTTGTTTGAAACATCGGTCTTTTAAAGTCAGATTCCCGAGACTTCCTAGATTACTATTTTTATGGTTTTGATATTTTTTTACTTTTTATGAATAAAATTTAATATAAGAAAAATGAAAAATAATAAAGACATAATTCACACTATAGAGGGACATGACTCAAAAACCGAGAAAACATGCAAGAGTGGAAAATGTGAATTATGTTAACCGTGGACTTAGAATTCGATACTTACAGCCACACATTCCATAGGGAGGGCCCGGTTACCTGAGTGGTGCACTTACCAATATATAAAAGTGGAATGTAGCACACCGAAGAATAAAATGAGTCTTTTATAGTCAGATACTCAAGACTTTATCTAACACATGTATATAATTAACATGTAGTTTACCATATATTAATAACCGAAATAGTTGTGGATCATTCCATAAATAATGATCACAGGAAACACACCCAAATACAATCAAACACCACGATTGCCCAAAACGTGGGCTAGCAAGATGAGAGTGAATACTGATGAATCTAGAACCTAACCTAGCATGCAAAGTCTTATTTTTCCTCCAACGAAACGGTGGCCAAGTGAATGAGTGTGAAAAAGTGGATGGTTGTGGAAGATAGGGTGAATATGGATGAATTTTAGAAGTAAGAAATTGAAAAAATGAGAATGTGGGTTTAGCATAAAACTCATTTGTGGCATGACTTGGTATTATCACACAACTGAAAATGAAAGTGTCAGGTGGCTCTTTAGGTAGTATTTTCTTAACAGGTGAGTTTAGAAAATCATGAAGCACAGGAGAAACTAGAGGATCAAGTGCAAACTCTAGGTTCCTTTGAAAGGGAGGAATGAGGGGAATCGAGGCGGATGGTGCACAAGGTAGTTCTTGATAGGGTGAATCATCACCTGCTCTAAGAAACTCGTCGAATTTCTCATCCAGCTTGGTCACATTCACATTACTATGGTATTTCTCTGTATCTTTGAGAAAGTCATCAATCTCGTCCTCATCCATAAGATGGGTATTGACTAGTGTAGGAAGAAAACATCAAAGTCTGAACTTCAAAAGGAAAGAAATTTGGGCATCTGATTAGTAGGAAACGTGTTGTCGAAATAATCTCGAGCGAAGCTCTCGATCATGCTAATCTCTCCATCGACAGTCGTATCTGGGTACTGTTGAATCATTTTAAAAACATTTACCTCAACAGAAAGATGGCCAAAGGATAAGGACATCGAACCATCGTGGCAGTTTATGAGCGCGTTGGCAATAGCCAAGAAGGGACGCCCTAAAATGATAGGAACAGAGTCGTTAGCGACTTCTATGTCGAGGATAACGAAGTCGGCTGGGTAGTAAAAATTTTGAACTTTAACTAGCACGTTTTCAACCACACCCTTAGGATACTTAATAGAACGATCCGCTAATTGCAACGTCATTTTCCTTGGTTGCATCTCTTGTAGACCGATTTGTTTATATAAATAATAAGGGAGTAAGTTAACACTCACCCCCAGGTCTAATAGAGCAGTTGTAGTGTGATTATCCCCCAAAGTGCATTGTACAGTAGGACGACTAGGGTCCTTGTACTTAACGATTCTATTATTTTCAGATAAAGTTTGGAACTGTTCAGTTAAAAAGGCGTCTTTAGGAATATTTGTCTTACACCTAATAGTGCACAACTCTTTAAGAAACTTAGCATGGTGAAGTAACTTTTTTATCGCTTCAAGAAAAGGAAGGTTTATCGTTAGATTTTTGAAAACTCCCCTAATCTCATCAGAATTCGTATCCTTGGTTAACATTGCTAATCTCTGGGGAAACGGTGGTTTCTCTCTATATTTAGCATAAGGGTTAACAGGATGTTTAACCTTGGCTTTTTGTTTCTTAGGTTGTGGTTTAACTGGTACCTCTACAGGGGTAGGATCTTCAGTTTCCAGTTTGGTATCTAGTAGAATATCAGGTGTAGGGACCACTGGTGGGATAACCACAGACATACTAACGGCGTTATCAACCACTCTGCCAGAACGGAAAGTGGTGATAGCATTTAACTCACCCACGTTTTCATTTTCATTACTAGTATTACCGATTACCTTAAAAAATGTGTTTGGTGCTTTAAGATTAGGTAACGCTTGACCTAGAAACACGCCTTTTGGTTGGGCTTTCTCTTTGGCTAACTGTTGGGTTAAATGATTAATGGATTGTAAAACCTATTGGTTAGATTGAGCCATGGATTGGAAAAGTTGTTGGTTAGATTGAGCCATGGTTTGGAAAATTTGTTGGCTAACCTGTATGAAGGCGTCAAGATGATCCGGTTGTGTAGGTGTAGTGGTCACAGGTGGTGTGGCTGGAACTATCTCACGTTGATTATTAACAGGTGGGTTGTGATAGTTATTATTAACCGGAACGATACCTCTATTAGCATTATAATTATAATTATTATAATTATTATAATTACCTTGTCCTTGTCCTTGTCCTTGTGTCTGGGGAGCTTGGTTGTAATTGGGTGTTGGCCTAACATTTTGATTATTATACCCTGGAGGTGTAACTTGTTGATTATTTTGCCAACCGAAATTGGGGTTTTGTCTCCAAGGTGTGTTAGGTTTGTTATTAATGGAATAAACATTGTCCGGCTGTGCGGATGGATGTTCATAGACTAGAGGACAATAGGAGTCGGGATGCCCATGACTCAAACAGAAATTACAGGGAATAGAGTTAACATTCATGAATGGGTAGGCTTTTGTTGAACAGCAATAGCCTCTACCTTTTTAGTGAGAGATTCGATTAAATTTTTAAGCTCAGGTTCGGGTTTCATCTCAAACATACCGGCGGACTTAACTATTGTAGAAGAACTAGCGGAACGGGAGAAATTGTCACTACCCCATCATTTAATATTACACTTTGTTTGATCTTCTAAAAATTTGTAAGCCTCTGAGGCTCCTTTACTTAGGAAACTACCCCCATTCATTATGTCAAGCACCTCTTTATGGTGGTGTAACAGTCCCTTGAAAAAGACACGAACTAACATGTCTTTCACAAGGTTATGGTGTGGACACTCTATAAGAAGATTGGTAAAAAGATTCCAAGCCTCTGAAAATAATTCATGAGGATTCTGTCGAAAGAAATGAATCTTGGAAAGCATTTCATCGGTCCTCAGGGGTGAGTAAAAATGTTCCATAAATAGTTGAACAAGTTTGGTCCACGAGTCCACAGAATTATGTGCTTGGGCAGTTACCCAAGACGCCGCCTTATCGGCTAAAGTGAAGGGAAATACCCTTAGTTTAATTTGTTCAGCACCAACCGTAGGATGGTGGAATGTAGTAAGGACTTGGTCAATTCTACGCATGAGCTGATAAGGTTTTTCATGGTCTAACCCATGAAAAACGGGTAACAAATTAAATATATTTGGGGGGATTTGGAAATCTCCCACTGGGTCTGATAAAACGATGCAAGAGTTTGGGCTATCGTTCAAGGCTTTGTAAAAGTCAGAGAGAGATAACTCTCTTTCTTCAGCCATTATTTCAGGTGTTGTGTGTGGTATATTAGCTAGAGGTGTAGTGAGTGGTATACTAGAAAGGCATGTTTGTTGACGTGGCCGGTTGATTACGTTAGGCGTTTTTCTTTTGCCGGACCTTAATCTCATGCAAGGCTAAGACCAATCTTAACTAAACACGACAATACTCAAACAATCCTGATATGCTAGTATGAACCTCTAACAGGAGATGCAAGGTGTGGAAGAAAGAAGTATCAGAAAGCCTCCTTGCTTCGCTTATGAATAATGTCTTGTTTACACGAGCTCAGTGTATATAACGAGTTAGAAACTCCTGAATAACTTGAAGAAATGGAAGTTTGAACAAACCTGCGGAAATCGGGCATTTTCAGGTGCCTCCACTGAGGCATAGGCGCGCTCCGTACTGCACTGATGTCTAGTGATTTTGGCGCGTGTGGTGCTCCCCTGAGGCGCAGGCGCACTCCGGAGAAATTTACTTTATAGTGATTTGGGCGCGGGTGGCACTCCACTGAGGCGCAGGCGCGCTCCGTGTAATCCTGCGAGGAAAATTTTAGTTCTGAAACGGACAACCACAGTTAGAATCAAACAAGGGTGGGTGGGTTTAATGGGACTTGGGAAAGACTAATTATACTAATGAAAACAAATCTAAAGGGAACTAAGATGGCAGCGGCGCCATTTGATAAAAGTAAAATGAATAATAGTTTTACCTACGAATAAATGATAGAATTTGCGCACAAGTAAAACTAAAACTGAACTAAGTCTAGTCGATTAATTATCAAAGATTTATACTCTCGATTCTATCAAAATAGAGTTGGAGTAAAAGATTCGTTCCACTCCTAGTTCTTTAGAATTAGCGTTTCCTAAGTTTATCGGTCTATCCAAAGTCAATGAGAGATTTACAAATTTATACTACGATGCAAATTATACTTAAATACTTAACTATGATAATTCAACTACGGCAATACTAAATTGATACTATAATAAGGAATTAGGGGGGATTTGATTCCACCTTAACTCAACTTAATTTACTAACAAAGAATCGTCGCAATCCAAATTGAACTACTTTCGCATAACAATTGGTTCTTCCTAATCCTTAGTTATTCATGGTAATCTCTACCAACTAACATCTAGCATGTGAAACAATCAAACCCATTCTCATAGTGAACTAATTGTTTCTAGACTGGAATGGAAATTACGACTACTCTACGCTAACACAAATCAAGCTTCATAAAGGTTTCTTCAACCCCCTCTAATGGAGGTTTAGCCTAAAATCATTATACTATCATTTCTCAATGAAATTAAACAAGACATGGTAACTTTGCTTATTTGAATTCAAATGTAACTCTAAAATTGCTAGATTTAATTAAAACTAACAATGATAAATACTAAATCTATGAATTGAAACTATAATGATTAAATGGAAATGAAACTAGATTATCAAGAACTAAATTACTTTATTAATCTAATGAATAAATAACAATTGATTCAAATACTAAATTAAAACAAGATGAAAATGAAAACTAATTAATTAATGGAGTGAAAACTAGATTAAACTATTCTCCAATGGCTACCTTCTACCCTAGCTAAGATAATTACTTAAGAGCTAAGTCTTGTCTTGAAATGGAGGAGACCAGATCCACATTTTCGTGCATAGGCTGAGGAGCCATGTTTCGGGTTGGAAAATTGAGCCCAAAACCCAATTTCTTCTGTCTACATAAGCCTTTTAAGTTAGATTTGACTTCTACAGACTTTTCGTCTACTTTTGCTCCTTTAATTAATCAAAACTTGGACCATTGGAAAGATGATTCCGAGTCGGTCGTTTTGACATAAAGTAGGCCCAATTCCGAGGTCTGAGCCCAATGATGCGGTCTTTGAAAGTTCTGCTGACTTTTGTGTGTTGTTTCTGCCCGTGTTGACTTTGACTTTTCATCTTTGACCGGGCTTTGCAAAAGTTTTTTCTCCTTGAATCTTGGCCTTTAATCACAGAACTTCTTAGCAACCAACGCTTACTCCTTTATCTCGCAAAAGTGACACATTTCTGCACATACTTCACTTCAATGTCTGAAATACATAAAAGCACGTAATCAGCATTAACTCTTATTTATTACTTGTATAATTGGTCTAAAAATATTATTGTTAAGGGGTTAAAACTATAGTTTTGAGCTCTTATCAGATTTCCATGATAGCATTTTATGCAGCTGTTAATAAGGACGAGCTGTTGCAGACGGTGAGGTTTGGTGCTGAAATGGTTTTTAGTTCCAAGGATAGCACTATCAAAGATGAGGATATTGATAGAAGCATAGAAAAAGGGGAAGAGACAACAGCTAAGGTTGATGTTAAGATGAAGAAATTTACAGAAGACGCAATTAAATTTAAAATGGATGACAGTATGTATAGTTGCTTGGGAGTTAGGAGTTTTCACTAATTACAGTTTCCTCATACCAATCTCTCTCGCTCTCTCTAAACTCCCCCACCTGATAGTTATGTCTTCTATTTTGCGCAGCTGCGGAATTGTATTACTTCGATGATGAAAAGGTAGAAAGTTATTCATATGTTTCATCTACCTTTTTGTTTTAGTATTTTTGTTTAAGTAATTAGGGATTAGGCAGATCACAACCCGTGTTTTACTTTAATTACAAGATACAAGGCACCTTAACATCTTCTTCTACAATATGTTGCAGTTTAACATCCCAATAAAATACATAAGAAATTCCCCATTACATTTAGCTTGCCAAGTGATCAACAAACTTTTGTTGGCCTCCCTATGTGTGTACAATCTCCAAGCAGTCTAACTGAAGTAGCAAGGTGACAACAGTATGTGGGGGGAGGGATTCTGGTTCATAATTTGCATGGTTGAAAGTGAACCTGAAGCAACTCTAACTCTATTGCTTAGTTTACATCCCACCCACCCAACTTCAATTGCTTTTAGAATGGCGGAAATGACTCAATCTTCAAAGTTCAAACCCCAACTCCAATTCCTAGCCCGATGATACAATACTACCCCTCTCCTTACGAGTTACGAGTGTTCACTTCAAGTCTCTCTTCTAAATAACAGGTGTTCTCAGTCACACTCACACATATGCCTTCTGTCAATCCGCCTTTGCTTATGCCGATGATTATTTATTTAGTTAAATTTCTTTTTAGTTTGTATTTGTATTGAACTGATTAATCAGATTTTCATTGCAGTCTCACTCAATAAAAATAAGACTGGACCAGCGATTCGGGTTATCTAAGGCAATCATAATTGGATCAATTGAACTCTCCAATGATTAGTCATAGTAGAAAATGGTTATTGTATTTTGGTAAGGAAAATCGGTTACTAGATTAGACTGTTGTTACTTCTCATGTCTCTGCTTCTTGATCACCTTCTCATTCTCAATCCTTTTATCAGGATATTGGCCTTTAGAAAAGATTAAATTAATGCTTAGTAAGTGATTGCAGGTGTGACAACAATTGCTAGAGGAAAATACATTGGACTATTAACACCGAATCTTGATTCAATTAGGACTAATAGAGTGGATGTACAATCTAAGGCATGTAATTTACATGGCTAAAGACCCTATGAATCCACTAGAATTAGAGCATAGGCAATTTGTATGTATATTGTTCAGTGTTTTTACATACATCATGGTTTTGTGCTTCGTCTTTATTGGTTCAACTCAAATACATTGTATTTATTGCATGACCATCCAACAAATTTTCACATGAGGTTTGTTATTATTTAAACAAATGGTAACAAGATGATATAGATAGATAAGTGGTGATACGGGTGTCTTTATCTGTAGAATTGCTATTTAAATTGTTGGCTAATTGTTTTTCTCCAGAACTTAGTCTGATTAGTTTTAGTATCTTCCTTTCGGTAATATATGTGTGATTAAAGTTGAATGAGTTAACTTAGCTTGAACTCCTTTTGTGTCCAAACAAGTCATGGAGTGGAATAGTAGTCCCTTTTTAAGCTCACTGAGGCTATCCACGTAATCAGGGGGATTACGAAAAAAGTGGAGAGAAAAATGGGATTTTACATAGCCCTTATAGAGTTAAACACTTCAACTCAAACCCAAAAGAAAATCGCATAAAAAAAACCTTTCTTCCCTGTCCAAAACCTTCATCACTTCTATAAATTTGATACATATTTTCATCATGATCATCAGCCTAATAAGTTGCAAACCTCGATACCCGAGTTCAGGTACGAAAAATTTCCTTACAAAACATTGAATTGTGTTTATCTTTTTCACTATGTTTGAGGAATTATTAAGTTTGTGGTAGAATTATATTTATTTAAATAGGGATAATAATAATTTCAATGGGTTCAAAAACAAATAAGCTGACCACCCATGGCATGAAAATTCTAGACATGCAATCTAACTCTCTCGAAATCTGAACGGGGTTAATGGGATTGCAACTATACGAGATAGTCTTTTCAACACTACCTTAACACCCAAGGTAAGTTCCTATCCTTTAATTGTTCTTCAGATTATACCATGAAGCGCCACAGTAAGGTATCAGGTAGAAAGCGGAAAAATGTTTTTCCTGGCCTATGGCCATTATAACTTTTTGAATGCCTTTCATGTGAAATTAAGAAGGGTTTGTATAGATTTGCAAAAACTCATCTTGGTGAAAATGATGTCATAGATTCCTTTCACATGGTTATAGGCTTTAATGAAATCATTTTTTAATAAAGGTGAATATCTGAGCTTTATTCACTTCCACCAATGTTTATAGCCAAGGCTCAATATACATGTCAAGATAAAAGATTCACCAAGTGTGAAATCTGCTACAAGAACATGATGCAGAGGAAGATGCATTTGATGTTCACGAGAATTTAGAAGAAGAGGAAAATGAATAAGTAATTGAGTTTGATCCGTCTGCGTTTAGTAGTGACGAGACATTTGCTAGAGCTCTTCAAGATGCTGAGGAGAGATAATTGGTTGTGAGATTGATGGCTCTTACTGGCGTAAATGATATAACCAGTTGTGAGTGTTTCTAGACTTACCTTTTATAAGCATATGATAATGGAAGGTGTTGAGTAGTTGTTTAATTATGGGTTTGTTTTCTTTTTGCTTTATATAGGGGTTGCGGATGATACTGAAGACAATGACGATAACTCTCAAGTAATTTTTCTTAACCTTGATTTTGATGTATTATGAGATTCAAGACTTATGATAAGTTTGTGGGATGCAAAGTGAAGTATTAGCTCTAATGTGTACTTTTGCTGCACTTAATTGAGTTTGATATTATTCACCCTTAGTGGTTAGTACAACTTCCAAATATAGAATTCTCAAGTTATACTCGATCTATGTCTGGAATTTGTATTACCTTTGTATGGTGAACACTATCTTATCGTCAACACACTCTATACTGCAATATGTATTTGCAACTCAGGTATCTGCAGCTACAATTTTTATATGGTTGTTTTGGTCTTATTTTTATGATACCTGAGCGTGTTTTACTACATGTTTGTTGTTTGTCTGTCAGTCATTGCTGACATTTAGGCATCAAGTTCATCGTAGTAGAGTAGTAAGTAGAAAACAGTTAATCAAATGGGTAGAGGCTCAATTTGGGCCGACTCTTACATATACTAATAAGTAATAACTTAAGATTAAATTCCATGAATGCTATTCTGACAAAATGAAATTAATTAGCCAAGCCCAGTAATCACTGATCACTCTTTGACAATGAAAGTTTGATAATACTACGTCATGTCCAAGTAACAACATGGTAGATATATATGTCACCTGAACAGCCGAATGATGTGATATAACACAAATGTAACAACAAACTTTGCCTTTAATATTTATTTTCCTACCAACACCGTATGATTTTGTTGTTATATGGTTTTCCTTGCAATTGCTTTTTAATTAGTATCATTGCTACTTTTACATTTGCATTGTTTAGAGTATTTGTGCTCACAAGCCGAACGCAGCTGACTATTGTCTTACTATATTAAAAGCATTGGTTGGATTTCGTAGTCATGTTGTTATTGTGGTTTTTCTATTTTGCCCTATTGTGCCATCATTTCTTTGTTTTTACCGATGCCTCAAAATGTAGTTTATAGACTTCAAGTAACCTCCCTACTCAGGCCAAACACCCTGACCATAACATTTGTTTTACTGATCTAAGTGGTCATTTTTGAGTTACTTGGCTATATCACAGTAGATTTGTATCATTAATCTTTAGTGAAAACCCTTTAATCCTGGGTTGCGTTGCATTAATGTCTAGATCATATATCTTTTTGTGTTTTCAAGACATGTGGGAGGAGGTTGATCCATATGAATTGTCATATGAGGTAGACCAATTTATCTGGTTGTTGCTTTATAAATTAGGAGCTTCACTGCGGTTTACATAATATAATCTGCTTCTATCTTTACAGGAACTGATTGCATTGGGTGAAGTTGTTGGCACTGAAAGCAGAGGACTTTCTGCAGATACAATAGCCTCTTTGCCTTTAGTAACGTATAAGGCTCAAAGCAATCAAGATGGTAGCGCTAAGTAGTAAGCACAACACGTGTCCTTAGTTGTCAGTAGTAGACAATTTTTATGTGATTATGATATTATGGTGGTAATATAGAGATGTGTCATTTGATGGTTGGAGTATGAAGATGAAGACACCTTGACGGTGATTTCATGCAAGCACTCATACCACTTTGAGTGTATAAACAATTGGCTTCAAATAAACAAGGTATGTGCTGTTGTTGTTTCATTTTTTGTAAGTGTGGCAAATGATCAACTTCACACTTGCTGTGCAACATCTTATTATATGCTGATTTAACGGTGTAGATTCCTTATTTGTTCGGATTCCAAATTCTACGATCATGTTCATGATCTAACGAAATAGGAATACTAAGAATTATCTTAGCATAGTCTAATGGCCAAAATGCACGGACCAAATCCTGTCGCCATTGTCGGGTAAGAGGGTCGATGAAGTCACTAACACGATCAAGGTTGCAGTTATGTGGTTGATCTAAGAGAGGGAGAGGTGAAGGTGCCCCAGGCACCCAAGCATCCAACCAGACTCTAATAGAAAGACTATCACCTACTTTTCAATTGATACCAAGGGCCATGAGATTCCCAAGGTAATGCATGAGTTTCCATCTTTTTGAAGTACTTCTATGTATTGTTGCTCTCATAAAGTCTTGAGGAGGTTAATAGGTCATCTTCATCTGGCGTGCCCATAGTGAAGTTGGTTCAATCGGGTCCCATGCTTTCTTGCCTAGCAAGGCAAAATTTTGAATTTGAATATCTTTTATACCAATCCTCCTCCTTTTAGTGGTGAGCATGCAAGGTCCCAAGAGAAATAGTGTAACTTTCGTTCTCCCACTTCATGACACCAAAAGAAAGCACGCCTAAAACTGTCAATTTTGGTATTGGTGGTGATTATTGGCCATATCGACTGTTCTCCAAGTGTTTGAAGGTATGCCTTTATGTCATTCATTTAATTTTTATTTTTTTAGGTCTTTGTACGGGTTTTCTTTATATGAAAATCGCCATTTTAGTTTGTATGGGATTTCTTTATATGAAAGTACACATCTGAATTCATGCTTTTATTATATTCGGGTGTATTTGGGGCTTTCTAGCTTCCCATCTTCACATTGCTCCGTGTTTGAGAAAAAATATCTTGGCAGCACTGTTTATTTTGATGGATTTTAGAAAATAGTTTGTTTGATCTGTAACAGGTCTAATATTCTTCTCCAATATTATCGATGTTTATCATTTGAAATTTGGTTATACTGCTACGTTGTTTAATTTACTGTTTGGTTTATTACTTACTAAACTTAGAAACAACCCCCAAAACTGAAAAAACCTTCCTCACACTGAAAAAACAATTCATCGCATAAAAAAAACCTTTCTTCCCTGTCCAAAACCTTCCTCACTTAAAAAAAAAAAAATCGTTATCACACCCAAAATATTCATCACAACTTGAAGAAGAGATTCAGTTATGAGTTTCAACTAACATCATCTATCTTCTCTCTTGATCACAACTTTAAGAATTAACAAGAGGAAAGATTCGCCAGGTGTGAAATCTCATTGTATTCGAAAATAGTTTGGACTATTGATAGCTTTGATTCAAGATTTTGTAATGATATGATGACTATAATTGATGATATATCTCATCATGATTTTCATTTTTTGTGTTGTTTCAATGATTTATTATTTTGGTTTTTTGTAGAAAAAAGGATTGTTATACAGTCAATCAATTCGTTCAAGAGGTGGGTTTTCTTGGTCTGATTTTTCTGGGAAGCTGAACCTCTTTTTTTTCACCTAGTATTCATGCCTATCAACCTATCATGTCTTCCTATTCTATCAAGTAAGATGTCTTCATTGTCTTCTTATCTCTTCATGGTTGATTCATTTTTTATATATATATTAGGTTTTACATGCAATCGCGTTGTCATTGGATGACACCCATTTTAATAGCTGTTGAGAATGTATGTCAAATCCAAGTAAAACTCTTATTAGTTTTGTGTTTTTATATTTCACTGTTTACAATTTTTATGATTGGTTTGAGAAAAAATATCTCGGCAGCACTGTCTATTTTGATGGATTTTAGAAAATGGTTGTTAGGATATTGTCATTATTGTTGAGTCATAGTTTGTTTGATCTGTAACTGGTCTAATATTATTCTCTAATACTATCGATGTTTATCATTTGAAATTTGGTTATATTGTTACGTTGTTTAATTTACTATTTGATTTATTGCTTACTAACTGAAAACTTCATGTCGTCTTCATTTGGTTGCAGTTACTTGGCACCTTTACATCATCACATGGAAGATTAGTCAAGCTATGATCTCATGAACTCTTATTTGGGCATTTTCACATCCTAGATTTCGATAAGAGAAACACATCTTCAAGGTTTGAAAAAAAAAACCTGTTTAGTTTAATTTCAGAAACCGTGATTCTTCGTACTTTCTTTATGTTGTGCGTAGTGCTTAAACTAAGAGTAAATACTCCATGTCTAATGGCACTTCTTTGTCGAATAGCTCAAATTGATCACTGGGATTCAGGTGTTTTGAGGGTCTAGAGCAGAAAGCATTTCCTTGATGCATTAGATCTATCACAAATGTGTCAAAGTGCAATTATCAAATTGTCGGAAAGATAGTACGAAGTTTTAGGAAAATGCCTCAATGGGTTTCATCTTTGCTAACACAGGTAAGTTTGTATATATATCCTTTCAAACAATGATTTCCAATTTTATAATATGAGAATTTAAATGCCAATAGTTCACATAATAGGCATCATAATAGGCATGGAAGAACTAAACTATGAATTGAAAATCCAAGTAGCTCACATAATAGGCATGGATGAATTAAACTTTGAATTGAAATTCCATTTATAAACATGCTAGAAGTTTTGTATAGTACATTAATAGCATCAATAGTAAATAGACAATTCGGTTTAATATAAAATAAAAATTGAAATAAGATTTATGTATTATATTATTCCTTCACAACAAGTATGGACCCCAAGGATAGAAACACTCCATTCGTTTACCTTCGAGGGAGCTGATCCTATTAGGGCTGAAAGATATAGGTGGTTATCTTCGATTATATTTTGCATGGACTTGACTTCCCATCTTAAAAGGTTATTTTTCAGGTTGTGGTTATCATGAATCTATAAATATTCATATTGATCATCCACAATTTACACAAGATCAATCTTTCTCCAAAATATCCCTAAGAAGCAACATGAGCCACACTATTTTCAATTCATAGTTACAAGAAGAGCTGAAGAACAACACAATTACCATGGTGCATCATAATTAGGATTGGACTCTTAATAAAATCTACTTTTCCAAGGAGATTTTGGGCATGCCTCTATAGCCATTGGTGCTACCTAAACACGGGGACTGTACTAATACTACTATAATAGTCTATGTGTTTCTTAGATGAATTGATTTGGGGATCACTGCTGCAAGTCCTTATCCAATTAGTTGTAAAAAGGTATTGATTTTAGTCGAACCAGTATAGTCAAAGTGCTACTCTCCCTTGGCTTTGATCAACTGATCATCCAAGTGAGCTAGCTACCTGAAGAAGTCACATTATTATATCATCTAAAAATAATTTTTTGGGCACTATTAATCTTGATATATTTATCACTTATTTGTTTTAAGTGATTGGTGTGGTGATAAGAGGGTTCTGGATGCCTTCAGTCACTACCTCTCTTATTTGAGGTTATGAGTTGTAGTGTTTGTCATGTCTCTGATTAAGAGTTTAGGAAATGGTTGAATCTAATATTAATGACACATTTTGCATTTTTTAAAGGGTTTTACCACTGGCGAGAATAGTTGATGAACACGGATGGAAATTTATTTCATGCAGTATTCTTACAAATCATGGAATCCTATGGGATCTTATACAAGGAGGACTGGAGCATGCTCAAATATCATAGGAAGCTTAAACTCATTCGACGTGAAGGAACCTTCAATGTTTTTAATAAAAATAGTGGTATTGTTGCTCTTTTCATTGAAACTATGTTCTTGAACACAAGTGTGAACAGTAAGATTTTGTTTTAATGTAATATAGAGCAACAACAAAGGTATATTAAGTTTGCTTAAGGGTGAAAGGCGTTGTTCCTCTGGCAGCAGCAGTAATTAGAAATATGAGCAATTTTTTTTTGTTGTTGAAAATGTAATGACTTTAGAAATTTTTGTTGCAAGTCTTCAAGATTGCATGTTTTTTTTTGTCAGTTGAACAAAGAATTGTCTATCTAATGGTGATCATATTGTAATGTTTCCTATCAGGTTTGTTTATTGTGTAGAAAGATTCAAAGTCTTAAAGTTCTGAGTCATTCTACTTATTATGTAAATTTGATTTTGAAAATTAGATTCTACTTATTATGTAAATTTGATTTTGAAAATTAGCGATATTGGACCATCATAGATAATACGTACAAACATTTTCCACGCTCTATTTCATTAATTAAAAAGGTACTGGCCTTTATCCTCTTATTCCACTCACAGGTATTTGCATTTTATTTATTTTACTCTGCAATACTACATACTTCACACATTGCAGTCAAGTTTTCAGAATTCTTGACAAAGATTGATAGGCATTCTAGAAAGGAGCTAGAGAATGAGCTCAAGTTTTTGAACAATAGTGATGCAGGGTTTGTTAAGATGATTCTACTAAACAAATGGTGGTCAAAAGTTTCTCCCTCAACAATAGGGCCCACAAAATGGGAAAGTGGTGGTGGCGTCCCTATACTTTTTAAATAGCCATGAGTCATCCTATTCTCCTGACTCATTATTCTTCTTTATAGGTTTCATTACTTTTAGGTAGCTATTGTCGGAAACTCTTAGCATTTTTTCTATAACCTAGAGTGCATATTTATCCCACGGATTGGGCTCTCTCAAATCTTAGTCATTAGGCAAGGAAGTAGAATAAATGCGAGATCAAGAACACTAAGATTGAAGGAAGGATTAAATGAGTAGAACTGGGATCAACAAATATAGATAACACAATAAAGTCGTTAATGGCAGAGCCCATAACGCATGATTAACGTGTAAATTGAGCGTTCCGAGCATTTAAGATTTTTATGTCCACTCAAAATTTGACATGGCTGATCATCTGGAAGTATTCTTGCCACTTTAGCATCCATATTCCATAATATTAAGGCAGGAGGATTAAGAAAAAATGGGAGAAATAATTGTCGATAAAAAAGAGAAACAATATAACACCCCGTGTTTTATTCTTTTATTTTCCTAATAATAATAATAATAATAATAATAATAATAATAGGTTAAATTGAATATAGATAACTATCAGATACGGATAAAAGCCCGTAGGTAAAATGGATAAGTGTTGTCCTTGTTTTTCGGGGAGTTTTCTCACGTGGAGTTTTTGGGGAAAAACACAGCGAGAGTTTTAGACAGAAAAATGGGATTTTTCTGAAGGAAGGAAAGGAAGGTTTTTCCTGGTAGCTGGTTGATAATCGGAGAGCGCTACAGGTGAGTAGAGTTTATCTCTCACCACTACTAAAACCATGATTTTCGTCTGTTTAATATTTACGTATTTTACTGTCGAGTGTTTCCGATCAGTTTTATTTATAATTTTTAGTTCTGTCGATATGTTTAGATTTGATTTGAACTATTGAATCTCTGAAATCGGTATTGCAACTGTTGGAACTCAGAAGTCGTCAATGGCGGCGACGCGAGTCCAGCAGCAAGAAATCGTCCAGTTTTGTTATTTGAATTTTTAGGATTATATTTACTGTGATCCTGGGGTGTCGATCCATCTGATAGAACTGTTGGGAGCTTCGACAGAGCGTCAATGGTGGCAACGAAAACCCCAGTATTCATTTTTGTATATTTTTTTTTGTTGTTTTGCTATGATGAAGATGGGTTTATGCTTGGTTGTTAAGAAGTGTTGGATAGGTGGTTGAACTGTTGAACGAGGGCTGTCGAAGCTCGGAGAGAAACGTTAATGGCGGCCAGAAATCGCCCAGTTTGTTGTTTGGGTTTTGGTTGGTATTTGAATGGGTTGTGGGGATGGGATTAGGAGGATTGATTGAGGGGAGGAGTGCTGCGATTGAGGGCTATCGAGTGAAGGTTGGGGAAGCCATTAATGGCGGTCAGAAACTTTTAGATCTAGTTTTGGGTGAGGTTTGGATTGAATGATTTGGGGGTTATTGTTTTTATTAAAGGTGTTTGGTTTTTGATAAGGAGTAAAACCGCGGCGTCAAAATGGGTGGTCGAGTGGAGATGGTGGCCGAACTGGTGGTGGCCGATTTGGGTGGCTGCTGGAGGAAGAAGATGGCTGTTTTGGGCTTGGACCTTGGGCCCGGGTTTGGTTTAGATTGGTTGGGCTAAAAACCTTATTTTGTTTGGGCCTTTTCTTGTTGGTTTTTGTTTGGGCCTTAACTTGTTTGGTTTTTGGGGCTAGTCCATAGTATTTTAAGTGGATCTTCAAGTTGGGCCAAGCTAGTTTATGGGCCGGGTTAAGGCTTAAGTTATTGAACCTGGTCAGCTTAGATAAATCGGTTTGGGACTGGGTGACTGCTGTTGACCCTTGGCAGGTCGACTTTGACTTTGACCAGGGTTGACTTTGACTTTGACAAGAGTTGACTTTTGACTAGGGTTGACTTTGACCGATTAACTCAATTTGATCTTTTAACTTCGGATTATGATTTGGGTTATTAAGATAGGTTTAGGGCTATTAGCTTGCTTGGCTTTAGGCTAAGACCTTTATATATATAATGTGTATGTGTATTAACTACTATGTGAGATTTTCGCCTTTTATGATATACAACGTTATGACACTTAGACATCGGTATATTAATAACGCGTAACCAAAAATACATGAAACAAGATACTCGCTCGCTTTCGGAGATAATTTATTCAATAAAATTTCAATAATCGTAAAACAAAATTTACCGCACTCTTTTTGAACTCTCCACGCTCAAGTTTTGGAATTGAGTTTTATGACGGTTGATGTCATAGGTTAGGTGGGCATTTATTGAATGTGCCATAGGTTAGGGGGGGTGTCGATCCATCTGATAGAACTGTTGGGAGCTTCGACAGAGCGTCAATGGTGGCAACGAAAACCCCAAGATTCATTTTGTATATTTTTTTGTTGTTTTGCTATGATGAAGATGGGTTTATGCTTGGTTGTTAAGAAGTGTTGGATAGGTGGTTGAACTGCTGAACGAAAAGGGCTGTCGGCTTCGAGAGAAAGCGTTAATGGCGCCGAAATCCCGGTTTGTTGTTTGGGTTTTGGTTGGTATTTGAATGGGTTGTGGGGATGGGATTAGGAGGATTGATTGAGGGAGGAGTGCTTTGCGATTGAGGGCTATCGAGTGAAGGTTGGGGAAGCCATTAATGGCGGTCGAAAACTTTTAGATCTAGTTTTGGGTGAGGTTTGGATTGAATGATTTGGGGTTATTGTTTTATTAAAGGTGTTTGGTTTTGATAAGGAGTAAAACCGGCGTCAAAATGGGTGGTCGAGTGGAGATGGTGGCCGAACCCGGTGGTGGCCGATTTGGGTGGTCTTTGGAGGAAGAAGATGGTCATTTTGGGCTTGGACCTTGGGCGGGGTTTGGTTTAGATTGGTTGGGCTAAAACCTTATTTTGTTTGGGCCTTTTCTTGTTGGTTTTGTTTGGGCCTTAACTTGTTTGGTTTTGGGGCTAGTCCATAGTATTTTAAGTGGATCTTCAAGTTGGGCCAAGCTAGTTTATGGGCGGGTTAAGGCTTAAGTTATTGAACCCAGTCAGACTTAGATAAATCGGTTTGGGAATTTGGGATCTTTTGACCCCCTTGGCGAGTCGACTTTGACTTTGACCGGGTTGACTTTGACTTTGACAAGAGTTGACTTTTGACTAGGGTTGACTTTGACCAGTTAACTCAATTTGATCTTTTAACTCGGATTATGATTTGGGTTATTAAGATAGGTCTAGGGCTATTAGCTTGCTTGGCTTTAGGCTAAGACCTTTATATATATACGCGGTGTATGTGTATTAACTACTATGTGAGATTTTCGTCTTTTATGATATACAACGTTATGACACTTAGACATCGGTATATTAATAACGCGTAACCAAAAATACATGAAACAAGATACTCGTTCGTTCTCGGAGATAATTTATTCAATAAAATTTCAATAATGCGTAAACAAAATTTACCGCACTCTTTTTGAACTCTCCACGCCTCAAGTTTTGGAATTGAGTTTTATGACGGTTGATGTCATAGGTTAGGTGGGCATTTATTGAATGTGCCATAGGTTAGGGGGGGTGTCGATCCATCTGATAGAACTGTTGGGAGCTTCGACAGAGCGTCAATGGTGGCAACGAAAACCCCAAAGATTCATTTTGTATATTTTTTGTTGTTTTGCTATGATGAAGATGGGTTTATGCTTGGTTGTTAAGAAGTGTTGGATAGGTGGTTGAACTGTTGAACGAGGGCTGTCGAAGCTCGGAGAGAAACGTTAATGGCGGCCAGAAATCGCCCAGTTTGTTGTTTGGGTTTTGGTTGGTATTTGAATGGGTTGTGGGGATGGGATTAGGAGGATTGATTGAGGGGAGGAGTGCTGCGATTGAGGGCTATCGAGTGAAGGTTGGGGAAGCCATTAATGGCGGTCAGAAACTTTTAGATCTAGTTTTGGGTGAGGTTTGGATTGAATGATTTGGGGGTTATTGTTTTTATTAAAGGTGTTTGGTTTTTGATAAGGAGTAAAACCGCGGCGTCAAAATGGGTGGTCGAGTGGAGATGGTGGCGGGCGAACCGGTGGTGGCCGATTTGGGTGGCTGCTGGAGGAAGAAGATGGCTGTTTTGGGCTTGGACCTTGGGCTCGGGTTTGGTTTAGATTGGTTGGGCTAAAAACCTTATTTTGTTTGGGCCTTTTCTTGTTGGTTTTTGTTTGGGCCTTAACTTGTTTGGTTTTTGGGGCTAGTCCATAGTATTTTAAGTGGATCTTCAAGTTGGGCCAAGCTAGTTTATGGGCCGGGTTAAGGCTTAAGTTATTGAACCTGGTCAGCTTAGATAAATCGGTTTGGGACTGGGTGACTGCTGTTGACCCTTGGCAGGTCGACTTTGACTTTGACCAGGGTTGACTTTGACTTTGACAAGAGTTGACTTTTGACTAGGGTTGACTTTGACCAGTTAACTCAATTTGATCTTTTAACTCGGATTATGATTTGGGTTATTAAGATAGGTCTAGGGCTATTAGCTTGCTTGGCTTTAGGCTAAGACCTTTATATATACGTGTGTATGTGTATTAACTACTATGTGAGATTTTCGTCTTTTATGATATACAACGTTATGACACTTAGACATCGGTATATTAATAACGCGTAACCAAAAATACATGAAACAAGATACTCGTTCGTTCTCGGAGATAATTTATTCAATAAAATTTCAATAATGCGTAAACAAAATTTACCGCACTCTTTTTGAACTCTCCACGCCTCAAGTTTTGGAATTGAGTTTTATGACGGTTGATGTCATAGGTTAGGTGGGCATTTATTGAATGTGCCATAGGTTAGGGGTGTCGATCCATCGATAGAACTGTTGGGAGCTTCGGACAGAAGGCCAATGGTGGCAAACGAAAACCCCAAAGATTCATTTTGTATATTTTTTTGTTGTTTTGCTATGATGAAGATGGGTTTATGCTTGGTTGTTAAGAAGTGTTGGATAGGTGGTTGAACTTTTGAGCGAGAAGCTTCGGAGAGAAACGTTAATGGCGACGAAATCGCCCGGTTTGTTGTTTTGGGTTTGGTTGGTATTTGAATGGGTTGTGGGGATGGGATTAGGAGGATTGATTGATTGGGGAGGAGTCTTTGATTTGAGGGCTATCGAGTGAAGGTTGGGGAAGCCATTAATGGCGGTCAGAAACTTTTAGATCTAGTTTTGGATGAGGTTTGGATTGAATGATTTGGGGGTTATTGTTTTTATTAAAGGTGTTTTGTTTTTGATAAGGAGTAAAACCGCGCGTCAAAATGGGTGGTCGAGTGGAGATGGTGGCCGGTGGTGGTGGCCGATTTGGGGTGGTTCTTGGAGGAAGAAGATGGTCATTTTGGGCTTGGACCTTGGGCCCGGTTTGGTTTAGATTGGTTGGGCTAAAACCTTATTTTGTTTGGGCCTTTTCTTGTTGGTTTTGTTTGGGCCTTAACTTGTTTGGTTTTGGGGCTAGTCCATAGTATTTTAAGTGGATCTTCAAGTTGGGCCAAGCTAGTTTATGGGCCGGGTTAAGGCTTAAGTTATTGAACACAGTCAAACAGATAAATCGGTTTGGGACTGGGTGACTGCTGTTGACCCTTGGCAGGTCGACTTTGACTTTGACCAGGGTTGACTTTGACTTTGACAAGAGTTGACTTTTGACTAGGGTTGACTTTGACCAGTTAACTCAATTTGATCTTTTAACTCGGATTATGATTTGGGTTATTAAGATAGGTCTAGGGCTATTAGCTTGCTTGGCTTTAGGCTAAGACCTTTATATATACGTGTGTATGTGTATTAACTACTATGTGAGATTTTCGTCTTTTATGATATACAACGTTATGACACTTAGACATCGGTATATTAATAACGCGTAACCAAAAATACATGAAACAAGAT
Source organism: Coptis chinensis (assembly GCF_015680905.1). Classification (NCBI taxonomy): domain Eukaryota; kingdom Viridiplantae; phylum Streptophyta; class Magnoliopsida; order Ranunculales; family Ranunculaceae; genus Coptis; species Coptis chinensis. The sequence continues at coordinate 62,678,668 of NC_141464.1, read as the reverse complement.
ACTTTCGTTAGTTTCTGAGAGATAATTTATTCAATAAAATTTCAATAATCGTAAACAAAATTTACCGCGACTCTTTTTGAACTCTCCACATACCTCAAGTTTTGGAATTGAGTTTTATGACGGTTGATGTCATAGGTTAGGTGGGCATTTATTGAATGTGCCATAGGTTAGGGGGGGTGTCGATCCATCTGATAGAACTGTTGGGAGCTTCGACAGAGCGTCAATGGTGGCAACGAAAACCCCAGTATTCATTTTTGTATATTTTTTTTTGTTGTTTTGCTATGATGAAGATGGGTTTATGCTTGGTTGTTAAGAAGTGTTGGATAGGTGGTTGAACTGTTGAACGAGGGCTGTCGAAGCTCGGAGAGAAACGTTAATGGCGCGACAATCGCCTTGATTTTGTTGTTTGGGTTTTGGTTGGTATTTGAATGGGTTGTGGGGATGGGATTAGGAGGATTGATTGAGGGAGGAGTCTTTGCGATTGAGGGGCTATCGAGTGAAGGTTAGGGGAAGCCATTAATGGCGGTCGAAAACTTTTAGATCTAGTTTTGGATGAGGTTTGGATTGAATGATTTGGGGGTTATTGTTTTATTAAAGGTGTTTTGTTTTGATAAGGAGTAAAACCGGCCAAAATGGGTGGTCGAGTGGAGATGGTGGCCTAACCGGTGGTGGCCGATTTGGGTGGTCTTTGGAGGGAAGAAGATGGTCATTTTGGGCTTGGACCTTGGGCGGGTTTTGGTTTAGATTGGTTGGGCTAAAAACCTTATTTTGTTTGGGCCTTTTTCTTGTTGGTTTTGTTTGGGCCTTAACTTGTTTGGTTTTGGGGCTAGTCCATAGTATTTTAAGTGGATCTTCAAGTTGGGCCAAAGCTAGTTTATGGGCGGGTTAAGGCTTAAGTTATTGAACACAGTCGACTTAGATAAATCGGTTTGGGATTTGGGTGATCTTTGCCGACCCTTAGGCAGTCGACTTTGACTTTGACCGTGGGGTTGACTTTGACTTTGACAAGAGTTGACTTTTGACTAGGGTTGACTTTGACCAGTTAACTCAATTTGATCTTTTAACTCGGATTATGATTTGGGTTATTAAGATAGGTCTAGGGCTATTAGCTTGCTTGGCTTTAGGCTAAGACCTTTATATATACGTGTGTATGTGTATTAACTACTATGTGAGATTTTCGTCTTTTATGATATACAACGTTATGACACATAGACATCGGTATATTAATAACGCGTAACCAAAAATACATGAAACAAGATACTCGTTCGTTCTCGGAGATAATTTATTCAATAAAATTTCAATAATGCGTAAACAAAATTTACCGCACTCTTTTTGAACTCTCCACGCCTCAAGTTTTGGAATTGAGTTTTATGACGGTTGATGTCATAGGTTAGGTTGGCATTTATTGAATGTGCCATAAATGGCCCGTTAGCGTTATCTATGGGTATTCATTGAATGTGCCATGAATGTCCCAGGTATTCATTGAATGTGTAATGAATGACCAGATTGTTTGGACTACCCTAAAGAGGAACTAAGGTATTCGCCTTGCAGGTTAGTTGTATTCCTTGAGTGTACGGGAATGTAAGGTTGGGTATTCCTTGAATGTGGCGGGAAATGACCTAAGGTACATAGGTTGTGAAATATGTGTATAAGAAAAGTAATTGATTAATTAATAAGAGAAATTAATTTGATTGTGCGAGTGTGCTTGGGTTTACTTTTCAATACCTATAGGATATCGACAAATGTTAGAAGTTCTAACTTTCTTTTGCAGGAGGGTAAGACTTAATAACATTTTGTGCAGAGACGCGGTCCTACCCTTATCCAAAAGTGGATATCAGTAAGTTTTAATTCAGTTACCTAGTTATAATAACGAGTTATGATAATGAGTTAATAGAATGGAAGTCTTGCTTGGGGAGACACTATGCCGATTGAAATGACGGAACTACCTGTCTTCCAAGCTGAAAAAGATTAAGTTATGGGAAATATAAAGTGATTGTTTGGATAATTAAAGTATGATAATGTTTATATGTGGTTAGTCTACTCATACCAAAGAAATTCCATTTTTGCTCTTTGATCATGTTTGCTTTGTTTTGGCGTGGGTGTGTTCTTGGGAACACAGTGGAAGGCGATGGAACCGCGTGGCGTGTGATTTGGATTCTCTTTGGAGCGATCCGGGAGTTTAGTTTATTAGGTCTGATCTTTTGGAAGTATGTAATAACGTAGTTTTCTTTTCATATGACATGAAAATCCTATGTTGAAGACATGTTATTCTTAGAGTGGTTTGATATTTTATTGGGATGGAAGAAAGTCTTTTAATAAAGTGATGGTTGAGGAATTTTGGAGATTTTTGTTGTTAAGATTCTTTATGATGTGGGTTTTAGGTTTTGACACGTGTTGTATCCACCCGTCATAGCCTGGGTTTTTAGACAATTGAACCAAGTGATGTTTGAGATATTTATATTTCAAATATTCATTTTTTTTAATTGTTTAGAAAATCGGGCTGTGACAAACAATCTGTGAGAAAAAAATAAATAAATAGTACGAGTCTCAATTAATTATGTTTCTCTTTTGAAGAGTCCTAATTTAGTTTCCTAATCTATAATAATAAATATTACAAAATCAGAGCCACTCATCTTATTAAAAAACACCTTGAGATTCTCACCCAATTCCTCCTTCTAATAATTCCCATAATCTCTGTCTCTGCAAACTTTTTCCTTCTCCATTCATGGTGAAAAAACATCTCAATCCTTAAAACTCTCCATCATGTCTCCGCCATGTGATGGAGAAAACAATTCCATTGGTTCCATCACCCACTACACGTGTACAACTGACGCGAATGATACACGATTTGTTAACAAAAAATGTCCTTATTGTCAAAAATTTGACCCCTAGTATGATTTACTGATTACTAAGTAGCTTGCTTAACTTGGTTGTTGAAGCTCGACCTTTTAGCCAATGTTGCACATTGTTTGATGGTCATCTGATTTTGAGCTTAATCCTTTAAATCTTGGTGAATCTGTGGACTCGGTAAATGTATCTATCGTTGAATCCTCTAGAATAGGCTCTGGGCAGAATGTCATGTTTCTAGAACCAGCAACGTTTGAACAATAATTGATGGGATCAGTGCAACTCCCAATCTTTAGGTCTAGAGAAAACCCGCGACGCAAGCATTCACTCATCGGCAACCTGACAACTTATTGCAACAGGAACAATAATAACCCAAAACTAGAAATAAAACCCCTTAAAAAAAATTAGAAAAACATAAACTGTTCAAACAAAGTATACATATATTATAAGCAATGAATCATTAGCTATCAATATACATATATTATTTATTCAAGTATACTTTAGGCTTTTGAGTCATTAGCTATTTATGTAGCAAGTTTGGCCATAGGCCAGGCCAAATGGCTAGTTTTTTTTAAAAAAATGTCTCTTCTTATCAACCTATTTTGGTAGCGAGGATGATCATTTTGTGAAAAAGGTCATACAAGGAGTCATTTCTTGGTATGATAATCAAAATGACATTGAGAAAAAAAACAAAAAAAAAAAAACAGCCCGCATCACTTCTTCCCTAGCCTTATTCCCCAGCGCCGCACCACTTGTGTTGCACCATACTTCACCGCCGCCTCCTCCCACTAACACTAGCTTGTTGCTGCCATCGCCACCACCACCACCAATCCTCCACCGTCACAATCTCTCCACCGTTCTAAAACCTGACCTTGCTGCTGCTACACCACCATCGTTTCGCCGCGCCACCATACCACATTGAATCACCTTCCCAACCCCAAACACAAACCCTGACCACCTTCTCCCCCAAAACACCTGACCAACATCATCCCCCCACCCAAAAAACACTGATCTCCACTGTTCTCAAACCACCAGTCGACTCCTCTACCAATTTCACCCCTTCCATCACCAGCTGACCAGTTGTAAACACCCACCCCCACCGTCGGCATCACCCTTCGCCTTCCCCTTCCCCATTCCCCTTAATTCACCAAGATTATATATATATATATATATATATATATATATATATATATATATATATATATATATATATACATATATATATATATGTATGTATTAAAAAAAAAAAAAAAAAAAAAAAAACGGTCTCAGGCCTTTGGGATCTTCTGGTATTGACTACTGACTTCTGAAATTATCAAATATTTTGTGGGATGAGTTTTGAGATTTGTTGAACTGTCGACGGGATTTGGTTTCACCGTTTTGTGATTTGTTGAACTGTCGACGGGATTTGGTTTTGCTATTTTGGGATTTGGTTTTGCCGATTTGGGATTTGTTCGACGGGAGTTAGGATTTGTCGATTTTGGGTTTTGGGTTTTGTTCAATTGGATTTTTTGAATCTTTGACAGGATTTGGTTATGAGAGGGAAGAAAAGTCTTGCACTCTTGGTTGTTTCTTCTGGTTTCATTGCCCCAACACCTAAGAAGCGAGTTCATTGTCCTTTCCGGGGTCGTCATGGATGCACTAATGGAGTAAACAGTAATGGGTTTACTGTTTCCTATATTTTCACGCATTTCGATAAACAACACATGGATTGTCAGTTGAGTATTGACAGGGTACGGGATGAACTTAAGGAGGATCATGAACTTTTTCTGTCACTAGAGGATTCCTTAAAGTCATTAGACAAATGGATTTGTGGCATTTGTCTTTGCATCCACGTATTTGGCATACCATGTCGCCATCTAGATGACACTATACAGCCACCTACTTTGTTGGAGAATGGGGAACTCAAATGTGCTATTGTGGGCATACCACAACCACAACCATCCCCTAAGCCCAACACTGCAGATCTTACACCCACAACACAGAGGGGTGACGATAATACTCCTAATTTGCTTGTTGTTGCGTCCTCTCTTGATAAGATGTTACTTGACAGCGCATTTTGTATACCTTTTCGTACTGTGAAAAGTATACCACACGCGTGTCGTTTGGGTTTTTTTGGTGCACTGAAATCTGCCCTTTGGGATATCACAGTTGATCCTGGTTCTGTTCTGTCTTGGGTTCGTCTCCTCCTTTTATCGTGTTGCACTTTACTAGTTTTTCAACCACAGAACCAGCAGGAACGTCGCTCTAGTACTACGAAAGATCTTCAACGGAAACAGATTCTCCATGCTTTGATGACATGGAATGAGTCTGGGGGGATGTTTCGTCTCTTAGAGTTTGTAATAGAGCATCCTTCAATCCAATCTACCATGAAATTTGTCCCTACTCAAAATGTGCGTCGATGCTTACAGAAAGTTGCTGATGGACATTTTGCTGCAGCGGTAAAAGTGTTGTCATCATTAGGGGTTGCTTCTAATTCTACGGAGACTATACAAGCATTAGAGGAGAAACACCCGACACAACAACCACCTGTGAGACCTTTGGTTCCTCCTCCTGAGGCCCCTTTGTTGGTAGAGAGAGACACCTTATTGTCATGCATTAGGTCGTTTCCAAAAGGTACATCTTGTGGTCGTGATGGTCTCCGAGTTCAGCATTTGTTGGATGCCATGAGTAGTGTTGCGGCAGCTATATCGTCTGATTTGCTAGATGCTTTGAACCCTGTGGTGAATCTTTGGTTATAGGGACGATGTCCACAGCCGTTAGCGAAATTCATATTGAGTGCACCACTTACTCCACTTCTTAAGCAAGATAATAGCATTCGTCCTATAGGAGCAATGAAAGGATTTTCCAAAGATGTGGTAGGGTACTTACAGGATTTTTAGTATAGGTTTGGTGTTTCTGGTGGAGCAGAAGCGATTTTGCACGCTGTCAACCGTATAGTTTATGCTAACAGTGACAGTACTTCTCTTTCGATGCTACTGGTAGATTTTCAGAATGCTTTTAACATGATTGATCGGACTACCATGTTAAGAGAGGTTCGTATCCACTGCCCAGCTATTACCCCTTTGAAAAGCCTCTTTTTGTGTATGTAGATGGTGTGTGGGATATGGATAGATGATAGATGATGGTCGTTGAACAAAATAGAAACGTATCAAAACCTAATTATCCCTCAATAAGTAAAGGATGAGTAGGGTATCGTTCCACTTTTAAGTGTATTTTATGTGAAGGACAGGACTGGAAAGGGGTTTGAGGGATTAAAAACTATTATTATAAAGATTTTAGATTCTAATACTAAGCTAAACTAAACTAAACTAGACTAAACTATTAAGAATTTATAAAAAAGAGAATTCAAAATATTAGAATCCACCAATACTTTTGATCTATGACCTTATGCTTCATGGTTGTTCTCACAAGTAGACTACAATTAGGCAATCGAGAGTGCCGATGCCCTCTTGGACAAAACATCGTTAACAAATAACTCTACTTAAGGTTGTTCATATGTTCATGTTACTAGTATCTTCTTTCCTTTTATGTGAGCTTGGGCAGCTATTCAATGAATCACCATTTAAAGCAAACACAAAGAATACTTTCTTTACTCTAAAACACTACACAACTAGAAGAAAAGTAGAGAATAATAGTATAACATTCAATTACAATAAATAAAACCCTATTCTAGCATTATATTCAATTGCAATAAATAAAAGTATGTTACTAGTAAATATTCAATTGCAATAAATAAAACCCTAAACTAGCATGATATTCGATTGCAATAAATAAAAACCTTAATATATACTTCCATCCCCTGGTCTGGGCAATGGAACTAATAACTAAAAACATAAAGAACTAACCTGATTGAAGAACACCATGAACCAGAAGAATCATTAAACCTTAAGCACTGGCTTCATCTCCTCCCTTGAAGGAGAAGATTAGCCTTCCATAAAGAAGGAAGAATGAGAAGAAGAAGAGTTGAAGAACATAAGATTAGAAAGACTAATTTATTAAGACTCAGCTAGTTAAAACCGATCTTTTATTATTAATCTCTCTCTGCCTTAAGTTATGGAGACAAGAGTATAAGTGAATTGGCAAATTACATGAGGCACTTAGGTCCTCTATTTATAGAGGTTACAATGAGCTCTAGAAGCATTCCAATCCGTCATTTGTTTCCTAATACAAATAGACTTCTTTCAGAGTCCAACTTCGTCTCCAAAATTAAGAAGAAATTGGCTACAGTATCGATCCATGCGTCTAGACGTTATTCATGCGTCTCAGACGTAATCAATGCGTCTGGATGCTCGATCCATGCGTCCCAGACGCATAAGCCTATTTTCTTTCTTCTGCTCTATCCTTCTATCCTCTTTTGCGGGCTTTGGTCCAAGCAATGAATTCTTTGGCCTTGGGATTCCAAATAGGCTTTAAAATAGGTCCAAGTCGTATTTTTAATAGCTCCAATTCCTTGGCCTTCTCCATGATTGTCTACGGGCTTCCCATATGATCCTTAATGCTCCGAATTGCTCCATTTTACCCCTTTTTCTCTAATATTCCACAAAACTCTCTCTTTCACCTGTAGAATCTTAAAACACAACTTATAAACACTATTAGTCTACTAAGATGGCTAAACAAGAGGCATAATCGAGGGTTAAATTGCAAGTTTTGAGCACTTATCACCCTTGGGTCGAGTATTTGTATTGTCAACCTGTGATGTTATATTTGGGGGACGGCTACATATGGTCTGCTACTGGGGTCCAACAAGGCAATCCTTTGAGTCCCCTTCTCTTTGCAATAGTGTTGCATCCCTTGATTCTACGGATCCAGTCTAGTTGTCAGTTATTACTACAGGCATGGTACCTAGATGACGGGACTTTGATCGGAGATACAGAACAGGTGGCGACAGCTTTGGGTATGATTCAGGAAGAAGGACCTTCTTATGGGTTGGTTCTTAATGTGGTTAAAACTGAGATATTTTGGCCATCACTGGATCCACGTCGCTCCACTCCTGGTCTCTTTCCTTCATATTTGTCTCGTCCTCAGTAGGTGGTCAAGTTGCTTGGAGGTGTGGTCAACACTGATTCATCCTTTGTCATGGGCCTTGCTCGCAAGCTTGTTGAAAAGGCTATGAGTTTGATGGACCGTTTAGCTATTTTGGAAGATCCACAGTGTGAGTTAGCGCTCTTACGAGCTTATGCTGGGCTTCTAAGTTGGTCTTTGCGATTCGTACTTGTTCACCAGCTCTTTTCAGAGAGGCATCTAAGACGTTTGATCGGCATCTCCGCAGTGTTCTCCAGGGTATTGTGGTTTCTGCTGGTCCTGGCTTCGGTGATTTGTAGTGGCGTCTATCCACACTCCCATTACGTCTGGGTGGGTTAGGTATTTATTGTGTCACTGATGTCTCTACTTTTGCTTTTGTGGCCTCCCTTTGTCAGACTTCTGAGCTTCAGAACCATATTCTTAGGAGTTGTGGCACAGTGCCTGTGGATGAGATTCTTGATGTTGCTAATAGTGCATTGAGTCTTTGTCTACCCGATTTTGACTTTAACTCTCTGGCTGTGAATGCTACCGTCCCCTCAAAACCACAAAAAGTTTTGGTGGGAGCATTTTATAGTAAGATTGTTGTTGGTCTTGAGAGGGAGTTTGTGTTATCTGCTCGTCAGAAAGCAGTCATTGGATGCTTGTAGTCAGAACATGCAAAGAATTTTCTACTTGCTATTTTGATGGAGGGACTTAGACAGCGTATGTCGCCAGTGGAGTATCGTTCTATTCTCCGGTACCGTCTCATGATTCCTTTGTACTCTAATGGTGGTCTATGCCCGGTTTACAAAAAAAGTAGACTAGATGGTTTTGGGGACCATGTAGCACATTGTAGATATTTCCCAGGTTTCAAATACCGACATGATCATGTCAGAGATATTTTATGCGATGCATTTTGGAGGGCTGGGGTACAAGTGAAGAAGGAAGCTCCCGTGAATTTTATCACTGATCCGAATGAGGGAAGATCGACACTTCGGCCTACGGATGTATTAGTCTACAGTTGGTCTGAGGGGAGGCATGCGTGTGTTGATGTAACTGGAGCCTCTCCGTTGGTAGGGCTTGGGAATGGAGCCTTTGAGGTGGGAGAAGTAGCTAATAGAGCAGCAGCAGGGAAAATTGAGAAACACGAGGAGGCTTGTAGAGCTAACCAGCATTGTTTCATTCCTTTCAGTTTTGACACTTTTGGTTTCTTGGCCCAACAGTCTGTTGAGTTCTTTAAGAGATTGCAGAAAGTTATGGACTGCAACGTAATGACAGCTGGTTCCAATGAGTTTGTATTTAGGAAAATAAGATTTGCCATTCATAAAGGACTTACGGCACAGCTTGTTGCACGCTTGTCCTAATTATTTGTAAAACTCATTATCTTTATCAATAAAATTTCCGCTTAAAAAAAAAAAAAAAAAAAAAACAACAAACAATTTTTTTTTCTTAATTTGTCCATGCATGATAATAACCAGATTTTGGATACAATATTTACCTGACTAGGAAGTCCTGAATTCTTCACTGATCGATTACTATCTTTTATGTGGTTTGATGTGAATATGTGATGCATTCGATGTTTGTAAATAATTGGTTTGTAGTCTAATAATGAATTCCAAACTTGTTGCGGTTATTGCTTCATAGGACGGGTATTGCAACTTATTATACACCCACTTGAAATATAACAAACAATTTCTGTTTTTTGACTTGAACAAAAAATGATGCCAAATATTCACTACAAACTTTCTGTAGTCTGCATTGAAAATTGATGTGACATAAACGTGCTAAGAACATGTTTGGAGTGTTTCACAAGTATGTCTCATTGATCAATTGCGCCACAGATAATGCACCCGTAAAGTTTGTTCCCCTTATTGGGTTCATCTGTTTTTTCAATTCTTACTATCGGTCTATGGTCTATGAAGATCATACTGCCGAAGTCCATCTAAATTCTACTATATTCCGAGGGCATTCCAAAATTTTATATTTTTCGATTCTTGAATTGGAATTCTAAATTTCTCAAAAACTGAAATATGGATGGTAGTCTGAGAATTCAATCTAAATCACAAACTATGGATGAAATAGGTGTTTTATTTATTTATTTTATTTTATTTTCGATAAAGGATATATATTGATTAGAGAGAAATAGTGTGGACATCTGACACAATATTACAAGAGACCGGTTCCTCTATAACCGGGTACAAAGATTGATCTCTGTACCACACACACATCTCATATCTCGGCGCACACACACATCTCGGAGCGCACACACAGGTATCGAGGCATACACACATATCTCGGATTCGGATCAACGGCGAGATAACACGGTTACAGAGATGATCTCTGTACCCGGTTATAGAGATCTCGAGTCCATATTACAAGGTGGAAGGGTACTCTACCCTGCAACCTTTGAAGCCTAGGCGGCCAGTTCATGAGCCTCCCCTATAACAATTCTACTTAACCAAATAAAATTAAAAACATCTACAGAATTCAGAATACTTAGAATATGGTTCATTACACTTCTATACTGCCAACCATAGTACAAAATATCAGGATATGAGTATTTATCGATATTCAATTTCTGGATATGTATCGTGGATATATCACTCTCTTTGGGGATATTTGATATTGTTTCACATGCAAATATCGTGGATATATCCAAAATATCAATAAATATCGTGGATATTTCTTGATGTATCATGATATATTATTTATATTTATTTGAAATATAATGGTAAATATTAAATAAAATTGTTATATACACAAAATATCACCAAATATCGTTGAAATATCGCCGATATTTGCAGTCGTATATACCTCTGAACATATCGTGATATTTATATATCTTTCTCTGAAATCTGGATAGATATCCCCAAATATCGCAATATATCGGGATATTTTGTATTATGCTGCCAACAACACTCCTCAGGAAGACTATTCAGAGTTTTTATAACATTCTGATAATCTCCAAAGAAGTCCACCCTCTCGCATCCTAGATCCTTAGCTAGCAAAGCTGCAACTTCAACAACTACTAATTCAGCTTCCTCTGAGGTAGTTGCCTTAAAATTCCTAATTGCAGCCTTTAAAATTTTACCTCCCCCAAATTTGGCTATTGCTCCAGCTGCTGCTCTGCCACTAGCTCTATCAAAAGATCGATGCATCAAAAAAGATATTAGTACTGTTGTTAGTCATCACATTATTAAGCCTATTGGACTCATTGGCTTCTACAAAAATATTATTAGAGTCAGAAGTATTAGGGGATTGAGTAGAGTTTTCTTCAAAGGCTTTCATAATTTTGTTCCATAGGGCTTCTGTCTTCTTGATGATGGTGATCTTGTTCTTCTGGATTGCATCAAACAAAATGCTATTCCTGTGCTCCCAAAAATTCAGAAGCAACAGCACTGCATATATACCCCAAGCTCCTTATTGACTCTTCTTTATTCACAGTCCATCCCAAAAACTCATTAAACCATTCTCTGGTATTCCTAGTAGGATACATATCTACTCTTATACTTGTGGGAGCAGTAAACCACCACACTCCTCTTATCCTCTGGCATTGGAAGAAGATGTGTTATGTTGATTTAACACCAGATTAGCAGAAAGGGCAATAGAAGTCCCCTTCTATTCCTCTGCTCAATAGGACCCCCCCCCCCTACCATATAGGTTTTCCATAAGAAATGTTGACCTATATCTGTAATTTTGGCCTTCCAAATCCGCTAAATAGTTTTATTCTGGAAAGATGAACACTCATCTTCCCATATGTCTTGAGTGAGCATTTTATATGCAGACCTGACAGTATACTTACCTTTTGAGTGACATCTCCATGTCAGGCTGTCCTCTGAGTTTGGAGGCTTCACCATAATATTTCCAATGATATCAACAATAGGTTTTAGGAATAAGAACTCTAGGAAATACTTATTCCACCCATCTTTATTCTGATTTAGTATCCCTTTTACAGATGTATTTTTGTCAAAATGTGGGTTACAGATGTGATCTTTCAAAAGAATTGGTTTATCATTAAGATAAATCCAATGATCATTACACACAGAAGTGTGCTCCCCATACGTGTTGCAGGTTTGTCATTGGAGAAGCAGAGACATATTTTGTTTAGTTTGGGATATGTTTTAATGTTGCTTCAAATTGAGCAAATCCTTAAATTAGTGTTTTCCAAGCATTGGCAAACAATAATGTATAGAACACCAAGCTCCATTCTAATTTTACAAGTTAATACATAAATGAAGAAGCATTACATTCTTGTCCGAGTTGAGTTGGTCGATCATTGCCACACATACATTCTCTCCCACTACTATCCATCCCTGCCATAGTACAATATATCGCGAAAGTTTGCAAGATATGTTGTTTTTTAGAGTACCCGAAATGATATATATTTGAGATATCGCGAAATCTTTAAAAATAGCTGGAAATATCAAAATATAGGTAAATTTCAAAGAAATGATATATATATTTTTCTTCTTTCTCATAAAAAATTAAAAAATATATATATCAAAACGGCTATTAGCTCCACGCCGCACTCCTCAAATATTTCTCTTGCAGCTTCAATGCACGTCCACACGTATGCAAAATGCAACTACATTCCCACAACTGCACATAAATATTCAATAAAATTCCCAAGACACACAAGGGCACATTTGATTGGCATATGGTACAACCACGATGTGATTGTATTGTATAATTGATTAAAATGTCAAAAGAAGGGCGCAGTATTTACACCACACTTTATGGGGTTGGCACCCCTTTGGCAAAATAGTACATGAATAATCGTTATTCCTTATATGTTCTTTTACACCCCACATGCCCGATAGTTCCACGACAATGAGTTGCCGCAAGATCTCACATTCTACGAGATCGAGTTGCCGCGAGATACCACATTCCACAGCAGCAAGTTGCCGCAGAAGATTTTCTTTTTTTATTATTATTTTTTATTATTATTATTTTTTCACTTCAAATTTTGAACACACATGATATACGGATATCTCATCTTCTTCTTTAGAGCTTCTTCATGCGCTCCAAGAATAACACCAATCTATGAAAAAAAAAAGTACAATTGAGGCATAGTCTTGCTATCTCATGGTAATTTTTTTCATACGCTCTAAAAAAAACTTGTTATCAAGTTGATGAAGAAGATTTTTGGTAATTAATATAAGCAAATACTCCATTTTGGTGAACACAACCATCTCGCGTCAACTGACTTTTTGTGCGGTGGCAATCAAAAAAAATTTAAAACAAAAAATAACTCACTGCAACAACCTTCCATAGATTTGCCATCTCACGACAACTTTTTGTTGTGGGCATTATCTTTTCACAACAACTTCTTGCCGTGGGTGATTTTTTATATGATAAATGGAGGGATGCCAATATCTTCGAATTGGACAATTGGTGTAAGGGGTGTCAATCCTATAAAATGGGGTGTAAATACCATGACCCAAAAAGCTAGAAAATATTGAGAATAGACGATAGAATTCATTTGATGAGATTTCAACCTCCACACTTGTTTTACAGAGGTACAGTAACAAACGTTCAAGATCAACATTGTTGCGTGCAACTCAACTATTCAGCCTACTTCATTATTTGACAAATTACTAAATCATTTCTACACTACCCTAACCACTTTTAACATGATGCGCGCTGAAAGAAAAAAAATTTAACCAGGCACTAAGTCAACATAAGCTTCATCATATGTAAATGCAATATAATTAAACCTACTGACTTAAGTTAACTATGTTCGCAATGGTTAGTATATAAATGTCTATTTCTTTTCCGATCTATGTTATGCAAGATGGAAGGGCGCTTGGAATTGCTATTCTTGGTTAGTAGGGGACAAGTTTCCTCGTCCTAAAAGGAATGGGCCTTTTTCGTTCCAATTTGGCAATGGTGTAGTGACAAGAAACTCCTTGGCCCTTACCAAAAATCCACATTTTCCCGTTTTCTCATCAATCTTCTCATTAGCCTTCACTAGAGATCCACTTTTAAGAGCAACTCCAACAACAACATCATTTCTCTTCCACCATTGCCGCCAATCATTGTCGCCTTAGTCTCTCCGCTGCACCATACTCTTCATCATCTAGTAGTGCTGGTTGGAATCCTTAAAAGGGTAAAAAAAATTCAGGTCTTTGTTGACCCAGGCAATGGAAAAAAAAGCTCAAACTCTGAATGCGAAGAGAATCGTTAGCGTATTACAATGCATAGTAGTAAACGATACATAAATATCGCGATATGTTTAGAGATATATAAGATTGCAAATATCAACGTTATTTCGATGATATTGGCGATATTTGGAGATATATGGCAATATTTAGGGATATTGGTGATATTTTGTATAGGTAACAATCTTTATTTAATATTTACCATTATATTCCAAATAAATATAAATGATATATTGTGATATATCAAAAAATATCAACAATATTTGATGATATTTTAGATATATCTACGATATTTGTATATGAAACAATATAAAATATCTTCAAAGAGGAGGATATATCCAAGATACATATCAAGATATTAAATATCGATAAATACCCATATCCCGATATTTTGTACTATATTACAATGTGCTCAACTGGTCTAGACTCCTTAAGGCCCTGTTTGGTAGCATGAATTGCCCAACCTGTAGAAGGAATAAGCCCTGTATACTAGGTCTTAGTGTTTGGTCCGACTCATTTTATGAATTGGGGCCACAACTAATGAGTAGGGTATAAACGGGATAGATTGTGAAACTAGAAAAAACGTATATAGTGGATCTTTGGGTTTAGGTGAGATACCGTAATACACGAGAGAAATTTAGGAGAGAGAAAACATCATTTTATTATTCATTCGAGTTATGCACTCAAAAGATCCAACCTTTTTCTTCACCCACTAATTTTCTTTTCTCACAAATTCTTCCTTTCACCTTTCCAAATTAAAATTAGATATCAGAAACAGGAGGAGCAAGCAACAAAAAAAAATATAAACGGTCTATGGCTTATTCTTCTTCACCGTCTCCATTCCGATCGACCGACCACCGTTTTGATTCTTCTATGAAATTATGTTGAATTGAAGTTTGATTTTTCTTTTTGAAATTAATGATATGGATTTTCTTTGGTCGATTTGTGTGTGTGTATGTGTTTTTGAGGATTTTTATTCCATTGGGAGAGTTGGAAAAAAAAACAATGAAAAACAGTATGAGACCCTCCCTCTAAAGTAAAAGGGACCAAACAGTTTCTAGAATAATTATTTTTGGAGTATCCACCACTTGTTTTCCATACCTTAAATATGGTCGAGTACTACCGAATTTCATATGGCCAAACAAAGCCTAAGAGAGCAAGAGTTAATTGATTGTTATTCTAGGACTCTAGCTTATGTTCACCTCATGAGGTTTTTGCTTTTGGCGTTGAAATTGACATGGCTACCCAAAATTGGTTCATAGACAGCCCAAATGTTCTTTCTACCATGGAAGATTGCATGTATAGTACATGCTCGGAACAAGGATTCTCAACCTTATTTTTTTACAAAAATAGAATGATTGAAAGATGCGTACATATGTGCACATGGGCTCGGGTTTTTCGGTTTTTTGATATTCTAACCCGAGTTTAATCCAAAACCGAGTCGGATTTTGATTTTACAAAACCAAGCCCAGACCATAGATTTGACATGTTAGCCCAAGACCAACAAAAATCAGGTTTTACCACCCCTAATGAAGATTGCTTGTATAGTACATGCTCAAAACAAGGACCCTAGTATGGACCCATTGTCACTATGGGTGGGCAATGGGCCGGGTCGGGCTTAGCCCGCCCTAAACATTTAAAGCCCTTCAAATATTAGGGCCGGGTCGGCCCGGCCCTAAAGTCAACATAGGGCCGGGTCGGGCCGGGTCACAAGTCTAAACCTCAAGCCCTTACCCTACCCTAAGCCCTCTTTAAAGGCTTTAGGGCCGGGCCTATATATTTTCTTTTTTTTTACTACATCAGTTTTAAAACTCATTTATATTACAAAAATGTACAATAATTTACAAACTCAAAGTCCAACCAATCTAGTAATAATCCTGTATAAGTCCAAAAATTAAAAATGCACATCCACAATCTAATGAACTGAAGTACATCGAGAGTTCGGAATTTGTTCTTCATTGTACTCAAACCTCACTAAAATTACATTTTAAATTGAAATACATAGACAAATAATTATATTATCATTTTAAAGGAATAAGTAATAGATATAAAGAAGAAACATAATAGTTTTGGTTAAGGGTCATGGAAGTTGTTAAACTATTTGTAATATCATAAATTATTTCTATAATATATTCAAACAAATATAATATTACATTTCTTCTAATTTAAAAGTGATTCAAGCTTTGTATATGGAAATGAAAATATTAGCTTTTGAACAAGTGATGGAGAAAGGTTTGAGATTACAAATGTCATTTTTCCCACAAAGGTTGTTTTGGTTTCTATGTTACAAATGTCCGCTCAGATTTTGCTTTAATGGTGTGGAAGGAAAAATCTTTAGTTTTAGACTTGGCTTGGATGTGAATAAAAAATATAATTTATAAGAAATAAGTGAGAAAAGAAATTGAGAATAATAAGTTATGGACTTTGACTTGATGATCAAAGGAATAAAGTCTTATTTTTTATTAGGCTAGTGCTCATTGTTCTTCATGGCTGTTAAGTTGACAAATTTTTGTTATATAAGACAAGTTATTGGAAGTACCCTTGGGTGTAAGTGATAAATTACAAAGGACAATGTTATTTTAATTGAAAATATTTAACAAAGAGTTGGACAATTATGGTATGTGTATTTATAGTGAAAGTGTGAAACAGGGCCGGTTAGGGCTTGGTTAGGGTCGGGCTAATGAGGGCTAAATTAGGGTCGGGCCTATGTTTTAGAATCTTAGCCCTAGCCCTGCCCTAGAAGGCATTAGGGCCGGGCCGGCCGGCCCTAAACTCTGTGAGGGCTTTAGTTGTGAGGGCTTTATAGGGCTTAGGGTCGGGTCGGTCAGGGCCGGGTTAGGGTCGTTAGGGCCAAATTCCCACCCCTAATTGTCACACAGTTTGTAACCATATTTCTTTTTGGGCTTAGTAACAAATAGCTTCAAATGGGCTCTGAGAGGCTAGTGGATAGCCCAAATAGTTGGGTTTAGTTTGACCCATGTACGGGTTGAGATAATTGAGATAACCCGATAAACTTGATATTAGAAACCGATAGAAACCCCTGGACTTCTATCGTTCTTTCTCATATTTTCAGGTACCAAAAGAGGCGGTTATCAAGAAGTTTCGACGAGAACAGATGAGACTTGAGAGTAGGCTAGATTCTATGATGTTTGAGGTTTACCAACCCATATACTTAATATAAGAGAAGAAGAAATGGATGATTGTTGGTTTTGGTCAGATTTGACACCCTTCCACCAAAACAGGTATATCAGTAAGGGTGTGTAAAAATCCACTCTAACCGATGTAACTGACCCGACCCGACCCATATGAGTTGGTTATCCATTTACTATCGGTTTAGATCGGTTTGATTATTTCCAAAACCGACTATCTCGGTTTGGATGGCGGTTTATATTTGTGAAACCTAAAATTAACCGACCCGACCGCCATGTACGTAAGTATGTTGATAATAGAATAAGTGATTTGATAAGTATAAAGCCCCCACGTGTAAGCCCACTTTTATAAAATAACAAACTTTAGGGGGTGTTTGGATCCTATTTATTTATTGCCCAAAAAGTGTTTATTAGTGAAAAAACATTTTTTGAAAAAATAAATGTGTTTGGTTTCTATTTAAAAAAAAAAATAGTTTTTCATCTAAAAAACACTTTTTGGTCCCAAAAACTTGTTTTATGATAATTAGGTAAAACTTGTTTTTCAAGTTAAAAAACTATTTTTCTTTGAAGGAAACACTTTGGTTGCTAAAGGCAAAAGAACTCTCCGGATGTTTTAGACTTTAGCGATTTATGCCACGATATGCCAAAATATATCGAGAAACATAGTGCTAAATCTGATTTTATAAAATAGCTTTTAAGAAAAATCACAACCAAACATGTTTATTGAAAAACTGTTTTTAGAATAAATACTTTTTCATAAAAATATTTTTTAAGAAAAAATGATTTTTTGAAAAAGTGAGAACCAAACACCCACTTTACCTAATCACTTTTGACTTCTTCGAAGCATAGCCAAACGTCGCCACCCAACATCCTCAATTCCTCATTCATTTTGTACCACCAGTACTACACCACGTCACCACCAGTCCATCATTAACAAATGTTTGTATTCTTTTCTTCATCACTTTCTTTTTTCTTTTCTACTCCTATTTCATTGAAACATTGAGAGAACTTAATTTATTTGATTTTCGGAATTTATTGACAAATTAAGAGAATTGAACTTGAGACAGCAAAAATTGTATGGTCGGTTCAGTTAATATCGGTTAAAACCGTGAAATAATCGATTCGGATCGGATATCGGTTAGGTTAGAAATTTTTCAGTTTGGTTTCAGATCGGTTACATCTGGAATATCGGTTCGGTTCGATTCTTGCTGCATATAATATGATAGGATCAGTTCAATTCGGTAGTCGGTTTTAACCCAAACCCAACCCGAACCGACCCATACACACCCCTAGGTATATGGGTCAGTGGGTTGTTTTACTTGTGTTGCTCCCGAATTTCAGTTCCTTTTGAGAGGTAAAAATCTGCCACCTACTTGTGAAGAAAAGGGATATTGTATTGGGTGTTTTACTAGGTATTTGGAGGGTCCCAACCAGGTGTTTGGAGGCTTCAATATGGTTTATATGCCCTTCTTCTTGTTAATTCTCTTATGGAACAGAGATGATATCTTCTTGGATATGAAACCACTAAGAGCATTATCAAAACACTGCTAAAAACCATTTCTAATGTGACGATAGAAATTTTTTTGGCAATTTCGTTCACCAACGCTTTGCGCCTATTTCTATCTTAGCAATTGTTAAATTCTCGACCAAAATACTCAGAAGTTTAACAGCCACTCGCACAGGACAACTTTGGGCCAAGTTTGCCATCCAGAATTTTTTCATTTTTTTTTAATAAAAAATTAAAACGTTGGATGGGTCAAGTTTGCCATCCAAAATTTTTTATTTTTTTTTAATAAAAAATTAAAACGGTTCGATTTTGTACTGTTGGGCCCAAGATGTTGGACGGGTCAAGTTTTGCCGTTCAGACCTTTTTAAATTTTTTTAATGAAAAATTAAAACGGCTGGATTTTTTTGAGCCCAACAGATATATTTAGATCCATTGGACTTGTAGCCTATATATATGCATTGGTACCTCACTTAATTTTCACCAATTTACTCATCTTTCTCTCATATATCTTCTTTCATTCTTCAACAAAATGTCTTCACAAAGGTCTAGAGGTAGAAGAAATAGGAGAAGTAAAAATAGGCAAAACTAAAGCCATAAAAAAAAAGGCCAACATACCCATGTTTAAGGTTGTTCAAAAACTTTACAGTCGTAGAAGATGAAAATTTATGTTATAGTTGGATATTTATTTTAGAAAATGCAGTTGTTGGAACGGGGCAAAATAGATTTGTTTTTTTTTAGAAATAAAATTGCTGAATAACTGAACAAGCGCATGAGCCAACTTGGTTATGTAGGCCAACCACAAACAGGTAGATCGGTTTAAGCTTGTTTTCACCAAATCCAACATGCGATAAGTTTATTTCAAGGTTATTATGATCAACAATCGAGAGTGAATGCTAGTGGTACTAATGTTGATGATACAATGTCACGAGCTTGTACTATTTATTTAACTATTGTAAATGAACCATTTAAATTTGAGCATTGTTATTGGGTTTTAATTTTAAGTCCAAAATGGAATCACTACTATCAAGCTAGAAGTGATATTGGTTAAAAAAAATAAAAAACCACTTCTAGTAGTGATGTTAGTGGTGGCGTCAGTGGTGGATCAACCGCTAACAATATTGGAATAGCCAATATTTCGTTAGATGAAGAAAGTCAACCATCAAGTGAAGTGCCCGTATCAGAAAAACCCCCAAAGAGAAAGAAGTTTAAGAAAAGAGATGTTGATGAAGTTGCGCACCAAATGGCACAAACTTTAGAGGAAGTCAAAGACAATCAACTTACAACTGCAAAATATCAGCAAGAACAAATATACTTAAAACAACAAATGTTCCTCTCAATGAAAAAGGATAAAGAAGAGGAAAGATTAAGACTTGTAACACAAAAAGAACAAGATATCATGATGCTTGATCTACGCAAGTTTAGCGGTATTCAACTTATATTTTGGGAAGCTAAGCAACAATCTATCTATCGTAAGTGGGTTGAACAAGAACAAGGTATTCATGTTGCTCCTTCTGTTCCTCATTATCCAAAATTTCCAACCTCTCCTAGTCCATACATTTCAACCTCGCCCAGTCCATACAATCCAACCCCTCCTACTCCATACATTCCAACCCTTCCTAGTCCATACATTCCAACTCCCACTTCTCAATAGTTTCAGTCATTTTCTTCTTTTTCTGGATCAACAAGCAATGTTAGTCAGTCTCGTGGTAGGCGAACACGCTCTCCTAATCCATTTATGAGGGATGAAAATGAAGAATATGAAGCTGATGATTTTTAGTTGTAACGTTTTTTATTTGAAGTTTGTTGTAACATTTTTAATTTGAAGTTCTAACATTTTTAATTTGAAGTTGTATTGATTTTAATTTAATTTAATTTAAACAATGCGCAAATTTCTACCAAATTAACAACAATCATATTCAACAACTCACAATCTTATTTAAACAAAACAAATTTGATAAAAACACATTTAAAAAACACACTTAACATAAAATACAGTTAAGACAAACTAAACTTAAACAAACTTAATAGTTATTCCTTTAGTTGCGGCATGCACCATAACGTGCCCAATGATGTTCAACCATATCATTCTTCAATTGTTCATCAGTAGCTCCACAACGAATACTTAATGTCCTGGCTACCATGTTTTGCACAAGCTAATGTTCATTACTCAGCATCTCAACTTCATGTTATAATCGTTCATCTGAAGGTAGTTTCCACGTTGGAAGTTGTTCATAACGCTCATTCTCAACAATCATGTTATGAAGTATAATACATGTCTTCATTATACGAGATAGAGCTCCTCTATCCCAGTGACGAGCAATCCTGCTAACAATTGCAAATCTAGCCTGTAAAATACCAAAACCACGTTCCACATCTTTACAAGCTGATTCTTGAGCTTTTACAAAGTTAATATCTATGGGACTAGTAGGAGATGAGATTGTTTGAATCAGTATAGCCCATGGTCGATATATTCCATCAGCAAGGTAGTAGCCTATGTTGTAAGGATTGTTATTAACTTGATAAACATAGGCTGGAGTTGTTCCTCTGACTAAATTATCAAATAAATAAGAATTATCTAACACATTAAGATCATTACATGATCTAGCCACTCCAAAGTATGTGTGCCAATACCATAGCTCCTAGTCTACAACTGCTTCTAAAATCACAGTCGCTTTTCTAGTATGGCCCAAATGAGTTCCTTGCCACGTAGTTGGACAATTTTTCCATACTCTATGCATACAGTCTAAACTACCCAACATACCTGGCCAACAACGTTCTTCACCTACTGCAAGCAAGTGTGTTACATCTTCTTCTGTTGGGTTCCTCAGGTACTGTTCTTCAAAATAGTTGACAACTGCATTGCAGAAATGGTGAAGTGATTCTCGAGCCGTACTCTCAGCAAGTTTTATCCAGTGATCCATTGAATCAGCTGGACATCCATAAGCAAGCATTTGTATTGCAACTGTCATCTTCACCAAACCCGAAACCCCAGGCAAACCAAAAGCATCACAAGAAGGCTTAAAATATAGATCAAAATTAGTTACAACTTCCAATATACGGTTAAAAAGTGGTCTTCTCATACAAAATCTACGATGAAACTTACCTTCTTTATAATTTGGTTTAGCAACAAAATAATCAGCCACCAATTGTTCATGCACACCAACACAATTGCGGTTAGTGTATTCTCTACCATCAACAGATTCACCCCATTTTGGTACAGATAAAATGTTGAAAGCCAAAATCATTGACGTCACTACAACTGCATCACTTTGCATTTGTTGAACGATTGTGACAATTTCATCATCATCGTTGAAAATCAGTTAACTTACTCTTTCGCACCAATTGTGACTATTACTACTAGAACCCATGACAAAATATAAAAAAATTTATAACTACAAACTTAAAACTGGTGAGAAGAGATAAAGAAAGATATGGGAGGAGGATCAAGGAGATGACGAAAGCATATGGATGCTTCCTGTGTTATAGCGTACAAAATGGAGGGAAATAATGGGCGCCAAAATGAATTTGTGCCAAGGAAATGGAGGGAATAATGGACGGGACAAATTTTGCCGTCCAAAATAGAAACCCACAATTTCGCAAAAATGCGTTGGTACATGACACGTTTATAACAATTGTGACTGATAAAAAAAACTGATGTGTCACAATTTTGTTTAGCAGCGCGTTGATGATGCTCTAAAGAATAGCAAAATCAGTAGCGCTAAGAGTGGTCTTAGAATCATGATTGCGTAAAGCTTCATTTTATTTGGATATATTGGTTTTTCAACTTAAAGACAAGTATATCTACTATCTCCTCTTTTTACTTTAAATAAAAGTATGTGTTAAGATTAACTACAAGGCATGGTGTTCTACCTATGTGTATGTTTGAATGTTTTTCTTTACCGTTTAGTATGTCGAGAAAGATTTATGTTTGAATGATTGTCGATTATTTTATCGTAAGTTTGTACTAGAATTGAGTGTATTAACTGTATATCCATTATAAATGGTGTGTTGTGATTCGCTATTGTCAGACAATTGAGTATTAAGTAATATGACTTTAAATTAGTTGATTTGGTATTTGTATTATTGGTTTTTATGGTATGCTTTGTGCTGCTATGCATATTATTGTGGCTGAAATTCATATCTTTTTTTTTTTTATAGAAAAAAGGGAAACACTTCCAAACTAGGAAGTGCTCCCCAGAGAGTGCATACATAATTCAATCAATGACCTTGTAGTAGCAGGGTTTAAACTATAGGGGGGGATCACCTTACCCTAGCCTAGAGTGCATCAGCTACAAAGTTTGAGTTTCTATTAATATAATAGAAGGTACAATCACCAAAACAGCAATACTGGCATAAATGACGTGAGCCACCGAAGTAGCTCCCCAAGATAGGTTTGTTCCTCTATGCTCCAAAATCTCAGCAAGTCTAGCAGTTTGTCAAAAATGATGATGTTCCAGATCTGCATGCGTTGTAACAGCTCTAGGCCTCCTTGGATGGCTCGAGCCTCTGCCTCTTCTAGATCAGCACTTCTATCTCTGTCATGTCCTGCACCAATGCAATAACCAAAATTATTCCAAATAGCAAAACCTAAACCTACCTGTTTAGTATAACTATCCCATGAGGCATCTGTAGTGAGGTAGCAACAGTTATCGGTTATATGAAGCCATGCATTTACATGTTTGTTTCTGGCAAACGATTTCTCAGTGTTAGTGATGAAAGTTGAAGCTTTGGAGATGATGCCAAAAAAAATTGTTTGTTTGTTGTTGAAGATGATATCATTCCTGCTAGTCGATATGGAGTACATGATTGAGGTGAGTTCACTTAGGGTGCCTTTACTATCATTTTTAAAATTTAGCATAGTGGTGATACTTGTGATGATGGAGATGATAGAATCATCGCTATTCCAATGATCGGTTCTGATAAAGAGTTTAGAACCATACCATATGTGTCTAAGCATGACACAATGAAAGAGTGCATGATGAGTAGATTCCACCTGATTACTGCAACGTGGGCAAGTAGATAAGGAGATGATATTTCAATTTATCAAATTTTCTCTTGTGGGCAAGCTGTTTTTTATTCCTTTCCAAAAGAACAATTTGACTCTCTCCGCTGTGTCGAGATTCCAAATGCTTTTCTAGAGTTGCAAATTTTGGTTTTGATCTGCATTTTTGTTTTCACTAAGGAATTTGTAAACAGACTTCACTGCTAATTCCCCATTTGTTTCCTCTAACCAGCTGATAGAGTCATTGTGTTCTTGTCGATTGAGAGGCATTTTTAGAATTTCCTTGACAGTAGCTGGGAGAAAGATGGTATCCAAAACATTTCTTTTCCATGAGCAGTGTTTTTTATCAATGATCGAGGTCGGCTACGCGCCTATATGGGCCTACAGGTGGCAGGGGTCCCATGGGTTTGTTGTATGGTAGAGTTGGTATCCAAGGATCAAGCCAGATATCAATGTCATTTCCAGTCCCAATATGCCAACATAGCTTAGGGAGGATCTCATCTCTTGCTTTAAGTATACCTTGCCATATCTTGGATGCCCCTCTTCTAGGGCACTTTACTCTCAAGATCGAATTTCCATGAACGTACTTCTTTAGAAGGCTTACCACCTAATGTTTGTCTGGTTCTTTAAGGATTCTCCAAAAAGGTTTAGCTTGAAGTGCGATATTGTGATGAGATGCATGCCTTATCCTCAAGCCCCCACTTGATTTTGGTAAACATATTTTGCTCCAGGAGATATAGTGCACCTTATTTGTGTTGTCTTCTTTTCTTCCCCAAAAGAAACTAATATTTAGAGAATCCAACTTGTTGCATGTAGAGGTTGGCAGTTGGAAAACTGACATCATGTAAGAGGGGATCGCCAAAGTAACTACTTTAATGAGCATTAATTTTCCAGCTTGGGAGAGAAGTTTGGCTCTCCACCCTTCCATTCTCTGGAAAACTCTTTCTAGCACTTCATCAAAATCAATACGACTCTTGCACCTGAGGATTAACAGGGATCCCAAATATTTTTCATGGGTGATTGTTTTCCCAATTTCCATAATTCTTTTCACAATGCGTTGATGACGATGGTGGGTGTTGTGACTGAAAAAAAATACCTGACTTCTGGAAATTGATGTTTTGACTTAAACATTTTTAATGAGCTCCAAAATATCCTTGAGATGATGTGTTTCTACAATATTTGCTCTGCAGAAAATGAAGTTGTCATCTGCAAAGAGAAGGTGAGACATAGGGTGTCACTCCTACTGATTTTGACCACATGGATTTGTTTTTCTTTTTCTGCTTTGGAGAGAAGACGAGAGAAAACTTCCATGTAGATAATGAATAGAAAGGGTGACAGGGGATCTCCTTGTTTGATACCTCGTTCAGGTTTGTGCAAACCCATGAGTGATCCATTTATCTAGAACGAAAGAGAAGTAGTAGAAATGCATTGATTAATCTTATTCCTCCATTTCTCAGAGAAACCAAGGGTTTTCATAGTTTGTAGAAGGAAACTCCATTCTACTTTGTCGAAAGATTTGCTCAAATCTAGCTTGATGGCCATACAACCCGATGCACCTTTTTTTCTTTTCAGAGTACGAACTATCTCATGAGCGAGGACAATCATGTTATCAAAAATATGTCTTCCCTTTAGAAAGGCACTCTGAGACGGAGAGATAAAAATGTCAAGAAGAGGTTTTATGCGATTTGTAAGGATTTTGGAGATGATTCTGAGGCTTACGTTATAGAGATTGATAGGTCGAAATTGGTCAAGAGTTTCCGATCGCTGGCATTTAGGTATTAGAGTGATGTTGGTGTGGTTCAGCTCTGCCAAGATGTGATCAGAGTTCATGAAGCTCTTGATGGTGTTAAGGAGGTTAGGAGATATGATATCCCAATACTTCTGGTAGAAAAGAGGGGTAAAACCATCGGGACCTGGAGCTTTATGGGGTTCCATAGAGAAAAACGTTTCCTTGACTTCTTCTAAAGTGACCTCTCTGGTAAGGTCAATATTTTGTTCATCGGTGATGACAGTGTCAAGAATGTTAAGGTCTCTAACATGAGTTTGGGGATTTGAAGAGGTAAAAAGGGTTTTGAAGTGCTCCACAATTGTATCTCCAATAGCACTTCACTCTTCAGCCCAAGTCCCATACGCTTTTCTAATCTTATTGATCTCGATCCAATTTCTTCGAACAACAGTGGAGAGATGGAAATAGCGGGAGTTGTTCCCATCACAGTGGAGCATTGTATCTCTAGATTTGTTTATCTATAATTTTCTTCAAGATGGGAGGCTTGATTAAGATCCTATAGCAGATTGTTTTCGACAGTTGGGTTTGTATTTGGATCAAGCTGGCACTTTTTAATCTCCTCTCGAAGGCTCTAGATGTGGAGGTGAATATTTCCAACCACATTTATGTTCCATTTTTTTTAAGTCATTCTTGACTTTCTTGAGTTTATTGCAAAAACGATATGATTGTGACCCTCGGTATCTAGTATTCTAGGCTTTAGATATCACATTTTTGCATTCTGGTTCATTTAGCCACATCAATTGGAAATGGAATTGCTTCCGTGTTGGGGAAGGAGGAGGCTTCAAGTAAACCACAATGGGTCCATGATCAGATTTAATAATAAGGAGATTTATAGTTCTTGCATTCGGAAATAAAGTCCTCTATTATGTATTCGTGATAGCTCTGTCAAAACGCTTCTTTATGAGGTCAACTCCATTATTTTGAATTTCTTATTTGTCCATGTGAAAGGAACACCTTCATATCCTAGATCCACAAAATTTGCAGAGAACATAAAGTTCAGAAAGTGGGCTACTTGAGAAAAGTTGAATGGAGTTCCGCCACTTTTTTTTGCTTGACATGTGGTCTCATTTAGATCTCCAACAATGAGCCACGGCGAAGTGTGGTTTGCGGCAAGATTTACGAAAGATTTCCACAATTCCGGCCTTTGGCTTTTTTCCGGGTGGCCATAAGTAAAGGTGCATAGCCATTCCGTGTCAACCGGATTGTTCTTTACTATGGCCGCAATATAACACTCACATGAATAAATAATCTCGAGGTCTATGTGTTGTTCCATCCGAGCCATAGACCCCCACTTTGTCCATTTGCAGGAAAGTTCGCTGAGCGTTGAAAAGCAAGAGAGGAGAGTCTTTGCAGACTGGTAGATGCATCTACACTTGTCTTAAAGAGAAAGCAAATATCTGATTTAAGGGTGGTTATGTGGGTTTTAACCTCTCGAATGGGATAGACTCCAAACCATCACACTAGACAAAAGAAGATGCATATATTGAGTGTGGTAGAAAGTGAATTGTGTGTGCACAGGGTGCAGAGACAAAAAGGTGCAAAGGTGAGGTGAGGCAAAAACGTGAAACCCGAAGCTTATACTTCTAGGAGAAAGATAATAAAAAAAGACTGACATCTCGAAAGGTTCCTTGCATTTAAGGCCAAGCAAACCACTTATTTGAAAAAACATTTTAGATTTCAAAGAATGAACAACATAAACTACAGAGCATAGCAGGGTGCATGTAACTAGAATAAAAGATGTATACACAATTATAAACGAGGAACAAATAAACGAGGAATTATGCATATAATAAATATGATAACGAAAGCAAGAGGTGTATGAGTTACAACTTTGATAAATAGCTTCAAGTAAACTTTTGCATATAGACGTAAAACGGCAACATGCAAACATAATGATAAGAGCCCAAAACTGTAGTTTTAACCCCTCTAACAATATCGCTTTTGACCAATTATGTGATTAATAAGTAAGAGTTAGTATTGTTAAAACTGTAGTTCATGCATTGGAGTCGAATATGTGCAAAAATGCATCCCTTTTGTGAGATAAAGAAACAAAGGTTGGTTGTTAAGAAGTTCTATGGTTAAAGGCCAAGATCCAAGGAGAAAAAGCCCATTTAAAGCCCGGTCAAAGCTTGAAAGTCAAAGTCAACGCGGGCAGAAACAGCGCACAAAAATCAGCAGAACTTCTGAAGGCCGTATCTTTGGACTCAGACCTCGAAATTGGGCATACCTTATGTCAAAACGACTGTCTTGGAAAAAGCTTTCCAATGGTTCAAGCCTTGACCAATTAGAGGAGCAAAAGTGGATGAAAATGCTATTGAAGTCAAATCTAGCTGAAAAGGCCTCTGTGGACTGAAGAAATTGGGTTTTGAGCTCGATTTTTCGGCCCAAAACATGGCTCCTCAGCCCATGCACGAAAATGTGGATCTTGTCTCTTCCATATGGGAGACAAAGACTTAGTTCTTAAGCATTCTTAGTTTTTACTTAGCCATTATCCAATAACTTAGTTTTAGATCTAGTTTTTACTTCATAGAATTAGTTTTCCATTCCAATAGATTAGTTTGAACAAATAATGAATATTATTTAGAATCAGATATAGTTTTATAATAAATTATTAGTTTTTCATTTCAATTTAGTTTATTGATTCAATTTTTATTTAGTTTTAGTTGTCTTAAATTCATAATTAGATTGTCTTAATTTGATAATTAGTTAATCATAATCGTAGTTCTAAATTAGTTTTAAATCTTGTTTTAAGTCATTTGGAATCATTATTATTATTGTTCAATTAGATTTATAAGTTTAATCATTTATTCAATAATGGGTTGTTCTATGTGTTCTTGTGTTAGAAATGATAGTGTAATGATTCAAGGCTAAAACCTCCATTAGAGGGGTTTGAGGAAGCTTTGATGAAACTTGATTTCGATTAGCGTAGAATAGATCGTAATATTCTATTCCATTCTAGAAAGTAATTAGTTCACCATGAGAATGGGTTTGATTTCTTCACATGCTAGTTGTTAGTTGGTAGAGATTACCATGAATAATTAGGGATTAGAAAGACCCAATTGTTATGCGAAAACATTGCAATTCGGATTACGACAATTTGTTGTTAGTAAATTAAGTCGAGTTACGGTGGAATCAAATTCCCCTAATTCTTTATCTAGATTCGAACCTTAGTATTTGAATAGCCATCTTAGTATTTAGAACATTTTGATTACGTCATTTCCATCGTTGTTAGCATAATTATATAATCCATACTCTCATTGACTTTGGTAGAACTAATTATCGTAGTTAACATTGAATTCTAAAGAACTAGGAGTGGAACAAACTTTCTATTCCAACTATATTGCAATAGCATTGAGAATAAAAATTTTGATAATATAAGCAAGAAAATAGTTTTAGTTTTACTTGCGTTTGAGTTTCGTTACTTATTTGTAGGTAAAACTATCATTTTATCTTTTATCAAATGGTGTCGCTGCCATCTTAGTTCCGTTTAGAATTGTTTTCATTAGGATTGTTAGTCTTCCCAAAGTCCCATTAAACCCACCCACCCTTGTTTGGTTCTAACAATGATTGTTTGGTTCAGAGAATTTTTTTTTTCCAAGAACAAGCCTGAGCGTGACCCGCGCCCATACAAGGCAAAGTTTGAGTGCCACCCGCGCTTAAAACACTATAACTCGAGTTCCACCTGAGCACGACCCACGCTCTACTTAGGCTATTTCTGAGCGCGACCCCCGCCCTCTTCTGAACCACCCGATTTTCATCGGTTAGTACAAACTTCCATTACTTCAAGTTATTCAGTGTTTCTAACTTGTTACACACACTGAGCTCGCGTAAACAAGACGATATTCATAAGCGAAGCAAGGAGGTATTCAGGTATTTCTTTCTTCCACTCTTCGCATCTCCTATTAGAGGTTTATACTAGTATATCATGATTGTTTTGAGTGCTATCGTGTTTAGTTAAGATTGGTCTTAGCCTTGCATGAGATTAAGGTCAGGTAAAAGAAAAACGCCTAACGTAATCAAACGTCAACATCAACAAATAGGCCTATCTAGTATACCACTCACTACACCTCTAGCTAGTATATCACACACTACACCTGATATAATGGCTGAAGAAAGAGAGTCTCCTCTCTCTGACTTTTACAAAGCCTTGAACGATAGCCCACAATCTTGCATCGTTCTTGCAGACCTAGTGGGGGATTTCCAAATCCCCCCATATATATTTAATTTGTTACCCGTTTTTCATGGGTTACACCATGAAAAATATTATCAGCACATGCGTAGGATTGAACAAGTCCTTACCACATTCCATCATCCTATGATTGGTGTTGAACAAATTAAACTGAGGGTGTTTCCTTTCACCCTAGCCGACAAGGCGACATCTTGGTTAACTGCCCAAGCGCCTAATTCTGTGGACTCATGGGCCAAACTTGTTCAACTATTTATGGAACATTTTTACCCACCACTGAAGACAAATGAAATGCTTTCCAAGATTCATTTTTTTCGATAGAATCCTCATTAATCTTTTTCAGAGGCTTGGAATCATTTCACTAACCTTCTTATAGAGTGTCCACATCATAACCTTGCGAAAGACACGTTAGTTCGTGCCTTTTTTAAGGGACTGTTACACCACCATAAAGAGGTCCTTGAGTAGCTTCCTCAGTAAAGGAGCCTCAGAGGCTTATAAATTTTTAGAAGATCAAACAAAGCGTAATAATAACTGGGGGGTAGTGACGATATCTCCCGCTCCGCTAGTTCTTCTTCAACAGTTAAGACCACCGGTATATTTGAGATTAAACCCGATCCTGAGCTTAAAACTTTAATCAAATCTCTAACTAAAAAGGTAGAAGCTATTTCTGTTCAATAGAAGCCTATTCCCGTCATGAATGTCAACTCTAATCCATGTAATTTATATCTGAGTCCTGAGCATCCCAACTCCTATTGTCCTCTCGCATATGAACAACAAACATCACAACAAGATAATGTTTGCTCTATTAATAACTATCCTATTCCTAATGCCCCTTGGAGACAACATCCCAACTTCAGTTGGAGAAATAATCAACAAGTTACACCTCCAGGGTATAATAATCAAAATGTTAGGCCAATAAATAATTATAACCAAGCTCCACCACGACAAGGACAAGGTCAGAGTAATTATAATAATTATAACAATAATTATTATAATAATAATAGAGGTATCGTTCTGGTTAATCATAACTATCACAACCCACCTGTTAATAATCAACGTGACATAGTTCCTGTTACACAACCTATAGCAGACACTCCTCCACAACCGGATCGTTTCGACACCTTTATGCAAACCCAACAATAGATTTTACAGTCTATCCAACTTTTCTTACAACAATTAGCACAAGAGAAAGTACAACCAAAAGGTGTGTTTCAAGGTCAAGCGATACCTAATCCTAAAACAACAAACACAGCCTTTGAGGTAAACGGTAATACTAGTAAGGAAAATGCAAACGTAGGTGAGCTAAATGCCATCACCACTCTCCGTTCTAGCAGAGTGGTTGATAACGCCATAACTATGCCTGTAGTTACCCCACCAGTAGCCCCTACACCGGATATTGAACTAGATACCGAAATAGAAACTGAAGATCCTACCCTTGTAGAGGTACCAGTTAAACCACAACCTAAGAAACAGAAAACCAAGGTTAGACATCCTGTTGATCCATACGCCAAATATAGAGAGAAACCACCGTTTCTCCAGAGATTAACAATGTTAAACAAGGATACGAATTTCGATAAGATTAGAGAAGTTTTCAAAAATCTAATGATAAACCTACCCTTTCTTGAAGCAATTAAAAAGTTACCTCACCATGCTAAGTTTCTTAAAGAGTTATGCACTACTATGCATAAGACAAATATTCCTAAAGACGCCTTTTTAACAGAACAGTTTCCGACTTTAACTGAACATAATGGAATCGTTAAGTATAAGGACCCTGGTCGTCCTACTATACACCGCACCTTAGCAGATTCCCACACGACGACCGCTCTATTACACCTGGGGGCGAGTGTTAACATACTCTCGTATTATCTATACAAACAAATAGGTCTACAAGAGATGCAACCTACTAAAATGACGTTGCAATTAGCGGATCGGTCTATTAAGTATCCTAAGGGTGTGGTTGAAAACGTGCTTGTTAAGGTTCAGGATTTCTACTATCTTTCTGATTTTGTTATCCTCGATACGGAAGTCATTAACGACTATGTTCCGATCATCTTAGGGCGTCCCTTCTTAGCAACTACCAACGTTCTTATAAATTGCCACGATGGTTCGATGTCTATGTCTTTTGGCCATCTTTCTGTTGAGGTCAATGTTTTTAAAATGATGAAACAGTTACCAGATTCGTCTGTAGATGGGGAGGTTAGCATGATCAAGAGCTTAGCTCAAGACTATTTTAATAACACGTTTCCAGAAAACCAAATGTATAAATATCTTTCTTTCGGAAGTTCAGATTTTGAGGATGACTCCTATTTAGAGGAAGTCAATGCGCTCTTCGAGTCTACTCCTATCGTAGACCCTTCTGTTGCTCCATCTACTGAGTTTGAAGACCTGCTGCCTAAGCAAGTTTTCACTACTCAAGATGAGGACCTTCTAGAAGCATTTACGACATTCCTTCCACCCCGGTGCTTAAACATCTTCCTTCTGAGTTAAAGTATATTCAACTTGATCCTGATGGTAGTCATCCGGTAATTATATCTTCTCTGTTATCTGAGGATGAATAGGCACATTTAATTAGGATGATTAGAGAACATCGTTCGGCGATTGGTTAGTCCCTAGACGACATTAAGGGAATTGACCCTAATGTTTGCACTCATTGTATCTATTTGCAGGATAACGCAAAGACTTCTCACGAACCTCAACATCGCTTGAACCCTGCCATGAAAGAGGTGGTCAGGGAAGAAGTTTTACGGTTACTCGATGCGGGTATCATATACCCAATCTCCGATAGTGAATGGGTAAGTCCCATTCATGTAGTTTCTAAGAAATCAGGGATTACCATGATACGTAATGCTAAGGGTGAATATGTTTCCATGCATGGGCCTCTGAAATGGAGAATCTGTATCAATTACAGACGTTTAAATGCCATGACACGAAAGGATCATTTTCCTTTACCCTTTATAAATCAGATGCTCAAACGTCTAGCTGGTCATGATTTTTATTGTTTTTTGAATGCCTACTCTAGCTATTTTCAGATTATTATTGATATTGATGACCAAGAAAAGATTACCTTCACATGTCCGTTTGGAACATATGCCTATAAATGAATGCCCTTTGTCCTTTGTAATGCTCATGGTACCTTCCAGCGGTGTATGCTTCATATATTTAGTGACATGGTAGAGCGCTTCATGGAAGTCTTCATAAATGATTTTTCTACTATAGAGACTATTTCACTGACTGCCTATCTAACTTGTCTAAAGTTTTGACACGGTGTGAAGAGAAGAGTCTGGTTTTAAATTGGGAAAAATGTCATTTCATGGTGAAAAAAGGAATAGTGCTAAGGCACATTGTATCTAGTGATGGCATCGAAGTAGATAAGGCCAAACTAGATAAGATAGCATCTCTACCTATACCACATACTGTCCGTGATATTAGAGCATTTTAGGCCATGCAGGTTTTTATAGGTATTTTATCAAAGATTTTTAAAAAATAGCTAGGCCTTTAACTAATCTGCTTTTAAAAAATGTCATCTTCGATTTTAATTTTATCTGTAAACATGCTTTTGAAACTTTAAAAGCCGCCTTAACCTCTGCACCTATTATGCAGCCTCCCGATTGGTCTAAACCTTTCGAACTCATGTGTGATACTAGTGATTATGTTGTTGGTGCTGTCTTGGGACAGAAACTAGATAATAAGTCCTTCGTTATTTATTATGCTAGTAAAACTTTAAACGATGCTCAAAGAAATTATACAACTATGAAAAAAGAATTCTTAGCTGTCGTTTATGCTTTAGATAAGTTTTGTCCTTATTTGGTTGGTTCTAAGACTTTAGTTTACACGGACCATGCAGCCCTTAGGTACCTTCTCGCAAATAAGGATGCTAAGCAGCGATTAATCCGATGGATTCTTCTCCTGCAAGAGTTCACATTAAAAATAAAGGACAAAAGAGGGGTCGAAAATGTAGTTGCCGACCACTTATCTAGACTAACAAATGACGATGATAGTGATTCTGAGTCATATCAGACTCTTTTCCTGATGAGCATCTGTATGCTATTTTTTCTGCTCCATAATATGCTGACATTGTAAATTATTTAGCTTCTGATATTATTCCTGATGATTGGTCAAGAAATGAACGTAAGAAGTTTTTGGCCAAAGTTAAGCTATACTACTGGGATGAGCCCTACCCTTTTAAGTATTGTCCGGATCAGATTATTTGTCGTTGTATTCCCCAGTGGGAATATAATGAGATTTTATCGTTCTGCCATGACAAAGAGTGTTGGTAGCCATTTTAGTGGTATGAAAATAGTTGCTAAAATTCTTCAATGTGGGTTTTATTGGCCTACTCTTTTTAAAGATGCCCAAGTGCATTGCAAGACGTGTGTTCGTTGCTAACAACTTAGGCGAATCACTAAGCATAATATAATGCCATTAAACCCAATCATGGTGGTAGAAATTTTTGATGTATGGGGCATTGATTTCATGGGTCTTTTTCCTATTTCCCATGGTTTCATTTATATTCTAGTTGTCATGGACTACGTGTCTAAATGGATAGAGGCCATGGCTTGCCATAGCAATGACCATAAGACAGTTGTATTTTTTGTTAAAGAATACATCTTCTGTCGGTTTGTCATTCCAAAAGCCATCATTAGTGATTGGGGAGCACATTTTTGCAACAGAGTTGTTGCATCTCTAGTTAAGAAGTATGGAGTTACACATAAAGTGGCAACTCCTTATCATCCACAAACTAGCGACCAAGTAGAAGTTTCTAATAGGGAAATCAAAAAAATCTTAGAAACAACTGTAAATCCTGATAGGAAAGATTGGTCTAAGCGTCTAACTGAAACCTTATGGTCTAAGCGACTAACTTTCAAAACTCCTATACGTATGTCTCCCTTTAGACTTGTATTTGGGAAACCTTGTCATTTGCCCGTTGAATTGGAGCATCGTGCTATGTGGGCTATAAAAAGCCTTAACTTCAATTTTGATGAGGCGGGTGTCAAGCGTAAGTTGCAATTGAATGAGCTTGAAGAATCCGTAGAGATTCTTATGATCTCGCGAAGGATTATAAAGCTAACATGAAACATGTTCATGATAAGCAAATATTGCACAAAGAGTTTGTGGTAGGTCAAAAGGTCTTGCTTTATAACTCTCGTCTACATATTTTTCCAGGGAAATTAAAAACCTGTTGGTCTGGTCCTTTTCTGGTTACTGAAGTCACCCCTTACAGGGCAATCACCTTGGTAAATCCCAAGGACAACAATACCTTTCAAGTCAATGGCCAACGGTTAAAACATTTTCATGAGTTAATGTCCCCTGATGTGGAGGAAGTCCTTTTACAAGACCCTGTCTATGAGGACTGACCTTTGTTGTTGGTGTACTTCCTTTCACTTCCATATATTGGTAAGTGCACCATTCAGGTAACCGAGCACTCCCTATGAAGTGTGTGGCTGTAAGTACCGGATCTTAAGACCACGTTTAACATAATTCACGTTTTCCACTCTTGCATGTTTTCTCGGTTTTTGAGTCATGTTCCTCTATGGTGTGAATTATGCCCTTATTGCTTTTTGTTTTTCCTTATATTAATCCATTATTCATAATATATATATATATATATATATATATATATATATATATATATATATATATATATATATATATGTTAAAACCATAAAAATAGTAATCTAGGAAGTCTCGGGAATCTGACTTTAAAAGACCCACGTTTAAAACAAATTTTCTAAACTCCGTTTTATAAAATTTGTTTGGGGGTGGGGTGTTGGGTTTTCCATCCTCGATTGCTCAACTTTTTTTTTTTTTTTGCTTATGTCTTTTAATCATATTTTGATTCGGGTTGATATTATCTATAAATTTAGATTTTATTTGTTCACATAACTTACGTCACACACACACTTCGAGGTATTTTCTATCTTTTTATATGTCACCCAAGGTTAGAATAGAGTGTTTTATGGATCATTGGATTGGAAATTCTCTCCTGATCGTTTCCATATCTCATTGGCAAAAATCAGACCGGTAACGAATCGGCAACTTTAGTTTGAAGTTTGCGCGCATAAAATCGGAAATGTTCGAAATCGAATTGGGCTTGGGCCCAAATATCGCACACATGTGCCGCGCACGTGTGTCTCCTCCCTCAAACCAAAAACAGATCGCGAGTTCATCTTCTCAATTCTGCCATTAGCACCCACAAAACCCTAACCAAAAAAAAAAAAAAAAAAAAAAGAAAATACTAAATACCACCACGCCAAAAGTTTTAACCCACTCCAAATCGCGAGTCCTACTCTACACCATTATCTAACACCAACTTACCCACCGAAAATACAAAAAAAATACCAAAATAATAAATTTTCACAACCACCACCGCCACCACTCCAAGTTTGTGAGTGAATTACATTCAAACTCGTTACCTACATTGTCTTCATCCCACAAATCGTTTCAAAACTTCAATGGCTCAAAGACGAAGAATTTTGCCGGAACAAGCTTTTACTGCCTACCGCTTTACGCCGTTTTTTAGTGACGAGATGATTATGAGGGATTGGAATAGGTTGTGGTATTCGATAGATGATTTCTACCACTCCGATTTGATCGAACAATTCTATAAAAAGAGGGAGTTGGAGGGTTAGAAAATTTTTGTGAAGGTAGCTGGAACGAGGAGAGAAGTTTCTAGAGAGTTGTTAGCTGATATTTTAGGCATTACGCCTGAACGCCATCTCGAAGCCACCTTGCAGGAATCCCAGTATGCTCGAGTTCCTGCATTGATGAAAGACACTGTCATGGAGGGATGGTACAATCCGAATTCTCATTGTGTTCGACAGTCATCTCTGTGAACCAACCAGATGGCTGTAGCTCAGTGGATTGGTAAGAACGTCATCGGAAAAGAGAAATTTAGCGACATCGGTCTGACCTGTCTGCACATTCTCTGGATATTGCAGGAGAAGAGGTATAAATTCTGCATCCTCGAGTTTATTTTAAATATGATTAGAGGAGTTGGAAAGAGTATTGTGCCCTTCCCGGTATTGATCACTAAGATCATGATGTCTTTTAGAGATGTTGCAAAATCTGATCATATTATGTTAAAATTGCATTCAAATGCAATTATTTACATGGAGTGTATCCAAAAGACTTGGAAGTTGCCAGAGGATAGGGTGGTTGATTCAGATGATGAGATGGAGGATATGACATGTTTGGATGAAAATGCCTTGGAGAGTTGTACTTCTGATTTAGAATGCATGTCAGTGCTGCATAGTGGCTTGCGTTGCGTTTATAGTATTTGTGAAAATTTATGGACTAGGCAGATTAAAATTAGAAATAAACAAAATAACCTTCAAACGAATTTTGAATTGTTCGACAAGGGTCAAGCGGATCTCCAGTATAACATGGAGACTCTAGTCCAGCGTCAGGATGCACATTATGTAGAGATGAAGGCAGAGATGGAAGCACACCGCCGGTTCCGAGTAGAGATTCTAGAACGCATGCCACCCATGGGGGGTTCTTCCTCAGGGGAGTCTGTGAGGCACGAGCGTTGTCGCCGAAGGATGGATGGCTCGGGCCCATCTTCATCCCAGGCTCCATCTTCATCTCGTGGCTTGCTGTTTTGAAAAAATTGTTGTTTTGATGTTGTTTTTATTGTTTTTATTAGTTCGGATGTTAAGTTGTTAAATTCAGTAGTTAAATTTGAATTCGGTAGTTAATTGTTGTTTGAATTCCGATTTTAATTTAATTTGGTTCTTTTCAATGCATGCGATGATTTTTGCGTTAATCCTACCTTCCCGAATTGTTTGGGGGTTGTATTATTTTTTTTAGCATTGCTTTATTATGATCCACCATTTTAGAAGTAATTTTACAATGAATTATGGGAATGTTGCTAATATTGGCATGGCTAAGATCAAATATTATGGTAGGATGAAATTTCAATGAGTTAGAAAGTTGCTATTCTAAAGTCAATCTAAAAGATATTAGGTTTGTTTTAGAATAATGGATATGGGTTGTTTCCGTTTTAGGTTTTGGAAATATTTTGTTTCCGGCAAATGCCTCAAATTTTTTTGGCAACTTGTTAATTTGTTTTAGATACTAAAACCCTATATAAACTTCCTTCATTCTACACTCAAAACCCACACATCTCACTTTCATTTCTCACCTTAAACCTCAATTTTTTCCTCTTGTTTTTCACGCACCCTGTTCTTTATACACGGAGCGCTCCCCGCACCCTAGCAAGACCAATTCTGAGCGCACCTAGTGCTGAAACGCCTGTAACTCGATTTGGACCTGAGCTCAACCCGCGCCCCTCAAAGGCCATTTCGGAGCGTGCCACGTCCTGACCTTCGTAGCCTCGGAATTTTTTTTATTTTTGTGAGTTGTTCCAAGTTTTTTTGAAGCTCTTCTAGAGAGTAGTTATTGTGATGACATCTCCTACGGTCATACCTAGGGGTGGGAATTTGGCCCTAACGACCCTAACCCGGCCCTGACCGACCCGACCCTAAGCCCTATAAAGCCCTTACAACTAAAGCCCTCACAGAGTTTAGGGCAGGGCCGACCCGGCCCTAATGCCTTCTAAGGCAGGGTCGGGGCTAAGGTTATGAAACATAGGCCCGACCCTAACTAAGCCCTAACCAAGCCCTAGTTATAATTTTACTATAAAATACACAACTAAAACTATCCAACTCCTTGTTACATATTTTCAATTAAAATAACACTGTCATTTGTAATTTATCACTTACCGTATGGTACTTCTAATAACTTGTCTTATATCATAAAAACTTGTAAACCTAATTGTTTCTATCTCACAACTCATGTACACCTCACAACTCCCCGTGTAACCTAGTCGCCAAGAACAATAATGAGCACTGGGCACTAGCCTAATAAAAAATAGGTTGACGTCAGTAAAAACTCATTCCATACTCTTATTTGTCTTTGTGTTCTTCAATGTTAAATGTAATTTTGGTGAGATTTGAGTACAAGAAATAACGGATTTATGTCAGTGAAAGCTCATTCCAAAATGTGTCTTGTGCATTTTAACTGTAATTTTGAAATATAAATATGAGTCTCTATATACTTCAGTTTATTAGATTGTGGATATGCATTTTAAATTATTGGACTTATCAAGAATTATTACTAGATTGGTTGTTATTCAAATTTCAAAGTGATGGGACTTTGAGTTTGCAAATCTTTGAAATTTTTTTGTAATATAAATGAGTTTTAAAACTGATGCAGTAAAAAGAAAAAAATATATAGGCCCAGCCCGACCCAGCCCTAAACTGTTAAAGAGGGCTTAGGGTAGGGTCAGGGCTTGAAATTTAAACTTATGACTCGGCCCGACCCGACCCTATGGGGACTTTAGGGCCGGGCTGGCCCGCCCTAATAACTGAAAGGCTTTAAATGTTTAGGGCCGGGCTAGCCCGACCCGGCCCATTGCCCAACCCTAGTCATACCTGAGCAGTCTTTCGAAGACTTTTTGGGAAGTGAAACCTACGGAGGTTGCTTCCGCGACAAGATCTTGCAGTTACGATGGCAGCATCTACTGGTAAGTTACGACGACTCGTATTCACCTCAGCTTACTGCTTATTTCTACAATAATGTTAATTTCTATTGTAACCAAGATAGAGAACAAAAATTCTCCGTTGCAATTAATGTCACGACAATGGAATTCAATAAGGCTTTGGTAGCGTTGGTTTCGGGATTGCCTTTGCCTGATCCTATGCACACGTGGGGATATATAACCAATAATGCATATCTCTATGACTATGCATATTTCCATGAGTATTATGGGGGAGGGGTGTTTCTTGTAATGGACCAAGGGCGATATAACATAGCTCTTAGTAGCCTATCCCTGAATGTAGGCACCACCATGTTATTCATCCTGATGAAAATTTTAGGGGAGTGGCAGTTTACTTCTGCAAATAGTACCGCTGGTGACGTTTTCCTTGCTTTAGCTGAGGGACGTCGCCGATATGACATTCCTAGAGTATTAGTGGCTAGTCTAAAGAGAGCCCATAGCATGAGGCATAAGTATCTTCTTATGCCTGTTTTGGTTTGTCGCATCATGCGCGGTTGTTTACCTGTATTCTGTACCCAGTTCACGGATTGGGTTACGGTTGAAGTCATGAGACCCACCAATTGCGTGGTTCGTTCATTTCGAGTTATGACTTGGCAGGGATGGCAGGTGTAACCTCATTTGGTTTCTCCTTACACCCCAT
Source organism: Coptis chinensis (assembly GCF_015680905.1). NCBI lineage: Eukaryota > Viridiplantae > Streptophyta > Magnoliopsida > Ranunculales > Ranunculaceae > Coptis > Coptis chinensis. The sequence goes on along the minus strand of NC_141464.1, from coordinate 62,638,827 downwards.
CAGATCGAGTCACACTAGATAGGTTAGCACGGGTGGATGACACACGACGAAGGGCTTGGCAAGTTATCATAGCGTGGCAGGACGCAAAAGAACCGTGGTCCTATGAGGAAGAGAATGATGATGCTTGATGGAGTTAAGTTAATTTTTTATTTCTGTTCGAGTCTGCATATGTCCCAAGCAATTTGATTCTTGTAACCCCATAACGGGTGGAACTCATATAGAGTTGCGTCTGTTTTCTTTATCTATATTAGTATGTTTTAACCTTGTTTTGCAGATGTTCCAAAATTTCACGCATTTCTATGGTATTTTTCTACCTTTTTTATTTCAATACTTTGAGGACAAAGCATGCTTCTTGTTTGGGGGTGGCATAGAAACACGTGTAATTAAGGCATCTGTTAGGATATAGATATGTACAATATGCACTTGTTTTCTAGTAAAAATTTCAAAATTTAAAAAAATAAATAAAAAGTTATGTTATACACTTAGGAATATTGGTTTTGTTTCTTTCTCTATGCTCTTAATAATCTATAAGTTTCACGTTAGCTTTTGCATTAGAATAGTCTTTAGAAACTTAGGTTAATATGTACGTAATAATCTTTGCATCTTTCTATAAACATATTGCATGAGTATCTATGTTGTATTGGCAGTAAGTTTCTAAAATCTAGGCTAAAGTACTTATTTTATAAATCCTGTGAGAATATAGGCTAAAGCCTTATATGAGTGAAACATTTGAGAATGACACAAGGGAGAAGTAAATTCCGGATAGAGAAATCACACGTCCACTTGCTTGATCACTATACCATATCCTAAGCGAGAATTTAGGCCTCTTTGGATCGATATAGCTAGAAATTCAAACCTTATGAAATTATTTTCCGTTAGTCGCCCTTCTGAGCCTTTCTTTAGTCTTTCATGAACCGCAAATCCTTTACCATTTAACAGAACAAAATAAAAATAAAAATCAGCCTACCCACTCTTTGAACGAGTCTGAGAATAGAGATGACGAATAGAAAAGAGAAAGACCTTTGAAATCAAGAATTTGTTAGTCGCTTCTAATAAGAAAAGAAAGTTTCCATCCAAATAAAAAAAATAAATAAATAAATAAATAAAAGAAAATAAAGAGTTAGAACTCTAAAAACATAATCAAAGGAGTCAAAATCCAAAGATAAAGAAAAAAATGGCTAAGGATGGAAACAAAGTGTAGAAGCAAAAGAACAAGGGTTTCTCTAGTTACATAATATGAAGACCCTATTATCTCAAACTTTTCCTTTTTGAATATCCATTTCCTTCCTTCTTAACCCATCTCCTAATCCCCACAACACCTAATAAAGACCTCTAGCTCAATTAAGAATAGGTTAGTGTGATAGTAAGTGGAAGATGTGTTTGGTCGACTTCAGCTCCTTGTGTGTCATTGAGTTTTTGTGAGGTAAAGTGTGCCCACTGCACACTGGAGTAGCGAAATTTGAGCGGAAATCAGAGTATTTTTGTTTTGACTTTTATGTGAGGACCTACTTAAGGACATTATTCCAAAGTTTCAGAAATGGACCTGTTAGTGCATTTCATAGTATTACTCATTGTATATATGTTTATTCGTAGATGATTGATTATTATGCATATATTAGCTTAGGTTTCGATTTGATTATTCTGTATTCATTGCTAGTGAGATGTATAGATAATTGAAACATAAATAAGGAAACAATAGTTTTATTTCTTAGTCGTTATAGTATAGATGAAGTTTGTGAGTACCTTCATTGGAAAACTCTCACGAGGCTACAACTTGTCCATTAAGGAATTCCTAATGGTTTAAGGCCTTGTTGTATATGGTCAATGCAATCGCACTCGGCGAAACGAAATTAGTTAGAACTCCATTTTTTGTCACTTATTCTAATTTCTCATATTTGCTTGAGGACAAGCAAAATGTTGTTTGGGGGTGGTTTGATAAGAGCCCAAAACTGTAGTTTAACCCCTTTAACAATATCGTTTTTTACCAATTATGTGATTAATAAGTAAGAGTTAGTACTGTTATCTTGTTCTTTTGTATTCAGGCATTGGAGTCGAATATGTGCAGAAATGCGTCCATTTTACGAGATAAAGAAACAAATGTTGGTTGTTAAGAAGCTCTATGGTTAAAGGCCAAGATCTATGGAGAAAAGGCCCATTTAAAGCCCGGTCAAAGCTTGAAAGTCAAAGTCAACGCAGGCAGAAACAATGCACAAAAGTCAACAGAACTTTCGAAGGCCGTATCTTTCGACTCAGACCTCGGAATTGGGCCTACCTTATGTCAAAACGACCGACTGGGAAAGAGCTTTCCAATGGTTGAAGCCTTAACCCAATCAAAGAATCAAAAGTGGACGAAAAAGTTATTGAAGTCAAATCCAACTGAAAAGGCCATTGTGGACTGAAGAAATTGGGTTTTAGGCTCGATTTTTCGGCCCAAAACATGGCTCCTCAGCCCATGCACGAAAAAGTAGATCTTGTCTCCTCCATATGGGAGACAAAGACTTAGCTCTTAAGCATTCTTAGTTTTTTACTTAGCCATTATCCAATAACTTAGTTTTAGATCTAGTTTTTACTTCATAGAATTAGTTTTCCATTCTAATAGATTAGTTAGAACAAATAATGAATATTATTTAGAATCAGATTTAGTTTTATAATAAATTATTAGTTTTTCATTTCAATTTAGTTTATTGATTCAATTCTTATTTAGTTTTAGTTGTCTTAAATTCATAATTAGGTTGTCTTAATTTGATAATTAGTTAATAATAATCGTAGTTCTAAATTAGTTTTAAATTTTGTTTTAATTCATCTAGAACCATTATTATTATTGTTCAATTAGATGTATAAGTTTAATCATTTATTCAATAATGGGTTGTTCTATGTGTTTTTGTGTTAGAAATGATAGTGTAATGATTCAAGGCTAAAACCTCCATTAGAGGGGTTTGAGGAAGCCTTGATGAAACTTGATTTCGATTAGCGTTGAATAGATCGTAATATTCTATTCCATTCTAGAAAGTAATTAGTTCACCATGAGAATGGGTTTGATTGCTTCACATGCTAGTTGTTAGTTGGTAGAGATTACCATATACAATTAGGGATTAGAAAGACCCAATTGTTATGCGAAAACATTGCAATTCGGATTACGACAATTCGTCGTTAGTAAATTAAGTCGAGTTAAGGTGGAATCAAATTTCCCTAATTCTTTATCTAGATTCGAACCTTAGTATTTGAATAGCCATCTTAGTATTTAGAACATTTCGATTACGTCATTTCCATCGTTGTTAGCATAATTATATAATTCCGTACTCTCATTGACTTTGGTAGAACTGATTATCGTAGTTAACATTGAATTCTAAAGAACTAGGAGTGGAAACAAACTTTCTATTCCAACTATATTGCAATAGCATCGAGAGTAGAAAACTTTGATAATATAAGCAAGAAAATAGTTTTAGTTTTACTTGTGTTTGAGTTTCGTTACTTATTCGTAGATAAAACTATCATTTTATCTTTTATCACATAACAAATTGACCATTAATATGCATATTTACACAGTCACATGTTAGCACCAGAGTAAACTCGGTTGTAGAAACGGGATATCTCAAAGAATTGAGAAACAAAAGGATAACATATAAACAGGCCATAAACCAGACAAAGACAATGTAAAACTCCTTTAAAAAAGCATTGGCGACATCTTTGAGCATAAAGGACCATAGCCTTTTAGTATGAGGCCCAGGGTCAAAAGTGAGTTTATTATGAGCAGATATTAACATAAGCCACAACATATTCATGTCCCAAATGCATATGGACGAACTCAATAAAGATGTAGAACTGCATTCATTAAATTGGAAGGATAGAAAATATAGACTTAAGGGTAAGCAAACCTGAGGTCCAATCTTTAATTGCAAGTGGGTTCGTTTCCATAGTGATGTCTGCTCCAATATGCTCCTCATGTGTATCTCCATTATTCATATTTCCCTCACAATTGGCGACAGATAATTATAACGACTTGGACTGCCCACTATTCCAGTGTGAGCTATATCTATTGGACACGCAAGCGGGGTGATTTATCATGTGTCGTTCATGCCCGGAGTAATAAGGAATCTAGGGGGTGCTGATGATGGTGTCTTTAGAGTTTAATGGAGATGATGCGAGTCAAAAGGTGAGAAGGGTGGAGATTTTTTGGATTCGATAGGTTGTGCTAGAGATGTAGAGAAAAAGTTTGAGTCCAAACTTGAGAAATATAATGGGCTTACCTATTCATTTGGGTTGTGCACAGGGCCGAGATAAGTCCCATCTTTATTAGGTTTTTGTGCCATTGGGGCAAGGGCCCTTAGTCTTGATTTTAAGATTATTGGTATTGTTGGACTCTGCAAAGAAAATAAAGCAGCTATTCTCCTTAGTTTTTGGCATTACCTTTTCCTTGGTCAGAGCACCATTTGTTAAGGAGACGTTGTGAGAAGTCTCCATCAAGTTAGCTACCTTTTCTCTCACTTTTTCTGTGTTGAGTCCCCCTTCACCATGTGTCCCTTTAGCAAGTACTAATTCACATGTGACTCTTTGACCATCTTGATTGTGTACAACATCCTTAACAGATGCCTCTATTTCCTTAACATGCGCATATGCCTTCAGTCTCTTTTGACATGGGTGCTATCTAGTACTCCACATCTATTCTTGCTATCTTGCTACCTTCGTTGCTAGTTACCTCATCTAGATCTATCAAAAGATTTCTGACCACCAATTGGGTTGCTAGCGACCCCTTCCCGTTGCCATACTGCTGGTCATGTATCTTTTTCCAGCGAAATGCAGGGACTTGTGGAGATTGGATCAAGTTTGTGTGTTCTCCTGTTAGGAACCAAAAATATCGCTTTGGGTTGTTTGCTGCCTCTGGTTTTTTGCACTCAGCTTCATAGTGTCCTAACATGGCACACTTGAAACATATATGTCCAGCTTTTTCGTAGCAAAAGACCGTCATTTTTTCCTCGCCATTTGGAAGTTTGGAGTTATTTCCAAGAACAAGAGGTGCAAGAGGGTTCATCATAACTTTTATCCTTGCATAACCAATGCAAGCTTGGTAGGTTTCATGGAGGATTTGTCCGGCTTCGGTAGCGATTGCAGTGACCGTTCTTTTACTTCCAACAAGAGCTAGGGGAAGTTGATGGAGCTGGACCCAAACTGTGGCAGTATCAAATTTGATCTTCTCTACATCAGTGAGAGGATCAAAACTCTTTAAAATAAGGGGATGACCCATAACCATCCAAGGTTGTTTTTTGACGACCTCATAGAGTGTTGCTTCATCTTGGAATTGTGCGAGAAAGAGAAGATCTTTTTTGTCATAATGACCTAAAAACCGCAACCACAAACCTTTTGGGATTTCCCAAAAAGCTCTTATAAGCTCCATAACCTTCTTTGGTTGCTTCTTGCTATTTCCTAGTAGTCTAACAACCATGGTGTTTCTCCCATTCTCTATTAGCTCTTCCCAAACATCTTTTGGGAACTCAATTTCGGCGACTTTTGCTCCTGGAAGAGAGAACACTCTCTTAAACGATTCTTCAAGATCGACGAGTTGATTATGGTGTTGTGCCATGGCTTGAGATGGAGGGATTTTCAGAAAGAAGAAAAGATGGGAGGACTAGGAGGAAGATGGTAGCAAGAAGAAAAGAAAATATAAAAACTTTTAGAAAAGAACTTGGAGAGACGGTGAGTTTTGAGATAAAAGGGACAAGTATGTCTCTTGTTTAGGTGATGTTTAGAAAATTGATGAGCTTTACTCTGATTATGCAACATTATAGTTGGGACTTCACAAGATGAAATGAGTTGTTGGTTTGATTCCATTATCTGACGTGGCAAAGAAGAGACTTTTCTCTAGAGGAGGTAGGTTGTTGCATATGATAGTACCCTGATGCAATGGAGATGGCTTAGCCAAATTGCTGAAATTCATATCTATGAAGTGATGATGGTTATGTGTTCAACAATTGGGCAGTTGGGTATATATTGTGTTTAATATGCATAATTTCTTTTAGTCTATTATTTGACCACAATAGATAGCATGTAGAAATACAAAATTTTATATTTATCGCGAATGATGCTACTATTGGAGTAATATGTGATTTCGTTAACGGTTGATACTTTTGATAAATGTATATTCTTATTTTTTTAAAGTTAAAAGATTTGTTAGTAGGTTATACTTGCTAGGCCTATGGTTTTATGCCCTTACAGATTTTTGCAGGTGTTCGTAAAACAGAGAGACGATTAGAGTTCGTAGAGTACGAGCTATACCTTGCAGCCCGGTGTTGACTTAACATTTTTACTCTTCTTTGTTTTCTTTCTTATGTTATCATTTGTTAAGAGAAGTAAATGCTCTTTTGTAACATCGTGGGATTTGTAGTATTGGACATTTATGCTAAGACTTAGTCATGTAATAGATTTAGAGGCCGGTGTTTATCAATTTTATAGGTGTGTTGTAATGATTCATTTTGTAAACAGGTTACTTGACTGTTCTGACATTTGTCAAGATGGTTAAGTAGTTGGATTCTAGCTCCTACTCATTATATTTTGGGCTGGTCAGCTAGGATATAATGGGTTGGGGGCGTTACACGTACAGTTTAAACTCGATGATGAATTGGATGGCCTACTCAGTGATCCTTACAACTATCATCATATTTGTGAATCTAGCTCGAAAGTGGAATTCTGATAATTGGCTTAGCTTGTACATTTGAAGCAACCTGATTGTCTATTTGCAAATGATTATAAAAGTCCCGTTAAAGTGATAGATTTTTAGGCAAGGTTATTGGAAGTGAAAAAGTTGCAAGAAAGAAAATTTACATTGTTTGGTCTGTGTTCGATTTAGTGCTGAAATTGATGAGGAAATCTCAAACAAACTAAAGATTGTCGGATGTTCGAGTAATGCTTCCAAAATTTTATTTTGAAGCTAAGTGCGGACAGAATGGAGTTTTTTGTGTTGGATTCCCCGCTAAGAAATCTCGATATCATGGTCGAAATTCTAAAATTGACTGGAAACTAAAAGTTAAATTTTCATTCAGCCTTCACAAGATTTATAATTAGCTTACATTTAAATGCTTAGAATCCTAATTACCTCTTCTTCTTTTTTTTTTTTTTTTTTTTTTTACATTTGCCCAACCTTTTTTAAATATTTAGTAAAAACTTCTATGGGTATAAAAGTGTCATAATATACCACTAGCTTGTAGGCCCGTGCATTCACATCGGCTCTTTTGAAAATATTTAGATTTTTTTTAGAAAATTGGGACTACCGTTTTAGTAGCTAACCCATTTTAATTTTCTAACAAATTGTTTTAATTAAGTTTTAAAACCCATTTTTTCAATTGGGAGAGAGATCATGTTTTAATAGGAGAATAAATCCCGTTTTAATTAGATATGCTAGATTTTTTTTTTCAATAAGTGAGGAATTCCCATTTTAATAGGAGAATGATTCTGCTTTAATTAGAAGTACTAGAATTTGTTTTAATAGGAGAGAAATTCCCGTTATAATAGGAGAGGAATTCCTTTGTAAAAAAATATTCTCGTTTTTCAAATAGGAGAGAAATTACCGTTTTAATAGGAGATGACGTGGAATTTTAATAGAGCTTGAAAAATACCCCTTGGGGGAGCTTTAATATTAAGATATAGATTTGGTTAACATTTTTTATCGACAAAGTACACCTTGGCCTTGTAAACAAGACATTATAGACTGTCAAAAAACCCAACTACTTCATCCCACCGTCTAAACACTCAGAGCTCCCCAACCATTTTTATTCCAGTCTCCACCATCTCCTTTCTCCTTTGTCTTCAATCATTTAATGCAATATAAATGTTGAATTGGACAATTATCCAAGGTTTATTAATAGGATCACTTTCCTGATCACTTCAAAGGTATATGGTAGATTCCAATTTTCGTCTCTAATACTTAAGACTTGTAATCGATATCACACTAAAATGATACAAATTCTTTTCATCACTGCATTGTTGCATCTCAATCCATTCCCTGCCAAATTTTTGAATTTTAGTTTCAAGTTTAAAATAATCAATTTCAATCAATCAATATATCTATATCTTAATATTAAAGCTCCCACAAGAGGTATTTTTCTAGCTATCTAGACATCATCAACTCCTATTAAAACGAAAATTGCTTTCCTATTGAAAATAGAAATTATAGCACTTTTAATTAAAACGGGAATCTTTCTCCTATTATAATGGGAATTCATCCCCTATTGAAAAAGAAAAATCTAACACTTCTAATTAAAACGATATTCATTCTCCTATTAAAAACGAAAATCACACTTCTAAATTAAAACGGGATCCCTCCCCCAATTAAAAAACGGGTTTTTAAAACTTAATTAAAACAATTTGTTAAAAAAATTAAAGTGGGCTTTTAAGACTTGATTAAAATAATTTGTTAGGAAATTAAAACGGGTTAGCAACGAAAACTGGAATCACGATTTGTTAGAAAATTTCTATATGTATAGTTATGATTGTTGAGCAAGTTTTAAAATTAGTTGGTGTGTATGCACGGATCTACTAAAATTAAAGCTCCCACAAAGGGTATTTTTCAAGATCTATTAACACATCACCACTTAATAAACCAACATAAAACGGGAATCTCTTTTTCCTTTTAAGAAACCAACTTAAAATGGAAATCTATTCTTTTCTTCAAAACTCCTAATAAAACGAGAATTCCTATTTTATATTGAAAAAACAACTTCTAGCACTTCCAATTAAAATGGATTTATTCTCATATTAAAACGAGAATCACACATTTAAATTAAGTCAACTTTTATAACGAGATTATTTCCCCAACTAAAAACGGGTTTTTAAAACACAATTAAAATAATTTGTTAGGAAATCAAAACGGGTTAGCAACTAAAACGGGGATCCCCTAATAAAACGATTTGTTATGAAATTTCTATATGTATAGACATATAGTAATGATTATTGAGCAAGTTTTCAAAAAAGCCGGTGCGTATGCACGGGCCTACAAACTAGTCTTAATATTAAAGCTCCCACAAGGGGTATTTTTTTAGCTCTATTAAAATTTCACGTCATCTCCTATTAAAACGAGAATTTCTCTCATATTTGAAAAACGGGAATTCCTCTCCTATTAAAACAAATTCTGACACTTCTAATTAAAGCAGGAATCATTCTCCTATTAAAATGTGAATTCCTCCCCTATTGAAAAGGGAAAATCTAGCATATCTAATTAAAACGATAATTATTCTCTTATTAAAACAAGATCTTTCTCCCAATTGAAAAAACGGGTTTTTAAAACTTAATTAAAACTTCATTTAAAGTAATTTGTTAGAAAATTAAAACGGGTTAGCGACTAAAACGGTAGTCAAAAAAGCCGGTGTGTATGCCTACAAGCTAGTTAATATTAAAGCTCCTATAATGGGTATTTTTCTAACTCTTTTAAAATTCGACATCATCAATTCTTATTAAAATGAGAATTCCTCTCATATTGAAAATAGAAATTTTGGTACTTCTAATTAAAACGGGAATCCTTCTCCTATTATAATATATATAGGAATTCCTCCTCTATTGAGAAAAATAAATAAATAAAATAAATTTATCACTTCTAATTAAAACATGAATCTTTCTCATATTAATAACGAGAATGACACTTTTAAATTAAAACGAGATCCCTCCCCCAATTATAAAATGGGTTTTTAAAACTTAATTAAAACAATTTATTGAGAAATTAAAACAGGGTTTTAAGACTTGATTAAAACAATTTGTTAGAAAATTCAAACGGGTTAGCAACGAAAACATGCATGAATCATGATTTGTTAGAATATATATATTGGGCCAGTTAGGTTGACATCAAATTTTGTTGACAGCAAACTGACATCAAAATTTTGGCAGTTGGATCCAAAGAAATCCAGATCAAGATCTAAAAAATGAAATTTCAAAATTTGACCTAAAAAAATATGAAATTTCAAAAGAAACCTCACAAAATACGAAATTTCAAAATTTGATTTTCAGAAACTCAACGAAACTCAACGAGGGTTTTGAATTCTTTAATCTCGGCTCCAAATTAAACAATTTGTGTTGACAAATTAAACATATGTAAACACGAAATCAAATAACCTTCATATAATTCGTCCAAATCACCTCCAAACTCAAACCACCGAAAATTCCAACCACCGAAAATTTGAATTCTTTATTTGAATTGGGGCGCTTTCATATCAACTGAAATTGGTAAATTCATTATTATTTTTTTTTGTGGGTTTCATGTGAACCAATTTGTGGGTATCAATTTTTTTTGTATATGGTATGTTGAATTTCAGTTGTATGATAGTTTTTTATGTGAATAATTAGATAGAATAAACTTTTTCCATATGAAGCAATCAATCCGATCCATTTGTTGTGAATTTTGGGAAACTGAGTTTATTGTATACATGCTAGCTAGTTCTTGCTTCTATGGTTCTAGTCCTCATTTTGCTCGTATGAACGAATTATTCTTAACTTTGCTTGTATTTTGATGGTCCAACTGAGTATAGGTGCGTGATATTTATTAGATTAAATGTCATATTTAAAAAAATTGGACATTTGATTATTCAATGATGCTTCTCTAATGGACAATTAGAGAAAGCAAGAAATTATTGAATGTTAAGCTTATATATTAGAAAGTTGGTATGATAGATTGATGGTTTGTATGTGTGGGATGTTAACTTAATAGATTCGTGTACTTAAGGTTTTGCTACTTGTAGGTTTATTGTTTAATGGAGTTTATTTTTTATTTTGGTTGATATGGGCATTGTTGATTTGTATAGAATTGGCTATTATGAGCTTTTACCCTACACACTTTCACCAAGTATAGGAAATTTGAGGGTATATATTGACACTTTCTGAGTATATATATTGGCAGTGGAATCGTGGGAAATTTGAGTGTAAACACATTAACAGACGATTTACCTTAGTGTTTTTTTTATTAATTGTTTTTTCATTTGATTAAATTATTTTTTATCTCTTTGATAAATAGTGAAATTCCATCAAGAAACGGGATGTCCAATATGTGGAAGTACATTGTTTAAGAGAATTTCAAGAACATCAGCGAATCCTAGACGTCGTTTCATCGTCTGCGAGAAACATTCGGATCGTCTTCCGAGGGAAATGAGATGTACTTTCTTCAAGTGGAATGATAACGAGGACAATTATAGAAGTTGTTCATCGTCGAATATCAATGTTGAATCAAAGCTACTCCAGCTCCAACTGAGAGTCCGGTTTCTATTTACGCAAGGAGAATAACGACTGATTCAGATATTAACTTTATCGGCATTTGTATAATATTTAAATTGTTGTTAGTTTGTCTTATCTTAGTGGTTATGTGTTTGATCAGGTACCTAGTTAAGGTGTTATTCTCCTAGTTAAGGTTGTTATGTGTAGATTAGGCAAATAGCACTTTCTAATGCCTTATATGAGAAGGTAAAGTTTGCAATGCTTCTTCGTTGTATTTTTTATTTCTAGAATTTATATTTCATTTGTTACATTCATCTCTTGGTTACATGCAGGAAAACACCCAAGATTTCGTCAGTTGATCGTAGAATTTGATTGCTTAGGTTTGCATTTCAATTTGGCTCAATTTGGTTACATTCCCTGAGAACAATTATTTTTATTGTACTAATTAATTTGATTTTTTTTTTCAAGATTGCAGTCCACAATATTTTCTTGCCGTTTCCACATCTTCATCCAGCTGTTGTTGAGTTTGGAAGCAATAGAGCTGATGCATTAATTGGAGTTTGGAAGAAGTTGGAGTTTGGAAGAAGTTGAAGTTATAGATTCTTGTGCTACTGATAAAGGGAAAGGTTGTCGTGTTGCCTCCTGTGTTGTGTAATGAATAAAGGGAAAAGTTGGTTTATTAGTAGGACTAGTAAGTAATATTGAGTGTAATGAATAAATGTGTTAAGTTGTGTGTCAAATGTGACTAATGAGACTCATACATCTGGTATTGGGTTATAGAAAGGCATGTAATGGTTCTGCATTGTTAGTAATATTCAATATATGAATACTATGCAGTTTGAACTCTTCTTTTGATTCTCTGAATTGTTTTGTGGAAATGCATCTCTGTGGTTGTATCTGTTTACATGTTGTTATTGCTGGTTTGTCTCGCTGGTTTTGGATTTCTCTGGTTAAAGCTTAAGATTATTCCAACTCAACTCTGACAGGTAAAGCTTAAGATTATTCCAGCTTAACTCTAACAGGAAAAGCTCTGACAGAACCATTTCCTGCAAGTGGTTCCATATCAACTGCAAGTGGTTCTATTCAAGAAAAAACGTGGATAGCCAAAGCTCATTTAATGCTAGATAGATGGATACCCAATAAGCTTCATCAACAAACTAACTAACGCTCCATACTTCATTTTCTATCTCAAGACACGTACTTGAGCAAGCATTATACTGTTGGGTTTTGCACATGTTTTAATAGCATAGCTTTAATGCAAGATCCGAAGCTTTTATATATTGATACAATTGATGAGCAAAGTCGCGGTGATGGTGATGGTGCTGCTGAACAAGCAGATCTTCAAGTCTTTTTATTGAATCTGGTTAGACTCGACTAGAGTTTTTTCCCTGAAGTTTTGTATTTTCTCTAGTTCTAAATTGAATTAGAACCAGTTGTTTGAAATGCAGATCATTTGCGTGCACTTTCAGCTGTAAGGCAGTTTCTTCCATTTGATGGATGTTGTTAAAGCAATTCAAGATTAATTTCCTGCAAGTGGTTCTATCCAAAAAAACTGACAGAAAATCAACTGTAACTAAGACCAAAAAGCTCTGACAGAACTCTGACATTTCTTGTCTGCGCTAAACTAGCTAGACATAACACAAAACTCAAAACTCTGACAGTGCACACCCTTACAGAAGTCAAAACTCTAACTAAACTCAAAACTCTGACAGAACTCTCAGCTTGCATCAGTATTCTTAATAACATACCACAAAAACGCAATCAATAATCAATCCTTGACAACACCATCGTAAGTGTCGAAGCCTTCCCAACAAGTACAAATAACGCAAGATTCAATCCAAACCTACTGCAAAACTGCATGTATGCAAGTAGTGCCTTCTCTAACAAACTAGAAGCCCTGATACCCTTCGAGCGAGTTAAAACCTATATAATTCAGAAGCAACGGATCAGTTTACACAAAATGGCAAAGAATAAATTTTTCTGAAGCATCGAAGGATCACAACCACATCATAACCACTTTCATATATCAAGTAGAGGATCAGAAAAATACCAAAATACACAAAGCAACCTAGTAACCAAAAATACTTATATTTCACAGATTACGCATTATTTTTCTCCGGACAATTTCTCGAGTCATGGTTAGCAATCTTTCCACAGTTTCTACACATTCTTCCTTGATTGTTTAGGGCTATCTCCCTGGGGGATTTAAATCTCTCCACGTTCTTCTTCCTCCATTTTGTTTGAGAAATATTGGGATTCAAAATCAATATCTGAAATAAAAATTTGAAAGTCAAAATGAAATAAATATTAATATCAAATTAAACATTAAAATAAAAAAAATATTAAACATTAAACATTAAACTTATATCAAATTAAACATTAAAATCAATTAACTTGTGAGGTATCAATAGAATGCTCTTTAACTTGAGGCTCTTTATTATTTGTGACTCCTTCGATGGAAGTTTCATTCAACTTTGAAACTCCAATAGCCATTTCACCCATCTTTTCTATAAAATATGAATAAGCCTAAATAATATTCCCTGCATCGTAAGCCACTTGAGAAGCAACCTTGATACAATGAGGCACTCTCAAAGGTTTATGGTTTTCATGGCCGACCTCTAATCCAGTATGAAACTCCACTCTATACGTGTTTACCTTTTGCATCCACCGCTTCAAAACAAAATGCTTTGGAATCTCTTCGATCTCGTAACGCTGAAAAAGTTTTAACATGTAACCACAAAGTAACCCCATAAACTGAAAATGCTTACATTCACAGTCTCCTTCTAAGGTTCCTCTATTGAAACTCACTTTTCAAACGGACTTCTTCTGCGGGTCTCTGAAATTCACCATGTAGCTTCTGGCTCCATTGTTGACAATCTCGTTCCCATCAAATTTGTACTCCATCTTTGCCTTCTCTAATTGCTCCTTAAATTTATTGAATGGATTAATTGTATAGACCTTCGCAGCATGTATAAGGAGAAAAACATCTTTAAGTACAATTCGTGAACTATGCTCGGTGCGGTAATCAGAATCTCTTTCATTCCTAGCAATCAAAGCCAAAGACCTCTCATTACCATGCACAAACTCTATCAGCCTAGTTGTCGAATTTACAAATTGGTCATAATAAGAATGCATCGATTCACTTCTCCCAGTCGTATGCATACCAGCAAAAAATGCGTCACTAAGATAACAAGGAATCCATTTCTCCCGTATATTATACATTTCTGTCAACCAAGGATTTTCAGACAACTCATTATTCTCTATTATTGTACATCATCTTCTTTCAAAATCACTAATCCTATACGAGAAAGAAATAGTGTTCTTCAAGTCGGTTACCAGTGTCTCAATTTTAGTAAATGACAACTTCTCTTGAAATTTTTGTATAATATGCCAAAGACAGTAACGATGACGAGTATTAGAGAACACTTTGGCAATGGCTGCAGTCATCGCTCTATCACTACACCATAATAACAAATTTGTGACACTAACATTTTTTGAATTGTGACGGCAAAATTGCATCAGCAATTTTGTGTTGATATGTTGGCGTCAGGAATTGATTAAAACCGTCAGGAAAATACAAACATTTACATGTTTTTAATTTGGGGCTTTATTCAAAAACATAGTGATGGCTAGTTGGCGTCAAACTTAGGGTACGTGTTAGGTCATGCACCTTCAAAGGGCACCTCTTGTAAATTAGTTCCTAATTTTTATCGAGCTCATCTCTTCCATCCCAAACCAACACCCCCCCCCCCCACCCCAAACTTCTTCATCTTCTTCCAAACCTGCAACACTGCCGCTCCATTCGTAATGAGTCACACTCACATCTACAAATACTGATTCGGTATGCTCTCTCTCGTTCATTTATCCCATGTTTGTGTGTTGATCTGAATTTTGAAAGCCCTAGAATAATTTCATGGATACAACCCCTAATTTCAAAACCCTTAGTTTCTTTGAAACTTAAAAACAAGGTCGTTTAGGTTTTTTTTTTCCCGATTAGTTAAGGTGATTGATTTAGGGTTTTGCAATTCACCGAAGTGGGGGTTTCACCTGATATGGAGTTTCTTGCAGTAGCGGCAAGGTTTTATCATATTGGCATTGGTCATATCCAATGGTACTTCGGTAGTTTTCTACATCAAGTGCAAGTGCAAGGTAAATTTGATAATAATTTTTCTTTATAACATAATTTTGATGAATCTGTAAGTGAAAGGAGTTGGAAATCACAAATGACTAGTGAGAACATAAAAACAGAAAACGTCTTACCAGTTGGTCAAATAAATCAAATTCACTCCCACTTGAATTAGAGGAGGCCAAATGGCACTCTCAATTTCTTTTTCCCTTTCACTCACACCCGCTCTCAATTTCAACCACTTTTCATAAACTCTGTCTTTACTCCCCACCCATCCAACTCCTCTGTTGTGAATAACTAAAGCAGAAACAAAGTTATCCACTCTAAATAGATCAACCCTACACAAGGATTGATCATTCTTTCAAGACAAGACTTCAATAGCCTCCATGTATTATCCCAACACTTCTCAATATCAACTAACAAACATACAAAGTAAAGAGACTAATATAAAAGAGAACAAACCACAAGACACGGATATAACGTGGTTCGGCAATGTGCCTACATCCACTGGTGAGTTCTTAAAAGTTATGAAAAATCTCAAAAGGTTGAAGGAAGCTCTTAAAATATGGAGCTGGGAAACTTTCGAGGATTTGAAAAAAAAAAGAAAATGAGTGTGACAGATGATCTGGAACAGATAATGAAAGAGCAAGAAGAGGACCCTTTTAATGTTCAGCTATAAGAGATGGAATTGAATAAGGAAGAGGAACTGAATGGTATTCTGGGTACAGAAGTGGAACAATGGCGGCAGAAAGCTCGAGTTAGTGAGGTCTTTGAAGGTGACAGGAACACAGCTTATTTCCATGCACTTCATAAGCTGCGAATGAATAAAGCTTTGATCCTGGAGATTCATAAAAGTAATGGAACCATCATTAAGCAGCAACAAGACATTAAACAACACATTGTCTCAGTTTTTGAAGCCAAGTACAAGCTACAAGCAGTCATACCCAATGTTGGACTGATGGAGCTCATACCGAAGCTTGTGATTGATAAAGATAATGTAAATATCTCAGCAATACCTACCTTCTCAGAGGTCAAACATGATGTGTTTAACATGGACTCCAATAGCTCACCAGGACCGGATGGGTTTCAAGGAACCTTTTATCAAACTTTTTGGGAAATAGTGGGACTGGATGTCAGCAAAGCATTATCTCTTTCTTCAAAGACAACAAACTGCCAGGGTATGAACTCAAATTTTATGGTGCTCCTACCAAAGGTAACAAATGCCAACTCTGTAAATCATTATAGACCGGTATGCCTGAGTAATTTTCTTTTTAAAATTATTACAAAAATCTTGTCTTTAAGGGTTAAACTAATGGCAACCAAGTTGATTAGCAGTGAACAACTAGGTTTCATCAAAGGCAGGAATAGCTCCACGGGCATCTGTTTAGTGTCTGAAATGATGAATGAGCTTGACCATAAAAGAAGGGGCGGTAACATTGGGCTAAAGTTGGACATAGTGCAAGGCCGCAAGCATTCGATACTCTAAGCTGGGAGTTCCTTGCTGAGGTTATGCGAGATTTGGCTTCTCCAAAAAATGATGTGATTGGATTGAGACTATTCTTAGCAGTGCAAAGCTTTCGGTTATGATAAATGCATATATGGTAGACCATGTGGGTTCTTTGTGGCTGGAAGAGGATTGAGGCAGGGAGACCCTCTGTCTCCATTCCTTTTCGACTTGGTAGAAGATGTTCTAAGCAGGAGAATTAATCACTGTTTTCAGGTTGGACTCATGAAGCATATGGTGACCATCAGAGATACTCCTAGACCTACACATCTTCTATTTGCAGACGATCTCTTTTTGTTTGCAAATGGTGACATCCGAGGGCTTAGAAGATTGAAGTTGGCCCTTTCGGAGTACCAACAAGCAGCTGGACAATTCTTTAACACCAAGAAAAGCAAGATTTTTTTGGGGAACATGACAGGTGTTAGGAAGAGGAAAGTAGAGGAGCTTTTTGATATTAAAGAAGGTGAGCTTCCTAAACAATATCTTGGAGTGCCACTCTTTAAAGGCAGAGTTACAAGTCGATGTATTCCACCACTAGTCGATATAATCAAAAGGAAAGCTTATGGGTGGGCAGGAAGAATGTTATCTTTTCAAGGGAGAGTGGTCATGGCACAGGCTATCCTTTCAAGTATATTGATACACAATATGTCGGTGTATAAATGGCCCAAGAAAAGCATCAAGGAAGGAGAAGCGGCTATATGCAACTTTATTTGGTCAGGGGATCCCACTAAGAGACGGATTGTCACTCTTAATTGGGAAAGTGTTTGTAAACCGAAGCAAGGATGAAGGTGGGCTCGGAATCTGAAGGCTAGAGGAACTGAACAGAGCTCTACTCAACAAGTTAACATGGTGTTTCTTACATAAACAAAATGATTGGAGTATCTTCATGAATAGGAAATTCACAAAAAAGGAAGGAAGCTTTCTCACATATCATAAGCCCTCATCGGTTTGGCCAGGCCTTAGAGGTGCTTTGCATGATGTAAAACCATTCACTGGATGGATTATAGGAAAAGGAGACAAGGTGGACCTATGGAGAGATAATTGGGCAGGGCAATCGGTCATGGAACTTCTCCCCGAGGTTAACTAGTCTGGTTTCAAGGAAAAAGTGGAAGATGTTATAGAAGACAATCAATGGAAGTTCCCGAAGGTAGTATCTGAAGTGTTCAATCGACTGGGAATCGACTTGTCGGCCATCCCACAACCTAGTGGGGAAGAGGATGTTCGAATTTGGAAACTATAAACTGATGGAACATTCTCGGTACAGTCCGCTTTTGAAGCAATTCGACAAAAGAAGAACAAGATCTCCTGGCATCGGAAGCTTTGGGCAGTGCATTTACACCCCAGAATAGCTTGCATTGCGTGGAAGCTTATGCACAAGGCGGTTCCAACAGATGATAGGGTGAAAAAGGTAGGGGTAAATCTTGCATCAAGATGCCACTTCTGCCATCAAGAGGAGGAAAACGCACAGTACATGTTATGGGATTGCAACAAGGTTTGAGAAATATGGGCATGGACAGCATCCATGTTCGAATTAACTCTCCCAGAGCATAACTTTAAAGCGTTAAAGCGAGTTGTAAAAGATAGAAGCACTATTATTCAAGACTTGTGGAACGCTGCCATAGTCCACATTATGGTGTAGGTATGGAAAACTCGGAACAGAGAATACTTTGAGGACATTCCTATTCACTTGAGTAACATTAAGAAAGAAGTTATTAAGGGGGTCAAGGTCGCGGGCTGGCTGTCATGAGGAAAGAAACACAATGACATGAAAGAATTTCGCATTCTTGATAGGCTTGATGTACAGGCGAAAAGTGCTCCAGCGCAGTTGATCCAAGAAGTGAACTGGGTCGCTCCAGTGGGCAATGTCATCAAATGTAACACTGATGGATCAGTCCAAGGAGTTCCCAGTAATGGCGGGGTTGGTATAGTATGCTAGAATAAGGATTTCACTATGGTTGGGGTTCTTGTTGTGGGTCTCAGTCGGGTAGATAGTTATTATGCCGAATGCACAGCCATAGTCATGGCAGCCGAGAAAGCGGTGGAGATGAATTGGGGTTGCATTTGGATTGAAGCCGACTCAGAAGTTATTGTAAAGGCCTTCAATGGCGATGCAATTCCATGGATGTTTAGAGCGAGATGGAATCAAGCAATTGCATTTTTACAACACTGGAAGTTATCCCATGTTTGGAGAGAATGCAACTTTAGCGCGGATGCAGCAGCAAGGAAGGGATCCACCTTATTACCCAACACTTCAGTATGGGGCACTAGTAGACCAGACTTTGTTACTAAGATAGAAAGTCCCTTTAGCTACTATCGTTTTAGATGAAAAAGAATGTAACTTGTATTGTCTTTGACAATTACTTTCATTAATAAATTTCCTTACTTGCGTGCAAAAAAAGGGAAGGACTATATACAGACCCCATATCTCTCAAGGCAGACCCCATTTTTTCTCAAGGCAAACCCCAAACTTAAAATTTTCTCAAGGCAGACCCCAAACTAAAAACATTGTTTTCTTTTTTCACTTTCCACTTTCTTCCACCGTTGTTCTCTTTCTTCCAACTCCTCTAAAATAAAAAAAAAAACCAAGTGTTTAAGGTAATAAGAACTTGTTTATCCTTTAATTCTTCTTCTCTGGTTAATATCATCGTTTCAACGCTCACTTTGTCGGTAAAAAAATGACTTTTTTATGAACTACTTTTTTCCCTTTATTATTTTCATGTGTTTTATTCTGTTTTCTGTCGTTTATATTGAATTTGAGTTTACCCATTGTTGGGTTTTAATGCATTCGTTGATTTGAAGTGAGTTTAGTGTTCCAAGTTTGCATTTTTATGAACTTATTTTTTGATGATTGATGGTATAGTTATTATGACATGGTGATGCATTTCTTTTATTTAAGTCATTGAATGTAAATCTGTTGTTGTAGGCTTTAATATTTGGAGTGTTTTCTCTACGTTATCTTCTGAGGTTTAGAAGGTCTCAAATGTGCAAAATCAACGTATCCCCTCAAAAGCTTCTCTGACTCTGTTTCTTTGAGTAAGGGTTTGTACTAAACAAAATACTTCTTGTTTTTCTCTTTCTTAATTCAATTGTTTAAGATTCCAGGTGTAATAAGGTGGATACTTTAGAGACCATGCTATGTTTTTCTTTTGAAGTTTCGATTTGGATATGGATTGAGATTGATCAAGGCTTATTATATTTGAGTGTTTGAATGGCGAGAAGATGTTTCTTTATTACTATTTGCATCAAATAACATTTTTGTAGTGAGAATATTTCTTAGAAGTGTTTTCCCATTAATCACATACTCTAAGATTTTATATTTAGTATCTTCAGAGGGTCATACTCTTATGGACCAGATCGTTGTGTGGGTATCTTTTTAGTCTCTTTATGAGCTTGATTCGTTTGAAAATGGTATTGCATTGCTGCGTTCTGTGTTTGGTCACTACATATTCATAAATTCCAAACAGCTGTGTTTGATCACTTTTCTTGGAAAAACCTGAGAGAAAACCCGATTGGTGATAATATCATCTGAGGAAGAGAGATTTATAGCAAAGCTAGTTCATGAAAATTTTGTTTGAATGCAATTTTGAGGTTATATTATACTAGTTGTTGATGATGATATATGGCAGTTTGTTTGAATGTGAAAGAGGGGATATATATGTTTCGTTCTTCTATTAATCCGAATCTTCCATAGGACTGATCATTATATGCTTCATTAGGCTTTCAGCTAATGGAGTGAGTAAATGACTCGAAGAGGTACTCGTCCTTATAGATGTTAGCGTCACTTGAAACCTTGTCTTGTAACAGCTTCATCTCTGAGCAATATTCAGAGATTGGAGATATTATTTTTTTGTGTGAGATGTTTTCTGACATCCGTTTGACAAATAGAATATTATTTTGGATAAGATTATGAGGATGTTGAGATTGTTGTATCATTTGTCATTTAATAACAGTCTTTGATTGAGAGACTTCGAGTGCTTATAATTAATATATAGTTTACAAAAAAATCATCGGTTTTTCATGGCATAGTTAAAAGCTTGCATTTTCTGTCTTGCATCATAAAGTTTGGGTTGTAATTGAAATTTGACTATTGTTAGCTATTGACGTATTACAGGGATAGTCATGCCGCCCCGAAAAAAGAAAGGGAAAGTTGTCTCTAGTCGCCAACCTTCAGTTAGGGTGCCCCAAACGGCATCTCATCGAATACAAAAAACCAAAAAAGCAATAGTTGTAGAAGACCATATTGAAGAAGACGAGAATGTTGAGTTGGAAGAAGAACATGATGAGGAGATAGAGGTTTCTAATGGGCAAGAAGAAAATTTGCAGCAAGTAGATAATGTTAAGTTGGAAGAAGAACATGATGAGGAGATAGTGGTTTCTAATGGGCAAGAAGAAAATTTGCAGCAAGTTGATGAGAACGAGAGCGATGGAGAGTCTAAATTGGGAATATATTCCGGAGGTCCTATAGATAACCAAGTTTTGGTCGATTATGAGGACCATATTGCTCGCAAGATTTGGTCTGGAAAGGTTTTTTTTTTTTTTTTACATCTATGCTTAATTCATTTTATAGTCGTGTTATTTATTTATTTATTTATTAAATTAAAACTTGTTTAATTTTGTAGGAAAGGGGTATTCTAAAACTGCACCACCATACCATCAAACTAGAGTAATGGGACATAAGTAAAGAACCACCTCTTTTCCAAAAGAAGCTAGAAGCTACCGGGTTGTTAAACTTAGCCTTGTATTCATGGAAGAACTTCAATGCAGTAGTGATTTCAGCATTTTGTGAGAGATGGCATCAAGAAACAACTACTTTCCATCTCCCATTTGGCGAAATGACCATTACTCTCGATGATGTCAGCCAAATTTTGGGGATTCCAATCAAAGGTCTTCCAGTGGAGGGAATCTATTTGTTAGATAAAGGAAAAGCAGAAGAATTGCTTATACAAGGGCTTGGTTTGACGGCTGAAAATGTACCCAAAGTGAAAAAAGGGCATGTGACTCTAGAGTGGTTAAGGAAGACATTCTCTAACACGCCCGAAGATGCTACAGGCTGAAATTGTTGAATGTCATGTTCGAGCTTATTTGTTGTTTCTTTTGGGGTGTACAATCTTCAATGACAAGTCGGGAGTTGGTGTACACATTGCCTACTTGCAGGTGTTACTGGAGGTTGACAATGTTTCAAAGTATGCTTGGGGTGCTGCTGCGTTGGCTTATTTATATAGGGAGTTAGCAAAAGCATCTCAACAAAATGGGAGACAAGTTGTCGGGTGTATGACATTGTTGGAAGTAAGTAGTATTTATTATTGTAGGGAGTTATCTCATTTTTAAAATTTGATTTGTTCACAAAATACTTTTGTAGGCTTGGGTGTATGAACACTTTCGTCTTCAGCATTCTCCCATGATCAATATGGACTTTAAAAGGGATATGCCTCGTATGAGACGGTGGATGGTATATCCCTCACTTTCAATGGCCACAATGTCTTCTTTGATCTACCTTCGAGAGGAGATAAACTTATTATCAGCTAGAGAAGTAAGGATATAAGTTTAATACTTTCTTATTATAATTTGTTAGTTTGTAAAATGATGTAAGAGAATAACAATTATGAATTTTTGTGTGTTAGGTTTATTGGGACCCTTACAAAGATGTTCGTGACATCCGACCATTAGACGATGTTACTTTTTTTAATGGCGTATTGTGTGTGCTTGATATAGCTAAAGGCTACAATATTAACCGAGTTCTACGTCAGGTTGGATATGTTCAAAGGATTCCTGGTAGGCCGATTCAACCTAAATATGGTAGTAAAAAAGCAAATGTGCGATACAATGTGAGTCATTACACTTTTTCCCGATTGTGGACGTCGGGGGATAATCATGTTTTGTCTAAGTTTGAACGTGGTGAACGTGTTGTGGCTTCCTCGGATTGCGTTAATAGATACATAGATTGGTTCAACAATATTAGCCATCCTTGTATGCAGAATCCGAAGTACTTTTCACAAGTTCATAGACTTCCACCTGTAAATTGGGTAAAATGTATATATATTTTTTATTCCTACTCGTATTCGATTTCATTGTGTTCAAAAATTATAATATATCTAATGTTAGTCATATTGTGATATATATACATTTGACTGTCAAATTACTTTATATATAGGAACTTATTGTAACAGAAGCGACAAGGTTGCTTAAAGAATCATTGGATATAGGAGGAACCCAAGATGTTCATGGGATGTTAGCACGTGAGAAGATGATATACAACATTCTCCAATTCAAACAAGTCATTCAAGAAAGTTCACAAAGTGGAGGTGGGGGTGAAAATAGTGGAGATGTTGGTGAAAATAGTGGGGGTGGTCAAGATAATGGTGGAGATGGTGGTGAAAATAGTGGAGATAACATGGACATTGACACAACAAAGTTGACCAAACGACAACTTGCAATGAGGCAGAAGAGAAAGAAATGATGGTGTTAATGTTGGTGTTTCTATCTAATTGGTTTTTTTTTTGTTATCATGGAACATCTAATAGATGCTCTTATTTTGTCTCCTGTCTAAAACTTTTGTCTTTGATGACTTTATACTAGGGGTTTTGTAGTGGATTGGGATGATTCTTCGGGCTGTGGGATTTTATCTCTTATTATATTATCTAGCTAACTTAACTGTTATTTAAGTGTTTTATCTCTTATTATCTGGATAACTAAACTGCTATCGGGCTGGGGTATTTTATCTCCTAATCCTCTGTTCTTCTTTGCGACATGTTCATTGGACTCAACCACCGCTAAGTTGGGGAAGTTGTCACTTATGTTTTTGTAGGATTGCTTGGAGAACTATAGAGCGGGTTTTGTATTTGTATATGTTGCAAATCAAAGCAGCCCTTACAAAGATTCGATAGAAACAGTTTTAAGCATACTTCCGATTTGTTAGGTAAATCTGAAGAGGTATTATTATAAGGTAAGATATGATTAATTTCTAGTTTTGTTGCTTCATTTGTGTAATTTACTTAATTTCTAGTTTGATCACTGAAGTGTTCAGGTTTTGTCTCAGATAATGCAATTTCATTAAAGTTAAACTCGTGCTTTAAAATGAGATTTTAATTTGATATTCACTTTTAGCCGGATTACATTGTTTTAGGTTGCTTGGCGGAGCGTAAAACTGCGATGGCTTGTTCTTAATAGAGGCTAGCAAGAATAAGCCTTCCATTGAACTGTAAGTGGTCTTTGACATACCTTTTGTCCAGAGTGTCCAAATTTGGTTCGTAATAATGAACGTTATTTGTTAGGTTATGGGGTTCTAAGTTCTAACTACTAGTCTACTATTAAGTGATGCACAATTTCTTCATATCTATGGCATTGCTGTATAAAAGGTTTAAAAAAATGCATTGGTCTGTTTTTCTTGTATTTTTTACCGAAAGAACTTTACGTGAAGAGTCTGGTTCTATATAGCTGGAGTTTAACGAGGCCCTAGTTCTATGCAGGTCTCATAGCTGGAGTTTGTTTTGTTAGCCAATGTATAGTGTATTGATCTCATTCACGACCGTAAACTAAGTTAAGTGATTATATATTTTTCAGTGTAATTAAGGGAATCTTTAACCATGGTCATGGCAGATGTTGCGTGTGTCTAGGAGATTTTGAGCTCAAGGAACAATTGCACCAGATCCCATCTTGCAAGCACTTGTTCCATATAGATTGCATTCACCATTGGCTCAAGGCCAACTTTACATGTCCACTTTGCAGATGTTACATTTTCTCAACGAAGAAACTAAATGCCGAACCACCACCTGTTCGAATTGATGTACTCCACCCAATTGATGCAACCTTGGAGCAACATCGACCACTGGCCTCACCTGCACAACAACATAAAAACGCTATAAAAAGAAACAAGTTTGGATCACCCCAATGAGGAAATTATGAGCCAAGTCTAGGAATCAACCAGTGGAAGAACCTGTTTAAGAGAGGCTACCAATCTAGCACTACAATATTAATGTACTATGTGATGATGCTTCTGTTTGGTCTGTGCAAGTGAATACTAGTACTCGAGATGAAGACGAAGAAGAGGAAATTGAAGAAGAAGATTATAATGAGGAGGAAGAAGCAGATTATGAAAAGCATGATGGGGAGGAAGGAGGATTGGTTGATGAACTATGTGAAGGTATAAGTAAGATTTTTTTGCGAAAGAAGACACTTCCTGATTTTGAAGGCAAACACATTCGATTTGTCTATAACAGTGATGGTGAGCTCAAAGGAGAGGTGGTTGTTATGTTTTAATTCTGTTATTGTTATGTTTACTTATGCTTTTGTAACAAAGATGCTTATAGAGAAAAATCAAGTGATAACATTTTATTGTTGCTGGGTTACTCAGAGATTTTTGTGGAAAAATCAAGTGATACCTGTTGATTTTTGCTGGATTACTCAGAGATTTTTGTGGGATATTGTAACTGAGAACTGCAGTACTATTTCTAATAAGATTTTGTTCATTAAATGCTTCTTTTACTAACATTCTAAGGATTTTACTGACTTCTGTGCATCCTCCTTGACACTATATCTGGATCTTTCATGACGTTGTATGTGAGAAGTTCAAATCAATTCTGTTCTTTTATGCTTTCATTGTTTGATTATACGACAGTCACTGCCAACCAGATAGAAGTTATTTTTTTTTCATATTAGACTTCCCAGGTTTTTGTTAGTCTGTGGTTCTGTTCGGTATTAGATGTAGAAGAACCAACACTATCCAGTATCTATCACCACTCACCAGTATGTAAGAAAATGTTGGACGATGTATCAACGTCAAGGCCAAAAGTGGAAATGGGAAAGAAAGAAGTTGTGCCCTACCTGAACCATGTCAATTTGACTAGCCAATGTTTACGTTTAACTATTAAATCATGGTGGCCATTTACACTAAGAGTATCCATTTTAAGTCATCCCTTTCGGTGTAAGACAGTCCAGTCCAACTAACTAAAGCAGAAACGCTAGTCAGTTGAGAACGTCTTTTCGCTTTAAGTTAGTTTATTTAAACTGATCTTAACACAGGACTAGCAAAATCTAATCTAAGTGTAAGACAGTCCATTCCAACCAACTAAAGCAGAAAAGCTAGCCTGGTGCAAACGTCTTTTCTCTTTCAGTTAGTTTATTTAAACCGATCTTAATGTAGGACTAGCAAAATCTAATCTAAGTATAAGACAGTCCAGTCCAACCAACTAAATCAAACAAAGCTAGCCAGCAAAATCTAATCTAAGTGTAAGATACCCAAATTCAACCAACAACAGAGGCATAAAGGGATAGTCTAACTGGAACATCTTTGTTTATATAAGTTAGTTCAATTAAACCATTCCTAATGCAGGACCTACACATTTCGTCTATGTATAAGATGGTCCATTCCAACAAACAAAAGGGGACATAGAGTAGCCCAATGTGAACATCTACTCTTTTTAAGTTAGTTAAATTGAACCATTCTGACCAACACATCTCTCTTCATTTCAAATTTGAAATTTTGACAAAATATTTCAGTACAACTTACTGTAAGGTCGGATTTCAAAATTCAAATTCAAATTTTGGGCGGGTTTCGATATTTCACCAAAATTTAAAATCCAATTTGAAATTTTGGGCAAAAAATTTAAATTTAAATTTTGTATTTTGAATTTCAAGTTGGTTTTGTGTTATCACTAACTCCAATTTCAATTCAATTCATGTTTTCATATTGTATTGAACATGAAATGAAGAATACAAACCAAATTACCAAAATATTGTGTTTGAAATTTTACTAAAATTTAAAATTCAAATTCAAATTCAAATTTTAAAATTTGTTTCAATTTCATCTTCAAGACTTCAAGACTTCATATGAAAAAAATAATAAAAAAAAAACTACAAATCAATTGACCAAAAATTTGAATCAAAGTTTTCCTTCACTATATATATGCTCTGAACCCAAAACCCTAAATCCTAAATTGAGTCGTGTATTTAAATTCCAAAAATAATTTTGTGAGCCAAAATTCAATAATAAATTTTGAATTAAAGAAAAAAAATATTGTTCAAATTTAATTTCATTCACATCTCTGTAAAGTACAAAACCTTACCCATAAACCTTAAACCCTGAACTCAGCTCATATAGTATAGTGGGGAAGACCATAAAATGAATATGTAACATTTAGGTGTATAAACAATGGTTAGTAATGTTTTTTTAATTATTGTCTTAAAATAAAAAATTTGTCAACCACTGTGAACCAAATTTGAGTCAATTACTAAAAATTGACCAATTTTGACCAACTAAACGGTTTATAAACCCAAAACCCAAACTGAGTCGTGTATTTAAATTTCAAAAATAATTTTGTGAGCCAAAATTCAATAATAAATTTTGAATTAAAGAAAAAAAAATATTGTTCAAATTTAATTTCATTCACATCTATGTAAAGTACAAAACCTTACCCATAAACCTTAAACCCTGAACTTAGCTCATATAGTGTAGTGGGGAAGACCATAAAATGAATATGTAACATTTAGGTGTATAAACAATGGTTAGTAATGTTTTTTTAATTATTGTCTTAAAATAAAAAATTTGTCAGCCACTGTGAACCAAATTTGAGTGAATTACTAAAAATTGACCAATTTTGACCAACTAAACGGTTTATAAACCCAAAACCCTAAACTGAGTCGTGTATTTAAATTTCAAAAATAATTTTGTTAGACAAAATTCAATAATAAATTTTGAATTAAAGAAAAAAAAATATTGTTCAAATTCATTCACATCTCTGTAAAGTACAAAACCTTACCCATAAACCTTAAACCCTGAACTTAGCTCATATAGTGTAGTGGGAAGACCATAAAATGAATATGTAACATTTAGGTATAAACAATGGTTAGTAATGTTTTTTTTAATTATTGTCTTAAAATAAAGATTTTGTCACCAATCGTGGAACCAAATTTGAGTGAATTACTAAAAATTGACCAATTTTGACCAATTAAATAGTTTAGATCAGCTATCCAAAACGAGATGGGATAGTCCAGTCCAACCATCCAATGCAGACGGAGTTAGCCTAATCTAACGTCTTTTTATTTTAAAGTTGGTTCCAATGAACCGTTCTTAAGACAGTCCAACACAATCTCCTATCTTTCTAAGGCGGTCCAAATTCAACCATCCAATGCATGAGTTAGCCTAATCTGAGCGACTTTTATTTTAAAGTTGGTTCCAATGAACTGTTCTTAAGACAGCCCAACACAATCTCCTATCTTTCTAAGACGGTCCAAATCCAACCATCCAATGCAAACGGAGTTAGCCTAATATGAACATCTTTTATTTTAAAGTTGGTTCCAATGAACCGTTCTTAAGACAGTCCAACACAATCTCCTATCTTTATAAAACGATCCAAATTCCAACCATCCAATGCACACAGAGTTAGCCTAATTTGAACATCTTTTATTTTTAGGTTAGTTTTGATCAAAATTAAAACTCTAACTAATTTGAAATTTTGGCAAAATGTTTCGACCAATACATGTAAACAATGAAAGTCTAAACATCAAAATTAAAATATGTAAAATGTTTGGTTCCAAAATATATAAGAAACTCAATTCCATTCTATCAAAGTCTTTACAAAAACTTTTCATCGCAAAAAAAATGTTTCTTCATGTATCATCCATCAGAAAAGTATAAAATATTTCAAACATCTATTTGCCCAACTACACTAATCGACAAAAATTGGATCTCCTTCGAAAGCCTCCGCTTGAGCAATCCCTTGAACATTCAACCCTTGGAATGCCTCCACACGGGTTTTCACTAGAATTTCCCAGCCTTTTGCTATTTCTAGACTATTCCTGCTCCAAAACAACACTATTTTTGGAATTGGGCAACCATCTTCCAAATCTAGTTTAATGTAATGATTACTATTAACATAACCGATCCCAAGCACATTAACATTCTTTAGATCCACTGGAGATCTCATAGGGAGAAAGGTATAACAATATGATGTAGAGAACTGTACAAGCACAACATCAAATCTCGACGCAAACAAATACCCAGTAATAGGCATATCCATCCATTTGTTCCTCTTGGCACGAGTTCTCTTCTTTTTCCTTATCCTTTTATTTAATCCATCAACAGCTTCCTGGGAAAATATCCTCACATAATATTCCTCATTTGACATTAACTCACTTAATAACTCTTGTCTCATCCAAAACCAGTCGGTTTTTTTTCTTCCCAAAGCCAAGCAGAGAGCCCTGAAACCACAATTTCCATCGCCGACGGGGTCTTCAAAACCAACAATAAACTGTAGCAATTCACGCGAAAAACACATTTTATATCCAGATTGAGCAATGGAGCAACTGACATCAAAACTCAGTTTCTTCTTCCCCTTTGAAACATATGGTTTGGCCTTGGGCTTCGTTATAGATTGTAGAGTCACAGGTGGAGCATCTGGAGGATGCTCAATTTCATTAATGGAGCAACCAACATCAACATTTTGTTTCTTCCTCTTTGAAACATATGGTTTGGTCTTGGGCTTCGTTATAGATTGTGGAGTCACGGGTGGAGCATCTGGAGGATGTTCAATTTCATTAATGGAGGAACCAACATCAAAATTTGGTTTCTTCCTCTTTGGAACAAATGGTTTGGCCTTGGGCTTCGTTATAGATTGTGAAGTCACGGGTGGAGCATCCGGAGGGTACTCAAACCATGACGGATCTCGGGTAGTTGACCACTCTTCTTTTCTTTGGCCTCTTCTTGTAATCGCCGCTTAGGGCTGACCTTTTGGTGTAGCATCCTCCTTTGGTGGCTCCAATGATGAAATTTCAGGCGTTGCAAGTTCCATGAGCATCTTTATCATAGATCTCTGTTGGTCTTCAGAAGTCGATCCTAGTCGTTGAATAAATAAATCCATAACTGGTTTGTAATCAACACCAATGGGATCACTGGCTCTCGGTTCAATAGACAACTTTTTCCAAAATTCATCAATTTCAGAAAGAGGTATTCTACACCCTTTTTGTTTGAGTATCACGAGCTCATGTGCACACAAAACCGTGTGAAATACATAAAAGTGTGGTTGCAAACACTATCATCTACCCCAATGACATCTATATGTCTCATCTCTTCCAAAATCAAATCTAAAGCTATCTTTGAAATAAATCCTCTGAGCTCACTAAAAAACTCGTCATTGTGCTCGTGCTGAAATCTAGTTAAACTCCTCTCAAAAGAGGCTCTAATTTCGCTCATCTCAATATTGATAACTAGATGGATCAATTTCCACATTCCAAGAAAATCATGTTTGCATGTTCCCTTCAAGCTCGACTTCAGTCGAGCATGCAATCCTTCCACCCTATTCATTGTAGTGTTTCCATAGTGCTTTTGTTGGTCTATCCAGTAAGCAACAAATGCTTCTTTGTAAGGCAACCATGTTCTACGCAAATATTGGATGAGCATAGGATAATCTTTAAAAGCTAATTCTATAGAAGCAAACTTTCTCAAAAAACTCTCATGTGTCTTTGACTTTACCACATTAGTCCACATGGCACAAAGTTTATTTATGTTTTGCTCGTCACTGAGAATATTTTTTCCCATTTTCAAGACACACTGGAAATGTGCCATCGACACAAGTGCTTCTTTGCATTTGGAAAGACTACATCGACCGCATTCTTCAAAGCTAGCTCCCTATCAGTCACAATCAACACTGGAACTTTAGGCATGAGTATCTCTCGAAACCTTTCCAATGCCCAAGTGTAGTCATAATCTTTTTCCTTTTCCATCAACACATGACATGCAGTGAAAGTCATATTGGTCGATGTCACTCCTGCAATCTCTAACAACTTGAAATGATACTTGTTTGTCCTATACGTACAATCCATGAGAAAATTTTGGTTAAAAGTCTTAGCCATTTGGATCGAACCCGGATGGGCCCAAAACAATTCGCAAACCTCATTGCTACCTTCTCGACGTTTACTGTACTCCTCATATCCATTTTCCCTTAACAATCTACCCAACTCTTGCAACTGTGTTCTATTTTCCATTTCATCAAGTCTAATTCTGTGTCTTGCATTATACATTTGTCTCATGGAGGACGAGTTTAATATATCTCTTGCTTTGACAGCATTCATGACCTCTTTTGGTTTGACTCCAACTCTACTCATCTCAGATACAAGAATCATTTCCATCTTATTAAACCTTCCCATATAAGAGTGACCTTCCATAGTTTTTGCCATCCCATGATTATGACGACCACAATCAACTCTTAGTGTCCATCTATCTAAACTACCACGTTCAAAACATGCTTTTAATTTAAAAGGACAATTCATCTTTTTTGTTCCAGTCTTTCTCACTACATCTCGTTTGCTTCTACCTTTTTATGAGATCGAAATTTACCACCACGCTCACATATCAAAATAAGTCTAGGAGCCTTCCCACCAATTGCATTTTGAGATTTCCCAGTGACGATAATAGCTCCCACTTCACTTCCTTTATGTTGTGTCCAATCAATCAAATCTTGACGACTATCAAATACCTATAAATCAATTTAAGTATTCATTAATCCATGGGTAAAAAGGTATTAAATCAAAAAAGTAAGTTTCAAAACATATATTCATCCATGCATACCATGTTGGCGTTAAAATGTTCGGTTTGATCTATGTAGTGCTCCTCCGAAGATGCATTTGAATTTTGTGAAGTCCGAAGTGCATCAATTGGTACTTCATTGTGATCAGATAGAGGATCCTATAACATTTACAAATGAATTATAATGTTAGCTAAAAATTTGTCACAAGAAAAATATAGGATATCTATCAAAGTAACTAAGAGACGACCAAATTAGGATCGTCTAATGCTTCATAAGTCGCTCCAAATAAGGCGCCGAGTCTTAGAAAGTTAGTTGGCCTGGGACGTCTCGAACGTAAGACTATTCCCATTTCCCAACACTCACTATTCAAATCAACCATTAAATGGAAGAGATCGTCCTTATAGATTGAGTTTGCATAAATACTTTGTAATCACATTTTGTACAAGTCGTCCTCATAATGATTTCATAATAAATTGATATTTGAATCATTATGAACAATAGTTGTATATGGAGTTACCTCGTCTTGGTCGCCGTCTTGGTCACTTAATTGAAATTTCTCTTCATTAAATAGTTCATTTTTCACATTAAAAACATCATATGCCCATTCCATTTCACTCAATGTCATCAAAAAAAAAAAATGAAAAACAAAAAGATGGGTTGTAAATAGAAATATAACAAAAGAATTTGAAAAAGAATATGAATATGTGTAGAGAAAGAAGATATGTGTGGGTTAAGTTTATTTGGATTGGAAAATGAGAGGAGTGGAAAAAAAAGTGTGGGTTTAAGGAAGGTTTATTGAGAGAGAGTAAAAAGACAAAACTTGAGTAAAAAGACAAAAGTTGAAATTTATGTGTTTTCACTTTTTAAGTGGAGTCTGCCCTAAGAGATTATCTGGGGACATATCTGGTATTAATTTTTTAAAAAATGGGGTCTGGCTTTGATATATGGGGGTCTGTATATAGCAATACCCAAAAAAAATCGACGAGTTCCAAGCTTTACTTGATGCACAAAGTAACAAATTACAAGAGCTCTCAATTCACTCACAAAGAATGAACACTCAAACACTCACTTAGAATGTAATCTTACAATTTCTATGTCTGTTCTAGTATTGGTTAGGTTAAGTTTAATTATAAAAAAGACTTGATATGTCTGAGAATGCGATGGAGCACGAGTCACGCCTTGCTTTAGGCGTAGATGAGTGCGAGTGCGCCTACAAAGTTTGTACACAAAAGTCCAGTAACTTCGATCCAAAAAATTGGCGAAGTACAAATCCTCAAGGAGCGGGTCGTGCCTTACAAAAAACGGACAGCCCCTTTTTCTCTACATCCTCTTTCTCCCTATTTTCTACTAATAATAAACCCCGCAGTCGACGAGCCGTATTAATTAAAGCCACTTCTACTGATTATTACTCCACTCTCGGCGTTCCAAAATCTGCTACTGTTAAAGAAATCAAAGCTGCCTATCTCAAATTGACACGTCAGGTGTGTGCCACCTTTTCTTTCAGTTACCTCATTATTGTTAGGATGAATGAAACTTATTTGTTTTTTTTGTTTATGTTTTTTGGATAATAGTACCATCCTGATGTCAACAAGCAAGCGGGAGCCACGGAGACGTTCAAGGAGATTAGTGCTGCTTATGAGGTATGAATAATGTGAATACTTTTTTTTTTTACTGCTCACATTGTCGAAATGAGAATGGTTGCACAGACATTGGCACACAATTGATAGGAAGAGAATGTAAGATAGTGGAATGATGACGAAAATACATGCTATTAACCATGTTGCCATCATTTGGTTTTGGAGGGGTATCATTAGCTTATAGTTTTTGGATACAGTGAGGTTTTCTTTGCACAACATGCCTGTAAAAAAATATAGAAAGAATAAGTGGGCACAATTTGATGGGGGTATGCCACTGAGTATTTTTTCTGAAACACCGAAGGTCTGACAAAAATATTTCATTTATTAGTCTCTAGTAGTGTTGAGCTTGACTGTTTGATACTCTTTTGGATATTGGGAATTTTTATGAAGCAAATTTTATATTTACAAGTGTTGATTAAGAAAATTGGGGCTTTTATATTACCATGCTCACTCATTTGTTTTATGAAGAATGGTCTTTGTTTACATAATAGGGAGATGCTTTAAGTGTCTTTTATTCCTCTATAATTTGTTTTGCTTCAATTCTAAATGTTGTTCAGTGCATTCCTTTACTCCCTTGTATACTGAAAAATGTAGAGAAAGACTTGTTTGTTGACTTGTGAATTTTCAGGCTGCTAGCTTCAGTTAGAATTGACCAAAGGGGGGAAGTAAGGGCACCCTGTCCTACTTTCAAGTTCATGAAACATTTTGCAGGTTTGTCTAAATTTTCTTACTATTCTTTTTTTAATTAATCGATTGGTGATCTTTCTATCCTGCCTTAAGTGTCATATGGTAATGATAAATTTTCTTGCCAAAATTATGTGTGCCACACCCATTAATTAGTTTTGGCTATTTGATCGTGGAAAAAAAAAAATAGTATACAATGTCACAGATGTTTATTCCGGCCAAGGATACTGTGGCATCTACTTCACCTTGGTTAATGGAACTTATATTCGTTCATTGTTTCCTAGCATTCGTGTTGTTAGAGTGGGTTTTTTTTTTATAATATTTGTTTGTGTAGATTATCAGGACATACATGTCTCGGATCTTTTGTTACTATTCTCATGAACTCTCCTGCAAGAGCTGTTGTGATTATTTGCAAAATGATGCACATTTGAGATGTACTTTACTCAATTAGTTTAATGCTTATGCAACTAGAAGGAGAGGCTACATCTAAAGCTATTTGTTTGAATGGTTTGGTGAATACACCTCAGTACGTAGTCACTTATGTGCATGTGTGAAAGTGCAGATATAGCGAAGGATTGAAATTTGGTGAGATTCTCTTTTTTTCTTTGATTTTCTGATTTAGTTATGTGCTTGTTGCTAAGTGGACATGTGTTTAGATGAAGCATATCTATTAAGAAACTTTCCATGTGGTTGTGATATGAGAATTTGGGCACAAACTTTATAGTTGTTGCATATGCTACTTAACTTAGAAAATAAACCTATAAGAGTACGGTTATCTTAAATTATTTGCACGCTTGCCCCCTCTTACTTTTGTCTTGTATATATGTTGCCACCTCCTCCAAGTATGAATGAGAATAGATCTGGAAAAGGGGATCCCTTTATGAAGGGCTACGCCATTATATATACTTGGTCTAGGAACAAGGAAAGCAAGGAGTAAAAAGCCTATGCTAGTAAATTCATTAATCTTACTAAGGAGGACAGTACACCAAGTCTATATCTTCCAGAACAAAGCCTTTAACATCTACTCCTTATATTTTCCTTTTTACATCATAATATATATTCTAATATCATGGTATGGTTTTATGTGTTTACTACTATATCGTATTGTTAGTAAAGCATAGATGGTTATGGTTGATTACCCTATTGTATAAGTTTACAATTTGGGAATGAATTTTGGTGTGGAAGTTTAGTCATTGTCTTTTGTGAATATTTTTGTTGAAGATATTGGTTTTGAGATTTTGTATTTGTCCACCAAGGGTTTGTTTGTCCAGGAACATCTCAACTGATTTCATTACTAATATGAGCTTTACTAGCCCTTCCATGGTTCTGGTTGGTCTAAGGATTCTCTTGTTCTAATAGATTTTTGGTTTTTAGTTATTTTTCCTTTTTTAGCTTGTTTGGATTTTTATATTTAGCATAAATGTATAGGAAAAATATGAATGTGGCTGTTATTTAGTGTATGCATCCTTATTTCTAATTGACTTTATAATCCCTAATATGATTTTAATCTTCTTGTCAGGGGTATGGTAGTTGAGGATACAAAAGTTGAACATACTATTGAGTTGATAGTTGATGATTACCCATTCACCTATGATGGCTTTTTTGTTTGTAAACGTCGGTGACCGATTGTGCTATCTTTGCTTTCCGAACACTAAAGTTATTGCATCTGATACATAACTTAAAGGATGGAGGAGAGAGGTTCGAAAGAGGGCTATGAAGACGAGAAAGACGAAACATGGTGGTCGGGGTCCTTTGAGATGTCTTTTTTGTCATTTTATAAGTTGTTGTCCACTGGTTCTTTGTAATTGTAGGAACTTATATAATGTAGATGTTAATAATACAATTGTTTAGTGAAATTTCGGATTTGGGACTACACATTAGTTGGTTTACCATTATGTTGTTTGTTGAGAATTGGGAATACAATGTTATATAAAATATTTTTAATACAATTTTTTTTTTTTTACTTGTGTTATGAAATGGTAATGAGTTGTGGATGAATCTAAAGAATTTTATAGGAGTGATTTGTGAGAACCAGCAGGAAGTTTCAGAATATGCGGCCAGTAGGCAAACACTATTTTTTTTTTTTTTGAAATATTAATACAGATTAGTGACGCCAAAATGCTATCACAAAGATTTGTGATGCCAAAACAATGTCACAAATTTGTGACACCAAAAAATAACAGTGACGCCAATGTGCTGTTTCAAATATTTGTGACGCCAAAATATTGTCACAAAATTGTGGCGCCAAAATGCCGTCACAAAAAATAGTAACGTCAAAATGCTGTCACAAAAAAATATGACGCCAAATTGTGACACCATATTTGTAACACCAAATAGGCATCACAAAAAAACTGTTATGGCGTAGTGTATCCTGGTCAATGATGATTGTAGTTGGCACACGACCACCCATAGCTGCAAGCCAGACCTTAAACAACCATATGAATGTATATTATGTCTCATGCATCAAGTAACAACGCGCAACCAAACTTAATCGACTGCATATATATGATGGTTGACTCCAGTAAAAAGGGCAAAAGATATAGAGTATGCATTGGTACGATATGTGGTATCAAAAGAGACAACATTCCTGAAATACTCATAATATACTCAAGACCTCCCATCAACCTAGAAAAAGTTTACTGCAGTCCCATTTTGATCTAAATCAATGGCATA